>NC_081408.1:714799868-715471118 GCF_030272615.1 Cryptomeria japonica | reverse complement strand
GAATAATTCTAGAAGCCAAATATCCGATCCACAATGGAAAATATACAACTTTCGGAGAATGTCGAGAGAAACACAGAAGATGCAACACAGAACTGAACAAGAACTTAACTGAAACAAATATTTTTGGTTGATGCAAGATTGCTTATCGACCGAGGATGCTCCTGTATCATATATGCATGTGTAAGTATATGTATATGTATATGTATATGTATGTGTATGTGTATGTGTATGTGTATGTGTATGTGTATGTGTATGTGTATGTGTATATGTGTGTGTGTGTGTGTGTGTGTGTGTGTGTGTGTGTGTGTGTGTGCATATGTCTGTGTATATGTGTATATATATGTATATACATATATACATATTATATACACATACATATACATATATGTATGTGTATGTGTATACACATACACATACACATACACATACACATACACATACACATACACATACACATACACATACACTTATATAGAAGGAGGCCTAAAAATGACCACAAGGTGTTACCTTGGGCCCTAAGAAGGTCCCAAAATATCATTATAATATTTTTCATGATCCACACACCATGATAGGTCAAAAGAATATTGATATTATACTCACTTATGAGCCATAAACATGTCATAGCCTCCCACCAAACTTGGGCACTCAATTTTTCATTTATTATGACAAATTTCGTCAAGATTCTAGGTCCACTTTATAACCTACCTCTTACATGCTATTGCATGTGTCATAGAATCTCTTACACATTTACAATGTCATAGATGCTCTTACACATCTTGTTTGACATTATGGTCTTACAAATTCTCACACTCATTTCAATAAGGAGTACACATGGCACAATGGCCAAGTCATTATTGGGATATCCTTTTCTATGAGGGAACACGAAGTCTTATAAATTTATAAATAATTAAACAATCATGAAAGAGGTTTGGAGATGGGGTCTCTAGCCTAGGAATGCAAACTAAGGACTTATTCATTCACCATTTCCAAACTTCATTGAGGAATAATCAATCAAGCTCAACTTTGGTCCTCAAGGCGAGTGAACATTGTTGATTAATTGTTCCCTTTTTGTGTTTGGATATTATTTGAATTGAAGATGCAAGAACTAGGTAAAATGATGTAAATCGGGAGAAGATTTAGCATAAACAAACAAAACAAAATAGGAAGCTGACATAGTAGAGAATATTTGGAAATAAGATGTAAAAAGGAACCCGTCACTGAAATCTGGAGATATAATTGTCAATCAAGTATGTTAGGTTCCCTAGACTTGGAGGTGTTTCCATCAGCTAAAACATTGGATTTTGGATTAGGATGCTCTATAGATCATTCACAACAAAATTCAGCTAAAAAGTGTTAGTCGGGTAGCAAATCAACAGTCCTAGAGTTTTTTCTTATTTAAAGTCTAGAATTGTATATCTCATTCTACTCTACGCTAATCTACAACTTTTGGTTGTTGGATATGTAACCTGCACACATAGAAGAGTAAAAATGTTGTGTTGTATAGGGGCTTGCCTAATTCAAACTCTATCAGAGGTCGAAAAACTTAAAGTAAATGATTGAATTGATAAATGATACCTTTGATGTGAAACTCCTTGCCTTGAAACCTCACTCAAATCTTTATGTTGCTTGATAGGTGTTATTTCATTTTTTCATTCATGGAGGAACACATAACTTGATCAAAATTGCTAAAATTGAACGTTAGGACACTTGTATGCATATTTATCCTCAATTTCCTTGAAGATGATTGATTGAATACTCAATTGGACTGCTTAATGTGAAGATATGTGAGATATGAGTTCAAATCAGGGAGGGAGTTGTAATTGTACACAACTTACACCTTTTTGGGTTGATATTTCTATGAAGGTTAACACTGGGGAGCACTTTCGTACTAATCAAAATCTCGACTGCTATGATTTCAAACTTGGGCCCAAATTGGTGGAACCATGCAACTATGCACCATAGTCCTATCTTTTTGGGTTGAAATTAGGATAATTGAGAATAGGATTTTTTTGAGATTCCATAAATGGCCATAAATTGAGCACAATTAGGCATGAATCAGGGGCATGCGATAAAACCACCAAAGTAGCTCATAATAGTGTGAAATTGTAGAGGGATACAATTTACGACACTACAAATCCAAACATTAAGATTACAAGGTGTAGGACACAACTAATCTCAAAATTCTCCCACATTTTGTATACATTGCAAGATAAAGAAAGGAATCACCAACAAATTTGAACTATCTATAGACACTTAAAAATGATAATTTTTTTCAATTTCAATTATTTATTTTCTAACTGATCATTTTTTTTTTTGCTCGATAATATATATATTTTATTCAGAATAAAAAGGGAATACATCCATGGATTTTCCAAAACTTTCCAAAACACCCCACACCCAACAATTAACCGTTTTCTAACTAACCCCCAAAATTTACAGGACCCATCATCCACATGCATATACAAATTTTACATTCATAGTTTCAGTTTTTAAAATGGGAGTATACAAAACCCGTGAATCCAAATGATTCAAGTGCATAGATTGAAAAACATAGGCCAAAATAGTTCAAACCATAAACAATTTAACAGTTAAACCAAAAAGGAAAGAAAAGATTCATGCACCCTGAGACCTCCCTTCCCCTACATTTCCATAAATATCACACAACCTCTTCCTCTTACGTGGTCATAGCACTCTGCCTTCCACAATGTCAGCCTCCATCTTGTCTTGTCGAGTTACATCATCAAGCTCCTTAATCTGCACAAATAGTTTCAATGCTTCCCATCCACATTTGGCTCCCACCCTCCGGTGTGCTCTGCCACAATCTTCTCGCCATCAGATAAAAGACAAGGGTTTATTGATTCTTTTGTGTGGCACCTCTGCCATTCCCTCACTGAAATCTAAACCTACTCCTGGGATTGCCCATTCCGTGATTGAGTCCATGCCAACCAAGTAATCACTGTGCACAGTTGACTCCATCACCTTTTTCACCACCTCCACTGGTTCGCCAAGGTCCAACCCCATGCCATGATTAATGAAAACACGTCCATATTCATGTGATACTGGTGCCTGAGATTACTAAAAACCTTCCCCAAATTTAGTTGTACGCTCTTTATTAGTTGTTCATCCTAAAAGAGAAACATCCCTCAGAGCCTTCTCTCTGTGACGTCTCCGAGGAATGGGCATAGTTCTTTCTTGGTTTTTGGCGTAAAATAAGCCTCCATGTTCTCTCTACAAACTCAGTCGTCACATCTCACTTTGCTAGGTCAAATCTTCATCAAGAAGGAAGATTGCCAAATCTTTGGACAATGTATACACATAAATGCACATCCTAACTGTAATTACTCCTGCATTAAAAGCCCTATCCCTCACGTATTACTGCTCTTTTTTCCACTTCCTCTAGATGGAGCATTTAATGAAATCTCTCATGGTCGTTCTTGTTGTGATGGCCACCAACACTTACCCTGATCACTTGACTTAAACTTCCATGTCAACACTTAATTTCAATACTTCTTACCTCACTTATTTCTCCAAGAATTCGAATTCCACTAAAAATGTTTTTCTAACTGATCATTTATATTTGATCAATTACTCATATTTTTAATAATTATATTAATTAAATAATAATTTTTAGTTAACTAATATTCTCTATAAATCATGTTACTACTCATTTAAGATTATTTTTCCAATTTATCCCTAAGGTCTAGCCCTTGACAAATGATTATTTGACAATTATATATCTAGACCTTTTATTTCCTTTCTTTTTATTATTAAATTAATATTCCCTGTTAATCTTGTTATCCCCATTCCTCATTTAAAATTATTTTTCCAATTTATCTATAAGATCTAGCCGTTAATAAATAATTATTTGAAAATTATGTATCTATATCATTTATTTTCCTTAAATTTTCATTTTTTCCGCTTTCCTTATCCATCATTAAGCTTCCATTATCATCTAATTATCTTTTACTTATGTGCAAATGAGATATTCAATGATTAACCTTGGACTTGACCAACCCAATTTCCCATGGGGATCCACTTGTCATACAACCCATGTTTATTACTTCTCTTGTTGGGCTCCTTCTACAAATTCCTATTTGATGTTTGAGAAAATTCCTTTTAATTTTCTTTGAGCCTCTTCCAATGACCACAATAGTTTCCATCGGGAAGTCTAGGAGTTTTGCTGCCTCCCGTGTGATTTTTGAGGGCTTGGCTTCTCTCTACCCAATGCCAAGGTTTAACCGTTTGTGTCAATGGGTCATACATGCCATTTTGGAAATAAAGGATGTAAATTTTTTCTCTACTATTGTATTACTTTAGTATTTCCATTTCATCATCATGCCTAGAAGGGGATTGATTTTTAAACCCTTCTTCTCATGAAATAAGTCATACATATTAGGGGCACTTTCATTGCCAAAATTATTTGGCATGCTTGGGAAGTTATTAATCATTGGCTTCGATGGGTTGGATCTAGTTTCAGGGATGGGATTTCCTTTAACGGGTACAACCTTTGGTGGTCTCCCCTCATTCAGATTTAAGGGCTCTCTTTGGAAAGATTGCCATGGGTTAAAGCCCTATCTTTTTACAAGAAGGGAATCCATGCTACTTGAGATTATTTTCCAAATATACTATGAGTCTCCTTTCTTTGGGTGAGTTAAAAAACCAATTCCATATCTCTCAGCTAGACCAAGAGACATTTGAAGCCATCACGACAACCTCCATATGGAAATGTTATAAGATATTAGGGTGGATACTCTTCTAGACCTTGGTAGATGGATTAGCTATGGAATCCAAATACGAATTTATACAACTACAAGCAACATATAGGGTATCACTGGATTTTTCTACATCTTCTACAATACCCATTTTAAAATTTAGATGTTATCTACAATTTCTACTCTCAGTCTAGCAACACAATTTTTTAATTTTTTGTAGGCTATTGTTGAGCCTAAGCTTACCCAATTTACTTTGTGTGTTCTTTTCCAAGGTTTACTCATGGGTTCTCACCTTAGGCATATTGGTATCCAGGACCCTTGTTGCTCATTATGTGAACAACTTGAGTCATTCAAACATCTCTTCTGGTTCTATCACAATGCTCAACAACCTTAGAGTTGGACTCGTGATTTTTTTACCCCTTCCACCTAGAGCCTTTCTCTTGGAATCTTGATCTTGGATTCGCCTCGTATTTCCTTCAAGTATAGTCAAATTTTCCATGATTTCAAGGTGGAGATCCTCTTTAGTATATGAAAAGAGAAATTCTTCAGTTTTTTTCTAATTGCTCCATTGATACAAAAGTTTTGCTTTATTGTAGAGCTACCATTTACTTAAATGATATGTTATAGATCCAAGTGCAATCTCGCAAGGTGGCCCTGGAAGTTGGTTGCCTTCAAGAGATACTTGATCACTATGGTAATGTCTCGTGCACTATTTTCAGGTTGCCTCTAGATCCTTTAGCTTTTCTCAATCATTCTCCTCCTTGTGGCCAAGGTTTAAAGGTTGGGGTTACTTCTCTCGTCACTCCCATTTCCCCAGGTCTCAATCTCCTTGTTATAATTCTAGTGGCCACTGTAGCTCATTCCCACCTATTTGGTGATGTTCTACCTCTCCTCCCTCTAGGGGTTCTAGTTGTTGATGGTTCTAGTTGGTCGGATCTTGATGCTTTTAAGTGGTTCCTTTGAATGGCTTAAAAAATATCTCCTTTTCACACTAAAGAATATAAAGATAAAGAACATGAGGGGTAGTTTGTCCCTAATGTCACCTCAGATCCTACTGATGTATGAGACAAATCATATGACTACGATCATCTGCCTCCTCTAGCTAGTGTTGCTTTAGCCACCTATAAATTTTGTTTTATATTGCTTTAGCTTTCTAAGATCTGGTCATGTGACTTTTGGGGTGTGATCTTGTATCCACACATCTTTTTTTGTGAATATGTGTATTTTATTTACTAATTAATAGAATGTTGATGCACTTATTCATCAAAAATATAGTATTCAAGGGAATGACAAACTTTACATTCAATTTTTTATTTGGCCAAGGTACTTTGGGCATGGTGAAAATATATATCTTTTTAATAAATCAAAATTTAAAATTTCTAATGTAATTAGGAGTGTGAGCCAAGCCAAATTCTAAATTTTTTAAAATCCTCCCAAGTTACTTTAAGTACCCCATCAAATTAATCCATCCACTACTTACCATGTCCAATCACCACCATTGATCCTCCTATAATTTTCTATCCACCTTCTCCATCTAACCTCACTTGACACTTGTCTAATCATCCTTTCTTTAGAGATCTCATCAATTGTGAGCCCTTGATCCTTTAATTACATCCTAGACCTCTAAAGAATTATAAATTGAAGGCTATTCAAGCCATTTTTATCAACTTCTTGAATGCAATATTATGCTACTAAAATTGAGCACTAAGATCTTTAATCAATTCGGTGAAACCACTTTCATAGTGCAACTAGGAGATTACATAGATTGTCATTGGATATTTTATGTTGTTTTAATATTCTATCAAGCTAATCTTGAGCGTTTATTGTTATTTGTGATAGATCAATTTAATTTATTACAAATTTTTCATTAATGTCAGTTTGAATTGCACGCACTATGTGCCAAATTTATAACCATTTTACACTGTTTGACTCCTCTATGCTTTTGGGGATTGTATGAAGCATCTACAACATCCACCAAGTGACCACCATCTTTACCACAATCGTATCATCTTCCATCATGCCCCAAAAAAATATAAATATGAACCTTTATCTAATATGACACATTAAATATCACATATATACATCACTATAACTAGCCTCAACCCATAATTATAACACTGATTCAAAATTACAATATCCAAATTAAGGTCAAGTAGGCACCACATACTCATCTTTGTCCAACAAATTGACCACAACCAGTCACTCACATGTGACTAACCATAACCACTAGTAGACCTTCCATTGTCATTATTTCTTAACCACCCTACAGCTCATATCCATGTATATAAATTATCCTACTCGAGATTTCCATATTTCTTGGTATTAAATACACTCGTGTATGGAAAAATTGTAGATCTTTAATTTGTATTCCAATGAGACTCATCCACCATTGGCACATATACCCCTTGAGACTCCCACTACATGGATAATGTATGTTTAGGTTTCAACAAAGTAACACAAATTCCACCAAAAACACTCATATAAAGGATATAGATCATATAATCAAAACCATATAATATCAAAAAATACACTCAATGATCTACAAAACTCCAGATAATAAAATACAAATTAGAAATCCCCTATATTGTTACTAAAAAAATGAAGTATAAAATAGTAAATAATCACCAATGTAATGATCAAGATAGATGAACACAAACCCCAAAATTATAATTTCATATGAATCAAGCCTTTTAATAAGAAATCATAGAGGATGGAGAGAATCATACCACATATTATATACTTCCACCAACACCATTAGGTTCTCTATTTATGACAAGTAATATTCTCACCTCCAAAACCCTAAACAAAAATCCTTCTTAATATCTAATTATTCAACCCCAAGTTCAAATATTATAGCAATATATCAATAAATTAGCAAGTATGTTAGCTTATCAAAATCAAACTAACAATTATTCTCATATCTAGGGAATAAGCTCAAAATCATCACTTTCACTATTCAAATCTATAGTTCTAAAGAAACTCATGCATGCGAAGAGAGAAAGGAAAATTACACCATTCCAAATCCCTCCAAAATTAGTACCCAAAGCTCAAGAATAATCCCTATTAGGAATTTAAGCATAAACTAGAACACATCTACAAAATCAGGTGAACAATAACTATCAAATGATTCTCCATTGATGCACTAAGAGGGGGATATGATATTTTTCCTCCTAAGACATAGTGAGTCACACCTCCCTTCATGAACAATCTCATCATTATGTCCATGTTGAAATAACATCTAGCTCCAAGTGAAGGCCTCTTGGTATTTCTAATGAAATGTCATAAGAGATTAATTGTCCAAAGATTTATCTCTACAAGTTATAAATATTTAGGTTTACCCAAATCTATTGAGCATCATCAAGCACTCAATAGACCATTTCATGCTAATTGAACTCCAACTAAGTCAATGCAATGCATAGAATCTCCCAAAGTCAAATTGAGTACAATGTGTCTCTACTAGAAGACCAACTTGACTTACCAAAAAGGTTTTATCTATAGAATCAATAACTCCATGTTGCAATTTACATCTCGTCAAAAAAATCTAATCTATCTCCAACAAATAGATCCACTCCCAAGAAAACCTTTATCTTGGCAAAACTATAACTAGTAATAAAGAGGACCAACCCTAACCACATTAACACTTATCCTCTCAACTGAGAATCATCTATCAAAAATAATATATCAAAATAATTACCAAATATCTCACTAAAACTAATTGGGTGCTACCCATGACATTGTGGCAAAATATTATAACTAAATATTACTTATGGCTTGCACATAATCAAACAACTCAACTACAACACTAGGAGCTCTCAATGAGAAAAATTAAACGATGATCTCAAAACTAATATTATTGTTATAGGTTTTAAATATACAATTATAAGTAACACAAATTACTTATATAATAATTTTGCACGTATGCCAAAGTACTATAATACGATTTATAAGTATTGTATCCAGTATATAGTATATAGTATATAAATTATAGCTAAGAATATTATCTTGGATGAGCTATTAAATGAAGCGTCTAAGGATATCAGTATGTTTTCTACATTAATACTCTAGAAGATTGTGAGAAATGTGAAAATCACTAGGATTATCGCATAAAAGAGTAGTGAGATGACCTTGTGGAAAACTAAACTATCAACAACTAACAAAGCCAAAGAACCTCTTGGCTAGCTAAAACTACTTTTTGCAAGATTATGTTGTAGAACTAGAACCAAGGCAATAGACAAAATCTAAATGTGTACTAATCAATAATATTATTGGCACAATCTAAGTGAATTATATCCACGATATAAGAAGCTCCTAATGTGTACTACATGTTCAAGGGTTTAGTGTTGCTGGGAGGACAACAACAATGCAAGAAAACTGAGAGAGAGGGGGTTGAATCAGTTTTCACCAAAATTAAATAAATTAATCTTAACTTTAGATCTGATCAATAACAACAATAGCAAAAATAAACACAAAATCAACAACACACATGAACACATGAATTTTTGACGTGGAAAACCTGGTTAAGGAAAAAACCACAATGGGAACCTACCCACAATATAATGATACTCTACAGTAGTATGTGTAAATATTACAATGGGGAATGCACATGCATTCATGCACACTACGTAGAGCTCACTGCTCAAATACAAAAAAGGGCTACAACCCTGGGAAGGGTCATTGGCTTAGAAAGATCGGACAACAATCCAAATTACATGAACTGAAAGAATAACATATCCAAATGCCTGATTATAGTTCCAGTTAAGCATACTATTTGCACAATAACACTTCTCTTCTCTTCTCCACTACCAAAAGATAAATTCACTTGTTCGCACATGCAATACTCTTATAGATCGTAGATCCAACCACAGACACTTGAAGATGCCCATTTTAGAGGATTACAACACTTATTTATACAAATCATCAACCATAAACTTAAGGTCGACTCAACACATAAGACCTAATTACAAAATTACATCACACGATACATAAATCCATAACCAGACCAATACAATGTCGACAAGGACATAGCATGGACCCAAATCAAATCCTAGAACATGAAACACCACCAAATAATTCTCCAAGGTCATCCACAACACACTAAACCACCGAATATGTTGTATAACATGAAGAATAGCACTAGAACAATAAAATATTCAATAACACAGACCACCAAAATGCATAGAACATGATCAAAGAACATCAACAAGCAATGTAAATTCCACCACAATAACTGCAACAACTCGGATAACAAGAATCATCATTATTCCATCACCGGAGCTCAAGAGCACCAACTGACAATCTAAAAGATACACTTGTGAAGTTTTAAATCATGAACCACCTAGTCTAGGGACACACGTGAATGTCTCAAACACTAACTTGAATCTGCAACTCAAGATATAATCATTTTGGAGAAATATGGATCAAATACCACAACTCTACAACACATAAGCAACAGAAAAACCAACCATCACATTGGATCACATAACTCAATCAAATCACCTTCTGGAACACTGAAACTCATACTGAATCAACTAGAGATAAGTATCTCAAAACCCATTAATCCGCATCAGGACATTTGCAATAGATCACCCAAACCAAATCTCTGCAACAAACCAATTCTCTGCAACACAGGAATATGTTGACATGAATGACAACAACACATTCCAACAATCTCCCCCTTTGGCATTGATGACAACATATGAATGTGAAAAATAGTCAATGCAAAGAAAGAAATCAAATCCAATAAATTCCAGCAATCTCCCTCAAGATCAGCTCCCCCTTTGACAAACAACTCAAAATACTTCAGGGTTTTTCACATGCATCTCTCCCCTTTTGACAGCAATGCCAAAGACATATTCAAATCATTATTCTCTCTCCCTTACCAGATAATCTCTCCCCTTTAGAAAGACAATCTCTCCCCCTTATGATAAACTCACAAATCTGAACAATTGAATCACACACTAAGTACTCCCTCAAAGAAACATCACCCACTCATCAATCTGGATAACAGAATAAGACTATGAAATCCACCGGATTGGTGCAACTCAATGCATCTAGTTCACAATAGGAGGGGCAATCACCCCTAATTTATCTCTCAGATATACAAATATTTTTGTAGGCAAAGGTTTAGTAAAGATATCTGCAAAATGTTCCTTTGCAGATACATACTCCAGTCTAACTTCTTTCTCATTCACCTTCTCTCTCAAGAAATGAAACTTGATTGATATATGTTTTGTTTTAGAATGCAACACCGGATTCTTAGAAATATCGATAGCACTAGAATTGTCACAATATATAATAGTAGTCTCGTTATAAACAACTCTAATATCCTTCAACATCTACTTCATCCAAAGTACCTGAGTACAGTTGCTAGCAGCAACAATGTATTTAGCTTTCACAGTAGATAAAGACATAGCATCTTGCTTCTTACTTGCCCAAGAAATCAACTTCTTTCCCAAAAAGAATGCTCCACTGGTAGTTCTCTTTTGTTCATCAAAATCACTCGCCCAATCAACATCAGTATAAGCATTTAAAGTGAAATCATCATTCTTCGGATACCATAGACCATAATCAACTGTTCCCTTCAAATATTTGAATATACTCTTCACAACAGTAACATGAATTTCCTTAGGATCAGCCTGAAATCTTGCAACAAGACATACAACATTCATAATTTTAGTTCTAGACTGAGTCAAATATAGTAGTCCACCAATCATAGATCTTTTCTCATCTTGCATCTAGTCACCATAGGAGTTCCAACAAGTTTGGAATCATCTAACCCAAACTTCTTCAACAATTCCTTCACATACTTAGATTGAGATATGAAAATGCCTTTATCAATTTGTGTAATGTGCAATCCTAGAAAGAACTTCATCTCACTTATCATAGACATCTCAAACTCTTTTTGCATATCATCAGCAATTTTCTTACTCAAATCATCATCTCCTCCAAAAATAATGTCATCAATAAAAACTTCAACAATCAAAATATTATCATTATCAATCTTGAAGTACAAATTACTATCAGCAATACCTTTACAAAATCCTAACTTCATCAAATACCTGTCCAATCTGGCGTACCAAGCTCTAGGGGCTTGTTTAAGTCCATACAATGCTTTCTTCAATCTGCATACCATGTCTTCTTCACCTGCCAATTAAAATCCATCTAATTGCTCAATGTAGACTTCCTCTTCCAATTCACCATTCAAAAAGGATGACTTCACATCCATTTGATATACCTTGAATTTCTTATGAGCTACATATGCAAAAAATAATCTAACAACTTCAATTCTAGCTACCAGAGCAAAGGCCTCCTCAAAATAAATACCTTCCATTTTTGAATATCCCTTACATACCAGTCTTGCTTTGTTTCTAACAACTTCTCCATTTCCATTTAGCTTATTTTGGAACACCCATTTAGTATCAATTACATTCTTGTCCTTAGGTCTTGGAAAAAGTTCCCATGTTTTGTTTTTCTCAATCTGTTCTAACTCTTCTTTCATAGCTTTTACCCAATTTTCATCTTTACAAGCTTCAACAACATCTTTAGGCTCAATTTTGGAAATCAAACATGTCTCTTTAGTAGCAATCCTTCTCCTAGTCATAACACCTTTATTTTTATCACCAATAATCTGATTCTCTGAATGATTTAATCTTACATACCTGGGGGTCTTCTGATTATTTTGAATTTCATTCTCTTGAACTTCTTCACCAGCAACAACATCTTGAATTACTATCTCTTCCGAATCACTTTGCTTCATGCTCGGGGTGTGCACTTGCTTTGAAGTAACATCCTAATTATTAGACTCATATTTGCATGCTCTAATTTACTTCTCATGATTCTCATCAACTTTCACATTTGCACTTTCCACTATCTTTCTTAGTCTCTTGTTGTAACACTAGTTGGCTTTTCTCTTAGTAGAATATCCCAAAAATATTCCTTCATCACATCTTGCATCAAATTTTCCTGTATCCTTCTCTTTTGATATAACATTTTCTTCCAAAGATTTTGAAATATCTAACTGTAGGAACATGACCAAACCATAGCTCATAAGGAGTCTTACTGGAACCACCTTTTATATGCACCTGGTTGAATGTGTATACAACAATGCTAACAACTTCTCTCCAATAGATATGCAGAACATTTCCTTCAATCATCATAGTTCTAGCAACATCCAAAATAGTTTTGTTCTTCCTTTCAACAACTCCATTCCGCTTAGGGGTTCTCAGAGAAGATAATTGTCTCCTAATTCCATGCTCTTCACAAAAAGAATTAAACTCACTGGAGGTGAATTCTCCATCTCTGTCAGACATTAAACACTTCAGCTTCAATCTAGTATCTATCTCCACTCTAGCTTTGAATATTTTGAATTTCTCCAATGCTTCAGATTTCTCCCTTAGAAAAGTAACCCACATCATCCTGGAATAGTCATCAATCAACAACATAAAGTATCTATCTCCCTGCAATCTTCTCACCCTAGACAGTCCACATAAATTAGTATGCACAAGATCTAATATAACCCATTAGATGTTTATAGTTTTCTCTTGAATGAAATTCTTGTTTTCTTTCCCAATTGATTTTCTTTATATACCGGATTAGTAGACTTTACTATCTTAGGCAGACCTCTAACAACTTGAGTATAACTGATCTTAATCATGCAGTAAACATTAAAATGACACATCCTTCTATGCCACAACCAACTCTCATCAATCTGAGCAATCAAACAGCTTTTCTCACCAACATTTAGATGAAAGATATCACCTTTAGTTTTAGTTCTTGATGCAATTTCTATACCGAAGCTATTCAAGATCTTACATTTCCCATTCTTGAATTGTAAATCATATCCCTTATCAACCATCTGTTCAACCCTCAAAAGATTATGCTTAAAACCTTCAATATATAAAATTGTTGGCAATTGACACTCAATTGGTTGGTTTCACTATGTTGTCATTGATGGCAACATGGTATCTTGCTCCGACTTCTTGTTTTGGTTCACTTATGTATCGGTAGGCACTTCACAAACACTACACCAACACCGACAGGTTGAAAGAATTTCTCAGGTTATCGACAATGCAGGCCGACATGGTTTAGAATAAGGTTGTCAGTATTGGAGGCTGACATCTCTTGGATCCGACATCAACAATTGTTTTTGATATTCATGTATTTTTGTTATCTAGCCGACATGTAATTTGATATTGTAAATATCTTTGTAAGCTAACATAAGGCATGATAAATTGTATAGGGTATATAGGTCAGTTGGATTAGATCATTTTGTGATATGTGAGATTATGGAATATGTGGATGTGATATGATACGAAATATATCAGAGAGATCATGTATGTGAGGATATTAATGTAATGGTTATTCCGGTAAAGAGTTTAGGGTTTCAGACTAGAACAAACAAAGCTAACCAGAAATATATTCAAGCATAGGAGATGCTATCTATTGCAGTTCAACACTTCTCCGGATTGTAGTGTGGATTTATATGTAGTCAGTGAGGCTGCTTTTGTGACTGAGCAGTGTGCTTTAGGCTGTAAGCCTTCCTACAAGTACAGGCCCCTATATTTTGTAATATCTCTTCATATGGCCAATGGATTGATATTGTGGGTCACAAATCCCACCGTGGTTTTTCCTCTTTGAGGTTTTCCACGTATAACTCGGTGTGTTATGGTTCTCATTTATGTGATTGGCTTATTGGTTGCTTTACTTCTTTCTATTCTTTATGTACCAGTATACCGGTTGGTGTATGCAAATTTTAATAAGGTTAAAATTGATCACACTTGTAGAACACTGAATCACCCCCCCCCCCCCCCTCCTCTCAATGTTCTTGGATTCCAACAATTGGTATCAGAGCCTTGTGCCTCAGAGGAAGTTTAATAGCTTGAGGGAGATCCTGAATCCGAAATCCATGGATATGGGTTTGGAAAAGCAACTTGAGATGGCACTTGAAGATTATGATGCTGAAAGGTTGAAGAACTTGAAGCTACAAGATGAATTGAATTATTCTAAGGAATTCATTCTTGTCCTACAGGAGAGGCTACCATCTGTTAAAGCTAGGAGGAAGGAACTTTTGCAAAATCAAGATGATGAAGAGAAAGATGCACTTAAGGAACAGTGTCAGAAGCTGAGTCAGGAGAACATGGTTATGAGAAATGAAATGCAAGCTATAACCATGAGAATGTCTAAAGAGATTGAAGATAGGAAGAAAAAGGAAGAAAATCTAGTTGTATCTTTGAAGAACAAATTTAAATAATGTGGTATGCTGGTTCATGAGAATGATATGTTGAGAACTTATTTAGTACAATCCCAGAACAATGAACAAGAGCTTGAGAGAAAAATGATATTTCTGAGAGATGATCTAACTATTGCAAGTGAGTACAAAGGGAAATTCAAGATTAGTTTAGCACAACTATATGAGTTATTGAAGAGACAAAAGTAGATTGGAGATTCCAGTGGACTTGGATTTGAGCAAGGACAGAGTTCTGGTACTGCTAATGAAGATCAAAACCATAAGGCAGTTTAATGCTTATAAATATAACGGTAGATGTTTTGTTTACAATAAATTTGGTCACATGGCTAGGCAATGTAGAAACAAAGCAAATCAGAACCCTGATTATGCTCTCGGTCAATGTTCTAAATGTAATAAGTATGGTCATAAGACATAAAATTGTACAATGAATGTAAAATGCTATGCATGTGGAAAATTTGGACATATGGCTAATCAGTGTAGGTCAAGCAATTATATCAGTTTTAGCAAAGCAATTCAAAAGAACAATGTTACATGTTATGCATTTAATGTGGTTGGACATATTGCTAAATTTTGTAGAAATGGAAATCCACCGGTTGGTAATGGAGGATCAAATGAGAAAGGGAAAGAGAAGGTTAATGAAATCCAACAAGATCATACCCAGAGATGGGTTAGGAAGACTGAAGAAAAATCTGTAGATGGGAATGCACCGATTACTTATCTAGCAGAGCAGGTTGTTCCTGCACCAGCAAGTAGCTCATCCGGTAACTAAGGCAGATGCCTTAGGGGTAGGCAAAAATTCATGAAGATGCTGCATATGCCCCGGGAAGAGGTTCTGGAAGATGTTCCAGACATTGGAAATGCTTATCTGGCATGGATATGTTTTGTTCGAGATCCGGTATCTTTCACCAGAAGTCATTGATGTCAATGAAAGATTAGGTTTTTTCTTGAAGGATAAAAAGTTGAATCTACTTCATTCTTGATCACCTTGCATTCAGAGCAATTAAAGGCGATCCAGTGTGATCAGATATCTTCTTGAGCGATTTCACAGGCGACTGAAAGAGTTTGTTAGGGTTTTTCACTGATAGCAATTAACATGTATTTTTCTTTAATCATGGAAGCGGGATCATCATCTGTTCCTATATTTGTTGCAAACCCGACTGTTGTAGAGGTCAAGGACCGTCCCAGGCCAATTTTCAAGCGGTATCTGCATGTGGCTACCCTAGAAGATTCGGTTGGAGCATTTTCTCATGTTCTGGAAGGAGTAGTTTATGTTGAAGATGTTAAGGCATACATACACTATCACATTGAGGATTTAGGGACATCTGATATAAAGGGCATGTACATGAGCGAGCTTATGGGAGATTTTGGAAAGATCAAACCTAAATACAAGCACATTGAAGACTTAGGGTTTACCGACATTCTGGACATTCCAGAATTCAAAGATGAAATAGTTAGGTATGTTTTAAGCAGAGTACATAGAGAGTTTATCTGGTTGGATGTTAGATGAATTATTGATAAACCTAGGAAAGATTAAAGGTGAAAAGAAAGGAACTTTCCTGTATGGAAACTTAATTGTCTATTTAATACTATTTTTCATGAATGAGACTCCCAGTTTTGGGAAAAGGCAATATAAGCATTTGATATCCCGATAGGAAGGCAATTGAAACAGTCAATTGCTACATTAGGCAGTCAAAGAGATGATAAAGTATGGGGACATTTTAAAGCATTCCAGAAGGCTATAAAATCTAGGGAAAGGTTTCCTAAGAATATTGTTGAGATTTACTCAACTGACATATGCTTCATGGAGAAGAAAGATGAAACACTTATGGAAGCGGTCAAGCCCCGAAAGATTTGGATAGAGGAAATGGGCTATGAAGTTGATGGACAAATTTTAGATGCTTATGCAAAAATGTTGATTGATGCACCTGTTGATGAGGTTGAGAATCCCTGTGGTACTGCAAAATAGAAGACACAAGAGGTTGAAAGAGAGTTCAACTGGAAGAAGAGAGAGAAGCAGAAAGGAAAGGCAAGTAAGTTTGTTGAGAAGGTCTCACAGGACATTAAAGAATTGATTGATGTTGTCCCAGAGAAAGGCAGGAGGAGAAAAGAACTAGAAGTGTTCATTGAGTCTATTACAGTAGAGTCTACACCTAAAGATGACACGCCCCTGTCTTTCAAAAGGGTTATAAGGAAGAAAATAGAGGAAACCAAGTTAGAGGCTAAAAAGCAACCGGTTAAGAAAGTTACATTCAAGTTACCGACACAAAAGAAAGCACCAAAAGTAACACCTTCAACTCCATCCAGTACTGCAAGAAGGAAGAAGAAGAATGACATTGATACGACAATTCAATCTGCTAATGTAACCATCATTCCACCAAAAAATTGTGTAGAATTAGTAGATGAAACAACTAAGGATGGCATGTTAAAGAATGTATAGTTTTACTATGATCGTTTAGATAATGTTGAACAAAGAGAGATAGAGGAAGCAGTTTTGTTATATTTGGATATTTATAAGAAAACCTTGATAGAAATTGAAAACCAAATACCGGCATACCTGTATGATATGCTAGAAGCTAGGAGACTATCAACAATGCAAGAGTACAAGCACATAAAAATTCAAGAGTTGTTATCTGTTTGTGTTTCTATTACTCCAGAAGAAATGGATAGGACACTTGAGGTGGCAGATAGAAAAGTCTTTAACAACAAACATATAATAACCAGTCTTATGCTAGGAAAGGTAAATGAGATAATAAAGGAGACCCACAAGGCATGGGTTAAATTCTTTGAAGAGAACTGAGATTTATTTACTTCATTGGAATCAAAGACAGACACTGTGGATACCTTGGTTGAAGGAAAAGGAAAGGGTATTATGGCTACTTCCCCCTCAATTTTGAAAAACATTAAGGTAGTGGAAGTTAAGCCCCCGGTAGATACAAATGTACATGCAAATGTTGATATACTAGCAAATACAGAAAGTGAAAAGGTTGATATTGTACAAGATACTAATGTTGAGGACAACAGTCCTCTAGATAGAAATTTACATGATGAGGTTACAGTTCCTACAGAGGAACCGACAGTTACAAAAATTGCACCAAGTGGAAAAGCCACCGATGCAAGTGAGGAAACTATAAAGTATAAAACATTAGAGGAGAAGAAAGGGGAATCCGACAGGGAGCCGATAGTAGGTCCATCATTTTTGTCAATTGACACCTCACAAGTTGTAAAAAAAACATAATCGAGATGAGTCCTACTAAACTCATGATGATGACTGCACAAAAATTAACGAAGGAGGGATCTATGGATAAAGGGATTATTGATCAGTTTATCACTGTTTTACATAGACTTGTCCCGGATTGCAAGATTGATAGTGAAGTGAGCCCATCCGTCAAGCTGAAGACAATTATTGAGCACATTTCAAAGGATTTTCAATCCTTGCAACGGATTTCTAACTGGAAAGCACTGGAGAGGTTCACTCAAGCTAAAAGAGTTGCATTTGATCAGATGATTGAGTCTGAGAGAAAGAAAACTGATGAGAAATTGAAATTGATAGATAATTCTTTGAAGCAATGTACAAATATATACAGAGTATGTTGTAACACAGATGTACTTACAATTAATGTGGATAAGAAGATTAAGGAATTCCAAGAGAAAATTGCAAGTATAGTTAGTTATTTTGATGGATTGACTTCATTGACTACATCCATTGATGGTCAAATTTTGGTTTTGGAAAATCAAATTTCTGGTCTTGAGAAAGAAAAAGATAAAATCATAAGAAGAGACATAAGTTTGAGATGTTTGGTGAGTCCCTGGTTGGATTCACTCAGTGTACATAAGAAGGAGTGTATAGATCTGGTTGGAAAGCCCACATCGACAGAGATAAAAGAGAAAGAGTCATTTTCTCATATATTAAACGAACTTGTATCTATTTCCGACACTTTCAAATCTGGTTGGGATACTTATCTTGAGCTATTAGAGAAGGCATATTTGGAAATTTTCAAATTTGTTAAGCTCTGGTAAGGTATTTTTGGGATATTCATTGTACAATTTTGGGATTTTGGTATTCTTTTTGGAAATTTTGATGGCATTGATGCCAAAGGGGGAGTGATGTAGATGTGAAAAAGAAAAAAATGGAGTTGTATACATTATGGGGAGATATGGAGATCTATGGGAGTATGGAGTATTTTGTTTTGATGAATATTCAGCTTAGGGGGAGCAAGCAGGATGAAACCATGACCATTTTTCACATGAGTGTTGTCATGAATGCCAAAGGGGGAGATTGTTGGCAATTGACACTCAATTGGTTGGTTTCACTATGTTTTCATTGATGGCAACATGGTATCTTTCTTCAGCTTCATGTTTTGGTTCACTTGTGCACCGACAGGCACTTCACAAACACTACACCAGCATCGACATCGACAGGTTGAAAGAATTTCTTAGGTTACCGACAATGCAGGCCAACATGGTTTAGAATAAGGTTATCGGTATTGGAGGCTGACATCTCTTGGATCCGGCATCAAAAATTATTTTTTATATTCATGTATTTATGTCATCTAGCCGACATGTAATTTGATATTGTAAATATCTTTGTAAGCTGACATAAGGCATAATAAATTGTATAGGGTATATAGGTCAGTTGGATTAGATCATTTTTTGATATGTGAGATTATGGAATATGTGGATGTGATATGATAATATATCAGAGAGATCATGTATGTGAGGATATTTATGTAAGGGTTATTCTGGTAAAGGGTTTAGGGTTTCAGACCAAAACAAACAGAGCTTAACCGAATTTGTATTCAAGCATAAGAGATGTTATCTTTTACAGTTCAACACTTCTTCAGATTGTAGTGTGGATTTATATGTAGTTAGTGAGGCTCCTTTTGTGATTGAGCAGTGTGCTCTAGGTTGTAAGTCTTCCTGCAAGTGCAGGCCCCTATATTTTGTAATATCTCTTCATATGGCCAGTGGATTGATATTGTGGGTCACAAATCCCACTATGAGTTTTCCTCTTTGAGGTTTTCAATGTATAACTATGTGTGTTATGGTTCTCATTTATGTGATTGGCTTATTGGTTGCTTTACTTCTTTCAATTCTTTATGTACCGATATTACGGTTGGTGTATGCAAATTTTAATAAGGTTAAAATTGGTCATACCAGTAGAACACTGATTCACCCCTCCCCCTCTTAATGTTCTTGGATTCCAACAGAAACATCATCAATATTATGCTTACCATCAAGAGAAATAGAACCTCTACCACAGATTACACAAGCTTTGTCATCTCCAAATCTCACTACATCGCCATCATACTTCTCCATATTCACAAAGTTACCTTTATCACCTGTCATGTGATGTGAACAACCACTGTCAATCACCCATTCATCTTTCTCATCAATTTTAGTAGTCAAAGCGTTTTCTTCAACAATACAGCTTGTAGAATCAGTAGGTATTGGATCATCTTCCTTGATAGCAATGAACACAAAATCATCTTTTGAATTCCCTTTCTCAGACTCATCATCTATCACACCTTCATCAACAACATAATAACACTTCTTCTGATATCTATACTTCTGGTTAGGCTTGTAAGGCTTATCATACTTTGACACTCTTTCATCACTTTTAGGACACCTAGAAGCAAAATGACCAATCTTATTGCATGAAAAAATAATTTCAAAGGTAACTTCCCTTCATACTTACTGGCTCCCTTAGGCAATCTTCTGGCAATAAGTGCTTCAAACTCTTCTAATTCTCTTTCTTGTTCTTCCATCTCTCTCATTTCCTTTTCATATCTGGAAACCTTAGTTGAAATCTCTCCCTAATCATACTTCTACTTCCCAGATATAGTAGCTTTAAATGTAGTCTCAGCTTTGCCATGTGATTCACCAAGTTTGGTTAATTCAAAAGTAGCAAGCTTACCAACCAACATATCTCTTGTCACAGTTGTCACAGTTCGGATCTCATCAATAGCAACAACTTTATGTTTATAAGTAGGAGGCAAATATCTCAGTACTTTAACCACTGTAGTCACTCAAAATTGGTCATCACTCTTACATTGCTAACCTAATTCTTAGCATGTCTTCTATGTCACATTTGATTTTCATCATATGTTGGCATTGTGTCATTCCTCTGGTTTCAATTCATTTCAAATCAAACCCTCATCAATCTCGTTCAATCACATTTGGTCCTAAATCATTATAATTGGCATTTTTGAAGGTCCATATTTCTTCTAATTTAGTTTGGTATTTTTGAAGGTCCCTATTTCTTATAATTATCAACCTCAATATCAATTAATATTATCAAGTCATTATCAATCAATCTTATCAGTCTCTTATCAAAATCGTTATCAATTTTGAGTCTTTTTCGATCCTTTGTCCTATTTTGTTGTCAAATTCAGTCAATTGTCATTAATTTTCATCAATTATTAGCCAATCAATCATCACTATTGGGACTTAATTCATCATTAGGGTTGGTATCTTAATTTATTCAAATCATTTCTCCTAGGTTAATTAATTAAATAATTAATTAATCCCCTTTCTTACTAACATGTCCCTTTTTGAATAAATAAATATATATTTATTTATTCACCATATTTTTGTCCATGTCACAATTAATATTTTTTTTAATATTAATTGGCTAATTTGATTTTATGAGTGAAATTAATAATTATTAATTATTAATTTCCACCTCACTCAAATGTCTTCACTTAAGTGATTCACTTTCTAAAAAGTGAATCACTTGTCTCCTCTCTCAAAGGCAAAGTTTCCATTTTCGACCAAGTGTCTAAAATGGAATTGTCCTTCTAACTCATCTTCCACTTGCCATCAAAATGGCAATTTCCCAAGAGACTCCCCTTTGCATGCGATGTCGACCGTCAGATTGAATCGATCTCATTCGTCGAATTCTTGTCTCGTCTCTCTCCAAATTCTATAAATTGGAGGCCTCTTTCACTCATTTAAGGACCACGTCTCTAGTATCCTTACGCTATCATTTTCGAATTATAATCTTGCTTGCATACACTTGCATTTTGGAGGTGAGATCCACAATAATTTGGAGGAGAAAGAGAAACAATGGAGGTCAAGGAATGAGCTCAAATATATGGTTTGCATAGTATAATAGTGTTTTTATTTCCTTCTTCTTTTGAATGTTTTGCTAGAATTATCATATACTAGGTTATGTTTGTGGTTGCATAGCTTATGATGTATTTGATGTTTTACAATATTTTTAGCTACAACCAAAATCTCATCTTCTTTAAGGACTCCATCGACACACCTGATGTTCAGAATATGATCATTCACTTTAGCCATAAAGGATGAAATATTCTCATCTTATTCCATTCTCAGCAACTCATACTTTCCTTTCAAGCTCCACAATTTAGCAACTTTCACATGTTTATCTCCTTCATACAAGGTTTCTATATTCTCCCAAATCTCATGTGATGTCTGCAATCCCATCACATTAGTCATCTCTGCATCAATCAGGTCACTCAACAATGCTTCTTTAGCTCTTATGTTATGTTCAACATCTTTGATCTCAGTTACAATAACAAGACCATTCAAAGGAATAGTGTATGCATTCTTTGTGATCTTTCGATAATCATCTCCAAGACAATTTAAGTGAACTTTCATTCGGTTCTTCCATATAGAGTAATTAGTTCTATCAAATCTTGGGATCTCCTTCTTGAAAACAACAACTGCCATCCCTGATCTCCCCAAGTGGTCAAGCTCCTTCCAGAGGATCTATCTTTGATACCAATTGTTGGCAGCAGGAAAGAAACATTGTAGGAAAACTGAGAGGGGGAGAGGTAGGGGTGAATCAGTTTTCACCAAACTTAAACAAATTAATCTTAACTTTAGATCTGATCAAGAACGACAATAGAAAAGATAAACACCACATCAACAACACACATAACACATGAATTTTTGACGTGGAAAACCCCGTTAAGGGAAAAACCACGGTGGGAACCTACCCACAATATGATGATACTCTGTAGTAGTATGCGTAAATATTACAATGGGGAATGCACATGCATTCAAGCACACTACCTAGAGCTCACTGCTCAAATACAACAAAGGGATACAACCTTGGGAAGGCTCACTACCTTACAAAGATCGGATAACAATCCGAACTACATGAACTGAAAGAATAGCATCTCCAAATGCCTGATTATTGTTTCGGTTAAGCACACTGTCTTCACAATAACACTTCTCTGCTCTTCTCCACTACCGAAAGATAAATTTGCTTGTTTTCACATACAATACTCTTATAGATCGTAGATCCAACCGTAGACACTTGCAGACACCCATCTTAAATGATTACAACACTTATTTATACAAATTATCAACCTTAACCTTAAGGTCGGCTCAACACATAAGACCTAATTACAAAATTACATCACATGATACATAAATCCATAACTAGACCAATACAATGTCGGAGAGGACATAGCATGGACCCAAATCAAATCCTAGAACATGCAACACCACCAAATAATTTGCCAAGATCATCCACAACACACTAAACCGCCGAATATGTCGCATAACACGAAGAGTACCACGAGACCAATAAAATCTTAAATAACGTGCACCATGATCAACACAAACCACCAAAATGTATAGAACACGATCAAAGAACATTAGCAAGCAACATGAATTCCACCACAATAACTGCAACAACTTGGGTAACAAGAATCATCATTATTCCATCACTGGAGCTTAAGAACACCAACTGACAATCTAAAAGATGCACTTGTGAAGTTTGAAATCATGAACCACCCAATCTGAGGACACACATGAATGTCCCAAACACTCTCCCAAATCCGCAACTCAAGATATAATCATTTCAGAGAAATAAGAATCAAATACTAGAAGTCTACAACACAGAACCAATAGAAAAACTAACCATCACATTGGATCACATAACTCAATCAAATCACCTTTCGGAAAACTAAAGCTCATACTGAATCTACTAGAGATAAGTGTCTCAAACCCATTAATCTGTATCAGTACTTCTGCAATAGATCACCCAAACCAACTCTCTGCAACAAACCAATTCTCTGAAACACAAGAATATGTTGACATCAATGACAACAACACATTCCAACAACTCTAATATCCAACATTTAGTCCCTCAAATATACCTTAGCTTTTTTTTTGGTGGTTTGCTAATTACTCTCATCAAGATCCTATGATAACCAATAAATGAAACCAACTATAAAGAATATATTAGGAAGACTATGTGTTAGATACAAAATACCACTAACCAATTATTTGTACAAGGTAGGATCAACTTTTACAATATTGCAAGTAGTAGACAATGTGATACCTGACTAAAAATGTGTTGATGTAAGCTTACAATAAACCATACCAAAGAGATGAAGAAATTCATGAACTTGTTTTTTCTAAAAAGTGGAGATCATATTTGAAGAATAAATGGTTTAAAGTTCATGAAAATAATGTATAGATTCCAATTCATTCATATTGAATTTGCTTCATCACATTATTTTGTGTACATTGTATATATAGTGAAAAATGACGATGATAAACTGTTGTAAAACCTTAAAGATCCAACCACAAACAATCTAAGTCCTGCAACGAAACATTGACCATACACCAATAGAGATACCTAAGATCATGTAAATCAACAAAGTAAAACAATATTACCATTCACATGTCAAGTAGGGTTTTAATCTCCATTGTGTTATATCTCCATTGATCTTGTTTGATATATTTGCTTTCAGATTTTGTATATGCACAAGAGCTCAACAAAGAACGGATTGTGGTTGAGGTCACTTGATTGCAAGAAGGCTTGATTGCATAAGATAGACGCATTAGGGTTGATAATGATGAAAGTATCCTCTTATATAGAAGATGCTTTAGAAAATGGAGGGATAAGATTAAGAGGTGAAAAGATAAATTGTTGGCTAGGATTAAAGGGTAGGTAGAAGAAATAATAAAGTAATGAAGGGGGGTAGGTATAGGAAAATTAAGAGATAAGTGACATGTGTCATAGAGGAAAAAACTAACGAGTTAATTAATTAATTAAATATTTATTTAATTAATATAAGAAGTGGGACCAATTAAATAAATAAAATATTTATTTAATTTAAGAGAAAAGATAATTTAAATAAATAAAAAATATTTATCTAAATGAGAAAAGAGCTAGAAGAGGCTAAATGAATTAAATAAATAAATATATAATTAATAGAAGACTTATGATAAAATAATTAAATAAATAAAAATATTTATTTAATTAAAGAGGACAATTTTAGGTGTCTACACTTTGTATCATGGAATGAGAACCACCTATAAGTATAAGATCATCAACATAAATATCGAGTATTAAAGTATTATTCTTGTCCCTTTGAATGTATAATATAGGATCAAAATGACAATGATAAAAACTAGAAACAAGAAAAAAAAATGTCCATCTTCCCATGACATGCTCTATACGAGCTTCTTTGAGACCATAGAGGGAATGATGAAGGTTACAAACAAGTGAAGAATCATATAAAAACCCTAGTGGTTTCTCTATATGTATTTCTTCATGAAGATCATGATGCCATTTAAAATTACTCTTCATGATCATATAGTGTATAGATCATAATTATGATGTAGAAATGGGAGTACAGTTCAAACATAACCCATATTCATAATAGTGGAAAAAGTCTCAAATTAATAAATGTTTTTACCCTATATATATATATATATATATATATATATATATATATATATATATATATATATATATATATATATATATATATATATATATATATATATATATATATATATATATATATCTTTTCAACAATACGTTCCTTATACTTCAAGTGAATAATTATGTACATATTTCATTTTATATGCCCATTTATAATGAGCATTTTTTTTTCCTTTAGAAGACCTGTACAAGGTCCTGAATGCATTTTTTCATCAAATATGAATACTCCTCTATCATTACATCATGCCACCTTAGTATACCCATTGCATTAGAAAATTTCTAAGGATATGTTGAAAGCACATCTCAAGATATTAACCCCTATTTTCTAAGAAAAAGTACAATTAAGATCAATTGGTTTTCTTAACAAAGGACCAACTTCTTGAAAAGTGGTGGATCCAATGAGGTAAAGTGTGTGTAATAGGAGATGGTGGAGAAAGATTTGTGGTGATAGTTTCATCAACATCACCACCAAGAAGAATATAATATTCAATACAAGGAGGAGGAGGAGGAGGTGTGAGTAAGGGAGAAACTGGAAATGGAATATCCATCAGTATGGAATTCTCATTAACTTGAACATATTGTTAAAATATAACATCATGTATCATGTATAATAGGATAAAACAATATGTAAGCCTTCATATTATCATAATAACCAACAAATACAAGAGGTTGGCTCTTCTTTTTCATGGATTTATACTAAAAATTTGGAATGTGTTTCTTGCCTCACTACAAATAATCTAAATGAAAAAGCATATGGCTTGACATGGGGATCAAGTCTTCTCAAGGGTCGCCTTGTAAGGCATGTAGCTCTAGATAATTGACACAACTAATGACTTTATTTCAAAAGGTAGGTATCACGTTCTTGGAATAAATTATATAGTTTTCCATCTCTTTAAATTTTCTATTCTCTCTTGGTGACACCATTTTATTGAGTGATATAAGGTACTAAGTGTTGATAAATCTGAACAAAAGTCTTGAAAATATTAATTTACATATTCCCCAATTATCTATGCATATTTTCCTAATAGAGAGAAAATGTTTCTAAAGAAAAGATCTCATTATTTTGATTAAGAAAGTACACCCTTATATGCAATGTGAGAAGTCATCTATAAAGGTGAGTACACATTGACCCCTCAAAAATGAGTTGGAAAGGGCATGAGATCACTATGTGCCAACTTGATGGGTGCCTTATCTTTCCAAGACTTTCCATTTGTAAAAGGGTTTCAATAGTGTTTTCTTAGAACACAACCTTGATAGACACCCTTAATATAAGATACCTTGGGAAGACCTAGCTCCAAAACTTGCCAACTCAATTTTTTCAAATATATACAATACAAATATCTAAAGAATTTGTATCAAGGCTTGCTCAAGGAATATGTATGTGCAATGAGGGCTAATTATTTAGATGACCCAAAATCACTAAATATGTATAAATAAGACCAATGATCCATAATCCCTACAACAACTAGAACCTCTAGATTCCACAACTCTCAAATGACCACATCATGTGATGAGAACTCTATTAGTTTTCCACTACTAGAATGAAAAAATTGATTAATGAAAAGAAGATTATAAAATATCTCAAGAACATAGAGTAAATCATCAATTCACCCATTCGATAGTGAAAGTATGTCAAATCCTTAAAAAATAATTTGTGCAAGGTCTCCAATAATAATGTTCATAGTGCTAGAAT
This sequence comes from Cryptomeria japonica, assembly GCF_030272615.1. NCBI lineage: Eukaryota > Viridiplantae > Streptophyta > Pinopsida > Cupressales > Cupressaceae > Cryptomeria > Cryptomeria japonica. Next base: position 715,443,753 of record NC_081408.1, on the reverse strand, counting down.
AAAAAAGAGAATGAAAAACTATTGAGAATGGGTTATATGGTGAGAGGCTCCTATATCAAGTATCCAATTCTTGGAAGAGGTACCTAAAGCCCTAATAGAAAGAGCTCACCCTCTGTTAGTGGATGAGGATGAGGAAATATAAATTTTAAGTTTATGTGTGTGTGTCTTCCTCCAATGCCTCCAATTTTTGTATACATTAAAATGCAAGATGACTAGGTGTACCACAAAACTCACAAGGACCACTTGATTTCTTCTTAGTCTTAGGAGAAGACTCACTAGACTTAGAAGGTGAAGGACTAAAGTTTTTGTAATTGAACTTCTTATTATTGTTTTTGGACTAATTTGATTATGCCTTATTATTAGACTTGGGTATCTTTACCCTTATAGGTTTGAGTAGATAAAGCTTAACTCTTAGAACTAGGGAAAACATTTAATTAGGCAAGTTTAGGTTGTTCCCCAATAAGATGCTCATAAAGAAGCTCAAATGAAAGCATCTTAAATCAATTCATAATCTATTATGGAATATAAGGTATAAGAGAAAACCCAAAAATGACCCATTAGCTTTGAAAGAATGAAGAAGATTTTTATTCATCGCCTGTTTTTTCTTACCACAATCTTTCAAATATGACAAAGAATAAATCAAAACTTATAAGATAATATTTAATTGTGGCCTGACCATTAGATGCAAAAGAGAATAATTTTTCTTTCAATTATAATTCTTAGAATTCACCGAGTTGGCTAGACAACTCTTGAAAATTAAATCCTAGTCTTCTTTAAGTGTTTTACAATCCATAACATGAAACAATAGATTATCTAAAACGTGTAATCTAATAGGCCCCATTACTTCATCAATTGTGTTTGCATATATAAATTTTGCATATTCCTCAGTGAATCTTAGTGAAACTTTATTCAATGTTTTCCATAACCTTTTAGATTCTAGTAGTTGTTTCATCTTTATTTTTTGTGCGTAATTATAATTATATGAAGTTAGAGTTTCAATTGTGTTAGTTTCAATCATGTGTAATAATCACAAAACACAGGAATGAAGTGATAAGAGGTATGCAAATTGTACTTTTCAACCCCCCATAAGTTGTATTATAGCCCAATCAAACATCTTACCTCCGTTTCATAACCCCAACCCCCTAACCCACCCAAAAACAAACCTATGATTTGACACATCATATTGATGCTTTTACAACGCAAAAAACGAGATTATTCAAATAATAATCATATTTATCTTAATTAGAATAAAAAAAAACAAAGTGGATTAAACTATAAGACTCAAAAAGAACTCTCCGACATCTAAGTCACAATTTTTTTGAGAAGTCGGGAAGTTCTTAAACAACTTGGTGACACCTATATTTGTGTAAGGTGCTTGAAGAAAGAAATAAACATAGTTATCAAAACATATTTAAATGACATTACAATGAATTGATGTTAAATTAATGTAGATACCATAAAGTTGTAGAACTATTAAAATCCACCTTTGTGGCACATGAAGTTGGGTTAATGATGGAGAAGAACCCTGTATGTGTGTGTGTGCGCGTGCGTGCGTGTATATATACACATATGTATACATACATGAACACACACACACACACACGCATATACTCATGTACACACACACACACACACATATATACTCACGTACATGTGTGTGTAATATTTTTCTATGGGAGATTTTATATCATCTACAAAGAACTTTTAGCCGTGTAATATGAAAGCACAAGCCTTTAAAGGAAAAACATCTTTACCCAAGAACTAAGGACCGAAGGGTATCCATTCTACCAAATTCAGCTGCATCACTGTTCTGACTCATTCTTTCTGATATCGCAGCCTAGACTTGATTTGTGATAAACTTATTAAAAACCATTCAAAAAAGTGGTTTTACGCATGTATATTGCCTTCAGTTACTCACAACGAAGCCCACCATGCACGGACCTTGGGCAAAAGAGATTGACAAAAATGTGGCAGCAAAGCCTAAATGAAAGCACCCTGCAAAGGACGTTCTGTTCCTTCAAACTTTGCACAATTTAAATTCAATCTTAATCAACGTAAATACATTAAAACAGACGATCTGAGAGTTAATGGTATGGTACCGCCTCCGAGCCCACGTTAAACTGACGATTTGAGAGTTAATTAAGGGATTTATGACCACTTCAGATGCCGTGCTATGCTTTTTAGTAGTATTTGAAGGCACTGACAAATTATGTATAAGAATGATGTTGAATCAATCCAAGCTTTTGGACTTGTATAATATTGGTGTGCTGATAGTAAGGAGTATGGTTGTGGTTGGCCAGACTAAGGTTGTTTACCTATAGATAGCTATATACCAAAGTAATATGATAGGTAGATATTGGTATAAAGGAAGGATGCAGTAAAGCAAGATAATATAGATGATGCGATATGGGTAGTGGTAAGATGTTTTATTGGGGAATTGTAACATGAAATTAAGGTGTAGGTGGACACAAATAAATGGTCAACAAGGATCATCACTAGGTAATAATAAGAAAATAGAGTCTTGTTAAGGTGTATAAGAAAATAGAGTCTTGTTAAGGTGTATATTAGTGAAATGAAGTAGTTGAAGGTAGAGTTAAGAAAAAGTTGAAGTTCGAAGATGTTTTTTGAAGGGAGCAACATAAGGTTAATTAGTTTTCAAACTTGAGTGATTTAGAAGAATGTGCGAAAAAAAATGTTAATAGGGTTCTAGTTTGGAGGAAACCAAGAGCCCAGGTTAATTTGGCGATAGAAGAAAATGCTATAGTGTAACCAAATATAGAAAAGGTAATCGGAGGAAGTGGATGGAGCAAGAAGAATTTTGGTCATCAAGAAGTGGGGAGAAAAGAAGAAGGGCGAAATTTTCCCAGAGGAGGTTTGTACATACGCCAACAATTATCCTCACAGTTAGAATAAGTGAAGTACAAGGTACCATATCCCTCCTTAAAACCTATATTATTGTTGAGGGCATGTTAAGGCTGAATTAGTAGTTGAAAAAATGGTCCCACCACTCAAACCTTGTTGTTTGAGAATTATGTTGGTGTGAATAAGGGCATTACCTATCTAGTTTCTCCCTTTATAGTGTGAATCAGGGAAATTATCTAACCTATTCCTACTTAGGTCCTCTTCACACATGTTTACATGTTAAGTTTACTTGGGGACATATGAATCTTTCAAGAAGTATCTAGTTGTCATGTGATTTTATTTTATCTTGTCATTAGTTGTCTCATTGCATCTAGGATTAAGGCACTTAACATCATCCTAGCTAGTCCTATTTCTCAACCTTTCCTATATAAGAAAGGAATCATATGTACATATGAAATTCCATTTTTAATCAACAAATCTAATCCATTGTGCCTATAATCAGCAATATTTTGTCTTGTTGAGCTCTCTTGCAAAAGGAATCTTTTTGATTTGCAAGTGGTCTTGGGAGCTTGAGTCCATTGGTAACTCAAACACATTAAACTCACAAATTTTTCTACCTAGAATTTCAAATGTAGGAACATCCATAGCTGATCAACAATTTTGTATCAACCAAAAGAGCTTTTATTTATTTTTCTTGCAATGCTTTGTCTTATAGGTTCTCATAATATATCTTGGCTTAGTTTGTACACCTTTTTAAATAAAATTCTAGAAGTCTATAGATTAATTTGAAGGGGTTTTATTGTGGAATCTACGTTTCACTTATTCACACATAAGGTTATTCCTATTCAATCTCCCCCAATAATGATTTATGTTGTGCAGTAACTAGATATGTTACATCCTTTATAGCTAACAAGAACTTCTCTTTTCTACTAAACATTGTCCTATCCTTTGGATTTCTTGTTATATGTGAGGAGAATGACAATTATGAAATATATCTTTGTCCTATCATTCTTCACCTTGATTTTAGTAGACTTTTATCCCAATTCAATCCAACAAGCATGAGATCAATCTCATTCTTGTGGATCTAGCTTTTGATTTTTTAAATATTTAAATTCAAATTTTGGTTGAGTATCACCCATTCATTTCACGCCTAGAGCTAACTAAACATATGTTTTCACAATTTATCGTCAACTCCTTACATTTAAAGTCGCTAATTTATCATCATCAAACATCAAGGAAAACAATTCACATTTATCAAAGGAGCATGCTAGAAACACTTTTATTAGTGCGTAAAAGTGAATTCGAATTTGCATACTCATCCTAGAAGCATCTATGTGTATGAAGATTATTTTCCTCAATCATTTTTATGACCACAAAGATAACATTTTATTCGGTTTTACCTAGGATAATGTGTACCCTTGTAATTTGGCAATCCCCTAAAGATATTCTTAAATATTGCTAGTCATTGGAACATATCAGACAACATCGAGGTAAGAGAATGAAGAAACAAAAGTGTATATTATACTAGATCTTGAATCCATGGACAAAGATTAGATCCAAACCTATGAAAGTGTCTTAAATTTGTGGACTCAACCTGTTACAAGATACAAATACCATTTGAGGCATGAGATTGGGTACTTGCAATTTGTAGCCCTATGTCATTCAAATTTTAGTGTCATTTTAAAACTGTTCTTCTTCAAGTCGAGAGATAAATACCTTTCTACTTCAAATTCACTTTATACAATTATAATTTAAATTTCTATTACATAACACTAATCACCCTAATATTTTTTATCTAGATCAATTTGTGCATTTGTTGCTTTAATTGATTAACCAATCTAGGTAACACTTTAGAGAAAGTTTACTTTCATTTACATTTTCATGAACTTAGATGAACACTCTTACATGACCTAGTTTATCCTTAGGGTTTATAATCAATATTAGGGTTTTCATATCTACATTTTGTTTAATTGAATCATCTTAATTCCATGTTTGATCCTCTTTCTATTCTTGTGCTTCATTGAAAGATCCTTACTCTAGGAGTTAGTGTGCTCATTTATTGATCATATATTTTACCCACCCTTGCATTGGCTTTAGGGTTTACATTTTACAATTGTTTCATATTTGATTTAATATTTATATTATAATATGTATAAGATCTTACTTCAATTTTATATAATTACCTATGTCTATTATTGTTTTAAGCTTTTTTGTATACTTAATTATACAACACTCCTCCCATCATTAGATGGATCCTCATGGCCCTCTATATTTGGTATCCATTTGTGCTTTTGTTACTAATTGTGAAATGTTTATACAATTTGTGACATGTGTTCCATTTATCCTTTGTTCACTTATGATATTCTATGGCACAAATGTGATCACTTTATTCATGGGACAATTATATCTCTATACATACACCTTATCCTAATCTAGGGATTTGGTTATCGCATGTCCATCTCTTTTAAATAACCATACTTCACTCAATTATGATTATAATACTAATTTTTCTATGAAGATCGATCACATGATTGATTATAATTGTATACTCCGTTTGAGCACCTTTCCTTTGCATAATCCACCTCATGATACATATATTATGGAGGATACCTATGATATGATTATACCTTATATTACTATGGATGCACATCATGTTATAAAGGAATATCTCATATCAATGTTGACCCATATGATAATAGTCTCTCTACATGTCATGATGATCCTTGTATTTGCATTACTTTTTTTTCTTCATTCTTCACATATTATAATAAACCTATATATAATCCTACTTTTCATACCTTAATAATACCATAGAATCATTATATAACTAGGGTGTAGTTATGGGGTATAATACACATTATTAATATAACAATATATTGCATAGATCCTTATAAATACATTAGACCATCTTAAAGGATATCCTATTACACATAGTTGTTTTATCCATTTTTTCCTAAAGAATTAAATTATCTATCTAAACCAATACTTCAAGATAAAGAGAAATTATCATTTACACTTCATTAGTTACCACCTCCAAATGTGATCAAGGAATATGGGCCATTATACATTGCGGTTAACTATTTGGGTACATTAGAGTTAAAAGAGTACTAGTGGAAATGGATTAGGACTAAATATTTGTAACAAACATTTTCTATATGCATGATTTAAGTTAAATAATTTAATCTCCAAAACATTAAGGTAAATGCTATACTGTTTGATAATATCATAAAGGAATATCTTAATTACATAACTTTTCCTACCACTTTAGGACCCATCAAACCATGAGAAATATGATTCTTCATTTTTACCCATAGATCATGATATACATGACAAATCACCTTCAATTTATAACACATATACTCATTCTAGTGAATTTAATAGTTCTTATGGACCCAATACTAGCCTTCATTATGAAAATAATTTATCTTCATCTAAGTTGGCTAGTCACTATGACAAAGGATATAACATTTTACAAAATCTAGGCTAAAATTTAAAAGGATTAGGTGTGAACTAGAAAGGTATCTACAAACATATCAAAATTCTTAAAATGAATAATGTTAAGGTAATATTGCATGTTTCATTAGTGTGGACATTGACCTACCATTGGTTTATCTTGACTTGATCTATGATGTTTGCATGTCCTTATTTTCTCTCTTCAATACTTTTTTAAATGATGAAGCATTTTTTGAATATTTAGGATTATATGACAACCTACATATTTTATAATGATAGAGACATCCCACATGTCTTTGAATTTGATTCTCACTTTCTATAAGATGATTCTTTTTAAGTGGTCCTACCAAATCCTTGCCTACTCAATCCTCTATAGAAGATTGTAGCATATGTTGGGTCTCAAAATCACTTTTAACATTTCTAGAGGGATCAATCCACTTCAAGGATATGGATATGTTGTTCCTAAAGGTCAATAGACAAAATCACCAAAAAATATGTTATGATAGATTGGTTGTTAAGAGTGGATAATCTCTCATTCATTAGGACAATATCCCTAGAGGTAATATTTAATCATAATTAAAGATAGATAATTATAAAAAAATGTGATAGTATCCAATATACATCCGAACCCAAAATTTATCACTATATCAAGGACTAACCTACTACACACATTTACTCTATTAATATGATAAAGATATCATTGCAATGCTACAAGATGTGGGTATGTATGACATGATTCTCTTGAGGTAAAATCCTTTTGGATCACTACAAATGTTTCATTGGTTAAATCACTAAATATTGAAGTTTGTATAATCTTTTTCATACTCTTGAACTTGTAAATAAATACATTTTTCATTTGAACTGCATAGAGGGTCAAACACTTCTAGTATTAGTGAATTATATCGGGATGCAAAATAATAGTTATAAGAAGACATAAGACACAAGATTAACAAAAGAGGATATCGATAATTTTATATGCTTAATCATCCTTATCCAAACTCTAAACTTCTAGATGAAATACTGAAAAGACCATTACAAAAATTATTTAAAACATTGTGACATCTAATCTTTATTATGTTCATACCAATGAATATGACAAGAGAAAACCTAAGCTAAGAACTTGTCACGCTTCATCACTAGGAATTTTCCTTAAAGATATACAAATGGATAAGGTGGTATTTGGTTACAAACATCTACTACAAATAAGATACCTCTTCATCATTTATAAAATGAGATGTTTGACAAGAAATTGACCTGGAAATATTTGGAATCCTAGAAGCTCTTTGGTGTAGTAGTCACATGGAAATGACAAATGACCAATGAGTGATTTGGCAAGTAAACTAGTATTTATAACATTTTATTCAATTATTAATTCCCTATTAGAATTTAACTAAAAATTAAATATCATTAAAGCTTTATGTGGAACAAATTGAAATCATACAAAATTTGTCAAAATGACAATTTGGAACAAATGTAGGATAGATTGCATCAAATTTTACAACCACCTCATTCATGAAAGCATGTTGTTTTTCATCATCCACAATTTATTTAGAACTTGGATTCATTCCCTTTGAATGAACAATGCTTTATATGCATTGGAAAGAATAATAATAACACTTCTAGGAAGTGAAAGGGAGTGAGTGAGATGAATAAGAAGAAATGTGGGGATTCAAAATGAAATAGGATGATAAGAGATGAGATGTAGTGTTTAAGTCAAGATAGGAATTTAACTAAATGGGATAGTGGAATTCCTAAAATCCAAGGAAATTTCATAGATGGTGTAAAAAGAGTTATAGAAGCATCATTAAGAAAGTATGAGAAAAATATGTAGAATTAAAAAGTATAATAGAATGTCTAGGTCATAAATTTGATTTCTAGAAGTCAACTTGATCTCTACACAAGAGGAACTAAGAGAGAAAAGGAAATAAAAGATTTTGAAAGAATTAGATGTAGAAGTGGAAAGTAGGGATAGTGATTTACATTTTCAGGAGTGTAGGGGAATTTTATAAAGAGGGATGCGAGGAAACCTTGTAAGAAAGGATGAGAGATTGGGAGGATGGATAAATATTTGGATCCTAAGAAGAAGAATGAAAGAAAATGGAATGAAGGAAGGCAATGATAGGAACTTGTGGGAAATCCATGCAAGAATAGAGAGGAGGACAAAATGTGGAATAAATGTATGGATTCACAACAAGGTCCAACAAAAAGGGGTGGAAGAAAGATAAATAAAATAAGTGAAGGCAAGAATTTTAGGTCCAAGACTAGACATTGGAACCAATTATTAGAATGGTAGGAAATATTTGGATGTCCACTAAAAGTCTACCACTTTGTAAAAACACTATAAAATGACCAATACGACCTAGAATTAGATTTTTGTTAAGATTTTACAACTTCCATCATATGGTAGACACATTATGAATGGAGGATAATGATGCTAAGGAAATTTTGACAAATGGAGAGCCATGCAAAAATTTATTAGATCAACTATATATTGAAAAAATGAGGCCTAAATATATGGAGTAGGAACTCGAGTGAAATTTGGTAATATCAAATTGAGTCCTAATAATACACTCAAGTTTGGTAGTAATTTCATATTGAGATGGAACAAAATAATAAAGAAAAGCACTTAAAACTATGAGATTTCTTAAATAGATAAAAAAATATAACATGACCATGCTACTAAGATAATTTATCAAGCTATGTCTAGCATTGATAGTAATAGTGTAATGCTAAAACCACCCAAAAAGTGGTGTCCAACTTATCTTCAATTTAAGATGCCTTATGATGTGTCAAAACACACACTAACATGTGTAACCCCATTTTAAAGCTCATTTGTGTCCAACACATTTTTATATTTCTTATTTCAGGAGACCCAGCTTCTAGAGGTCATGAATTTTGAATAGGCTGCCCAACTGATGAACCATTTGAAGTTTTGAAAAGCTTGTGAAGTGTTTTATCAAGAAATATATCACTTCATTGGTATGACCGCTTCCAGGTCATTTAAGAGCCTCTAAGACCTTCAAATTTGACATTATGTTGCAACAAAATTTTATTGGCATGCTTATTTAGCCAGTCTTTAGCTTTTGGGAAAATTTTAAACCAATTTGTGCTCAAATACAAACTTACTATAAATAGTAACCTTATGTAAATGTAAGGTTGAGACACCATTTTCCTAACATAGTGTGGGGGATTTCTCTTGAAAGGGTTTTTCCCATGTACAATTGTGTTTTGTAATTTTGATTATATTTAATGTGTTGTGGTATAATTTTGTAAACACAAAGATGTAAAATTTCCATTATACTCTCCTCTAAGATTAGTTTAGTAAGTCTTTCTATGTACCTTGCTTCCTTTCAAACCATACACCTATTGTTCTCAAATAATAACATATCATGTTAACATATATAATGATACCAATTACATGGTCACCATTTTATTTATAATGAACATAATGATTATATTTTGGATCGATAAACCCTACCTAAAAAATATGAATTAAATGTGGTACTATATTTAAGGAGGCTGATTGACACTGTAGACATTGAAAATTGTCGAACACCTACCAGTGACAATTTCAATAATTATTTTTTAAAATTAATTATATAATTTTATTATTTAATTAAGCTAACATTATTCTTCTAAATCAATTTCAAAATTCAAAATTCCCTTCATTTCTTCAAATTAATTAAATAATTTGTAATAATTTAAATTATTCTTCTTTTCTTTTAAATCAATTAAATAATTTTAAAATTATTTAATTTGTCTTTTTCATCTAGATAATTAAATAATTATTTAATTATTTCATCTATTTTCTTCATGTGCATTATATAAATATTTTTTTAATTATTTAGTTAATTATTTCATCATTTATCTTCTTTTAATTAAATAATATATGTTATTATTGAATTAAAAATCTTATCATATATCTTTTTGCTTTCTTTCTAGTTCCTTTTTCAAATCTAACTTTCTTCATCTTTTAGAAACTCCTGCTTTCTATTTTTGAAATGGCAACTTTGTGTGCACATTTGTAAAAGTAAAATAAAAAAGCTTTATTTTTATTTATTAAAAATGGTAACTTTCTATCTTTTTTCATCTTCATTCTCACATCAAATCTCATCCATTGATATTATATTCATCTCATTAGATCACTATAGTTGATGGATATCATAAAAATCTATAAAATCAGACATCATCCATCATTTTGAACAACCACGGTCTTTGACTATCATGTTGTTGAAATAGTGTTACAATAAAATTGTAAGAGCAATGTATTGCAACAATACACAAAAGTTGAGAAGAGAAATGGAGGAAAACATGATGTTTGTAATGAAGGTATGATTATTTCTTTATTCATTTGTTCTTGTTTGCATCATACATACTCTATTGTTTGAGATTTTGGATTTAATGTGTTTTCTAGGGTTTTGTGGTTGACTTGTTTATGATTCACACTGATTTATTTCTTACTTATATAGTACTGTTTAGGGATTTCTTTAATTGAAAAACCAAACTTTTCTTGTATTTTTCAATCTAGTTATTTGGCTATAGCATATAGATCTCTTCCTTTGATTCACATGTAGGAAAGTTGTTCGCACATTCATCTACTCAACCTTAAGGTCAAATGTAAGAAAATAAGACAAGCATGGATGCCAACTTAGCAAAAAGATCCCACCAATATTAATTCCCTTAGCTTAAAAATATTATTTTTTGTCAATGAAGATTTAAATCTTCTCCACTTTACCATCTAAACTAAAATTCTTCTTGAAAGCCTATTTTCATCAAATAAGTTTCTAAGCCTTAAGTAGAACTAGATCTAATTTACCATTATTCTTTAATGCGACCATCTCCTCATATATGGATATCTTCTAAGATACATCATTCATTTTAATTACCTCCTTCATAGTTATAGGTTCATAAATATTTGTACTTAAAGAAAAAAATGTATCTAAAATCATACAAGCTATGCATTTTTGTTCACCTTCTCTACCAAGTGAACCTTGATTAAGGATAAGGTGGAGGTTCTTTCTCTTTTGATCTTAAATATCTCTTGATATTATCATCCTTACTGGGTCCACCATGAACCTCTTGGTTATCTCCAGGGTCATCCTTCTTGGTCTTTGTTTATAGCCACACAAATGATTTCACACCATCATTTGGCTCATCAATAGTGAAATTAAAATTGATTTCTTTGAAGACCACATTACAACTGTACATAGTCTTTCCAACTATATTATTCTAAAGCTTGTATCTTTCACACCTTTAATGTGCTTGATGCAGATGCAACTTTATAACCTAACTTTACCTCTTTTTCTTGGCTACACATAACTTTTCCTTGACTGAACATAAACATATTATGTATAACTAAACAAATGGATATGTAATCATGAGGTTTTCTTTCTTTTCCAAATTTTCTTTAGTGTTTTATCAAAAATAGTTGATAGATAACATGCAATCATTATAACCAATTCCACCCAAAAAAATTGATCCAAACTAGCATTACTAAGCATACTATTATCTCTTTATGTCACCCTCTCTTTCATTCTCTCTATAACTCTATGTTGTCGAAGGGTTTATGGAGTTATCTTATGTTGCATAATTCCATTATTATTGTATAATCCAACAAACTAATTCAAGTATTATTCTCCACCATTGTTTATTCTTAACACTTTTGTGTTCATATCCTTTTGATTGTCTACGAGAGCATTAGATTCTTTAAGTTGATTAAAGAGCTTAAATTTATGTTTTAGAAAACATGCCCATATTTTCCTAAAGAAGTTATCAATGAAATAAAAGTAAAGATAATATAAAGATTTTCTAAGTGAAGGTATATTCACTAGAGCTAAAATATCAATATGGATAAAATCTAATATGCTTTTAAATTTGTTGGACATGATTCTATTTTTTGTAAATATAACGCTCACAAAAGTCAAATTACAAAGAATAATCAACCTCTATACAAGATTTTCATTTTAAAAGGCTTTGAGGCCTTTCTCACCAATGTGCTTCAATCTCTCATGCCACAACATAGCCTTCTTTGCGTGTATCTTTTTACTCCCTAAGGTAAGAGAAAGCTTATAAACCCACACACTTCACCTAGATGATAAAGACATAATTATCTTTTCTTTAGGTTTTAAATATAAAGGTGAATATGCTACAAGTACCTTTTTTTTGTAGTTACACTCAAACTATTACATGTGTTAAATATAGATGTTCACATCAAGGTAAAAAGAATTCCAATTTAGACACCCTTTAGGAGCATCATAGTCCCATGAACCATCATGCACTCTTATTTAGAACAACACACCCACATCATTCATTTTTCTTGCAAACAATAGGATTTGTGCCAAATAGGATGTACATAACATAAAAGCCCCACAATTATGGTAAGTTAACTAATGGTAAAAAAAATTACAATTGCTATCTTGAGCACTTCATTTGGTCTTATCCTCCTTCTTGGAAAGATGCTTTTGGATTTTTCCCTATTTCATGCTTATCTCCTCATGCTCTTTCTATAACAATAAATCTTACACACCTTACAATTTTTCATAATTGTATTTAATCTCCAAATTCAAACTATAACAAACATATAGTTCCACTCCAAATGATATGCCTACATTATGTGGGTGTACTAAATAAATCCAAAATTAATTAAAAAGTTTTGAGCATTAGGATGACATACACTACTACTATAGCTTGACCTAACCATGTTCTAATACCTAACTTATCACATTAGGGGCTACATGCATTATGCCTTTCTATCACATTATATTCTCATATGACCTAGCCATGTTCTACGAGTTATTTTGAGGACACCATAACCTTCCCATGACTATCAACTACATGTTATGGATGTATTAAGATCTTTTATCACCTCTAGAGACCTATTGTGTTACCTTGACCATTATATGTTCATACTACCATATTGAAGGAATATCTTGTTTCTAATGTCTTGTATGCTTACATGAATATTTTTTACCATTGAGGTCCATATCACCATTCTTTCTTTATCCATGATGGGGGTAAACTTGTACATTTAAGTTCATCTCTATCCCACAAGCTTCCATATCTATCTTTCATTATATTCTACTTGCTTATTATGAGATACATTCATTTATAGTAATTAATTTAAACGATCACATGGGCACCTTTTATATTTCATGTATTATTTTCCTCTCTCCTCTAATTCCTCACATTTAAAGGATGCAACCAATTGAAAGGGTGACAAATTATATACATGTGCCTACACAAATACTCATCATTGCAATAAAATTGATCATTATCACATGCTAACATGTACTAATGCCCAATATACCTTATTATCTCATCGTCATTGAGTGAAGTAGAATATTATCACCATATAGGTAAATTTTTATAACCCTACTCCACTTCCTCTTTATTTCATTACCAATGATAGTGAAATTCCACTTGTAGCTATTTAAATATTCTTTAATTGGATGCCAAAAGGTACTTATTTATTGCATATTTTCCTTTGTTTTGTAGGCTTCCATGAAGTGTGCATGCTACAGGACAGACTTACACAATGACATTTATTGGATTCATCAATATTTCTAGCCCTAAGGCATTCAAATTCTAGTGCCATATAATAATTCTTCTTCTTTGCATATAGAGTGGAGAACTTCTCTCACTTACTTTTACTTTCCATAATTAACATTGAAAATATTTATTTCCAAATATTCATTACCCTAAGCTTTATTATCTCAATTAATTTGTGCATTCATTACTTATACTAATTAACTAGTCTAGGTAATACTTTAGGAAAAAATATTTTCATTAAAAATATGTTTGTAAAATGTAATAATTTCCCCTCTTTATATATGTGTTGTGTTTAGAATTTTATAATTTCTATTAGGGTAAGATAATTCTAAATAATAAATGCTAAATGAAAAATAGAAATGTTGGTGATGTTGAAAGGTTCTTAATGAGCCCACTAGGGATCAAGTCTTGTTCACTATAAGGCTCAGACATCAAAAACAAATTTGTGGACAAACCTCCATCAAAAAATAGGAGAAAAAAAATAATTTTGTAAAAATTGGCCACACCATGAAATATAATCCATCTAGATGAACTACCTTCATAAAAAAATAGGAGAGAAAAAAAAATTGTAAACAAGTGGCCACACCATTAAAATATAATCAATCTAGATGAACTACCTTTTACTCACAACCAAGCCAAACATATCCAAAACTTAGAGTTATATCGTAAAGTTTGTTAGGACCCGAAAAAGACAACTGAGAGGGGGGGGTGAATCAGTTGTGAACCAGTTGTCAATAAATTATAATCCAAATGCAAATTATTCCAACTTAAACTTAGTGCTGGTAAACCAAACTTAAATGCCGGTAAAACAGATTAACAGTAATAGTAGTACCGGTTCAACCTAATGCATGAAACATAAAGAGAGACAACATCCATGACCTATGACATATAGATTTTGACATGGAAACCCAGTAAGGGAAAAACCACGGTGGGAAACCTTACCCACAATCAGATGATACTACTATAGATAGTAAGTGTATACAAATGGGGTTTGCACATGCAGAAAGACCAACCGCTTAGAGCTCACTCCTCAATCATAGAATAGGAGTCACACTGACTACAATTGGATGGTTAAATCCAATAACAATGTACTATTCAAAATAGCATATGCAATGCTGGATTCAATACCGGTTTAAACTTTTAAGTTGAGTGCTAAACACCTTCATAACCTTCCTTCAACCTTCAAATAATGTATGCGTGATTTGCACAAGGATTTGCTTATTTTCGCTCTTCAATATTTGAGCACACTCATTATGATCCTATATCCGATCTTCAATAAGATCTTATAATCATATATACAAAAACCTAAGACCAAATGTATAGGTTGGCTCACTAAAGATATTATAATTAAATCAATTACAAATAAGTCTTGATGCAATACAACATGTCAGCTCAATATATTTACCACATTATCCAATTAATAAACCATTTCCAAAACATGTCATGTTGATCTGGAATATCATGTACCGGTCCATAACCTACACCTATCTGTTGGTAAAGGCAAATCTGTCAACCTGATTAGAACAATAAGAAAAACACCAAATACAAACATCCAATCCATGTCTTTGACATAGCCAAATGATCTCCAAATGATAACAAGTCATCATCACTGTCGGTGAACAATATAACCTGCTAGTGAACATATACCGGTGACTATGCATAAGCCACTAACCATACCGATGAACGCAATATATCGGTTCAACAATAAACATAGTGCCAAATAAATAATGTAGACCTCCAAGAAGATAAGTGTTGAACACATGATGAATTCATCCATAATACCAACAATCTCCCCCTTTGGCATTGATGGCAACACTAGATGGAAAAACATCCAAGTGCCAAAAACAGAATGCCAAAAACCAATAAACCAACAATCTCCCAAAGATAGATAAATACAAATTTCTATAACAGAAACAGAAACCAAAAACCAAAATACATCTCTCCCAAGTTACAAAGTTATTCCATAGATATCTCTCCCCCTTTGATATCAAATGCCAAAGCAGTTAATGTTAGGCCCAATATGGAAAGCTAATGTACTGAGAGGGGAGGGGTGAATCAGCACTCCAAAAATTTTCTTCAATAATAACCTTACTGTTATGCATAAACAGAATAGTGCAGTAACATAAAATAAAGTTGAAACAAACAGATAACAATCATACATGATTCACTCCATAACACATATATTTTGGTTACGCAGAAACTCTTGGTTAGAGAGAAAAACTGCGGTGGGGATGGCACCCACAACTTCACTACTACAATAATAAAGATTGCTCGGTTAGAGCTACATTTAGCTATTTCTGATAGCTTACCCTGTTAGGAGTATCAAGATTTGTTAGATCTACCTTACTAAAGGATTTTACAACACTATATAAATGTTGCACCTGGTTAGAGGATTTACAATTTATAGACTTGGTTAGAGTCTTTTACCCTGTTAAAGGTTTCTCTTACAACTTCACAATTTTACAATAAAATCATTACAAATATCTGCAACTTTACATCTGAAATGCTATAGAAGATTCTATGTGCTCAGAATAGGATTACCTAGCTTGTAGCATACCTCGGTAACCCATATTGTAACTTGGTAAACCCTTCTGTTTACTCTGTTCTTCGACTGTTCACTGATAGCCTTCTCAGTGACCTCTCTATGTCTCTGTAACAGTCTTCCTTCATGCATACACACACATATCTCACATCTGTCTTGTGTCTAACCCTAAAATCATCTATATAAATAGTTCTCTTACAGCAGTGATCTAATTCATTACTTCGATCTTACAAAAAGATTCTTCGAATGAATAACTAAACAAAATATTTCATTGGTCAGATTGACCTTGTAATCATACACAATCTCCTAGTGCAATTTCCAATGTAAAACGGTTAGATGTGCCTCGATCTTGTAACACATTTTCATGTGCATGACCAGGTTCAATGTATCTGGTAAAATGTTTCACTCGGTGAATATCAACTCGGTGAGTTAACTTTACTGCTTGGTAGCCATGAAACATTACTTGGTAAACAACTCGGTGAATACTGCGTTCTGTGACTGCTTTCTTCTGTAATCGACTAGACTATTCATACCGACTTCTCTGTGTGTACCATCTGCATGATTCAGTAAAACTAACCGACTAGAATATATAGTATGACTTTGGATATGAAACTAATGGCAATTTGATAAGTAGTAACAATCTCCCCTTTTGACATTAGTTGAGATGTTTGACAAAAACTACTTTCAAAGTCATAACTCAAAAACTATATACTTGCAAAATGACTATACTTGACAATATATACAATATTCAATGAAGTAGTATATGCAGATATACTCCCCTTATCGTTATTACGTACATAACTCTGAATTTTGCATGTTCGGTTCTGTTCTGTGAGTGTTGTTTGAATGCTCAGTGTATTCTGCTTGGTATACTCCCCTTGTATACAATACTCAAAATTGTGTTATCAAAACTGTATTACTCTCCAAATATAGAATTACTCCCCCTTTGTTGGGTATTACTTTCCTCTATGTAGTATCATAATATTACTCCCCCTTTTTGACAAACATCAAAAACTCAATTCCCATCCGGAGGTGGTAACTAATCAAAAATAGACTTATACTTGGTCTGGGCGTCGGTGAGGGCGACTGAGAGTGAATCCTTTACACTTTCCATTAATGAATTTTGTGCTTGAATATCAGATAAGAGTGATATTAATCCATCAAGAGTGCTTCCCTCTTGTGTAGTTGATAGGCGTGTAGCTCTGTTGATTTGTTCCTGTACTGATGAGAGATGAGGAAGGAATAATGTCTGAAGGGTCATTATATCCATCCTTATTTTATGCTCTTCATTCCTCGGTTCTAACTGTTGAGCCATGAGCTGTTGAAGCTTTGTATAAAAATTCTAAACTGAATTAGGCTTGGTGGTCAACTTAGTGGAGAGATTGGCGATCTCTTTCTCAATTGCATCAGTTTTATTTTTGACATCTTTAATGAATAAGGAAAATGTACATAGTTTTTGGAATAAATAAAGAATATGCTTGAGTTGAGGGGACAACTCAGCAATGACTTTGACAAGTTTTACCTTGCCAACAGCAATCGATTTCTATACTTCCTCTATCATTTTAGCAATTAGCTCTTTATCCTTGAGCTTTCTTAAGTACTCAAATGCATCAACTCCAGATGTTTCAAATTGATTTAGGAGTTCATCCAGTTGAATATAGATGGCTGCATCTGGTGACACTGTTGCTGAAGGTAGCATTTCTGTGAGTAGGGTCCTAACCTTCTGAAGTACTTTATTCTTTTTTTGTATGGCCAGTTGCTTCCCCTGTTTGGCCTTTGCTTTGCATAGTTCACCAAATTCAGTGAGTGCTTGCCCTTTCAATTTGGAGATGTCTACATTGGGCAACACGATCGGTTTAGATAAGTCAAATTTGAAACCATGCTTTCTCACCTTCTTCTCTTTTCCTTTGGTCAGTGGCACTAAGACAAGTGCTTGTGAGGCTTGCTGACCCTCGGTAGGTTGCTCGGTAGATGCAACACTTTGGTCAGTTCTTGTAGTCGTTGTAGTGTCTTTGGGTGGCTCGGTGCTAGGGGTCTCAACTGTAACATATGCAGTGCTTGTATGTGCTTGAGATGTTTGATCTTTGGTTGTATCTCCTGTAGCTTCAGATTTGTTACCTTCGGTGCCTTTCTCAGTGTCCTTGGGAGCTTCGGTTGAGACAGGTGGCTTCACCGGTGGATAAGGCTGAACTTGTTCTAAGATAGATTCACTAGAGACAAGTTTTGCATAAGTAGTGCCTTCAATCATTTCCTGCTCCGGTGCTGCTTCATCCATTACATCTTCATCAATTTGAATAGTGTCAACCGGGTCTGGACCTTCCTCAGTGACATCAACAATTTCAATTTGAGATTGTTCACAGACATTCTTTTGTTTGAAGATCTCCTGCCACTTGGCTTTTGTCTCATTCTCCACATCAATGTATAGCCCATTCATCAATTTTAAGGCTCTCTGTTTCACAAGAAATTTAGAATTGTATGTGGTCAAATGCTCCTTGATTTCTGTTACGGACATGTCAGGAAATAGATGGACTAGACTTCTTTCTCTTATTTGTCTCTCTGAGTCCATTGCATATTTCCATATGTTATCAATATGTAAGTATAGTTCACTCGGAAGTGACTTTGCTAGTTCTAATGGAGCTAGCCGAAACTTCAGAAGTGTACAGATGATAGCTTCTTCAATCTGTCACTTCTCATCATTATTCCTAGTCTCATACTTAACATATCTAAATCCTGCAAATCCATCGTATTCTTTAAGATTGGCACAAAAATTTTCAACACTGTGAATATTTACCTTTTTGCTTTTCACAATCTGGAATTTATTTGCATCATCAGACTCTGTATCACTCGACTCTTTTGCCAAAATGAGTCTCCGAGTAGATTTCTTATAGGTCTTGGTTACCTTTGGTGCAGTAACACTCTTTTTCTTCTTACTCGGTGATGCAGCTGATGCTCTAGTGTTGGGTCTCTTTGTTGGTGGAGTCGGTAGGGCCTTTGTGATGTCCTATTTCTTTCTTTTCAAAACTTTACCCTTTGGCAACTCTGTGCTCAATGTTATTGCAGCCTCTTGAGCTTCTGATTCCTCTTCGATAATGGCAAGATTGCCTTTGACAGGTGTAGAGGAGGATTCTTCTCCTAATTTCTCAGATAAAACCTTTATCATTTTTGTAGCTTTTCTTGTAGCCTTAGGGACTACATTGCTCATTTTTACTTTCTCCTTCACCTCTTCATAGGTTCCATACCTTAGTTCGGTTGCATGCCTTGGCAATGATAAATAGGCATCAATTTGTTGTTGTGTTATATCATAATCAATCTCATAACCCATTGGTTGCAATGATTGAGTCCTCGATTCAACAACATTCACATAACAATAATCAGTATCGACCTCAAAACATATATTGTCCTTGTATTTTTCTACCAGCTGTGGTGGAATCCTGCACTTGCTGTGCATTTTCTCTTGGAATTTGCTGAAGTAATCATCCATGATATCATTAAAGTTATCTCCTAACTTCTTGATGAAGTCATTGATCTGATGGGTGATAGGTCGATGTAGCTCCCACACTACTTTACTGACTGAGGGAAAGAACTTCTCAAAGTAGAAAAACATACATACAAGTAGTGAACCGAACTTTAGTGTATTTGCCGAGTTGTTCTTCTTTGGCTTCCTTATTGTGTTCAGGTTCTCAAACAAGTTCTTCAGTAGTACTTCACACAAGTCTACTTTCATTCCCTTCTTCACTATTTTGTAGGCCAAGTCAACTGCAGCACATGGTACACTGTTTTCCCTTACAGATTGGAAGAAACAATAACCAATAACTCTAATTGCAAACTTGAGTTCTGCATCAGTGACATTATTCAATTTTAGTCCTCAGTAATCAGATTCTACTTCGGTTAGACTGATTAGCTCCTTTTGTGATATCATTTTCTGTGCTCATGCATGATCGTAGATGGGATACCTGATGATCAGGTGAATGATTTCCTTAGTGATCTTAAATGGTTGCTCTTGTAGCCACATGAAATCATCATGTACTCTGCTCAAGACAAACTTAACCCACTGGGGTTTGAACACACGGGGATAGACTAGGGCTTCAGTTATTCCCTTGATTTTGAGATGCTCAAATTTGCTATCAAGTTTGGCATCAGTGCAAAGTTCATCATATGTGTCACTAATCTCTACATGACCGAGTTCCTCAACACAACATTTGGTGAAGAATCTGACATCTTCTACTAACAAGACTCGATCCGGGATGAGTGAAAATGCAGTTTTGTCATCCGGTTCTAAGGCAACTTTGGGAGTTAGAGAATATTTCAGCGAGGGCTTCTCCACATTTTGGACAACTACGGGGTCTTGGATCTTGGGCACCATGGTAGGTTTCGGGTAAGATTTGACAAATTATCCTTAGGGTTTACAAATGACTGACGCTTCACACTCGGTAGACAATAGCAATTTGACTAGATTAGAAACCAGCTAAACAGTGTGAATAGATTGATGTAAATACCTCAAAATTCACTTTGAATGAAGTTTGATCACTTTGATTCGCTCTGCTCTACTTCTCGAAAACTCGGGTGAATGAAAATGACCGCGAAAACACTTTTAAGTACTCAAAAATACCTTATCGAGCTCCATGCAAGTTAGGTCAAGACATTAAATGCACTCGGTTCACCTTTTATCGATTTACACCTTTTTCTGTTTTAACCGAGTAACTAACTTTCTTTTATTAACCGACTTGACAGGTTTCCTGTATACACCAACTTGACAGGTTTCCTGTATAGTATATAAACTGACTAATTGCATCTTAACTATGCAGATTTTGAATTTTGTACATAATAGAATAGGAACTGTTATGATTTAACCTTTAGAGAGTGTAGTCCCTTTATACCTTTTCTTGACTAATTTGAAATAGGTTCACCTAACTCGGTAGGTAAGGTGCTTTCTTCATCTGACATCATTTCTTTCTTTTTCCAAATCATCTTGAATTTTTCTTTTATCTCTTCAGTGTCTCTTCTCAGTTGATCTATGCAATCTCTAGCTAAATGTCCAACTTTGTGACAATGAAAACATGCCATACCAGGATTTCTCCATGATCTCCGGTTGTTCATTCCAAATCTTATAAAACAGTTGGCACTAATATGTCCATATCTTCCACAACATTCACACCATATCCTCGTATTGTAGTCCCATGGTACTGCTGCATATTGTCGGTAAGGATCTGTGTGAGTTCGGTAAACTCTAGTGTTTGCTCGGTGTGGATACTTCATGTAGTTCTTTTGCTTAAACCAACACTTCTTGATACTATGTCCATATCTATTGCAGTTTCTACACAACCCTTTGAATTTTGCCTTCTGATAGTTGTTAACAGACTTTGTCCTACATTGATTAGATGTGTGACCATATTTATTACAATTGTAACAATATCCATTGGACTTAGTGATATTCGGTTGCTTACCTTTTCTGATCTGGCATATGTTGGCAGTATGACCTTGATTTCCATAGTAGTAGCAAATAGGCTTCTTCCTTTTGATGTTATTCCTTTTTCCAGCTTGCTTTGATGATTCTCCTCTCTCGATAGTATGAATTCCTTTCTTGGTTGATTCTTTTCCTTTGTAACCGAGTCCTCCATCTTTGTAGGGTCTTCTTGTATTCAGTTGCTCATCCAACATCTTTGATGCTTCATAAATTTTCTCCAATGATTCTTTGGATTTCTTCTCTGTTTCAAGTTCACCAGTCAACCTTGATACTTCAAGTTTCAATGATTGATTTTCATCATTCTTCAGAATTGCTTTATGATTTGCATAACCTAGTTGATCTGTCATATTTTGCTGAATACCAGTTAACCTTATGATTTCATCATCTTTATCAGATACTAGAACTTCAAGCTATTGTTTCTCTCTTTGTAGATCTCTTGCTTTATCCTCAACTATCCTTAATGCATCTAGATTTTCAGTCATCTGTGTACTGAAATGTTCATGTTCTCTTTTCATTGCTTTCAGTTGATCAACCAATGCTTTGTTCTTTTCTTTCAACATTCCAATAATTTCTTCAGTCTCTTCAGATATACTGTTCTCAGATGATGTCTCGATTTGTTCCACTAGCTCTTGAGAATCCTGCAAGTCATCAGATAATCTTCTCCTTACTTTCAGAGATTTTTGCATTTGCCTTTGCATATCTGCAATCACTTGATTTGCATTATCTAGCTCTTCTTGTAGATACACAATCCTCTGAGATTGTTTGTAGCCTTCCATTGCTAAGATCTTTCTCTTTAGGTAGTTAAACCCTTTTCCAACATTCAAGCTCTGATACCAATTGTTAGGCCCAATATGGAAAGCTAATGTACTGAAAGGGGAGGGGTGAATCAGTACTCCAAAACTTTTCTTCAATAATAACCTTACTATTATTCATAAATAGAATAGTGCAGTAACATAAAATAAAGTTAAAACAAACAGATAACAATCATACATGATTCACTCCATAACACATATATTTTGGTTACACAGAAACTCTTGGTTAGAGAGAAAAACTGCGGTGGGGATGGCACCCACAACTTCACTACTACAATAATAAAGATTGCTCGGTTAGAGCTACATTTAGCTATTTCTGATAGCTTACCATGTTAGGAGTATCAAGATCTGTTAGATCTACCTTACTAAAGGATTTTACAGCACTATATAAATGATGCACCTGGTTAGAGGATTTACAATTTATAGACTTGGTTAGAGTCTTTTACCCTGTTAAAGGTTTCTCTTACAACTTCACAATTTTACAATAAAATCATTACAAATATCTGCAACTTTACATCTAAAATTCTATAGCAGATTCTATGTGCTCAGAATAAGATTACCTAGCTTGTAGCATACCTCGGTAACCCATATTGTAACTCGGTAAACCCTTCTATTTACTCTATTCTTCGACTGTTCACTGATAACCTTCTCGGTGACCTCTTTGTGTCTCTGTAACAGTCTTCCTTCATGCATACACACACATATCTCACATCTGTCTTGTGTCTAACCCTAAAATCATGCTATATAAATAGTTCTCTTACAACGGTGATCTAATTCATTGCTTCGATCTTACAAAAAGATTCTTTGAATGAATAACTAAACAAAATATTTCATCGGTCAGATTGACCTTGTAATCATACACAATCTCCTAGAGCAATTTCCAATGTAAAATGGTTAGATGTGCCTCGATCTTGTAACACATTTTCATGTGCATGACCAGGTTCAATGTATCTGGTAAAATGTTTCACTTGGTGAGTTAACTTTACTGCTCGGTAGCCATGAAACATTACTCGGTAAACAGTTCAGTGAATACTGTATTCTGTGGCTGCTTTCTTCTGTAACTGACTAGACTGTTCATACCGACTTCTCTGTGTGTATCGACTACATGATTCGGTAATACTAACCGACTAGAATATATAGTATGACTCTGGATATGAAACTAATGGCAATTTGATAAGTAGTAACAGTTAAGAACTCAAAACATAACATATAGCTGACTACTCCCCTTGAGCAGTAGCTCTCCTTCATCAAAGCGGGAAAAAGATTTTTCTGTTAGTCTTTGTCAGTTTGATGCCAATCTTCATCATTTAAGTCTCTATCAGTGGGGAAATTACCCCAAGCAGATGATACTACTGTAGATAGTGAGTGTATACAAATGGGGTCTGCACATGCAGAAAGGTCAACCGCCTAGAGCTCACTACTCAATCATAGAAAAGGAGTCACATTGACTACAATTGGATGGTTAAATCCAATAACAATGTACTGCTCAAGATAGCATCTACAATGTTGGATTCAGTACCGGTTTAAGCTCTGAACATGAGTGCTAAACACCTTCATAACCTTCCTTCAACCTTCAAATAATGTCTGCGTGATTCTCACAAGGATCTTCTTATGTTCGCTCTTCAATATTTGAACACACTCATCATGATCCTATATCCGATCTTCAATAAGATCTTATAATCATATATACAAAACCTAAGACCAAATGTATAGGTCAGCTCACTAAAGATATTACAATTAAATGAATTACAAATAAGTCTTGATGTGATACAACATGTCGGCTCAATATATTTACCACATTATCCAATCAATAAACCATTTCCAAAAAGTGTTGTGCTGATCTAGAATAGATATCATGTACCGGTCCATAACCTAGACCCATATGTCGGTAAAGGCAAATATGTCAACCCGATTAGACCAATAAGCAAAACACCAAATCCAAACATCCAATCCATGTCTTTGACATAACTAAATGATCTCTAGATGATAACAAGTCATCATCGTTGCCGGTGAACAATATAACCTGTTGGTGAACATATATCGGTGATTGTGCATAAGCCACTAACCATACCGGTGAACACAATATGTCAGTTCAACAATAAACATAGTGCCTAATCAACAATGTAGACCTCCAAGAAGATAAGTGTTGACATCAATGACAAAACCAATGCAACACATGACGAAGTCATCCATAATACCAACAAAGTTCCTGCCAAGATGTTTTCGATTGTTGATAAAATTTTATGTAAGAAACATTCTATTTTATCTTTTGTGCAATAGACTATTTAGTTGGAACAAAAGTCTTATTTTGATTATCCAAAAGATGTTTATAGTTAGCCAGTAAATAGTGAGTTAGGATCATTTTTTTATTTTGTTTATAAGTTTGAGGAAATAATGTGCATATGAAGAATAGGAGAAGAAGAATCACTTAGTATAGATGTGGTGCACATCATCTAAGCTTAATAGTGTGTTTTTAGTTCAAATTATCTTTGTTCATTTCTTTTATTCTACCTAAATACTTGCACTTGTAAACAACTACAATTATTATTAACTAATGGATGTAATTGTAGTTTCATATGCATTAAATAAACTGTGGGTTAGAGTTGCTCAATTCTCAAATGTCTACATATCATTTTTTAATTGAGATAGTATAAGGTTTTATCACATGTCTGATTACATTTTCATTAGTTTGGTTACAATTTTAAAGTTGAAGCATGATGGAAAAAGGCAAAAAGTAATTGCAATTGTATCATTTACCCCTATCTAAATAATTTGGTGTATTGATTTCCATTACGTATGAGAAAATATATTCAGTTGTAATGTCAATGAATACATGTTATACATGATTGTAGTATTTAAATAATACATATAAAGCTTACAGATAGAACAAAGATTTGGCTGGAAATAGTTTTTTCCCTTCAAATTTTATCTTTCAATATCTCTTAAACAAAGGGCTTTATACAAAGTCTGCACATTTTGTGAAAATTTGTTACAATAGAAGGAGTGATGATTTGTTTGCATAGCTCATCACATTAAAGGCTTAACAATGTGTTGCAAATAAATGCATAATTTGACATTATAGTTTTCCAATTCCTTTAAGCTTTCTTCTATCTTTGCCAAGTCCTTTTTTACTTGTTGTACTTGTAATGCAAGTTGTGAACATAACTAACAACATTGTTTTCTTTCTTGTGGCAGGCTAGGAGATTTCTACTTGAAGGAAAAGTAGTCATTGCATTGGCGTTTAGTTGATATACGATTATTTAAATGGTGATTATTTGACATGCCTTGCACATTTAAAATTTCACCAACTGTAACCACCTCTATAGAAAATATGTCACCTCTGTGTCATAAAGCACTCGGTTGAAGACAACCTTGACTATTGTCTACAACATATGAGGAGATGAAATTGTTAGTGAATTGAGTTATTGGATAGAAATACCCAAAAATGGAGAAATCATATGGAATCAAGGTTCATACCAGTCATTTGTGTAATGCTGCCAAAATACCCTAGAGAAATACACTAACTAGCATGCAAAAATAGCGATAACAATTTTTTTAAAACATATATACATGCATCCAATACAATAACTTCTCATATGCAATAACATTCATTATCTTAATAGTATTAAATCAATAAGATCATGAACACCAATAAGATATGCAAGCAGAATTAAACATAACTACATCAATAACATCTAACTTCCCTAGGGTATCTCAACGCCACTACTTAAACTACACACTTAACAAATCCTAAACACGATAACATTCTACTTACATAACTAAATGCAATCTAAATTACTCTTAATAATTCCTTCACGCAATCACATATGGTCCATTACTTAATCCTAGAATGATTACATCCATTTATGAATACTCAACCATCCCATAAGGTTCATTTTAAGCACCAATACCAAATGTTCCTAATCCCAACCATTCATTTCTTTTAACATCAAATAAACATTTCAATGCCAATCACCACATTATTAAACCATAACAATATGAACTAATTACATCATCTCAAGCATAGCACTAAGTACACATCCATAGATTCAATATCCATTATTCTCATTATTAAACATTCTCAAAATACACATGATACATCATTGCTTTCCCTAATAACATCTACTAGATACATGAATACAATGTCTTTTAAAACAATGAGAATAACTCTCAAATACAATTACATATACACATCAAATGAATCATGTACAATAATTTGCTATGAATATCTATCCACGAACTGAAGAGATAAGAGATTCACATCCATGTAAGGCATCCAAGAAAAGCATCCCAATGGAAGAAAGGCACCAACCACCTGACCATGTGGAACCAAAGGAACCATCCCCCGTGCTAGGAGATGACATAAGATCCCACACACTCTCTCTAGATCTAAGCTGACACCTATCAACCAAAGAGGAAACAACTCTAACACAACCAAGGAAAACATACCAAACAACCAAGAGACCTCTAGAGGTGACCCGACAACATGACATAAGGAACTAGGACCAACATGTAGGGAAAGAGTGTCATCACATGCTACCACATAGGATACACATGTGGAACCGTCTCCACCTTTGAGGAAATCAAGGTAGTACAGTTTACCCGGTTACCGGATCTACCACCTCACTCTGGTCTTCGATCCATGAGATGGGTATTACAAAACACATTTTTTATCTTGTTTAGATGAGTTACTCTACCCAACCCACCTAATATTGATTATTATGTTATCACTTATCAATTACAATGGAAAACTTCCAATGAGCTATCCAAACGGTCTAGACCCCCGACTCTATTACACAAGAATCCTAGCAGTCCATTCCTCATGACCTCGATAGACTCATGGAAGCCCACTCCCCCTAATCATGTGTCTAGGCCTTAACAACACAAACAATCAAGCAAGAAGGCTCACAAAATACAATCTGACTATCTAAGATCAAACATTATAAATACTCATTGAGCCAATAGCATAATCCACAAAGATCTCATAGATCACACGATATCATGGAGAAAAGAACCATCAACATAGCAAGGTAATACTCCTCTTGCAACGATGCAAATAATCAAATAACACATCAAAATATTACTCCTGACATCCTAGAGCACTCAAAAGCACATCACAGCCTCTTGACAGACTACAAGATCACCCGAGAAATCAGAAAAACCCAGACTGATACTCATAATAAGAAAAATGACCCAAAACACATAAAATAGCCAGATTCGCGCATTCACCTAACTGTGTAGCACGTAATTAGTTTTCTGCAGCACTTCTACAAATTCCTGCAACACTTTTACCAAGGGATTCAACGCATATACATAATGTTTTAGAGAATTCATAAATTTTCAATGCTTTTGCATCATTTTGCAACGCATGTGTGACACAAAACAATACATTTGATAAATAAAATAGTGCATATGACCAACAAAATAGCGCATATGTAGTTTTAGCGCAAATACTCAGAAACACAATCAGAAATAATAAACTTACGACAGTAAAATAAAGTCATAGAATCAATATAAGGCTTCCAAAACCATATAGAAAGAAACACAATTACAAAACTAAGCATAATAATTTGGTTTTAAAGCTCAAGGATAAGTATTCAAGACATAAATAGATAAACAAGCTTCTGGGAAAAACTCCCGACATGAGTATTCGCAGGCAACCAAATAAGACTCAAACCTTCCATAACTCAATGAGGAAAACTCATATCAATGCCAAATCCTCAATTCCCATACAAAAGAACACACAGGGAGCCAAGAAGTCCCAAATCACATAGAACAAAGCCGACCACACACGACCATGGAAAACCATTGCAAACAAGTGATCCCCCCCCAAACTATAGTTGAACTATATAATAATTTCATAATCAAACTATAAAACTATATAAATTTTTCTTTTCCCAAAATCTCCCAAGAAAACACAACGCATACAATCTTTTCAAAACTGAAAAATGCAAGAGGAAGGATCTTCCAACCTAGTAAATGTTGAATGGAAAATTTATGAAGAAGATTGAAATCCAACAAGTCCAAGCAATCCAACTCCAGGAAGCAATCAAAATCCAACTCTAGAAAGTGTATCTGAGAAGCCAACCCTCATGAAATCACAGGAAAGCGAATAAATAGAAAACAAGACCAAAGCCATAGAATATGTTGGCCAAACAAAATAATAGCAAAAATAATATTTCTTACCAACCCTCTTCGAAACTCGAGGCAAAAATGCTAAGATATTATTTAATTGACTTACCCAATAATTCAGCCAATAGAATAAGAGGGTAAGTAGAAAGAATATATTAATTAACCCAAGAAGGTAATTAATAAAATAACACTCATGGGCACAATTAACTATAAAGCCCAATAAATATAATAGACCAAGGGCTATAAATAGATTAAAGCCACAATAAATAATCAAAGGCTATATAAATAATTAAATATCAAAGTATTAATATTACAAATTAATGATAATAATAACACCAATAATAGTTCCAAGAGCCAATAAATATTAAATAATAAACATCTAATGATTATAAAATCATTTACCAATATTACTTCAAATATTATACCAACCATTTATTTATTTTATTATTACCAACTATATATATATTTATTTTATTATTTTTATAAACTATATAAGTCTATTCATTTAATTTAACATTATTAAACTATATAAATTATTTAATTATTTAATAACTAAATCAATCAAATAACATAACACTCGAAGCATACCATCAAAAGGCACCCAAGAGATCACTCAACACGGAACAACATCTCGTGCACAAGACTGACAAGGGTAATCAACTTAAACCTAGAGTGTAGAATGTGATTTTATGTCATCTCCGATCAACTTGCCATTGGGATATGACACACTCAGACTTGTGAAGCCAGGTGGAGTCGATGTTTGGTACCTACAAACCTGTCATCACCAACACAAGTGCAACAACATATACCATAATATATATCATAATATAGGCAGACAAGTGAAGAGAATCACAATATCATATCATGATCGCAATGAGTGATATGACATCGTCGCTATCACGATTACAATAGAAGACACTCACAATCAAACAAGCACTAACATAATCATCATCGCATCATGAAATATGGTTACTACATGGTTAGATACCATCAGATCATCATAAAGTAGACTAAGCTATATCAATATGGTCTATGGATGAACTTAAAGCAAGATGAATCAGGGAGGGGCACTACAATTCTCTCTAGGTATATAGACTTTGAACTTGTGTCTACTATAGTTTCTAGAGCTTAAGATGAGAAATAAGATGTAGGTAATTTGTTTTTCATAATTCTCGCCTTTTCCTTCAATAATGTCATGAACATTTGGTAGTGGTAAGTATTTGCGGACAATTTGGTCCAACAATCCAGTAATTAGATAAGCATTTGTTGTAGATGCCCTTTCCACTTTTGGGTTTGATGCATTTGATAGAAACAAGTCTAAAGTATCAGTTGGCATGATGAAACGACCATTTACATTCATTTTTGTGACATTGTCAATGTCAATGGTACTATGCACAATGTATTTAGGATAGGGGTCTGGGATTATATGAATAGGTTCAGTAGACAACGAGCTAACAACATGGTTTCTATGAGAAGGATGATCAAGTTATGGAATGAAACGTAATTGACTTGTGCAAGTATTGCACTTTCCTTGTGCATTGTAACTAGATTCTTTTGACAAACATGACATAGGACTTATTTTTTTAAGCAATCTCTCCATATTTTTTTCAGCTTTTTAGAACCCCTTTAGACAATTTCATTATGCCATGTTAGAGATACATTTGTTGTACTATTAATGTCCTTCATTTGCAGTTCATTGTAGAATGACCCATGCAAAGAAGTAGTAGAAGGATACTACATTGCAAGTCAATATTGTAATGAATAAAGGAGTGTCCTTCATTGTCATAAGCATGACAAATACGATGTACATTTCTAGGAAGATGGCACCTAGCTTGAATGGAAAGTTATTCCGATAGACAAGGCCCTTTACTATTTTACAGTATTGTACTACTATGTGCACATGGTATTTTGATGGTATGCACAAAATGTTTTACAAAAATGTATACCACTTTAGTATTTAGAATGGAAATAATATGTTTCGAATACTCTTTCAATTTTTAACAACCAAGTGGAAAGGCTAACAAGAGTAATGATTGAATTATATATGTCTCTTTCCTAACAATATCCTATTGTATATTCAAGTAACAAATAAATTATCTTCTACACAATTTAAACGATGAGAATTTTGTAAACTATGTTCACAAAGTCATAAGATCATTTACTATTGTAAATAATTTTTTACTGTCTATGGAACTACATTATGTCTATAACGCTAAGTTCATTTTAGAGTACAAAACTTGTTTTTTATTCTCATTTTTACCAAATTATCTTAAAAAAGAAGGAAGTGTATTGTACTTGTTATGTAAAGTTATCAAGCTATTATTGAACTCGATTTCCCTTTCTTTTTGCCTTTATTGGTTTTATTTAAAACCTGCAACACAAGCAATCAATGTACTCTATGAGTACCTACTTCATTGTAGTATCAATATTTGGACTTGCATGAGCTCATCGAAGACAAAGTGTAATGTAATTAATTCACCCATTTCATAGTTCAGTTGGAAAGGAATCATTAATTATGAGCCATACTAGTTAATCATAAAGACTATATCTTCCATTATATTTAATTTTGCTGATTTTGAAATATGTTTTAATTTTGATTTCATAATCAATATTGCATTGTTCAGAGTGATTGGGCACTCAAGTTTTTTGCATTGTTATTATTTTTTTATTGTTTATTTTTTTTCAACTGATATTACTAAAAAATAGAATGAATATTTGCTAGTCCTTGTCATTGTAATAACATGTCTTACTATTTTAGGGGCATAAATAGGTAAACCTATACACTTAAATTTGTTCTGTACAAACAAAATGATATCTTGTTCTTCTATATTTCCAATAACAGATTACATAATTTACATGTTAAGTTTATGGCATAATGCAAGAGTGTAAACATTATGACATCAACAACTTTTCAAGTTAAAACAAATAGAGTTCATGATTGCGATTACTGATTTTGCATTTCCATCCACACACATCTGAAATAGTTAGATAAATAGTCAAATAAGACATCTTGAGAAATAAGAATGACACGATTAAATTTGAACTTCCCTAAGAAGATGACATAGGTCTAAAGCTCAAATATATTAATACTAGTAAACATGGGAACACAAATAGTTTCGATGCTATAATAGTAAAGCATAAACATAGGTACATGACAAAGGTGTAGCTACAAATTTAGAAGATGCTTTTGAAGCAAGCGTGAAAAGTGTAGTTGTAACAGGTGGACAAGGAGAGATATGTGTGTATAAGATCATCATTGCCTTGAAGACATTTGACAAATTTGTTGTCAGATCATGGCCAAAGTGGACACTGTGTTCTTTCAACACGTGTAAAAACCAACTCACAATTTTTGCTCATAACAACTTTTACAACATTGTAAACACAAGAAGATACATCACATAGGGCTATTGTGTCTTGTGAGAATATACCCCCCATAAAACCATCATGGTTTTTTGCATCATAAACATTGATAGTTGCATTATAACCAATTGATGGAGCAAAATAATCTTGAATATATGAATCTACTAGCTTTTCCACAAACTCTAAATTCTGGACCAAGTCCATGCAGTTTGACAAGAAACATGAAACATGAAACGTCATTAGAGTAGTAGGTTGAGCTGCAAGCATTTTGGAGGAATTCTTCACCTTATATTGACCTCAAAGATTCTTTAGGAGATGGACAATAAAACTAGAATATGTCTACCATTGTAGTCGAATCAATTGGCCCAATAATTGGAGAATCCCATTTTGGTGGGGGAATGTAAATACGCTTATTCATTGCCACCTTGTACATTCTGTTATAATACGCAAATTGAAGTAGCATAAGGGCAATTGAACTAGCATTATTTTCCTAATGTAAGATAAACTTCCCATAGTGATCATAAAATAAATAAATAAATAAGATAAATTTCAAAATAAATTATTTTCTCAAGACCTACTATTATTACAGTAATTGAACATGGTTGTAAATGCGTGGCATTGGTTAACTTATGTTGCAAGATACGAGAAATGAGGAATGGAAATTGCTATATAGAATATTTAAAGATTCCATGTAAGAAATCAATTTATATAGATATATATTTGAAAATTTTAAATTTATTAAAGAAGTTTATCTCACATAAATAAATATGCATATAAATGAAATTTTATGAATTTAAAAATAATAATGAAGTATAAAATATTATATATTTCTTCAAAAAAATTAAATTGATTATCAATTTAAAAAAAAAATCAAAACATTATATTTGTTTATAATGTAGTTATATATGACATTTTGAAAAATTATAAATGATTATAAAATGTAAATTTATACCTTAACCTGGACTATAATCTATAATGAATATTGAACTAATTATGTTAATAAAATGTCACTCGTAAAATAAAAACATTTAAAGAGTAACGTAGATTTGTTTCCAATAAAATGCAATTGGCAGAGTTAAAATGCATTTTTGACTTAAATTTCAGACCTAATCCCTATGCTAGTGTGTACAACATAATATAAAATATTGAACTAAATAATCTAAATATATATTAATAAAATTATAAAATAAATTTAAAATTAAAGTACTTATTTTTAAAAAACTATTAATATTATGTATTACTAGTATTTATATGGGGGAAGGACAAGGTCTTTCTTGTATAGAGGGTTCACTAATGCATATTTTAGGAGTTGACTTCCCTTACATGTTTTGACCTCTTCAAGCCAATCAAATTTGAAGACCTGTGATACTTTGATTTGGTTTAGTTTAAGATATTTATACACAAATCCAAGATATGTGCATTTTTACACATAATGAAAGATTGAAACAGTCACATTTTAAACTACAATGAAGGCATGAGAAGAGGAAGAGAGTTTACACTACCACGTGTATCCTTAATAGGTGTAATCGATAGCCCTTGTCATCGATGGACCAAATCAGTGATAATTGAAGAGATACATCCGTTACATATCTTTAGCAAATTCTATTTTCTTAATTTGAATCCATTGTTCATTACCTACATTTTGGAAGAAGGATGCCAAGTGAAAATTTGTGATGAAGAATATAAGAAAATACAAAGGAGCTTGTGTAAGAGGTAAGTCATTGTTGGTGATAGGAGTGCTTTAAGGAAAGTTGTTTGAAGCTACTTGCATACCATGAGATAGTAAATCAAGAAAGTAAAATGACATAGGAATTTGATAACTGGTGCTTCTAAAACATGAAAGCTACTCTACAAAACACATTCTTCACCTCACTTAACTATTTTAGTCGACATGCATGCAACATATTGAAGGCATATATAAACCTCACATTAACAAATATGTCAAATAAGATAGAGCAACATAATAATATAATTGAACAAACTCCAACAATCCACAAGACAATCATTATCTGATGAACATTGCAAAGAGTAAATTAAATTCTATTGAACGATGAAGTAGGCTTAGGGTTTGATAGTATTTTGAAAGCATACATATTTTGAAAGCATAAATATTTCTTAAATCAATATATATACTCCAACTCATCTGATCACAATAAACAAAGCTAACCAGATTATAGAAAACTAAATAATGTCGATCCAAGCATGATACAAGAAAAACACTCAATAGGTATTGTAGCGTCATAAAATTACGACCCTTGCAATTTTGATTGTGTTTTAGGTCCTCACCCTAGTGACTGCATCTCCCTACTCAATTGGGACTCCTTTCTGCATCATTTTTCCAAAACTCCTCCTATTTCGGCCCCTACATCACCTTGTGACCCTGTCTTGCCCCAAAATAGGGAAGGATAGGGGCGTGGCGCCCTTGTCCTCCCTCTTTGGGTGGCCCTAAAATGGGTCCATCCGACCCTTGAGCCTAATTTGCTCTTCGGGCTTTAAATTTCCCCTATGTCGGCCTTCAGTGAGATGAATTAATCCTCTTAGGAAAGTATAAAAAGGGATTTAGTCCTCTCGTTTGCATAAGGCGAGAATAGGCAAGAATAAGCGAAGATAAGTGAAATTGGGTGGAAGGTCTCCATTATTGTTCAAGTGTTCAAGTCTTCAAGCATCCATCAAATCTTCTTCTTCATGTGTCTTCTTCATTCATCCATTGGAGCAACATTACAACATTCATTTTGCAAGCATGTGTGTGTGTGTTAGGGTTTTGTCATGCTACATGCAATTTCATGCAAGACTTGTGATTATATTCAAGAAGCAAAACAACCATCATCAACAAATTGCAAATCTACAAGGTACACATTTCCATTATTCACATTTAAGTATTTGCAATTACTTTCTTTCAAGGCTGATTCCTCAATTGGGGTTTGACTAAGGCAAAACCCTATCCACAACCCTTCTTCCCTTCTTTTTTGTGTGTAGGTTTTAAGTGTGTGGTTGTAATTGCAGGTTTATGCTTCATTTTTAGAGACGGAAAACCCTTTTCGGCGTGCGGATTTTCGGAGGACAGGGTGCAACTTTAACTTGGTCCTGACAACTTTTCTCCAAATTTGCAGGGTAGATTTGTATCAGTCTTAATATCCCAGATCTGAAGTTACAATGCGATCTTGAATTGGTAGCTTCTTATTTCATCCATTCTATCCTCTTTTTCTACATAGTCAACAAGTCAACATATCTATCTATGAAAAAGGGCAAATTACATTCCAACACTTGCAATCCTCTTAGCATACACATCCTTATTTCCCTTGGATTTGGATCTAGTGGATTCAACCCCTCTTTTGAATGTAAACTATCTCCCAAGTGAAAATCATCCTAGTGGTTTCCTTTCTCTCTCCTAGGTGGGGAACCACTAGGATCCAATTTTCCACTTTACAGGTATAAGGGTGCTAGTTCACCAATCAATGTTGCATTCTAATTAAATTGATACAAGGAGACCTCAAAACAACAAAGATTGATCTAGAGAAATAACACTAAAGTTGTGAAGGCTAGGAGCTAGATCTGAAAACAAGGATACAAACAAATTCGTAACATTCCTACTGCAAATAATGAAAACCTTCAAGGAAAGGATTTGTCAAGCCAAGCTAATAAAGACGAACCACTAGCATAGAATCAATCTTTCAGAGAACTTAAACCAAAACCAAAACAAACCAAAATACCAACAAAGCAACATTTAACATTTCAACCCTCCATAATAGAAAACACAGTATCATATTATAAACAATAGAAAAAGAAATGGATTTCAGACCAGTCACAAACACTTCTAATGTATGCAAATAAAAATATGCAATCTTACAAGCCAACAAAATGAGTTGAAAATAAAAATAAAACAATAAATTTTTCCATACGTCTTTTCTCTTTCTTTCTGCGCATAGTCCTATTGGAAAGGTCGGTTTTTCCTGTCAATAAGAAGGGTTTTTAGAAAATCTGGTAATGGTAACAATATCCTTACAACATTCATAGAGATGGAATATGATTAACTTGGCACATTTACCTTGAAGAAGAGAGATGAGGAGATCTGAAATTTCAAAGCACATAATACAGATTCTTCCGTTTGTGGACAATGCAAAATGAGAAGAAAATAGACAAAGGCAATGTTGTTATCAGATTTGTTCGTTCAGACAAGCAAAGTATAATAATACATACAATTGATGACCACTATTAAATTTCTGCATGTGCACTTGTCCATCAAATGAAAATGAATGCACCATTTTCAAAAAATAATCAAACTTACCAAGAGAGGATGTTTCTAGACGCTTACTCTACCATGCATATTACCAAATTAAAAGTGGCAAGTGCACATATAGTAGACTGTATAGTATTAATAGTTCTATGCAATCAATATATATACAATTGTCAAAACGTATATTAAGTATGTATTGAATGAGATGACATTCATCACGAAAATATATGCTAGCAAATAATATTTTATTTAGATTTTGTTGGATTTCACTGAGTGCGATAAGATTTTGGTAGATCTTTGTGGATTTGAAGGGCCATTTATCATTATGAAAGAGACCAAAAAATTTATTGACATTTTAGACAGTTGTTAAAAATATTGACTAAGTAATTGAGGAAAATACATTTTTTGCAATGACGGTTTAGAATACACCAATAAGAAATGAGATAAATAGTATTATTTTAATTCTAAGAAAACATGAAAAAATTGAAATTATAGAAATATGAACAAATTTAAAAAAGTAGTTTCAAATGATTGGCTACCTTAAAAAATAGAATGCACCAGATAAATGCATTAATATTCTTGCCTATGAGTAGGAACTAATAATGCAAATTACGTTTTTTTTTTGCACCAACATTTTAGACCACACTTTATGATCTCTCATTCTTTAAATGAAAAAAAGTCTTATACAATCAATAATAAAACAAAAATTTACAAATCTAAAATTTATAAACATATAAAATAATTTATTATAGATAACAACAACAATGATACAAAATTACAAGAAACCAAAATAATAACTAACAATATAAAATCATTATTTTTTGATTAAAATATTTGAAAAATCAATTTACCATACAAATTTAAAATTCAATATTATCATATAAAAAACAATAATAATGTAGTTTATCAAACTTTTTCAAAATTACCTATCCCAATTTACAATCACAAGCAAACGATGACAAAAACTATGTAATTTTTTTTTGATGAATAGGTCTTCTCAAAAACTATATTTCCGATAACAAAAACTATATAATTGACATAAAAGACATTGACCGGATGAAAGTATAAAACTTCCCAAAAAATATATGGAGCCCCACCCCATAAATATACCAAGCTTAATAAAAAAATAAATTAAATAAAAAATGGTAGAGTTTATTTTATTAAAATGGTAAGCAGAGACAAAGTTAGACCAAAATCAATGAGAAAGCCATATTAACCAAGATTTAAAAAGTAATATTGCAGGCCTAGAGCGGCCATGGGTGAAAGAGAAACGAACACATGGGGAACATCATTACTATAGCAAATATAGCCTTATCAAAACATCCAAATCTACATATAAAACAAGTCATATTAAACAAAAATATCACAAAAAATGGTGATAAAATATTGTGTGGTGTCAATGAAATGGTACTCTCAGGCATTGATATTAACAATAGTAATAAACAAGATTGCAGGCCATGTCCATATCCCCTACCTTGTTGGACAAAATGAGATTTACTAGGCTTCATCATCTGTTCCACCAATAGAATCATTATTATGATTAACAATTATGATATTTATTTAAACAAGACTTTAAGTTAAAAATAATGGATCAAAAAATGTTTCTTATATATAGTTGGACATTACTAAGGACAAAAGGACACTGATAAAATGTAAAAAGGAGGAAATCATTATGAGTAATTAAGTTGTTATAAGTAAGGAGAA
This sequence comes from Cryptomeria japonica, assembly GCF_030272615.1. NCBI lineage: Eukaryota > Viridiplantae > Streptophyta > Pinopsida > Cupressales > Cupressaceae > Cryptomeria > Cryptomeria japonica. The sequence goes on along the minus strand of NC_081408.1, from coordinate 715,405,642 downwards.
TTGGTTTATCAAAGTCATTTTTGAAATTAAATTTAGTCTAATTACATTTTCATAGAATTTGAACTTTTATAAATGACAAAATAAAAAATATATATTTATTTTCACCATCAAACTACAATCTTTAATGAACACAAAATAATTTCTTTTATTCTCACTTTACAAAAATTAATAGTTCAATTCATACACATACTTAGACTTTGATCTATCTTGTTAAAAAAAACAAGAAAACCATGTAAATGTTTTTCTTTTCACTAAGTGAGTGTAATGAGAGTCATGTGGACCTAGAATAGGTTGGTGGTCAAATTCCTTGACATGTTGAAGGAGAATGTGTGCTTTTTCATGGAAGTCAAAGGAATAGCACATGTAAAATAATGAATAATGTATAGGTCACAATTTTCTAAGGAAAGGGTTTCTTTTTTCAAAAATGGATCTTTGAACAAGAAACCCTTCTCCAAAATTTGAAATTTTAGTTTTTTTAATATTAATAAATGCATGAGAAGTTGAAGTTAGATAAATGTTTATGTTTATAAAATAAAAGAAATTATGATAATTTTTTTTATTTTTATATTTAAAATAAATTATTTAATTTTTATTTATATAATTATATATATGTTCTTCGTCTTTTTATTTTAGAATGTCTAATTAAAATCTGTATAATCTCTGTATGAATTGGGATAGATTCCAGTGTATTGATAGACTTTTTAACTGGATCTAGTGATCTTGTGGTATAGTGATTTTGTGCCTACTACAGAAAGCTCTTGTTCCAATGTATTGATAGACTTTTTAACTGGATCTAATGATCTTGTGGTATAGTGATTTTGTGCCTACTACAGAAAGCTCTTGCTAGCATTGATAAACTTTTTAATGAATCTAGTGATCTTGTGGTATAGTGGTTTTGTGCCTACTATAGAAAGCTCTTACTAACATTGATAAACTTTTTAACTGGATCTAATGATACTACCACAAAATGCTCTTGCCAATCAAATGAGACCCCAACCTCTAAAGATCAATATAATTGGCTTATATGAAATAAAACTAAAAATCATAATTAAAAAATTTAGACAAAGATTTTCTCAAACACAATTAATAATAATATTACATGCCGGTTCATTTAAGAGGTATGACCCTGGACGTAATGGGTGCATTAAATTGAGAAGAAGCTGATGGTCACATGCATTCCACACACACAAATTTAAAGGACAGGCCGTTGTGTTAAAAAATAAAAGCAGATGACAGTGAGCTGAACATTTAATAAAACAATTCTAGCAGAGTCCATATAAATGCAGCTGATGGTCACATGAATGAAAATAAAAACAAATCAAAAATTTAAAGCAGAGCCCATATGGCAGAGGGCTAAGGGAGGTCACACACAATCCAAGAAACAACAGACAAAACAAAATTCTTAAAATTGTAACGAAAAAAATCAAAGGACAGCAAGTACAAATAGGGTAGAAAGGCAGAGCTTGGACTAGGCAAAGATGAAATGCAATTGTGCAGACGGCGGTTTTCTTTTGAATTTTTAATGAAATTTATGCATGTTCACAGTTAATTTAGTTTAGGTAGAGGTGTTGGGAATGGAGGAGGACGGCCCAACTCAATTCATTCACATTTGGAATGTCTTGGTTCTGCAGTCTTAACACTAGACGACAAGCAGAAAGAAGCTCAAGCGTGCAGGTACAAATGGTGGTATTAGTATTTTACTTGACTTTTATCTTAATAAAACTCTGCTTGCTGTTAGGTTATGTCTAATGAAAGGTAGGCCTACTGCATCCATTGACATTTGTGGGTGTTTGTAAAACAACCCAGATTACATATATTCTCTTTTTCGGTACATTTAGTTAGGATTTGGTGGATTGGATAGCTGGGCCCTCTGGCTACAGTAACCAGGGGGTTGCAAACAACCAATGCCCAGATGGTAGTTATATACTCACTATGTATATTCAAAAATCATTCGACGGTCAAAGCTGGGGATACGTATGGGATTTGACATAGTTTTTTGATCAACAGTAGTGGACTGGAAGAAGACATATACATGATCACGTTAAATGGGAAAAAAAAAAATTGATTTAAGTACTGTATTTGATGTGTTATTTGTAATATAAGAATATGTGCTCATTAATCCATTGTACATGCTCGAAGTTGCAGAGAGAAAGGGAGGGAATGGGTAGGTGGTGGTAGTGTTTTAGCATTTGAGTTGTGATGATGATGATTGTTCATTCGGTTGTGGATTAGGATACCCTTTCCCATGTTGTTAAGATGGGTGTTCATGTTTAACCGACCCAGTTTGTATTATTGTGCGAGTGATCATGATTTGCATACCCATTTTGAGTCATTGTGAAGGGTGTCGATGATTTATATACCTGTTTTGTGCTGTTGGGTAGGTGTTCATAATTCCCAGGTTGGATCAAATGTTCTGATGTCGGTTCCTTATGTTTTTAATGGGGGTGGGACTGTTGCAGGAAAAACTGGATGAAATTTGATGGGTAAAACATGAGGCAGAAGAAGGTTCAGTTTGTGGGCCGGTTTGTCGAGGTTGCTGGATGTTATTGTTGAGATGGGTAGCATGAAAACCGTGGATTATTGTTAGCAAGACACCTCGTTGTTTCAGGAACAAAAATGATTACTATATGCAAACAATCAGCTGAATAAATGATTTCCAGGTGAATGGAACTCCGATATTTTGAAGGAATATTGGACAAGTAACCAGCCACCGATTTCAGATTTCAGAATACATTTATCTTTACACCAACACCGAGGATTTCATTTTGGCACCTGCTTTTGGTCTCAGAAGTCATAAATCATTAGCCCTGTCTTGGGAGCCTTTTCAAATAGTAGCATCCAGAGTACTTGAGAATTGTGTCTTAATAACCGTATAGCTGAAGAGGAGAGATCCTTCTGTGGCATGTTGTGGCTTGTGCTGATTTCTCTTTTGAGGATAAGATTCTTCTGGCCTACAATATGGTGAGGCAGGTGGTTCAAGTGGATCATGAATCTCAGAGATTTGTAGAAGCAGCCCACAGAGGAGATGTCATGGTTGTGGCTGATTGCCTTGCTAATCCTCTTGTGGATGTAAATTACAGAGGTACTGTTAGCTTCCGGGTGAAGTCCACAGATATTATTCATCACGAGGAAGCACCAGACGAAGTAAAATTTGGTTATGAGGAGTTTAAAACTGATGTTACAGCCCTTTTTGTAGCTGCTCATGCAGGGCGTGTTGACCTTATACGCAGACTTCTGGTGAGTAGAAACAATTACATAATCTTTTAGCATCAAAGTCGGTTAGTACTTTTCTAGTTGTAAAGGCTCTAAACAATCCTTTGTTTCGTATCGGCTGGAAATGAAGCCATGATTTTTGTTTGAATTGCTGCGAACAATATAAATGTCCTGTAATTAATTGTTTTTAGGACACCAAACTAAGCTTCCAACTTTTGGGGGAGGGGCTGAAATGGCCAGACGGGAAATATTTGTTGAGCAGAAAAATGTTCAGTAGTATAAATTCATGCAAAATTTAATTCTATTATGCGTTTCACATACTCTTTTGGTTTTTATCTTACAGAAAGCTTGAAAGAGAAAACTTGAGAATCTTTCTTATTCACACATCTTTAAGAAATTGAGATATGCTAGGTTTGACAATATAATAATATAGAATGAGATTGGCTCTGAGCGGAAATGTCTTATCTGTGAATTGTTGAATTATTTTCGATTTTTGTTATTTACTTGAGGTTTTTCCTTAGATGTTCTGATTCTTGCTTCTATGAGGGCATCATTAACAAAAGGTTTATGTTGGTATCTTTTCTCTTATAGTTTCTGAAATTTAACTCATGTTCTAACTAGAAGAAACTTTAAAGAATATGGAACAATAAGAATTGAATTTTGTTGCTGACAAGGATTTTCTTTAGGACATTGCTGAAGATGTCAATCTATGCAATGATGTAAAAGTTTTCCTTGGAACAGACTTTTCAAATTAGTGGCTCTGGGTTTAAAAGTTATCTCAGGGATGAAACTTTGGTGAAAGTTGTAATTACCAAGATGATATAATCGCTTGTTCCTTGGAATATTTTATGTTTTGCACATACTTAAATCATTAGTCAATCCTGGTTATCTATCCTGGTTATCTATTTCTGATGCATGTGTGGAATTTTTTTTCCTTTGTTTAGATTAGCTCTCACATGAAGGATTCTGTTTATGCATCCCCAGAAGTATGGATTTTTTGATTGTCTTTGATTTATCATATTTATTTGAGTATGTCCATCTATAGAAAGTGAGTCTATCTTGAGAAACAGCTCATCTTATTGTTCCTTTTGTTTTCAGTCAGCTGGTGCAGATGTCAACCAGAAACTATTCAGAGGTTATGCAACAACAGCAGCTGCTCGAGAAGGTCACCATCAAGTCTTGGGTATGCTATTGAAGGCAGGAGCTTCTCAGCCAGCTTGTGAGGATGCCTTGTTGGAAGCATGCCGTTATGGTCAGACTAAATCTGCTGAGCTACTGATCAGTTCAGAAATGATCAGGCCAGCTGTCTCTGTACATGCTTTAGTATATGCTTGCTGCCGAGGATTTGTTGACATCGTTGCCACATTAACCAAGGTATGTTTAGTATAAGCTATCATAATCCATCGTTATATGTTCCTTGTAGTTCATAAGCAACATATATTTTGGAGATTCTTTTCATAGTTCCACATTTTATCAAACATATATCTGGAAACAACTGTTACATAGATAGCAAGTCTATCATAGTTGCTACAGCATAAGTTCTTAATGTCCTCTTTGATATCCTCATTAAAGTCTCATCTGAGGATGGAGAGGGAAAGCTTGCAATTTTAGACTCGTTCTATATGAGACATAGTTCTCATAGTTTTGGCTATTTGCAGAGTGGAGTGGATGCAAATTCATGGGATAGGACGTTGTTGCGTTCTGCCAAGCCTGCTTTATATGTGAATGTTAACTGCACGCCACTGTTTGCTGCTATTGTTAGCCGACAAGCTTCTGTAGTAAGACATCTGTTGGAGGTATTTGCTTTGTGCTTTTAATATGCCAATAAGTGTTGCATAAGAATGCTGGTTTGCCAATCTATAAAACTCCCTGGTAATAAAGGAAAAGCATGATAGTTATGGTTGCATTTTTAAAAAGTTAGAATCAAACCTTGCAATGCATGCTAATAGTACAAGCCAGAGCTGTGATGTTTTGCAGTTTGATTTGGGGTGCAGTTTTCAGTATCATTTAATCCATAAATTGAAACAGAACAATAAGCATGTTTCTTGAAACGTGCAGGTGGGCGTAAAAACAGACTGTAATGTGAGCCTTGGAGCATGGTCCTGGGATACAAATTCAGGTGAAGAGTTGCGTGTTGGGGCAGGTCTAGCAGAACCATATAATGAAGCATGGTGTGCTGTTGAATACTATGAGGCAAGTGGCACTATTATTAGATTGCTACTGCAACGCTTAAGCCCTGATAGTGAGCATAGAGGAAGAACATTAATTTGTCATGCAATCCTTTTCCGCAATGCAAGGGCTGTTCAGGTGCTTTTAGATGCTGGAGCTAATGCTGACTTTTGTGTAAGATTGACAAATGGACATGAATTTCGACCTCTTCACATGGCATCTAGAATGGGTTATCTTGTTATTTTAAAGCAGTTGATAGAACATGGATGTGATTTGAATGCAAGGACAGAAAGCGGTGAAACTGCACTTATGCTGAGCATAAAATCTAACCATCTAGAATGCTTCAGAGAGTTGTTATTTTCAGGGGCTGATTTAGCAATAGTAAATTTGGCAGGACAGAATGCAGTAAACATGGCAGAAACAAACAATTGTATTTTGTCTATATATCAAATTGTTTCAGAAGCAATAAGAGCTGGGAAAAAACTGTACTCCAGCAATTTCCAACTTTTTTCTCCACTTCATTTTGTGGCAGGCTTTGGCGATGGTATGGTTGTTCAGAAGCTTATAAAACAACCAGGGTTAAGCTTGAATGAACAGGATAAGAATGGCTTTTCTGCTGCAATGATTGCTGTAAAAGAGGGTCATATTGAGGTTTTTAAAGTGCTTGTTTTTGCTGGAGCTGATTTAGGGCTGAAGAATAAGAAGGGGGAGACAGCCATTAGCTTATATCTTACCCATGGGAAAAGAGACCATTTTGAGAAGGTTATGTTGGATGCTACCCTGGCAAATTGCTTAAAAGGAGAGGGGTTTAAAGCTCTTCATTATGCTGCACGGAGAGGGAATCTAGAGGCTATAGGGCAACTTCTGAAAAGAGGATATTCTGTCAACAATTTTGATGAGGCTGGTTACACCCCTTTAATGCTTGCTGCAAGAGAAGGCCATGCGGATGCTTGCAAGATCCTGGTTCTTGGGGGAGCTGATTGCAGTATTGTGAACCACAAAGGTGAAACTGCATTGCTGCTTGCCAGGAGAAATGGTTTATCAAAAATTGCAGAGGGTGTCATATTGGATCATCTTGCAAGGAAGTTTGTACTCGCAGGTGATCAACTCAACAAGCATACAAGGCAGGGAAAAGGCTCCCCTCATATGAAAATGGTCCGCATGCTTAAATCTGGTATGTTTTCATGGGGAAAATCACGAAGAAGAAATGTTATCATCAGGGAAGCTATTTTGGGACCTAGTCCTACATTTCGTAAGAATCGTCGCAAAGATGATGTTAATAAGGGTGGAATATTTAGAATTGTCACTGTGAAGAAAAAAGAGTTTCACTTTGTAGCAAGAAATGATGCAAATGCTGAGCTTTGGGTTCGTGGGATAAATTTGATTACAAAAGAAGTGTTTGCCTCAAATGGACCTGGAGCTGGGAAGTAAACAGTCAATTATACTTAAATGCCGATATGATTTTTTTAATCTGAAGCACACCACACTTCAGCAAGATCCAAATTTGGGTCAAAAATCAGCTGTACGAAAACAGTTTTGTGAAGTTAGATGGTCTAAGCCTTCTGTTGTCATGGTACTATGACACGACTAATAAATTTCCTGCAGTTCAGCCATTTGAGTATTCCAAGTTAAATATCAAAAGATATTTATAAGAGGTAAAGGGCACATGATATGCATTGGAAGTGTGATATTCTGTCTTTTTACTATCAACCTGTGGAATTCATCAAATCTTACAGATGTGGAGATATCCATCGTATTGGCTCAACTCTGCTAATGGGTGTCAAAGAAACCAGGACAACTGTCAAGTTCATTATTTATGTGATAAAACTTGTAAAGATATCAGTGTGTAAGAAATACCAAGATTTTGGTCACTCAACTTGAGTTATTTAATCAAATCAGTGTCTGAGTGCATGTATAGTGTTCCACATTTGTGTACATGGGCCTCATTTCTGGTTATTCACATTATGGTGCTTCATGTAAACCAAATGTTATATGTAACTTCAATCAGACAGTGCCGGGTAACATTACAGCATTTCAAAATTTCATACACGTAAGTGAATTTCTTATCAGACACTCATATAATCTGGGAAACAAAATTTCTTCTTGTATGAAATGCCACTTGCTTTGACATTCTTTTCCCCTTGCATAGGATCTTATTGGGATGACACATACAAAATGATAACTTGTGTAGTGTGCAAAAGATACAACGTAGCGCAGTATGATATTTGAATCTAGATGTTGCAATGTAAGATTGAAGGGTAGCTTTCTGACTACTCCAGTAAAGGAAGTATCTGTTAACATGAGGTTTTCAGAGCCCAACATTGTAGTCCTGGAAATGGGTTTTTTTGATTTTAACGTTTTCTGTAATTTCTTGTTTTCAAATCTTTAACTAGTCATAGAAGGGTGCTCATTAGCATTATATTTCGTTGCAGAGAAATAGCCAACAGACATCCTGTGGAGCTCTTGGCAGTGCCATGGTATGACAACAGAGCTTTCTATTGTTCCTATTGTACCACACAAAAGTTATGTCATTTTGAGAGACCTGTCATGTTGTTGGGACATGACTATGAGTTATAAACTCCTTGATCTTAATGAGTTTAGGCATTACATATGGTGCATTGTAATTGTGAGGAGGAGAGAGCATAAGGCATGAGAAGATGGAAAAACATGAGGTTTTTTTTGGGATGTAAATACATTGTTTTATGAATAAAGATAAACCCTGTGAACAGGGAATTTTGTGTTGTAGCGAGTTCTATCTTATCTGATGGCATTGTCTTGTTATCCATAATTAGAGACCCATTGAAAAACTTTGAATGGTTAATAGTTATACATTTCTTGTCTGTTTTCTTTTGTTTGTTATGTTAAACTTGAGTCAAATGTGTTGCCTGGCTTATGTTAAATTCATAGCAGTATTTTATGCATAGAGCTGCCAGGACTTGTTTTAAATACCATAGAAGGCATTTAGGATGATTTATTTTGTTTGTCATTTTTCCATGAAAGTAAATCATTGAAGTTATATGCTGCATTATTGGTGATCAGCAGAGTCTAAATTGGATGTTCGGGATGGAATCGGAGCAAACTTTTATGAAGTCGTCAAAATTAAATGTTTGAACATCATGTATCTGTTCAATGTGGAGCACTTTCAAACTGAGATTGCTTCAAGTGTCTATGGAACTTTAATAGGCCCCAGGCACCTTTACATTGATTCATGATGGGGAATGATGGATCAACAGCAATAGAAGGATTTGGTAACAAGACACCTTCCTTAAATACAATAATGTAAGGTGCTTGAGGGAATGCTTGAAAGAAAATCATCTGACTGCTTTGTGTTTATATTTTAAATGTTAATTTAGCTAAAGTTTTTTTTGACAATGAACGTGCATATCCTCCTCATTGGACGAATCAACTAAAATCAAATTATTGTTGATATTTTCTTTAGGGATTTTCAACAGCTGGGGGATGGGGATCCTTCTAAAGGACTAAAAATACCTTTGCCCATTATCGATGTCTACAAAGTAAATTGTACTCCTTGAAATGGAAATCAAGAAACATATATGCTAATCAAGTCTTTTGGTCTATCTCTGCATGTATGCGTTGTTTTATCTCATCTAATGTATACTATATGTTACCTATCATCTATGCTATTTATGTGAACATGCATTGTGTCACCATATCTGATATACACACACTGTTAATTTGAATCCTTGTTTACAAGCTTCAAGGAAGACGGGATGACTCCTAGAAGTACCCTTAACATCTGAGAAATGATTTGATAGAAAAACAGTATCAAGATGGGGGACCAGGGGTTGGGGATGCATCACTGCAAAATGTAGGTAGAGAACAAAATATAGCTTGGGTTGGTATTTCACTTTAAGGACAGCTGATGGAATTGGCTATAAATTACAAAAGAATCAGAATCTGCATCATCTTCATATAGGCCACTTGCACACTTTGAATGTAGTTCTGACTATTGGCTTAAAGTTGTAAAACCAGTCAATCCATAGCGATCTGGTAGATACTCTTAAGGAGTTTATAAACACCATTGTTCTTACGAGTTCATGAGACGTCTCAGATCAAGATGAACAGGTTTCAAAAATTTGCATCTTGTTAGTTCAAATCCATATGTCAGAGTTCAAATCCATGGCACTTGGTATCAAATCCATGATACATTAGATTGGCTCACCAAATTCTGAGAGTAACCCTGTTTAGTTTTCATCGTTTTGCTTTCAACACATAAATAAGAAGTTCTGATTCAAAATTATGATTTAAAAGATGATCAAATTAATAAACAGCTATCTATTGATCTTCAAAATTAACTAAATATTAATGTTTTCTTCAACAGAATTTAGCTGATCATCTATCTATCTATCTATCTATCTATCTATCTAGATTGTCAAATCCAAATATGGGCATGGGTGGACCTATGTGCTAAAACTAACCCAAACTAAGTAAAATAAAGTAATTGGAAAGCACAAATCCAGGTAATTCTTTTCTTATATTATTCTCGTTTTCTTCCTGTATTTAATTTGAAGATTGCCTGCATGGGCACGTAGCTCAATTTATTTCTGATTTAGCTTTGTAAGATTACACTTGTTCAAATTGTCACAGGATTATGTTTCTTTCTGAATGTGCTACCCTTTGTTCAATACTATTACACTTGTCCTAATTCTAAACGTGCCATTGTTAATCTGTTACAACTTGTTTAAATTGTTACAGGATGCTATTTTCTGGATGTGCTACCTTTGTTCAATTCTGTTCACTTACAGAAAAGACAAACCATAAACAAAACAATACAATAACAATAAACAAAACAATACAATAACAGTTAAAGAAACAGTTAAAAATAAGAAAATAGACAATTACAAAAATAGAAAATTACTAAGGTAGGGACTTGAGGCACTATGTGACATGGACCATATAGTTTAACAATCGGAGTCCTCGAAAGGCTCTCCTACACTATCACCTATTCATTCTCCTAAGAGAGCTCTCACTCCAACTCCCACTGAATTTCCTACACCATCTACTCCCAAGAGGATAACAGTCACTTCTCTTGACAGAGCACCATCTCTGCCTACCTAGAAATTTCCTAAGCGACAAGAGGAGACAAGAGGAACAACAACAAAAGTATAAGGCTCAATAGGAAGGATCAACTTCGCAACATACACTGGTGTGGTTTAATTAAATCATCCAGAAAATAAAGGAAGTGATTGATCTAGTTATGAATGATCTTACGCAATTGGTTTCTATGTTTCCTAAGCCTCCACCTCCTCAGAGAGCTAGACTAAGATTAGCTATTACAATAGATGCTTGGGGAATGAGAAAGGCACAAATCAACATTCAGTAGATAAGTTGGAAGTTGAATTGTAGCCTGCATATTACATGGTTGCCATAGCCTCCTTCAGAGAGCAATCAATGAACAAGGTAAAACAAGCTACACAGTCCTCCATTGACTTGACAATACAAAGGATTAAGCATGAATTAAAAGATGAGGTTTCTTATCTTATACCATACATTATCTGTTAGGTCATATTGATTCATCATTTGCAACTCTTGCTTCTTAGTTTGTTTAAACCATAGAAAAAGATATCTTGATGTGGGAGAGCTGGGCAATATAGTCAGGGCCACAAAGGGCATGGAATGCAGAGTTGCCATCTTTAGGCCATAAAGTTATGGAGGAAATTGCTTGTGTGTGTGATAGTCACTACAAAGAAAAATGTAATGCTAATGTAGGAGGTAGGAATCAGTAAGGAATTGGGAGTATTGATAATGTTTATCCCTCGGTTGTGGAGATGGCAAAGGCAGATTTTTAGACTTTGGTGGAGGAAGGCAAGGCATCTTGGATGATATGGAACCCTGTCTACATAAGAAGTGGAGGGATGCATATAGATCCTGCAAGGAGAAATTTGAAATGATTTATGCCATGGTCCAAGTTGTGTTGGATGATATACGAAGTTTTGTAGGACTTGGATGTCATCTGGATGATGAAAACCATACTTATAATTTAAGATTTTTTTTAAAGACTAGTTTGAGGAGATAGCCGAGAAAGAATCTCTGAAAGATGCCAGTTTTGATTGCATTGATCACTCAAATCATGAAAATGTGACCTTGTGAGGAATTTGAGAACAAATTGGTTGAGTTTTAAGCAGGTGCACAAGAGATCATTAGATGTTTTCATGGAGGCTGACATTTATTTAGTTCGTCTAGATCCCGAGCAAATTAGGCTAGTTTTGGATAATTGTGTTGAATATTAGCAGGATGGACATATATTCTAGAAAGATGCTTAAGGCAACTACAAGCTTTCACAAGTCACATGACATGAATTTGCAGGTCACATTTTGACTCACATGTAATGAAGAGATAAAGTCAAATGTTCAAGCCTAATGACTTATGAACTTCCCTTTCTATTTTGTGTCATCCATCGTTTTAAGAGGGAAAAGTATTCTCTTATCCAACAAACCTGTATTTTTGAATTTAAAATGCTTTATAATAAAGGGTTGGAAACCTATCGAATTGAATACAATATCATTTTTGTAGCTCCATTTTTCTTTCTCTTGTAGTTTTTCAATCTCTAAGCATGTTTTCTCACTTCATACATTTAATTCATGGATTTAATGAGTTTTGAAGTGAATTTGAAGAATATATTTTAGCAGTCTGAGCTATTTAAGTTATCTAGTCAATTAGTGTTGCATAACAAGTGACTGGGATAGTGACTTTGTGGTTCAACTTTTCTTCGAAGATTTTACCATCTTTTTTATCGGTAAAGATAATATGTATCATGCCAAGAGAGGTTTAGAAATTGAACTCATTGGTCTACTGAATAGTGTATGAAGTGGAAAAAATAAGCTTAGATTCTTTAACCCTTCTCTTCTCTCTCTTTGTAATGTTTGTATTTCTATTAGATCAGGGCTAGATTTTCTATTTTAAGTTAGGGTTATATGTACCAAATTGATAATATTTTATTGTGCAAAAATAGAATTAAAAGAGTTTCATTCAATTTATATATAGCAATTCTAAATTTCATATTTTTATATAGTTTGTGAACATGATTTCTTTGAAACTTGTAAATAATTCAATCATGCTAATTTTATAAACTGTTAAAAGGTTGAATTGGTTCATCAACAAAGATAAAAATTTCCTTTTATTTCAACTTCCACATATTGTAATATTTAATATTACTTTTAAGAAATTTATATGCTGCTACAAAAGATTGAAGCTACTGTTTCATACATTAAGGTAGAAATTAAGACGTTCTATCAATTTTCTTGAAAATAGTAGTTTTATCTTTCAAATTTGGGTGTTGATACATAGCTTTTAAAGAACAATAAACTAAAAAATTGACCAAAATATTAATATTAAAATTATGATATCATATTTATTTATTGATAACAAAATTAAAAGGGTACAAATTTCATTGAGATTCATTCAAATCCTCCTTTTGTTGAAGGTTTGATTTTAAAGTTGGTACATTGTCATAAACCCTTTAAGATTTGAAATCAATAGTAAAAAATTGAAACACATCGATGATTAAAAGAGATTTTAAGCTTTACTTGATAAATTGTACCTTCATAAATCTTGATACCTCTTTTGTAACTCTTAGTATTCCATTGAATTCCCTTGAATGTGACTGCAAGCAAGCTCTCCTATTAATTTATTTTGGCCATATTTGTGCATATGCAATCAATAGAAGACTCTTGAAACTAAATACCTCTCAAGGAAGGAAACATTTGTTATTCTTGTGCACATGAATATGTAACACCTATAAACAAGATAAACCTAAGTTAACCCATATGTTTACATCTATATGTAACATTTTGATAAATCATAACGATTAGTTAAAAAAATAGAAATTGGATGCAGGAGCATCCGGGTCTATTGGTGATCCTGCATGGCTCAAAAATATTTTGATTTTTTTGCTATCCCAGTTTTGGTTGTTTTCAGTTTTGTCTTGGCATCTCTTTAATTAAATTATAGAGTTCAGCTCTAACAATGAATCAGGTGACTGTAAAGGGTGAAAGGAAGTTTAAAATACAGATAAGAATTGCAGCTGGAAACATAAACGAAGCACCTGAATTATTCGACAAATGCCATTGATGAGATCTCATACGCAGGTGATAGTTTGTTGAAAAGGCTTTATATACTCTCAAACAAATTAAATTGTCAGGCATAAGTCTTATTCTGCAACACTGTCAGCATCCTCCTAGCCTGTTTTGAAAATGGAAGCTTTGAATCAGGGAAAGACACCCATCAAAGCCTATTGGAAGTGAGTTTTCTTTCAGATGTTGTAATTGCAGTTGCAGACATGCTTCCAAGCATAGACCTGGCACGTGGTTTGTTTGAAAGAATGCCTCCAAGAAATGTAATTTCATGGCAATGATTGCAGGATATGCACAAAATGAACTTGTTGAAAAGGTTTTAGTAACCTGCAGGCGCAACTTTTGTCAACATCCACCCAGCCCGTGCCAAAATGTGAGCTTTGGAACAGGGTGAGCCATCCAATCAGAGTGCACTGGTTGATGCGTATGCAATTTGTGGAAGCATGGACAAGGCAATGAACTGTTTGACAGAATGCCTCATTGTCTTATCCAAGGATACAAATCGATTTGTATAGAAAAGGCTTTAGAAGCAGCCAATTCAGCGACAGGTGTTTCTGGGATACCAATCGGTTCTACATCAAACGTTTTCAGATTGAACTACCTTCCATCAGTTGTCAGGGAAATGTGAAGACAAAGAGACATCGAATATGATTCAAGGAGACATGAAAATGAAGGTGATTATATATAAATATGGAAGCTGCAACGCAGGGAGGAGGAAGTAGTGTGGGTCTCAATGCATTGAATGAAGGAGTTTTAATGACGTCCACGAGGTTCAATGGTCTAAGGGATTCACAGGTTCAACTTATCCCAGTTTCAGATTCTTTTCTATGCTGGATCTTCTCTTGTGAATCTTGATTAAGAGGTTTGCTGTTTTATGAAGTTTTGACTCTTCATAAAGCTCGTTCAGCCTATCTACTTTTAATTCATTCTCAAACTGGCTGCGAATGTCTTCATATGTTTTACACTCCATAATGAAATGCCATTCTGTTTCTACTGTCCTCTTGGTGCAAAACATGCATGTTCTTTCTTCCCACTCTTCTTTAGGCACCTTCCATCTACCAGTTTCACATCTCAAATGGTGAGATCCAGTCCTTAATTGTGCAATTAGAATTTTGGCCTCACTGTTGATCGCAGATCTCAAATATTCTTTTTCCTCACGTGCCCAAGTAGGGTTGAATTCTTTAATATAGTACGTTTTTTTCCTACCTAGCTGGTTTATCCACATGGCATTCCTAAATTTCTCTAAGACCCACTTTTTTATATCCTCTTTGTTGTTGGGGCAATCGTACAATTTTATGTCCCACTTGTTCATCCACTTGTTATTTTGTTTTTTCCAAGTCTTTTTCCTACGACTTAAGTTTTCATCAACAATCAAGATGGGCCAATGGTGCTTATCCATACTTTCCACCTTTTTTAAGTAGCATAACAACCGAATGACCGCCGAAGCCTTAATTGGGTACATACAAGCTTCAGCCAAAAGGATCTCATATGGTATTGTTGATTTAACTTTGAGGCTGCTAGTGATTAGATGCTTTTGTATTCTCTCTATTTGCCTCCATTTGAGGTTTGATATGCTATTCTCCAAAACTTCACACCCATAAAGGATAACCAGAACCACTAGCAAACCGAAAAGTGTTTTCTTAGTCTTCCAATCCCACAACTCCGCTTTTCTACATTTGTTTTGAAGAAGGTATAAAGCTCTCCAACCCCCTTGTATCCTTTTTGATCTACATGTTTCCCAACTGAGCTTATTGTGGAAGTCAATTCCTAAGTACTTATATTCAACCACTACCTCCAAGGGGCTGCCCCCGAATATAAAGTCAACCTGCTGCTGCCTCTTCTTCAAGGAAAAGATCATGACCTTGGTCTTGCTGGTATTCACTTGCATCCCAACTTCCTGACAAAATAACTCAAGAGCCTTCAAGTGCTCTCTCAGACCTTGTGTAGATTTTGCATTAAGAATAAGATCATCAACATATAAAAGCAATTTCACCACGTATCCTGCCAACTGGATAAGTTCCCCATTTGTATTGTTTAACCACTCTTCAAGTTTATCAATATATAAGCCAAACAAAGTGGGAGATAAAGGACACCCTTGTTTGAGCCCGATGTCGCTGCCAAAACATTCAAACATTCCATCTTTAGTTCTAATTTTAGCTCTAACCTGCTCATATAGTTTGTGAATAGCAGCCCTAAGTTCCTTTGGAACCCAAAGTTCTTCCATTCTGCGATCAAGACAAGGTTCGGCCAGGAAGTATGTGGGAAAAGCAACCCAAGGAACAGAGTGGTGAGTCTGTGTGGGTTGCGCAAGAGAGGGATTGGGGGTCTCTGTTTTGTGGTTTGGTGCTTTTGAGTTTCGTGTGTTAGACACTGGAGGGGAGTTGTCTTCTTGCATTAAACTCTCACCAATACCAATCTCACTAATACCAACTCTTATTGTACCAAGCTACGGTGGTTGTGCTTCAAGATGATATATGAATGTTTTTACTAGTAATATATCATTGCATTTCAAGGAGACTTCTATTATAATGGCTTGGTTTGAGACCAATTTATATATCTTTGGATGAGGGATTGGATGGTTAGGATTGATTTGAAAGATCAAGGGTTCGCATTGATCGAGAGGACAAGTGTCTCCACAAGGTTGGTGGTTAAGGAGGAGTTCAAGATTCAAGGGAAATCAATGGTTGATGATTCTTGTGGGAGGAGTAGATGGATAGGATTGAAAGAGTGCCTTGGAGGTACCTTGGGCACATGGCAAAATAATTAAACCATATGATGTGTATAAAGACCCATGCCTATGTACACTTTTGGAGGATGTGCAAGGTTTGAATGGATTGATCGTGATTGTTAATGTGCAAGTGTGGATCAATGTGCTTATTGGTTTTATCTCATTCAATGAAAAGTGGATCCAAAGGATAATTTTTTTTTATATTGATTATAGTAAATAAATGAGAGTACATAGCTTGTGTGTAAAACCGACTGTTACATCAAAAAAGTCATATCAAAAAACAAACTTTCTGGATATTGTTCATACTACCAACCTATCAGAGTATAACTATCTAGTTACATGTATATATATGATTGACTAGTTACATGTATACATATGACTGGTAACATAACTGTGCACAAAGTAAACTTAATGCCTCAAAAATATGTAAGGCCAAATTTACATCCACGCAACCCAACCCAGTGGGCCTTCCATCCATTCTATTCTCTGGTCATTCCTCAATTTGACAGAGTATACCATCTGCTGGCATACCAAGTCACCATTGCCCCTGATTTCTTCCATGAGAGCATCCAAGGCATTGACAAAGGGAGTTCTTTCAGTGTTCACTCTTCCCCAGGTGTAACCATGAGAAAGCTCATAGATGAAGATCTTGGTGTGGCCATCAGTCAAGAACCTTCGGAATTTCTCCTTGTTCAGTCTTATCACCATAGTCACCTGCGAGGAGGTAGAGTAATGTGCGAGTCTATGAAAAGAATCGGTAAGGATCCTCTCTCTACCTTGAAACCTTTCTTCATTCCTGATTTTCCATAGATACCACAAAATTTCACAAGATAAAAGGTTCCAAAAAGAAATACTGTTTTTTTTAATACCTTCAATATAACCAGTTTCAATATCAAAAGTGCTAATATGTAGTGGAATTGATAAACCATACATTAGCCAGATTTCCTTGGCAATGATACAATCAAAGAAAATATGTCTAGTGGTTTCTTTAACTTTGCATATATTACAAGTAACATCTCTATTATGATCAGGTCTGATAGGAAGTTTATTAAGCATTAGCAACCATTTGAATGTCTTCTTTTTGGGAGCCAACAGACTGGTCCAAAGAGTTTTAAACAAATTACCCCATTGCGTGAATGTTAACTTAGAATACCAACATGAATTAATATGTTTTAGAATACTATCACCGTGCATCCGAGATTTATAGACAGGGATTGATTTCAACTTACAAAGCATTGTACCATCTGACCAAGAAAATGATACAAACCTGTCTTCAATAGTATCACATCTTTTGGGAAGCTGCAAGGCAACACAAGCATTATACATAATGTTATAAGTCCTCCTATTAGAGGCAGGGATTTGATACTTACTTGAAACATCATCCCATGAGATGAGATCACCATTAAAAATTATATCTTTAAAGCAGTAGATGCCTTTGCTGGCCCATCTTTTGGCCGAGCAACCTTGAGTAAGAGCAAGGGGTTTGCCATTGTGGAACAAGTTCCACCAAATTGACCTTTCCCCACATATGAGATCATCCCTACTGGTCCCACAGTTAGTTATACTATACCTAACACTCTCCCACACCCTCCATATTGATTAGAACACCGATGAGCTCGCGACAGAGACAGAGAAATTTCCAGCTAAAAGTTCACTAAGTGGAAGCGATTTCCAGGATTTAGCAGACTTAGGAACTCCCAACCTGATGTTGTTCCTGACTAATATCTTCCATGGCTCATTACCATCCAATGCATGGAATATCCACTTTGCAACAAGTGCAATTCCTTGAACTTTAAGGTCTTTCAGTCCTAGACAGGTCCAATCTCCTTATCCATACAACACCATTGCCAATCAACCGAATGTGCCTTTTTATTCCCTTTTACATCAGACCATAGGAAATTTCTGATGGTCTTTTGTAGCATATTGATTTGGTAATTACTGAACATCCACACCGAGGTGTAGTAGGTACTGTATGAAGAGATAATTTTTTGACAAACTTGTACTCTCCTTGCTAGTGAGAGGTAGTGGCTGTTCCACTTGGTGAGTTTTCCCTCAATCTTACTTTTGATCCAATTTCACATTTCTTTGAGACATGGAGAGTTTGAGAAGGGAATCCCTAGATATTTGACAATAGGTCCTCCCCACTGATACCCATATGGAGAAAGCCAGTCCGAGGGGTGCTCAGACCAATTGAGCAAAGTGGACTTAGTCTAAGAGATTCTTTCCCTAGATGTATCACAAAACATCTTGATTTTGAAGGATAAGGAGTCCATGTTACTCTCAGAGAGTTCAAGAAATAATGCGGTATCATCTGCAAATTGTATGTTAAGCAGATCTGACTTATCAAGCAGAGTAATCCCTTTAACCTTAGGAGAGAGGATGCCATCTCTTAAGAAGTAGTAAAGGCATCCGAGGCAATAACAAAGAGGGCAGGGGCAAGAGGGCAATATTGCCTAATAGACCTACTCAACTGAAAGGCTTGTGAGATGGATCCATTGATTTCAATCTGGGCATGGGCATCTTTGAGGAGGACCTGGACAGATTGGCAAAATGCCTTGGGAAATCCAAATGCTTCAAGCATCATGGTGATGAAGTTCCATTCAACCCTGTCATAGGCTTTTTTCAAAGTCTAAAAGAAACATGGCTACCTTTTGATTCAATATTTTGGCCCAATCCATAGGCTCCCAACTGGTGATAAGGTTTTCGAGTATGTATCCGCTTTTAATGAAACCTGTCTGAGTAACACAAATGAATCTAGGAAGAATATTTTCCAATCTGATAGCAAGCATCTTTGCTAGAATTTTATAAAATACATTGAGGAGGGTGATGGGACACTAGATTTTGATCAGAGCTTGGTCCCCCTCTTTAGGAAGAAGCTTTATAAGGTCTATGTTAATGTTAGCCCCAAGTGAACCTTGTTCGTAGGCTTCCCTGTAGACTTCCAACAAGTCATCTGCTATACATTTGATGTTTGTCTTATAGAATTCAATGGTGAGCCCATTAGGGCCAGGGGCCTTATCATTATGCAGTGAGATGATGGCTCTCTTAATCTCCTCCATCATAAAAGGTAGACTGAGGCGCTGGCCTTCTTCGGGAGAAAGGAGCTTGGGAATGAGAGAACAACGTTTCTCTCTAGCTAAAATGGAAGCAGGCAAGTCTTCAGATGTAAAAAGTTTCTTGTAGTAGATGAGGAATTCTGACATGATATCTTCCCCACATGAGACCTCTTTGCCTTCCACCCACAGTTTATCAATTCTTTCTCTGATTTGTTTCTGCTTCAACATCCTAAAGAAGAACTTTGATCCTTTATCTTCCTGCTGCAACTATTGCATCCTAGCCCTAGCACTTGCTCCTATTGCTCTGTCATGTTGCATCTTCCCAAGCTTATCTCTAGCCACTATCACTGAATGGGTGAGGTTAACATTACTTGGGTCTTTTTGGATCAGATCTTCTGCCTTGTGCAGATTGGTATTGAGGATAAATTCAATCTGTCTCACATCTTTAGCTTTCTTCTTGCCCACAGTATTAAGGATGTTTTTCTAGCTGGCCACTAAGGTGTTCCATCTTACAATATTGGAGTTAGATTGAGAATTCCATCTATTGAAGAGCCTGATGATGTGGATCGCAGCAAGGACATCTTGATCTTCTAACAATTTTGTATTGAGAATGGATTCGTTACTTCTCTTAATTTTCTCTTTAATGCAATCTTTGATAGATATATGGGCAAGAATGGGGTGGTGATCTGATAGGGATGATGGCTAGACCCCCACTAGACAAACTTGTTGGTCAGGCGCAAAGGAGAAGAAGTCTTTATTGGCATAAAATCGGTCAAGTCTAGAGTAGATTCTACTATGCCCTTTCTAGTAGTTACACCATGTAAACCAAATTCCTTTATGGGTAGATCCCATGCCTTCTAAGGGATCAAACAGTCTTTTCATTCCTTTCATCTTGTCCCAATGAATCTTCTCTCCACTTTTCCACTCCATATTAGTGCCTCCCATCTTGTCATCTTGGTGTTCTATCATGCTAAAATCTCCTCCCACAATCCATGGGATGTCTGGTAAGGAAGAGATCCATTGCCATAGATCCACTCTTTCTCTATAATCATTTGGAGCATAGACTGTACATATACCAAAGGTGGAATAACCATCTTTAATGGATACCTAGACTTCTCTCTTACATGGAGATATCACAAAGAAGAGGATTGAAGCTTTCCATTTGGGGTTAATGAGGATCACTACACCCCCCTTACCCTTATCATGTTTGGTGCAAATCCTCAAAGCATCTTTCCATACAAAATTGAGGTTGACATCCAGTGAGAAGCTAGTAGCTTTGACCTCTTATAGCATGGCAAAGTCCAGGTCTTTATGCTAGTTCAACATTCTTCTAACAATGTATTTCCTATCAAGGGACTCCAAGCCCCGGATATTCCATGAAATGCACTTCATGGTCAACTAGCTTTTAGTTGTTTTCCTTGGAAGCTTTGAAGCTGCTAAAACACTTAGGCATGCTAGACTTTCTATTGGACTTCTTATGTAGAGGAGAGTTTTTATTCTTGGAGCCTAGAGGTCTTCCAATTTTTCTCCTAATATGTGCTTCTACATCTGAAATCTCCTCATCCAAATCTCCTCTATCTTGTACCCCTTCTCCACTAGTGACAGAGTAGATGGAATTTAACTTTGTCTCTACTTCAGTTTCATGAAAGTCAACTGAGGTATCATCCTCTAGAGTAACTTCCTTGGCTATGCCAAGATCATCGAGAGTAGGGAGGTCATTAAGGTTAGGTTTACCAACCGTTGGATCAGCAGGGATGATCTCATAATAAACACTATCAAAATCAACAAAATTTTTAGAGTCGGGAGGGGTAGATATCGTGATATCAATGGCTTGAAAAGGGGGGGTGCGCAATCCCCCTCCCCTCGGGAATCTATAGAAGCAATCAATTCCCTGGCTGGCTCAGGTTGGATAGCAAGAACCTGAAATTGATTGTATTCAGAGAAAGCGGGATTGCCAGAGGGAGGGAAGGTTATCTCCATCCTTCCCAAGTCACTGGTATCTCTCCCTAGCCCTTCAAAATTCCTAATTTGGATTTAACAAGAGAATTTTTCTTGTTATTAACAACAAATTTAACCTTTGGTGGAGCTTCAAGAGCATCGTCTTCCATGTGGGCCGTGGAGGAGAAATTTTTATCTTGTCCACGCTCTCTAATTTTTTCCAATGCAAGTTGTTGAGCATTTTTCCTCTTAGACCTCTTGTTTTTCCTAGTCACCACCTGGAAGCCTTTGTCCTTCATTTCCTCCAACTGTGAAATGGCTTGTGAGATAGCCGAATGAGGAGGAGGGTCAGCATTGAAGGGACCAAAAGAAATAAAGTTATAAATAGTAGGGGTTTAACATGCCTCTCTTTCGGGAAGCCATCAACGACCTCGTTGATGGCTTCTCTGAGAGAGTCAAGTTTGTTCAAGAGAGGGGGATTATCGCCAGGGTTGGAAACTGAAGTGGAGGGGTTATCTCCATTATTATCAGGTTTAGAAATATGTTGTGTAGGGTTTTTAGAAGTCTTATTCCTGGAGTTGAGAATAGGGCATAGTCTTCTAATGTGCCCTTCTCTCCTACACAAAAAGCAGACATTTAAACCGCTTAGGGTTTCAATAAGACAAGTGAATAAATCACCACCAAGATTAATTTCAATGAATTTGGGAATGTCTATGCTAGGGTTGACGGAAACTAGGACTCTGGGATCTAGGTGGGGAACCAGGTTCGATGAGTGGTCAATCCTTATCACTCTGTCGATGGGTTCCAAAATCTGAGGAATAAAACTCTAGAGAAGGGGAGGCAAGTTTCTAACTTGAATCCAACGCAGACATGAGAGTGCTAAAATTTCCTCATTTATCACATCAAAAGACCATTTGAGAGCCCTAAAAGTGGTTTTCCGTAGGCCGAGAATTGCTTCTTGAGGACTTCCGCCTAAGACTTATTATCATTAAAGAAAATAATAAAAAGACCTTTTTGGATCATTCTACAGAAAGAAAATTTAAACCCTAATTTATTTATCCAAACATTTTTCATCCAATCATCCAAAAATTTTCTAGCCAAGCATTTATCTATGTTAGTAGCCGCAAAAAAATAGTAATATCATGTAGTCTATCTTTTTCCAAATCGATAGCCTTGGCCATCGATTCGTTAGGCAAAATGGACAAGGTTGGCAAAGGGGAGGGAGGGTCCTTACCTCGTCTTCCTCCTCCACCATCGCCAATAGACTCGGCCGCACTTACCGGAATGAATCTTGCCTCCTGCGGAACTTGCACAACCAAGTCGATAATGGCATCACGAAAGGATTTGCCATAAAATCCCTCGACAACGACTTTTGAATTTGCCGGTTGGGTTGAATTAATGCCCGAACCGCTCAATTCATCAGCCATAGGGCCGCATGAATGGAGCCTCAACTAGAAAATCTGCCAAAACTAGGTGAAGCAAAGCGTAACAAATGTTGAAAAGAAAGGCTAGCAG
Source organism: Cryptomeria japonica (assembly GCF_030272615.1). NCBI lineage: Eukaryota > Viridiplantae > Streptophyta > Pinopsida > Cupressales > Cupressaceae > Cryptomeria > Cryptomeria japonica. Next base: position 715,382,930 of record NC_081408.1, on the reverse strand, counting down.
GGAGAGAAAGAATCCATTACCACCGTGGAGGAGGCCTTACCACCTCCTCCACACGCAGAGGGTAAACCCCATCGTCGAGCCTGAACTTGGGGTCCACGTCAGAAACACTAGGTTGCAGAGCGCTCACAATTCCTCAACAAGAAGATAGATCTGGAAACCCAGTTTCCATCCAAAGGACAATTAATTAATTAGGGTATATTTATTTAATTTTTGGGACGAGGATGAGAGAATTAGATAAATAAATAATTGGATTCATTTATCTAAGGTGGTTTGTAGAAGATGGATGATAAATGATTAAATGCTATGAATAGATTGGGGTGAATAGTGATGAATAGTGATTTTATTATATTAAATAATTAAATATTATTTAATTAATAAGGGGATGAAAATTTGATAATTAATTGAATATATAAGGAGTATTTCATTAATTATAGAGGGCATGGTCAAGTTTTGAGCTAAAATGATGACGTGTCAATTTTAGGTGTTTACATTTTGCCCTTTTTTGAGGTGGTGTTATGAAGTAGAATCATTTCAAAGAAGAATAATTTGGAGGAGATGGAAAGGAGTGATGATAGGGCTACAGATTCCCTCTCAAGAGGATAGGTAGGTTAGGAGAACATGGGTGTTCTCTAAAAAATGATGAAAAGATACACGACAAATAAGAAGAGAGGAAACATGATGATGTATAAAAGAGGTTAAGGAATAAGAAATAAAAGGATGTAAGGATAATGGATTAGGAATGAAGAGGTTTTATAAGAGATGGAAGTGATGACCTGGTTATGTTGCATTGGATTGGGCACTCTTTATTTGATATAGCACTAGATGTTAGGCACCAATGCATAAAAGACTAGGGTGGAAATGCGTCCCATGTGTAAGAAAAAGTCACAAACAACCCGATGCTATATAATACCATGATGTGGAAGATACTAGAATTTGGTAGAAAGGTTGTAAGGACTAATACATATGCAAGATAGATGGTAATGCACACAAACAAGCAAGAAAGTATGCACAAAATGATACAACTTCTAGACAAACATGATGAAGGGCTACTCTGCCCAACACTTACACATATCACAATAGAAGATAATAACACAAAAATGCAAGTAGGAAAATAACCCACTTTCAATTTCTTTAATAGAATGAAATTACAAATTAAAAAATTACATTGCTACAACCACATGGGCTTAAATAACTCTCTAAGAAAACTCTACAATTCGGAGTCACAATTTGCACTAATGGAGTTGCCCTCTGTATCTTCTATTGCCCTCTTTATTTGACACCATTATCCACTTTAGAATGTTCTAGAAAGTGTAACTGTTCATTTTCTTACCTCGAAGAATTCTTATTTGAAAGTTGAATTTTGGTAGTACAACTTTTTGGGAGCCATAAATTTTGACTTTGGTGTCTGATTTTCTATTATAATATATTGTTGGAAAGCTTGCGAAGACATCTACAACTCATGAATTGTTTGAAGATCATTTTGTCCACTTTTAGAGCCTTTTTGAGGCTTCTACGGTCTTCAGATTGTAATTTGAAACTTTGTAGAAGAAATTTCTCAAGGCAAAAAATTTAATATCTCCTAAACAATATAAGATATTGAGATGATGCTTTCACCATTCACTTTATTATTTAATTTTGCTTCCTGGGGTCAGATTTCATGTCCATACATGTTTGTATAATTTGACTTAGTAAAAATAACAATTGATTATTTTTGGCATTTTCAACCTTATAACCATCCCACACCTCATAAGTCTCATCATGGGATCCAAAAAAACTAAAGAAACCTATAAAAAAAAGGAAAATACAATTCTTTTGGGTGATGAAAAATTGCCCTTACACCATTGGATGCTCCTACATCAAAACATGAAGGTGTCAAGATTAAGATAAAAAACCAAATATCAATTGGTTGATGATGGAAAGGGTTATTGATGTGGGAAAATATATTCTAAGAACACCATGAGGATTGAGAACACCATCCCGCTTATGATGATGTAAATTTGATCATCTTGTAGCAAGTTTGGGAAAATATTGATGAATGTGATTTGATGATTTGCCTAGATTGCTTAGTGGATGGATTATGATTCACTTATGATGTTGAATTTCTAGGAGTATTGGACTATGAGGTGTGTTGGATTGGTGGGAGGGATTGCATGGAGGTAACAGTAGTGTGATACCAATGATACAGGAAAGTCTAAGTCCATTGATAAGGGAGTATGGGATGAAGGGATTTGAGATGAGGAGTGATAAGGGGATTATTGATAAGGGGTGGAAATAGATGGGGGATGTAGGATTAATGGATGAAGTAGTTTTAAGTGACCTCCAAGGAATATACCATGCAAGAATAAAATAACCCACTATGGTAATGTTGTGTGTGATGATGCACTAGGATTCTTGTGGTGATGCATGATAAGATGACGTTGTAGTAAGATAGAGGATATGAAGTTGTTTGGATGGTTGAATGGAGGAAGTGTGAGTATAGTGAGTATTTATACCATGGGAGGATAATATGAAAGGCTTGGAGGAGATGGGAGGATCAGCCACCAAGGACTATTTCACATAGGAAGAAAATGATGCACACTAGATGTAGTATGGTTGATGTGCTGAAATCATTGTGGGAAAGTATACCAAACTCATAGGAAGTGGTAGGCCAGGGTTTGTGCTATTGGGGGGATATATTGATGGTTGAAGGTAGTAAAATATTCATGGATAGAGGATGCAAATGAGATGTTTGGGATAGGTTGATGGATGCCAAGAGGTTTCCAAAGCATGTGTGGATATATTTCCCCTATCCTTATTAATGATTGAATGTGTAATGCCCGCCAAAATAACCTAGAGAAAATAAAGAAAAATAACATACTAATGGAGATAATTTTTTTTTGAAGTAACATCTATTGCAACATATAGATTAATCATCCATTAACACATAATCCTTATGAACATGAAACATATCACATACACTCATAAACCAATTACGCAAGAGGAATTAAACTTAACAACTCATTGATACCGTCTCCCTAGGGTATCTCAACGTCACTACTTACTACCATTATAAGAAATAACAATCTAACCATTTCCATTACGACTCTTAACATCGTTAATTATTATTCTTGCACATATGCAATACACTTAGTTCATATCTTTCATGATATGCAATCTACTTATCTTTAACCCAATATGATATCCTTTTCTTTTAAATGCATTATTAAACTTTTCCTCCTTAAGATTCAATTTAATCACCAAAATCCAAATGTGCCTAATCCTTATCCATTTCTTCTACCGACATGATCACAATTCACCTACAATGATTATCCATTACATAATGCACAAGCATAATTTTCCTTTCATAACTAACATTCTCATACCTACACTTGATTCCATAATCCTATCATGATCATATCCCTTTAACATGATTCCTAAATGCATGATGCAATAATCATAAAGTCCTTCTTTAACCAATCATCCTAAATGCCATACTTAACTTTCTATCACAACCATAAGTGTGAATGCCATTAACATCGACATGACATTGTTATCAACTATTATTCCTACATCATAGCTAATACATTTGCATAGGTTCTTTCCACATTATAATATACAACCAATCAAATAATCATTGACTCTTTCCAAACCATGATAAATAATCAACAACAAAGATATACTCCACTTCAATTACAACTCATTAAAATTTATCTAGCTACGTGAATTCATCTCGATTCAAATACAAGATGTAAAAAATACATGCTCTCATTTATTCTCCAACTAGAGTCATAACCTCATTGCACATCAAATATTGCAAATTTAATTTATTCCCTTAAGTACTACCTTTCATCCTACCAATTATCAATCCGCATTCGCATTCTAAAGATATCCATTTACCAAGATTAACAAATTTTCCATTAAGAACATTCATTTAATGCCATCATAATAATTCATACATATTGAATATACATTTACAACAAAAGCATTACAATGACTTCAATCCATTACTAGTCCACAAGTTACGAGGTATATTACAATACATCTCAATATTTTCTTTCCCAAATCACAATCAAGTCCTAAGATAACATCTACCAGTACATGCATATTCCCATCATATGAAGAGCATAGCTCTACCACCACATAATTTCATCTACAACTACTACAAGATAATTGCATTACATGAACCATGATATCAATTACATCCATCTACTACAATAATCATCCAACAACTACAATAATAGATTCCACAACCATGCATGAATAATCCAAGAAGATATCCCAATGGAAGAAGGCGTCAACCACCCGACCATGCGGAACCACTCCCCGTGCTAGGAGATGACACAAGGTCCCAACACACACTCTAGACCTAAGCTAATACCTAACAACCAAAGGGACTCAAAATCCCAAGAACCTCAACAACACACAAGGATAAGCTAATCACAAGGCAACCACAAATAGAAACTCCCAGAGGCGCACCAACAATCAAGGCATAAATGCAACAAGGCAAAGGACACATGTAGGAGTGGAGTGTCATCACATGCCATCCTCTAGCATCACAAATACTACCTTACAAGGCATAAACCTAATGGACATGTGGAGCCATCTCAACCTATGAGAGACCAAGGGAGATTGACTTACCATCACAATGGCCTTCCCAAGATTATCCTAAAACATCCTCCCTAGGATCAAGTCTTGGGGCTCATATCTATTAATTATCTTGATTAGGTGAATCCCAATTACCCAACCTATCTAATTCATTCTTAATTTTATCACTTGTTTACAATAAGGAAAACTTCCAATGTGCTCTGGCGGTCTAGAATACAAGCATCCTTACAAGGAACCTCTTACTAGCCTATCCCTCGTGACCCCGATCATCACATGAAAGCCCACTCCCCCTAACATGTTCTGAAACAACAAATAATAACAACAATGAGGCTCATAGAAACATCTAAGAATCCATAAACAACATGTGAATAACCATAGCCATCAATATAAATAAAGAGCCTCAATGCCAAATAATGAATCAGAACCATTTCAAGGGCAATCAAATCTGCCATTAGCATAAAATAAACCTCTACATCAAGGTTCATCAACTTGTTGGAGCAACAAAAAGCATAAATCTCATGATCACAACATGTCAACAAAGTGAAGAAGCACAAAACCATTGTGACAAGGCTTATCAACTTGCCGAAGCATAAAACCATAATAGAACACCAAATCCAAAAGCACACCTCGCTAGAAAATGTAAAAAAGCCTCAATACAAGCCTTTGGTACAAGACACATTCAAAAAATTTGATCATAGGATGGCAAAATTGGGAAAACACTCAAGCCAGGCAGTTTAGCGCATTTACCACACAGTGCAATGCTTATGTCATTCCCTGACCCTACAACGTATTTAACAATTCCTAAATCGCATATGACTAAAGATACATCACATTTGTTTACGAATAGCGCATCTACGGACTCTAACAACGCAAATAAAACCCAGTGCATCGCATTTACAGAAAGAAAACTTGCATTTGCATAAAGAAACAACACATTCATTCAATTAGCACATTTGTCCAAAATCAGACACAGACTTAGAAAATTGGGACAAGAAAATAAAATCCAAGAGAATACAAAAATGCCTGAATAAGGGCTCAAAAGAAACTCCCAGGCAATACGAAATGAATGACATAATCTAAATATAAAACCATAAACAATAGAGATAACACATATGAAAACAAAACCTCATGGCCTGCTGCCAAAACTCGCTCAAATAAAAATACAGATAACCAATATGAATTCCGTAACCCAAAGGCAACAAAATCTTCAGGATACAATACTAAAGCCTTAAAAATTCACATCCAAATCTCATATGTCAAGCACAAGATTCCATAATACACACACATGAAGCCGTTCACAGAGCCATCTACCCACAACGAACAATAAATCAGAACAATAATAATAAATATTCCCCAAACTATAATGCAAAACTATATAACACAAATATTCCATGAGATATTTATATCTCAAACTATATACAAACTATACAATCTTATTTCCCAAACCCAGAATACAATCTTTCTGCAAACACAGAGAAGACATGAAAGGAAAATAAATATGCAAAGAGAGAGATCCTCCAACCTTGGATTTCAAGTGATGGTTGTTGGCAGTGGGCCAACATCCCTCATCAGGATTCACAACATGGTTTAACAAGCTCCCGTGGATTCTATAAGTCTAGTGGTTGTATCGGGCATTGACAGGTCGATATTTTGGTGCAATGACAACCCTAACTTGTAACAAGTGGTATCAGAGCTTGGTCACAGGTTCGAATCACACAAGTCGTGATGAGTGACGCTGGGAGGGGGATTATTGGCAGTGGGCCAACGCCCCTCGCGCGGATTCACGACATGGTTTAACAACCTCTTGTGGATTCTATAAGTCTAGTGGTTGTATCGGACATTCCCAGGTCAATCTTTTGGTGCAACAACAACCCTAACTTGTAACAATGATAAGGAAATCTGAAGAAGTGCCCACAAAAATCCAAACAAACTCCAAGCAAGAATCTAAGCTCCCAAAACAAGTTGCAGAAGAAAAATCCTCAAGAATGGTAACCCGACACAAAGCTCAGGCTGTCGAATAAAAATAAATTCATGAAAAACCCTAGCCTCAAAGCTGGCCAATTGAAATAAACCAAAATAATATAAAACTTACCTACCCAACCTATATTATATTTTATTTCCCCAATACACATATTGTAGACACCTAAAATTAATTAAATCAATATTTAATCAGTTTAAGCCTGTCAACATAATTAATTAATTTAATTGTGTTACCTATATTCCTCTCGGTGTTAATTAAATCTCATTTAATTAGTAGTGTTACTATTGTCTAATAATTAATTTATCAAATAAATTAATTATTTCCCTATTCTTCTAAAGTTCCTCTAATAATTATTTCTTCTAAAACCCACTCAGTTAATTATTTTTTATTAATTAACCTAACTAAAGTGATTCCTACAAATCACTTTCCCTAATCCCACTTAGCCTAATTAATTCTTGTAAAATCTCTCATAATCCCACTTATCATTATTCTCCAATTTTAAATTCCCACTCATGTCACATCAACATTGAGCTTCTCAAAGAAATTCAAATTTATTTGAATCCCCCTATGCATCCTCATTTTTAAATTTCAAATTCTTTTTCCCCCCTTTTTCCAAGGAATTTTATATTCCTTTTTATTCCTTCAAGATATCCTTGATCCATGTCAACTACCTCAAACCAATCCTAGCCCTTCATGATCAAATCAATCTTGGCCCTCCATTGGCCTCCTCCAATCTATAAACTGGAGAATCATTTCCTCACCAAACAACATCATTTTTCTAATCTTATGTTGCCCATTTCTCTTCTATCTTCTTCCTATCATACCATCACAATCCTTCAATTTTCCAATCTAAATCTATCCAAATCCATCATAATCCCAAACTCAAATCCATATCCAATCAATAACCCAATCTTGTTGAGCAAAGGAGAGAAACCCACATCCACATAAAAGGAGCCAATCCAATCAAGTGGAGCACAAGGGCGCCTCCACTTCATCCAAGGCTCAACCTGAGGAAGGAGTCAATCTTGAGAAGGTATACTTGGTTTTGGTAATTTATATGCTTATTCTTGTTTCCGGTTTTGTCTAACTATTCCATCCCTTCTCACGTTTGCACGTCTTCATTTTGGCACGCTCGGTGGGAACTACGTCCCTAATTTGATGATTTTGCAAGTTTTTGTGTCTTGGAAAGTTGCAGGTTACGTCTCCAGCGCCAAAACTCGTATGAATCTCTGCTACCTACATAATGCTTTTGTTTCTTATCTCGTATGGGATAGTAGGAATTGTCATACGAGCAGGTGGTCATACTCGTATGAGTTTCTATTCCTGCCTAATCTTCTGTTTTGACCCTATTCTTCCTTCTTTCTGTCTATCTTTCCCTTCTGTCTGCAGAATCTCGTACGACTTTCTGTCTGCCATAGTACAAGTTTCCGTCCTGGCTCGTATGGTTAGGTGAGAAAACTCATATGGGCAGGTGAGAAGGATCGTATGAGTTTCTATTTCTTCTCATTCGTATAAAAAACAGAGGGGAGTTTTTGGGGGTTTTTTGATATCAATTTGCTAGTGCTAATGTTGACCTCTCCTTGTTCTTTGTTTTTCTGATCCTTTTGACAACCTAATAAGTGTTTGTAGATTTTGCTTGTCAAGGAATTTATCAATCAAACCAACGCTTGTCAAGGAATTTATGAATCAAACCAATGCTTGTCAAAGAATCTAGTGCTTAAACTACTAATCCATCATTCTTGCAAGTTTCCTAAGGAGACACAAGCAAACATTATGTCTTTTAAATCATTTTCTTAGGCACTTAGATCTAATTAGGGGCAAACAAACAACTTGTTTGATGTGTTTGAGAAAAGTGTAGAGGTAGGAGAGTATGCTCTTGTCTATATAGACAGTCAGAAATCCAAAACCTTGAAACCTTTCTAGTTTTGTTGTGTGTATACCCTTAGCAGGCCTATCCTCCCGATTTGGTTAGAGGGGAACGACCCAAGTGAGTACGGTTAAAACCCAAGCATTCCAACTCACTATAATAAATAGGCCTTTTGAGATGAAAATCTCAAAGGACGAAGCTATTTGAGTTTATACTCATATCGAGCACTTTGTAGGGCCCCTTTGATAGTTCTTGTTAGGGTTCCCATAGATACTGAGAGGGGGGGGGGTGAATCAGTATCTAACTGGTGAGTAGAATTTCTTAACTTAAAACATGCAGAACATAATAGAACAGTGTACCGGTATGCAAGAAATAATGCAATAAACATAATCAAGAACATCCACATGAAAAGCACACCATAACATAAGATTTTAACGAGGAAACCTAGTTTGGGAAAAACCTCGGTGGGATTTGTGACCCACAATATTCACTCACTGGCCAATAAGAGAATATTACTTACAATAGGGGCCTGCACATGCAGGAAGGCCAACTGCCTAGAGCTCACTGCTCAATGGGAAGTCACACTGACTTACAATAAGGATTATACAAATCCAATAACTTGTACTGCTTTACAATAGCATCTTCAATGCCAGATTCAGTACCGGTTCCTGCTCTATTCTTTACATATACCCCTTGACCTATATTTCACACATTAGGTCTGCCTAATATTTTCTTTTATGCTCCTGCATCACTATATCAAATGTCTACAATGATCTCCTTTATATATAAGAGTCATTTTACAATTTGCCAAGTCGGCTTACATTAATAAACAAAATATTATATAACAAAAATCCTGTCGGCCTCTGTGCCGGTATACTTCTTTTCTTTTGTGCCGGTGTCGGTGCCGGTGTAGAGTGTGATCTGCTGATGCTGGTATAATATCTTTGTCGGTGCCATAGGATTGCAAGGTTGACATCAATGACAAAACCTTCAATCACATACAATGTCTCATTGGAGTGTGCATATGCCAACAATCTCCCCCTTTGGCATTGATGGCAACACTCATGAGAAATTTCAATAAGTGTTCAAAAGTGTGCAGTCCAAAAAAAATGTTACCAAAATTGTGAGAGCTCCCCTTGAGCATATGATTCCTGTTTTTTGAACTTTCTCATCCCACTACTCCCCCTTTGGCATCAATGACAAAGGTTGTCTAGATGTCAGTAGAGTTTGTAGTTTCAACTATCCATAACCTCAACCTTGTAGCTGGATGGTTATAATCTAAAAAAGATCTCCCAAAATCAAGTTTATACTATCCATAAACTTCTTACTATCTGTATATGGTGAAAATGGATAACAATAATAACAATATTGAAAGGCTAAATGAATTCAACCACAAAACCCTAGCCTAACAATCAACAAAGATCCACCATAACATATGAAGATTACCTAAGACAATGCAAATAAAACAAAATCACAAAGATTATACCATCACATGTCCAACAGGGTTTGGATCTCCATTCTTCCTATCTCCATTGATCTTGCTCGATATATTTGCTCTCAGATTTTATATGCACAAGAGCTCAACAAAGAACAGAATGTGGTTGCAAGTAGGATCGTAGTGTAGTCAAGTCCTCCAAATTGTCGATTAGGGTTTGATAATGAAGGAAGCATCTCCTTATATAGAAGACACTATATGAAATGGAGGGATAAGATTGAGAGGTGTAAAAAGGAGGTCGGCTAGGATTAGAGGGTAGGTAGAAGAAATAGTAAAATAATGAAAGAGGTAGGTAGTGTAGGAATTAAGAGATGAATGACATGTGTCATGTGTAGAAAAAGATAATGAATTAATTAAATAAATAAAGATTTATTTAATTAATAGAAGAAGTAGGATAATTAAATAAATAAGATATTTATTTAATTTAGGAAAAGGATAATTTAAATAAATAAATGTATTTATTTAAATGAGAAATAAGGCTAGAAGAGGATAAATGAATTAATTAAATAAATAAAGATTTATTTAATTAATAGAAGAATTAGGCTTAGATAATTAAATAAATAAAATATTTATTTAATTAGACATGACAATTTTGGGTGTCTACATTTTGCCCCTCTTTGAGACAATGCGGCTTGTCGCGTTGTTTCAAAGAAGATAAGATGAACTGATACAGAGTTGCCCCAGGATGGGAATGATATGCCCCCTCAAGAGATTGGATGAAAAAGTCTGAAAAGATTGCAGACAATCTCTCGATAAGAAAGAAAGGCTAGAATGGATTGACCGGATAAAGTGACAAAGTGACGGGATAATGAAGACTGACTCGGAAAATGAAGGCGAGGCTAGGGTAGGCTATAAGATAGACCACGAGGGAAATACATCCTCATTGTCATCCACACATCCAAAAGATCAGAGTGTAGAGCGAGAATAGAGCAGTAGCAGTCAGCAGTGATGGCAATGGCTCATAGATTCGATCGCGTTCGTCGATTTCAGAGGCTAGCAGAGGCAGGAGAGCCAGTAAGTACCACAAAACCTCCTTGTACTTTGATGCATTTATTGTTGTCATTAATGCATACTAGGTAATGTAATAAATGCGTGTTTATGTCAGGAAAACACGTTTGCGTTTGAAAAGTATGAATTTGCATCTTCTAGGTCAAATCGGCAGTTCTGTGATGAACATACGCTGTCGATTGGATAAGTTGCTGAGAGGATACACTCAAGCAGGTCCTCTAGGAAGACTAGGATAGATCAAGGCACTTTGTGATGAACAGGGAGCACCAAGATAGAGTACTTTGTGATGAACAGGGAGTACCCAAAGTATGAGTAGCACTTTGTGATGAACAGGGAGTGCAAAATGTGAGTAACACTTTGTGATGAACAGGGAATGTCACACACGTAGTACTTTGTGATGAACAGGGAGCACTACTAGGATAGATAGCAACACTTTGTGATGAACAGTGAGTGTCACTGAGATAGATGACCATATGCATTTAGATAGTGAGTAGCATTTTGTGATGAACAGTGAATGCCACCATGACTGACATGATTGATTTGTTTGACTGCAGGAGTATTTCCCTATGCTAGAGTCACGGGAGAGATTCCCGTCCACACAGAGGTTGCGACCGGAGTTGTCTTTTCAGGATAGAGCTGCCATCGAGGAGATGGGTTTGAGACACGTATTGTATGTGCCTGAGTTTCGGGCAAACATGGGTTTGCTGACTGCGCTGGCTGAGAGATGGCACTCTGAGACGTGCACGTTTCATCTGCCAATGGGTGAGATGACAGTCACCCTGGAGGATGTATATAGGATTATACGGATACCGATTGATGGGGAGCTGATTCCGTACGATCGAGACGGAGACAGGGATGCCCTTAGACGAGTGTTCTAGGATCCAAGACTGGAGATGAGGGTGGGACACGTGGCATGGGATACCATGACATGGATAGGATTAGCACTACCAATAGTGCTGGCAGGAGTGATCAGTGAGTTCCTCTGTATCAGTTTTGTACCATTTTGTATAATGATGTAGACACCTGCGGGTGATTGTAGCCATATGATTTTGACATCATTGTATCATGACACTTTATATATATATATATTAGATGATGCATCTTTGCGGCAGCTATATGCACGTATACCTATGTGATGAGATGTTCTTATGTGATGCTTATGATATGGATGCAAATATGTATATGATGCAATGCAATATTTTTTTTTGTTTTGTTTGTTTGTTTATGTTCTATATGTGTATGCATGATGCAAATGTGAATGTAAGTAATGTAGATGAATATGATAATGCAAATGTAGATTGTGCTAACAGGTGTTGTGTGCAGGATGTGATGTAATTATGATATCTATATGTATGTATGAAATGCTTATATGTGGTAATGGAGGTGCAGCTTCATGAAATGCAAATGTTTTTGGTGTGTCATTATACTCAGTCATGTGATAGCGGGCTACGCGGACTCAAGAAGGATGATGGAAGTCAATCAAGAAAGGGGGGATGAAAGACATAAGATATGAAAGTGAAAGAGCTTCTTGTGCGTTATCATCATTGAGCTTTATTATGGCAAGTAGGTTATGACAATCGAGGCATATGTTCGACCCAGAAAGTCATTGTACCTGTTTGCATGGAGATAAGACAGTCACAAACAAGGAATGCCCCAGTTCACACTAGACTCACAGTGTCCTCATATCCTTGGACAAGTCATAGCATTACTAAGAGACAATCCACAGACAGCAAAAGAAAATGGGTGATGATACCCCATCCTCGCCTTTCTAGTCAAAGACATCCTGGAGATAAAATCTCTAGTCAAAGACATCCCGGAAAAGCTAAAAGACATGTCACCAAAAAAGATGAAATCAAAAGAAAACCAAGACTCAACACCAACATCCACTGTAGTCCTCAAGTTTAGTGTCTCTTGTCACTTGTATAAGTCTTATTTGATTGTGGTCACAATGTTCACTTTCACAGAAAGGATAGATAGCACTGAACCATAATGTTGTCTGAGTCTGTTGAAAGATTTGATTTGTTGAAGCCCATTGTTGCTGCTGTCTCATCTGAAATTGACTGAATCCATGAAACTGATACTTTATTGTGGAGAAGACGAAACTTTATTGCGGATCTGTGATGCAAATGTTGCTTTATTGCGGATTCTGCGCAGATAGACTGAAGGAAGCTGGAAGAAACTGTACTCCTCGAAACATGTGGTGTTCTCAGTTCCACACCCATCACTAGACGTAGGATTTGCCTTAGCCATAGGATCTGATTTATTATGGATAGAAAGGGAGTGAAAAGGGGGGTTTATTATGAATGGCTAACCAATCTTGGGTAGATCAATAACAAGCCATGATGGGAATGGGTAAGTTTATTGTGAGTGAATAGGTTGTGAGTGTGTGCAATGTGAAGTGATGAAAGTGAATCATGAAGGAGGGAGGAGCAAAGTCTCTACGCATAGCGCTGGGAACCCAGTTTTCACCATGGTACTTGCCCAGGGCGCCACCGAAGTGGTTTTCACCGTTGGACGAAATTATTTCTCTTTACTTTTTTGGATTTCTCAATTTTTTTTTTTTTTTTGTGTCACAAGGCGCCTGTTTGCCAGGTTTTCACCAAGCAATGATTTTTTTGTTTTATAATTTTTTTGTATTTTTGAATTTTTTGATTTTTTTTGTATTTTTGAATTTTTTGATTTTTTTGTATTTTTGAATTAGGATATTCCGGAGAACTATGTGTAAAATCTGCGAAGATGCATGCTGTTGATAGGATCCTCCAAAGGTTCACCTTCTGTAGTAGAGAGCTGATATGCCCCAGATCCATAGACTGCTGTAACGATGTAAGGACCCAGCCAGTTTGGTTCAAACTTGCCCTTCTTCTCTCTGTATTGCTGATTTTTGGGATTTTCTCTGAGAACCAAGTCACCTACCTCAAATGTGCGAGGCTTGACTTTGTGATTGTAGCTGCGACTCATTCATTGTTGGTAAGCCTTGAGATGATTAAAAGCAATTTGTCTTCGTTCATCCAACAGTTCTAGTTCTTGTAAGCGAGAGACCCTGTAATCTTCATCAGCGATGATGTTTTGCAAAGAGACCCGTAAAGAAGGTAACTCGACCTCAATAGGCAAGATGGCTTCAACGCCGTAGACAAGTGAATATGGTGTAGCTCCTGTAGGTGTGCGGACACTTGTGCAGTAGGCCCAAAGTGCAGGATTGAGTTGGATATGCCAGTTACAGCCAGCGTCGTCGACTGTCTTTTTGAGGATTTTAAGAATTGTTTTATTAGACGCCTCAGCTTGGCCATTACCTTGGGGGTAATATAGTGTGGAGAAACGATGGGAAATATGGAAGCGGTCACAGAGTTCACGAACATCCTGATTTTTGAAGGGACGCCCGTTATCAGTAATAATGGACTTAGGAATACCATATCGGCAAATGATATAGTTAAGGATGAAAGTAGCAATTTGTTTTCCAGTGACTTGTGTGAGAGGCACAGCCTCAATCCACTTTGTGAAGTACTCTGTGGCTGTGATAATGAATTTATGACCATTGGAGGAAGGAGGGTGAATCTTGCCTATGAGATCGAGTCCCCACTGACAAAAGGGCCAAGGAGACGCAAGTGGTTGTAGTTCTTGTGCTGGTGCATGTATGAGGTCTCCATGAATTTGACATTGCTTACATTTCTTGACAAACTGATATGAGTCTTTTTCCATATTGGGCCAGTAATATCCAGTCCTGATGAGTTTCTTAGCCAAGGTAGGACCACTAGTATGCGGACCACATATCCCTTCATGCACTTCACGTAACGCAATCTGAGCTTTGTCACTTTTTAAACATCTAAGAAGAGTGCCATCTAGACCTCGTCGGTATAGGATATCAGCTAGAATGACATATCGAGAGGATTGGCGAATGAAAGTGCGGCGTTGGTTGTTTGATAGATCAGGAGGTAAGGTATTGTCGTTAAGATATGTGAATATGGAACCATATAACTGGGATTCGGGACCAACAACGCATATCATTTCAGTAGGAGTGATCTCATATGAAGGAACCAACAGATTGTCTACCAGGAACTCATAGCAGGTTTCATTTTGAGGCAGGTCAATTAGTGAAGCAATTGTAGCCATGGCATCTGCAGCATGATTCTGCTCTCTTGGTATCTGCTCAAAATCTATCTTTGTGAAGTGCTGTTTCAAATCATCTACCAGTTGCTTGTAAGGCATTAATTTTTCATCTTTTGTTTGGTAATCATCAGTTGCTTGATGGATGACAAGTTGAGAATCCCCCAAAACACGAAGTTCTTGGATCTTCCACTGAACGGTAATTCGTAATCCAGTTGTTAATGCTTCATATTCCGCTATATTGTTAGTGCAAGGAAATGATAAGCGGTATGATTTTGGTATAGAATCGCCTTGAGGAGTTATAAAGAGAATACCAGCTCCTGCCCCATGTTGTGTGTATGAGCCGTCAAAGTACAGTTGCCATGGCCTTGCCTGTGATATTGTTAAAATGGATTCATCTGGAAATTCTGAATTTAGAGGAACATCATCTATCATGGGAGCATCTGCTAATTGATCCACGATTGTTTGTCCTTTTATTGCTTTTCTGTCCACATACTCAATGTCGAATTCACTCAGGATCATTACCCACTTGGCCAGTCGCCCAGTAAGTGTAGCTTTGTTGAGAAGGTATTTTAATGGATCAATTCTTGCAATCAACTTAGTCTTATGAGTGAGCATATAATGTCATAATTTCTGTGAAGCAAAGACCACAGCGAGACATGCACGCTCGATTGGTGTGTAGTTTAGCTCATATCCCACCAATGTGTGACTGATATAGTATACTGCTTTTTCCTTGCCGTCAGCTATTTGTTGCGCTAGGAGTGCCCCCAGTGCTGTTGGAGTAGCTGATATGTATAGCAACAAAGGCCGATCTGGAATTGGTGGCATCAAAATTGGCAGATTCAAAAGATAATCTTTGAGCGTCTGAAAAGCTTGTTGACAGTTATCATCCCATTTGAACTTGATATTTTTATGTAGCAGGTGTTGAAAAGGATTACACTTATCTGCAAGTTGTACTATGAATCTTCGTATAGACTGGAGTCTCCCTTGTAAGGATCGAAGTTGACTGATATTTCTGGGTGGCGGCATGTCCAAGATAGCCTTGACTTTTGCTGGATCGGCTTCGATTCCTCTTTTGGACACAATGAATCCTAGGAGCTTCCCAGAGGTTACTCCAAAGACACATTTCTTGGGGTTTAATCTTACCTTGTACTTTTCCAACCGATCAAAGATGACTGAAAGTATGTCCAAATGTGTATCTCTGTCTATTGATTTACCCAAGAGATCATCAACATAATCTTCCACGGTTATGTGCATGAGATCATGAAAAATAGTGGTCATTGCTCTTTGATATGTAGCACCTGCATTTTTTAGCCCAAAGGGCATGACATTCCAACAGAAAGTTCCCCACAGACAAGTGAATGATGTTTTGTGTTGATCCTCAGGTGCAATCCTGATTTGATTATAACCAGAAAATCCATCCATTAAAGATAACATTTCGTGACCTGCTGTGAGATCAACGATCAAGTCAATATTTGGTAATGGGAAGTCATCTTTCAGACAAGCTTTGTTGATGTCTCTGAAATTTGTGCAAATTTTGATGCTGCGATCTGGTTTACTGACAGGTACCAAGTTAGAGATCCATTCCGGATAATCAATTGGGCGTATGAATCCGACATCCAATAACTTCTCCAGCTCTGCTTTGACTAGTAATGCCACTTGTGGATGCATTTTTCTTAATTTCTGTTTTACTGGTTTTGCCCCCGGTTTGACCGTCAGATGATGCATTACCAAATCTGGATCCAATCCGGGCATATCAGCGTATGACCATGCAAAGTTGATTTGTCGCTCTTTGAAGAAGCTTATGAATTTTGATCTTTCAGACTCTGTTAATGATTGAGCCAGGAATATGTTGTGTGGAACCTCTTCTGTACCAATGTTTGTTTTGATAGTCTCCTCTACCAACATGGATGACTTTTCCTCATATGATGCTGGGAGAATGTCGAGCCTTCCATCTTCGGGTGCCTCAGAGAGGTTTTCGCCCTCAGATACGTCCTTTCTTTTTACTTTTTTGGGATTAGATAGTGCCACAGTGTGGTTTTCGCCATAAGACCCTTGATTTGTTCTTATTTTCACATTTTTGCGACTGGAAGGTCCGACACCCTCACCAAAATATGCCATGTTGTTGAGTTCTATGGTGTATCCTGCTTTGTGGTCCCCAGGGGGAAGATCATCTCATATGCCAAGATCATCAATAATAGCTTCATCATTTTGAAATGTGTCAAATTGTGTTGGTCCTTCACAATCCCAGTCAATGAGTTGGTGGTGAACAAGGGGAAGGCCTTTAATGTTTTCGGAGTTTGCGGGGCTAAGAGTGAAGATGTGGTTATATTCGGGTATATCGAGGCAATCGTCGAGGTCATCGATGGCACTCTCCTCATTAGTTTCGATCGCAAGCGAATCCAAATTGTCATCACTAGTAGCACCTTCCGAGACAGGTGTCCTCATCCTATGTGATTTCGACCTAGAACCTTGAGACGAAGACTGTGTGGAATCCTTATGGGTTGTTTCTTGACCCACCCTGAACTTTTTATAAAATTCCTCTTCTTTTGTCGGTTCATTTGGCTCTCTGAATGTCTCAGTGAGCTCATAGTCACTGGAGAATTTGTCTGAACCCCATTCCCATTCGTTGGAATATGTGGAATAGTAATCTTCTTGTTGAACTTTGGCCACTTTGATTTGTGATGCCTCTTCTGTCCTTTTAGTGTGGATCTTGGAAGTTAGAAAACCAAGTCCCTTTGAGCGTTCTCTTCTTACAGTCAATTCAGGTTGTAGGGGTTCCATGACGCCTTCTTTGCGTAACCCAAGAGGGCTTTTTCCATCATACCCGAATTTTTGTAGAATCTTGAAGCCTTTGCCATATTTCTCACAGGGTATATTGATATGATCTTGTTGTCATCTTCAATGTCTTTATAGAGCATTTTGTATAAATCTTCCTCTTCTAGTTCGCCCCATCTTTGAAAGGTAGTAGGATCCCATTTGAGTATCATGATGGATATTTGCTTGTTAGGATGTGGCCTTCCATATTCTTTTGGAGAGCTCATGACTTGTTGTAAATACATGGTCTGATTTAAAGTGTATTCTCCCATGACTTTGTCTTGAAATTTGCCTTTAAGTTCACCTTGTTTTGATGTCGAAGGTTTCAATGACTCAGGGTCAATGTATGCCGAAGAAGGAACAGCTTCACGATTACTGGGAATGATGGTCTCCGTATGTGATCTCAAGTTATTGCAATATATGAACGGATTAGGATCACCGTTAACTGTTACCTCGACTCCATTATGAGGAAACTTAATGCATTGATGATATGTTGATGGGACTGCCCTCATCTCATGAATCCTAGGACGTCCTAGCAATATGTTGTATGTGAGATCCAGATCTAGGACTTGACAAACCACATCCTTTGTGACTGGCCCAATTCTTAGAGGTAAGGTGACTGTGCCCTTGGATGAACGCTCTTCATCATCATATGCCTTGATGGTGATTTGATTTGTCGAATTCACAGCTTTATCAGAGTATCCCAATTGTTTAATGGTGCTCAATGTACAAATGTTTAGACCAGCTCCTCCATCTATTAGGACTCGCTTTATTCGATGTTTGTGTATGAAGGCTTCAACATGTAAAGGTGCATTATGTGGCTAACTTACAGAGGCGTCATCAGCTTCTGTGAATGTAAGGGAGTGTGGAATGGAAAGGTATCCCACCATGGCTTGAAATTGGTCCACATTCAGATCAGTAGGAACGGCAGTGTCTCTCAAGATTTGGTCAAGAATAGCTTTATGAGCGGGGGATATACGTAAGAGCTCAAGGATGGAGATGAGCGTGGGTGTCTTCCCTAACTGTTCTACAAGGTCATACTCAGGTTTGGTTGATGAAGAAGCCATATTTTTAGTGGAGGCACCTGGCAACGTAATCTTACCTCGACGAGTTGTAACATGACATTCAGAGGTAGGTTCGGAAGAAGATCCAACACCTCTTAGAACAATCTTGGGTCTCTGAGGAGGATTCTCAGGATTTTTGTTCTTGATGGTAATAGTAGAGATATGATTGTCCATTGAGATGTGATTGATAGTTGAATCATAGTTGTAAGGTGCTCTAGTATAGTTGGCTTGATCATCTGTGACTTTGGCTTTTCCCTTGTCATGCTTTGGGAATGGTTCCTTAAACATCTCATGTTCTTGATTGGATGAGTGTCCCTCAATCTCAATGTCACCTCTATCAATGAGATCTTGCACAATATTCTTCAGTCGATGACAATTACTTGTTTTATGACCCTTGCTTTTATGAAATTCACAATACTCATCATCATTCCACCAATTTGGTTTGACCTTTGGTTCATATGGCGGGAAATCTGGAATTGTGATCACCTTGTTTGCCACTAACTTCTTGAAGACTGACTCAAGTGGTTCTCCCAATGGAGTGTACTTCCTTCGTGATTTAGAAGTTGTTTGAGTATTCACTTGATTGTTTGTAGAACTTGATCCCGAAAAGATGAATTTGGGTCGCACTGTGTGTTCGGAAGAAGATCCAACACCTCTTAGAACAATCTTGGGTCTCTGAGGAGGATTCTCAGGATTTTTGTTCTTGATGGTAATAGTAGAGATATGATTGTCCATTGAGATGTGATTGATAGTTGAATCATAGTTGTAAGGTGCTCTAGTATAGTTGGCTTGATCATCTGTGACTTTGGCTTTTCCCTTGTCATGCTTTGGGAATGGTTCCTTAAACATCTCATGTTCTTGATTGGATGAGTGTCCCTCAATCTCAATGTCACCTCTATCAATGAGATCTTGCACAATATTCTTCAGTCGATGACAATTACTTGTTTTATGACCCTTGCTTTTATGAAATTCACAATACTCATCATCATTCCACCAATTTGGTTTGACCTTTGGTTCATATGGCGGGAAATCTGGAATTGTGATCACCTTGTTTGCCACTAACTTCTTGAAGACTGACTCAAGTGGTTCTCCCAATGGAGTGTACTTCCTTCGTGATTTAGAAGTTGTTTGAGTATTCACTTGATTGTTTGTAGAACTTGATCCCGAAAAGATGAATTTGGGTCGCACTGTGTTGTCATCAACAACACCATCATTGACTGTGTTCTTGTTTTTATTCCAAAATCTTGGCTTGTCTTTTCCTTTAAAGTCATCTTTGTTTTCCTTGAATATCTTAATGACTCCTTGCTCAATTAGGACCTTCTCTATTGCTAAGCCTTTTTCAATGACGTCCTTGAAGGTGGACAAACAAGCTTTCCTTAGATCATAGCCAATGTCTTTATTAACATTCTGGGTGAACATTTCTACCATTTGTTTTTGTGGGATTTTGCAAGAGCATCTGCTGGCTAGATTTCTCCATCTTTGTAAAAATGATGCAAAAGATTCTCCCTCTTTTTGCTTAGTGTTGCACAAAGTAGTGACTGATATGTCTGTCTCTATGTTATAGGAGAAATGTTGAATAAATTCCTCTGCTAAGTCACCCAATGACTTAATACCAGGAGGTAATTGAGAGAGCCATTCCATAGCTTGATCGCCTAAGGTTTGTGGGAACAACCTCATCAAATATGTTTCTTCTGCCACTACCTCTATGCAAGCTGTGAAAAATTGTCGTATGTGTGCCTTGGGGTCTCCTTTTCCTCTATACTTGTCAAATTTTGGCGTCACAAAGTGTGCCGGAAATGGAGGCATTGGAATGCTCTTATCAAATGGATAAGGACATATGTCTCTCATAGTGTATGTTGGTTTTGGTGTACTCATGTCCTCCATTTTCTTTTGTAAATCTCTGATTTGTTGCTCCAAATTATTCTTAGGTGGCGATCGATTTCTTGTAGCATACCCCATGTTTGGGACACCAATTTGAGGAGGAGCTTGTTGCATGTATGGATGATATTGATCATAGACATGTTCATATGGAGGAGGTTTATATTGATGCAGCATATAGGGAGCACTTGGTATAGCTTCATGTTGAGGAACCCCATATCTATTTTGTGCATATATACCATATTCTATAGGCATGTCATGTTCTATTGTATTGCCCCCAAATTTGACATGAGGTTTCCTTGTGTCCAAATTTTGAGCATGCCTTTGAATGTCCACTTGTTTTGATCGATCCATAGCTTGAGCATGTGATTGAGCATATCTATCTGCATAAGACTTCCATAATGGTCTTCGAAGGTAAGTATCATATGTTTGACCGTGTGTATGTGGGATTTCTGGTTTTTGAAGCAAAGCTGATGGTGATTCAGGTACCATATGCGGTCCTCTATTTCCTCCACTATTGGGTCTCCTTTGATCCATGTTGGAGTGAGTTTGTTGCGAGGGTCGGTTATCCATAAGTTGAGACATGTCAAAGTCATGAGGTATTTTAGCTCCACTTTGTGCCATCATGTGTAAGAAGTATTGTCTATCCCTCTTCATTATCTCTTCAACCAATCTATTGAAATGAGGATTCATTATGGATTCTTCTACATCTGCTGATTGTATTGAAAAGTTGTCCACATTGTCATTGTGTGTAGCCTTGTTGTTTGTAGTGTCTACGTTTTCCACATTTGGAATGTGTCTATAAACATCCATGTCAGGCAGTGTAGTGTGCTCAGGATTGAAAAATAAATCATTGTCATACTCATAAGAACTCATGTTGGCGGACTCTTGAGCTTCTTTAGCTTTTCTCCTAGATTTTTGAAGACGGGTTTCAACCATGAACTAGGTGTTTGACCAAGATGTGAGAGACTAGATGAAAAATGGAAAGAGTATGGAAGACCAAGAGTTGTATGGAGTGTAAATGAATCTGAAGTTTACTTGCAATGTCCAAATTGTAAGACCAAGTATGTACGTAGTAGAGTAGGTGTGACTTCCAAAGAGAGGATAGTTTCTCTTGATGAGGTAAGCTGACCTTGACTCTAAGTAAGACCAAATGAGACCCAAAGGTAAGAAACCTTGATGAGGGACCACTTAGCAAAGTGTAGTTGTATGTAGTATGTTGACAAAGTATGATGAGGACAAGCAAGTGACCTTTTGACTCAAGTTTAGACAATTGTGACTGTAATGAGAGATGTGAAGCAATGATGGACTGTATGAGACCCAGAGACAGGTTGAATGCTAGATGAAACCTGAAGAAACAACCTAGGAAGCTCAAGTATTCCGAAACTGATTTCTTTTGTTTGCTGGACTGTAAAAATTTTCAATTCTGTACACAGACGCTTCTGTATACTTCACAGACGCGATTCCCAGACACAGACGTGTCTCTGTTCGACACAGACGCTGCTAGACACATAGATGCTATTATGCCCTTCACAGACACGCTTAGATGACTCAGACGCGGTTAAAACAGACACAGACGCGTTTCTGTAAACTTTGTGCAATTTTTTCAATCTATGAAGTTGTTTTGTTGTGACCAAATCCAACTGTTTGACTATTTTTTCGTGACAAGAGGACACAATGTTGATGAGGACTCAATGTTTGGGAGTGTTTAGACTCCAAAAGTGTGTTGTTTGATGTAAACTATTTTGCATACACTTGAAGACACAAAAGACACAATGTTTTGTTGTTTGGTCTTGAATGTTTTGAATGTTTAACATAAGTCAAGCACAATTCTTATGGCTGGCCAAGACAATAGTTGTTGATCCCACATAGGGTTTTACCCCCGAGGCTACGCTATTCAGAGCGGATACTTAGATGCTTGACCTCACTGGATCCACCCTCGGCACTCACTTCTCGGGTCAGCCAAGCATCAGTCCCCATGAAAACTCCCCATGGAAAACTTTGTATCTCTACTAAGAATCGTATGTGTGTGGGCCGCTACCAGAGGTCCGACCTCCTGCCCCAACAACTAGAAGGATTTGGGCATCTAAAACAAAATGGTGCTAGTAAGGGCATCCGCTCGTGTGGCCATACATGCGGCACTTTCAGCACTGTAAATACAGAAGGCTCCCAGCCGGTAGGGGTTACGCCCTACAAATGATCAAATAAATTTGATCAAACGGGTTTATGGGGAGACATAGTGTCGGTATGAACTAATCAGCACACGTTATTCATAGTTTTCACCATGAATACATTTGATTATAGTGGTTCGGATGAGGTGGGTTTTCCTCGCTACCACTTGGGTCGTTCTCTTCTCACTAGTAGTCCTAATGACCACACGGGAAGACAGGCCCTCTAAAGATTAAACAAAAAGAGCCTATTGCTCAAGACACAAAAGACAATGATTCAATTTTAGTGCACCAATGGAAGTGTTTGCTAATCTATGAAAACAAGGCACACAACAGAATTTCAAAACCCTAGCCAAGGACCTGCAACAAAATTTGTTAGTAGTTTGGGTTGTTTCAAATGATCACCCCTTTCTGCAAGCACACAAGTTAGGTAAATTTTAAAAACCCAAAAGACTTTGTGAAAGAGGGGCCTTCAACCAAAACGTTTTTTGCTTCCAAAACAAGCTGCACAAACTTAGTTAGCTAGATCTGAAAGGGTTAGTCCAAAAATAAACCAGATCTGAAACCCTAAGTACGAAATCCGAAAACCGAATCAATGAAAATTTGAAATCCCGAAACATTCAAAACACAGACGCTATTACCCACGACACAGACGCGGTTCTGTGACTCACAGACGCGGTCAAAAATCACAGACGCCCTTCTCGGACACAGACACGATCAGAAACAACACAGACGCACTTATAAAGCACAGACGTTCCTGTCTGAGACCTGCAAAATAAAACTTGTCAAAAACACAGACGCGACTCCAGTATCCGCAGACGCTCCTGAAAATCAGAGACGCGATCTGAAAGTTCTCAGACGCGGAAAAACCTAAAATGTCATCGAAAAATGTCCGATCTGCAACTTCAAAAACACAAAATCTGCAACAAAAAGGTTAAATGCAAAGGACAAGAGTCCCACCGGGCGTGCCAAAATGTGTATGGTGAAAATGGATAACAATAATAACAATATTGAAAGGCTAAATGAATTCAACCACAAAACCCTAGCCTAACAATCAACAAAGATCCACCATAACATATGAAGATTACCTAAGACAATGCAAATAAAACAAAATCACAAAGATTATACCATCACATGTCCAATAGGGTTTGGATCTCCATTCTTCCTATCTCCATTGATCTTGCTCGATATATTTGCTCTCAGATTTTATATGCACAAGAGCTCAACAAAGAACGGAATGTGGTTGCAAGTAGGATCGTAGTGTAGTCAAGTCCTCCAAATTGTCGATTAGGGTTTGATAATGAAGGAAGCATCTCCTTATATAGAAGACACTATATGAAATGGAGGGATAAGATTGAGAGGTGTAAAAAGGAGGTCGGCTAGGATTAGAGGGTAGGTAGAAGAAATAGTAAAATAATGAAAGAGGTAGGTAGTGTAGGAATTAAGAGATGAATGACGTGTCATGTGTAGAAAAAGATAATGAATTAATTAAATAAATAAAGATTTATTTAATTAATAGAAGAAGTAGGATAATTAAATAAATAAGATATTTATTTAATTTAGGAAAAGGATAATTTAAATAAATAAATGTATTTATTTAAATGAGAAATAAGGCTAGAAGAGGATAAATGAATTAATTAAATAAATAAAGATTTATTTAATTAATAGAAGAATTAGGCTTAGATAATTAAATAAATAAAATATTTATTTAATTAGACATGACAATTTTTGGTGTCTACACTATCTTTTATTGCTGTCTCTGTTCTCTTTACTGTACCGATGAGATACTGCAAATGCTCTGCCGGTGTTTTGCTTCCCTGTATTAGTGCCTCAGAAATTTCCTTCCGCAAAGATGCTAGATAGTTCAATCTTGGACTTAGTTTAGATCTCAAATGTTTTGCCTTATTTATTATTATTTCTTTCTCTCTTTCCAATTTGAGTAGTTCTTCCTCAAAATTTGATATTTTCTCCTCAAAAGCTGATTGTGTATCAGGTGAGTTGACAAAATTATCTGCAAGTTTATTGATCTCATCCTGTACCTTGCTTATTTTCTTGTCAATATCTACAGTCAAAAAGTTTGTTTTACAGGTATCTTTGTACAAGGTTTTGTACTCTTTCAATAAATTACATAGTTCCGGTAGAATTGTGTCAAAATCTCTATTACACTTCTTTATTTGTTCATCAAAGAATTTCTATTTTTCAACTTCTACTTTATCCTTTACTGACTCTTCCTTTATTTTCTCAATGTTTTCTGAGATATATTTACACAATGTATCCAATTGTCCTAAAGAATCTTTGTTATCTATATTACAGTTAGGAGCAATTACCTTCAAAATTGGTATGGAATCATCAATTGCTTTGTAAGCTTGTGAGCTACAATCAGTTATTTTCTTGATAGAATCAAGTGATACCTCAGTCACATTTGTTGATTTGTATGCTGATGATGATCCAACAATCTGAGTACCGGTGGAAGTTACCAAGCTTGTATTGACCTCTAGTAGGTCAGTTTGTGTCTGCATTTCTTTAAGCACTGGTTTTCCTATTTCACTGGTTGCTGGTGGCACTGTTTCCTTATGTACCTATTTCGGTGGTTGTTGTTCCAGAGCCTTTAGCTTTGTTTGTTTCTCTGTATGTTGAATTGCCTCAGTCTGTGACCCAGTCTCTGCCTTTTTCTCTTTATCTTCTACCGGTTTCTCTGTTTCCCCTGCTACTAGAGGCTCACTAGCCATATCTGACTTATCAGTTGAATCTTTGTCTACTACTATGTTGATCTTCTGAGTATCAACATCCATAGTGTATAGGACTTTAGAATTAGGATTATTATCCTCTATATCTATACTCTCAGCTGCCGGTTGATCTTCAGTAGTTGTTGTTCTCACCGGTGGAGTATTTAAAGAAGGTGGGGGTAAGTTGTCTTTAAATTTGATGCTTGGTGGTCCACCAACTTTACCTTTCCCCTTGTCTCTGTCTTTCTAATATACCTTTATAGGTTTAGGATTCCTGTATTCTTCTTGTTTTTCTTTCTCAACTAGGAATATATCCCATCCATCTTCTATTTCCTCTATTACCTCATTAACTCTACCTGCCATTAGTGAAATATGCCGGTGTGCAGTAGAGAATACTGACCGGTTTGCTTGAGCAATCAAATCATCAATTTCTTTTGGAGAGTTTACTGGATATACAACAAGTAGCTTCTCAATTTTTATTTTCTTATCCAATTCTATCACTGCTTGTCTTCTTGCCTCTAGTCTTTTGAATAATTCATCAGGAATTTCATTTACTACTTCCATCAAAAATTTCTTGTACATGTCCATATGTAATATAACACTGTTCTCTATTTGTTCTTTCTCATCAGCTGTTAGAGTGTCATATATTTTCTCTATGTTTTTCAGTTTACCTTCCTCTGTGATTTCATTTAACAGTATATCAAGAGGGGCCAAATCTTTGTTTGTCCTTTTCTTCTTCTTAGGTGTCAGCTTCTTCTTTGGTGTGGCCTTTCTAACCGGAGATCTCATTGCTTGTTGCTTTTGCCTTGTCCACCTAGGTGAAGGTGTGGTTGCCGGTGAAGGTTCTCTTTTTCTTACAACTCTTTTGAAAGTTGCAGGCATGTCACTTCCTGAAGAAGTCCCTACTGGTGATAGGTGAGTTTCAGGCTGTGGAGCTGCTAACTCATCCTATGTTATGCCGGTTTTCTTCAATACATCTTCCTTGATGGCTTTTGCTTGTCTGGACCCTTTACTTACAACTGCCTCAACCTTTTTCACCCTTTTCTTTGATTGAATTTGGCTTTCTATGGTTTCAGCACTACCAAATACTTTTTCTTTTGGTTCTTTGGGGGCTTCCAGAAGTGCTTTGGCATATGTTTCAACTATGTGATCATCTATTTCATATCCCATCTCGATTACCCAGACTGTCCTTGGGATGACTGCTTCCATCCATATTTCATCTTTCTTGATGACAAAGCATATATCATCTTTGTATTTGTCTACAATTTTCTGAGATAACCTTACTCTTTTCTTCATTTTGGTCTTTAATGCTTGGAAAAAGTCATTAATATTGTTTTCCTTGTTCTCACCCATGTTATTGAATAGTTCAGTCAATTGTTTGCCTACCAGTATGTCATATCCAAGTTCTTTGTAACCTATACTGGGAACCTATTTTGTTATGTGTAGCATTAGGCATACCAACAAATCTCCAAATCTGAAAGTTCCTTTCTTGTCCTTCTTGATCTTTCCAAGGTTGTCAATTAGTTCATCCTTTAACCACTCACATATGTCAATTTTTGCATTGTCTGTGACTATGTCATAAGCACTCTTAATGCATAAACTTGAAACTGAATTAAGTCTATTAGCATGAGTAGCTTTATAACCTAATATCATACTGATGAATCTCACATTGACATCTTTTACATCATTAACCCTTAGAGACCTCTTGTCAAATGTTGCACCAGTTAAGTTTATAACAAGGTCATTGGAAACCTTCTTGGTTTTATCTGGTCTCTTACCGATGGTCGGTAACCCTGTGACAGCTTTCAAAGCTTCCTTGGTGATCTAATGGATTGCATATAACCAGAAAAATTCTCCATGTACCCTGCTCAAAACTATCCTAATCACATCCTTTGGAAATTCAGGAATGCTAAGGATCTCTGTAAATCCTAGGGTCTCAATGATTTTGTGTTCATCCTTTACATTGCCGGTATTATCACATATCACAGTTTTATACATGGTTTTGATTTCCTCATCTCCTAACTCTTCAATGTTACAGTGAATGTACATTCGGGGGTCTTCAGCATAAACAACTCCCTTAGAAATTTGAGAAAATGCACCTAAGGTATCATCCTTCTTTGCTATCTTGGGAACTAACTGAAATACGGGCCTAGGTCTTTTTATTACCTCAACAATAGTAGGGTTTGCTATGTATTCAATTGCAGAGGTGGATGCCATGATTAAATACCTTTTACTGCCTTGGATGGATGATTGCTTGGAGTGTGCTTGCTTCTTGCTCGAAATGCCTTAGCTTGGAGTCTTCGCGCTCTCTGAAAATTTGAAATCTCGGTGAAATGAAATGGAGCCAAAACCTTAACTTTATAGTGTCTTTTCGCCATCTACCACATTAATTGCATGCCGGTTAAGTATTCACTTAACATTGTTTGCCGGTAATAAGTAATTTTCAACTTCTTATCTCTAACCGAGGGAATAATAGCATATGTGTCATTAGATTGCCAAACCCTCAAGGAAATTTTCTTCAATTGGATGAAGAACTTCCTGCCGGTGGAGCACTGCTCTGTCCTTCTAGTGAAGCATCGGTTTGTTCTACTGGTGGAGGAGTATTCCCAATATTTAGATCAGCTTTCCTAATCCATTGTTTTGAGAATTCTTGCTTAACCTGTTCAACTTTTTCTTTACCTTTCAAGCTAGCACTTTTGTTGTCTACCGGTGTTCCTTTACTTCTACAAAATTTAGCAATATTCCCAATCTTGTTACATGCATAACAAGTTACATTATTCTTCTGAATAGCTTTCCCATAACCTATGCCGGTTTATGTTCTGCATTGATTAGATAAATGTCAAAATCTTCCACAAACATAACATCTTACATTCATTCTACAGTTTTCAGTGTTTTGACCAACTTTGTTGCATTTGGAACATTGACCGGTGGGTGTGTTGATATTCTGATAATTTCTAGATCGACATTCATTTTCTCTATGACCATACTTATTACAGTTAAAACATTTACCATTGAATTTATAAGCATTAGGTTGTCTTACCGGTTTTCTATGATCCTGAGTATTTGCAGTACCGGAGCTTTCACCAACTTCAAAGCCAATTCCAGAAGTGTCACCTTTAGGTTTTTGATTCTTTAGCAAGGTGCCAAGTTCCTCTGAGCTTTTCTTGAATTTTTCTTTGTGTTCATTTGTAGTTTCCAGTTCTCTTTCCAAGATTTCTTTTTGTCTCATTAGTTCATTTGATTCATTCCGAGTATGCATCGGATCTGTCTTCAACATGTCATTTTCATAGCTAAGTCTTGTATTCTCATTTGCTGCATCACTTAGTCTTCTGGTCAATTCTTCTTCATTCTTCTTCCTATCCTCAATCTCTTTGCAAAATCTCATAGTCATATCTTGCATTTCATTTTTTGTTGTCATGATCTCTTGTTTCAACTTGCTTATCATATCATTAAGTGATTCCTTTTCATCATTCTCATTTTGCAATTTTTCACAAAGTTCTCTTCTCTTATTTCTTGCAACAGTAAAATTTTCTTGAAGTGCCTGAATGATATTCTGAGTTGCCCTTAAATCATCTTCTAGTTTGATATCTTTCAATTTCTCTGCATCATAGTCTGTAAGAGCTCCTTCAAGTTGCTTCATCAGATTTTCCATCTTTACCAGTGTCAAGATCTTCCTCAAGCTATTAGGCTTCTAAAAATAGAGGACCAGGCTCTGATACCAATTGTTAGGGTTCCCACAGATATTGAGAGGGGGGGGTGAATCAGTATCTAACCGGTGAGTAGAATTTCTTAACTTAAAACATGCAGAACATAATATAATAGTGTACCGGTATGCAAGAAATAATGCAATAAACAGAATCAAGAACATCCACATGAAAAGCACACCATAACACAAAATTTTAACGAGGAAACTCGGTGTGGGAAAAACCTCAATGGGATTTGTGACCCACAATATTCACTCACTGGCCAATAAGAGAATATTACTTACAATAGGGGCCTGCACATGCAGGAAGGCCAACAGCCTAGAGCTTACTGCTCAATGGGAAGTCACACTGACTTACAATAAGGATTATACAAATCCAATAACTTGTACTGCTTTACAATAGCATCTTCAATTCCAGATTCAGTACCGGTTCCTGCTCTGTTCTTTACATATACCCCTTGACCTATATTTCGCACATTAGGTCTGCCTAATATTTTCTTTTATGCTCCTGCATCACTATATTAAATGTCTACAATGATCTCCTTTATATATAAGAGTCATTTTACAATTTGCCAAGTTGGCTTACAATAATAAACAAAATATTATATAACAAAAATCCTGTCGGGCTCTGTGTTGGTATACTTCTTTTCTTCTATGCCGGTGCCGGTGCCGGTGTAGAGTGTGATCTGCTGATGCCGATATAATGTCTTTGCCGGTGCAATAGGATTGCAAGGTTGCCATCAATGACAAAACCTTCAATCACATACAATGTCTCATTGGAGTGTGCATATGCCAATAGTTCTGATACTTAATGTTAAGTACAAATGCCAAGCTAATAAGATGAGAGGGGGGGGGGGGGTGAATCATACAAACTTAATCTTCCATAAAACATCAGATTCAACCTCGGTAACATATACTTTAGTAATAAAACCAAAACTACTAAACATGCAAACTCAAAAGCATATGAACATCATAACACTTATAACACCAGATTTAACGTGAAAACCCAAATAGGGAAAAACCACTATGGGATTTCGGACCCACTAAGAAATATACTCTTCTAGAGTATGCTCGGTTAAAAGCAAATCCTGTTAAAGATTACAAACACATTGCTAGATGTGACCCGGTTAAGGGATTTCCCTTAGATCTATTAGGATCTTCACCTTGTTAGAAGTGACCTTGTTAAAGGATTTCAAACACTCAATCAGAATGTCACCTTGCTAGAGGGTTTTAAAAATAAGACCGTTAAGTCCACTTGGTTAAGAGATTTTTTGTCACTTTATAAAATAACAGTAATAAAATCTATCTGCAACTTCACATCTAAAATGCTAAAGCAGATTCTTATTTTCTCAATACAATATAGACATAGAACTAATCTTGTCCATCTGCTGGGCTCTATACTCTGTTATTTAAAACAGGTCTTCAAGCTTCAGTGCTCGTTAATCACTATGTAGCATCCCTGTGCATACACTTGCCCGCATGCATTGTTTATCAACAGTTCCTTATTTATAAACAATAGCTAACCGCTTAATCTCCTTGATTACATTTCCCATGATCAATCATAGCCATCAGATCTTTAGACTTTGTCCAGGTTCAATGTATCCTTCGATCTGAAAACATTTTACCCCGCCTTGGAACTTGCATACATTTCTTGGAACTTGTGCTAGGGTATTGCAGTTCAATTTGAGCTGTAGATCTTCTTGCTGATTTTCCTTTGCCATAGATTATTTAACAAACTTCATTCATGACATACCAATCATTTAATCATAGCTAGCTCATCAACTTCCTTCATTAAATAATGCATTCTGTTATTACTCGGTTTTAACTTGGTAAATACTAAACTTCACTTAGTAGACATTCTGCCTTCATTAACCGATAGAGATAACCTTAGGGTTTATCGACTAGGTTCCTTACTTGGTAACATAGTATAGTATTAACCTTACAATCAATAACATATGTATGATATCAAAACAATCTAAACATCATGATCTCATCATTGTCTAACTCGGTAATAGTTGCCCATTGAATAACTTATTTCTCCCCTTATTCATCATATTCTTTGTGTCTTTTACCAACATCTTTATACTCATCAAATCATACTTCTCAAGATATGGCAACATCATACTGAATTAGAAAATCAATTTCTTGACATCAATGATAAAATAATAATATTAAGACAGTAAACATCCTTAATCAGTTATATCCATAATCATCAACAACCTTCTCAATATCCTTATTGAAATGCCAACAATCTCTCCTTGTCTGTTATAATGCCAACACCGTTGAGGTATAAATCATGCTTGCATGACTACATCTTGCTTGGTACTTTGTAGGGCTATAGGCCTCAATCGCACTTGTGCGACTACAAGGGGTAGTCTTCGAATGAAAATCCTTACTAAGAGCCCTAGGAATAGAAGCCACCCGGTTCACCTCCAAAAGGTGGATAATATTTCTGCAAGGGAGATAGTAACTCCCCCAAGAGACTTGCCATATCGTGCCCCCATAGGCATTTGGAGTCAGCTAATACGACGTTGAGAATCCATTGCATGAGACAACGACCGTCTTCTGATTAGCTATTGGGTGTGTACCCGAGTCAACAAGAAAAGGTTTTTCTCCTCATCCAACTTCTTAGGATAGCGCGCTATGGTCAATGTGTGTTCATTTCTTGATATCTATTGCCAAGTCCATCCTTCCTCCAACCAATCAATCCTCCCTATTTCCAAATTCCATCTTGTCATCATCAAATCCCTAATCCATTTCTATCTATCCAAGAAATTATCCAATCCCCAATCCCCTTTCATCCATCCAAACAATCATCCTTCCTCAACCAACATTTTTATCCAAATCACTCATCCAATTTTGGGTAGGCTTCCCCTTTCTTCTTCCTATTATTTATCCATTCTTCCATAATCATTCTTCTTCTAATCCAATCAAATCTCCAAAATTCCAATCAATCAATCAATCAATCCATCTTTCTAATTCAGGAATCCAATCACCAATCAATCAATCATCCAATCCTTTAATCCAATCATCCCCCAATCAATCATCAACCCTTATCCAAGGTCAATACCTTGTGAGGGTTTTATTTAGACCTTTATTTTAAATCAAATCAATCATATTGGCTTGTGTGCTTAGGAAATCATTTCCCCCAAGCATATTTGCTCAATCCTTTCATGGTCGATCCAGACCACTATCCCATTATCTCCTCTTTGCTTAGGGTCATAAGTCTATCCTTAGTAGATGGAGATTTGATCAATCTTCATAAGGTCTAAATTTTACCCTACCTTGGTCGTCACTTAGGTTTGTGTTCTTTATTTTCAATCCTCCACCCGAATTCCTAATCTAAGGACTAGGGTGCAATCTTAATCAATCCTCGGTCAAGCCATCAACCAATCTAATCCAATCAAATCAAGTCCTAATCCAAGGACCAATCCAGTTAAATCCAATCCAATCCAATTCAATCAAATCAAGTCTAATCAAATCAAATTGAATCCAATCAATCCTCAATCTAATCCATCATCATTCTAAGCCAAGTCCTTTGTTGGTCATTTGGTGGAATTGATTATGTGTTGCATTGATGTTTTGCCATTGATGCCAACACTAGCTGGTTAGATGCTTTACCGACACCCTTCTAGTCCTGGTAGGTTGAGTGGTTTCTGGTTAACTTGGATATGACATGATCCGGTAGACTCCGGTATAGTTTGGTGATGGAATTAGCTTGTTCATGATACTCATGCTCATATTTGGACAGTTGGTTTTGGTCTGGTGATCAGATGCTATCCTTCTTGCTTAGAAGCTTATTTTCTGGTTCCGACAAGGGTTTCATCGACAGAGCTTTTGGTGGAGATCTTTGATGAATTGCATAATTGGTGTTGGTGCAGCCTCTGGTGGAGTTTCAAGATACTGTTGGTAATCATGTTTGAAACTTGATGGATGGAGATCATTGCTGTAGCGTGTGGACCTATACTGGGTCTCGATTTATCTAGGTTATGGACCTACTTTAATGTAATGCGTGGATAGGTCTTCTCTATGTATTTTTGGGATGTCTTATGTGTTGGATATTATTTTTTTGGTCTAAGGCCGACATGGTTTGTAATTATATAATTGGTTTATTGTCTGGTGGCTGACTTGATTGTTTATGGTTGAGGGTTTGTATATATAGATTATCATGGTACATGGTCAAGGAATGTAATGTGCAAATAATGTAATATCATTAAGTTAGAGGAGTTGGTCAATCATTGAGATTGAATTGGGTTTATGTAAGAGAATTTAGTCCTCTGGTATTGAGCTTAACCAGAACTGTACTCAGGCATAGGAGATGCTATCTTTTGAAGTTCAACACTTCTCTAGATTGTAGTCTGGATTTCTATGTAGTCAGTGAGTCTCCTTTTGTGATGAGCAGTGCGCTCTAGGCTGTTGGCCTTCCTGCAAGCCCCTCAATTGTATTTCATTTACTTATTGCAAAAGTATTATCCGACTATGGGTAGGCTTCCCACTATGGTTTTTCCCTTTACCGGGTTTTCCACGTACAAATCTTGGTGTTATGTGGATGGTATTTATTCCATGATTATTGTTTATGCTTAATTGGTTTAACTGCTATTCTGGTATTTGATTTAAGCATTTTGGTATTAATATTCTGGGTTCCAATATTAAAGTCTAAATTGCTAATGGTTTCGATAATCTGTGACAACTCATTCACCCCCCCTCTTAGTTGTCTTTCGGTTATTTGAACTGTCTAACACTAATCATCATCTTCATCATCATTCTCCTCCAAAACATATGCATCCAATTCCAATCTAATCTCTCATTCTCAACATGGCTACCTAGAATTTCAAACCTTGGTATGAGAAGATGCTCATGGAAGTTCACGAACCACCTCAACCCACCTACCAAGTCAATCCTATAACCTCCCATCCATATTTCATATCCCCATCCATTTCACCCCAACACACTATACCCAATCCTAATCTATATCATATTTCTTATCCTTCCTCTACCTTTTACAAGGGAAATCCATCTTATTTTCCATCTGTATCTTGATATTATCCCTCATCCGCATATGTACCTTCATCTCCCCTCCCATCCGTTTCACAATCCCCATCCTTTTACAACACATTCATTACCTCTACTCCCCATCCAAATACTTTACTCCATAATCCTGCAAGCATTAATCCTAATTCCCCAATCCATTAGCCCAATCCTCCATCCAATCCTTATCGTCCATCTAATTCCAATCCTCCATCTAATTCTAATCCTCCAAAATCCGTATTATCCACATCCTCCAAGTCCATCATCCATAATCTTATCCAAGACATGCTAGCAAAGGAGACAAAATACCCACCTTATAAAAAGTTGCCAAAACTCCTCAAGTCCTCCATCCACCTCCATCCACCTCCACCTCAAAACAAATCCCAATCCCCCACACTTCATGATACCCCCATTCCTCCATCTACTAACATCAAAGCTTCCGTATCCTCCTCCATCACACAATCCCCACAACTTTGAACATGCCAAAATTTTGTTCCAAATCATGCTAGCATAGAATCCTCTCCATCTAATGATGCATCACTTTCCACTCCATCTAATGATATAGTTCACTCCACTTCCTCTCATGATCATATGATTCTTGTATCCAACCCTCTCCCTCCATCGCATGATCCTCTTCCATCTCATGATCCAATCACTCCTTCCACTCCATCTCATGATGCCCTCCCTAGTCAAGATCAAAGTATCCCTTCATTTCCATGTCATGATCCCAATCCGTCTAATGATACCACTCCTCCTTCCACATCCCATCCCCCTCAAAATGGACTCACATCTTATTTCTGAAATAATAAGGGTCCTCAAGCTAATGCTCAAGATGTTGGTACATCTCCTATTCCTCCTAAATCCAAAATCCCTTCATATAAATCAAAACCCCACCATCCCTCATCTTCAACATCGATTTTGGGACACTATGTTCCAAAGTTAAATCCTCTATTCCTTTCATCCATTTTGGGTCCTTACATCCCTCCATCCACAACCCCATCACCTCAAATAATCCCTAAGCAAGATCAACAAAGGCACACATCATTGAATGCCTCCCAAAACTCTCCTTCCATCATCCCACCATCCATAAAATCCCTAAATCATCCATCTTCTTGCACCCGTACCATTGCTTTTGGAAGCAATTTGGATACCCAATCTAAAAAGCATAAAGCTCAAAATCAACAAAAATCAAAGGATCAACATGCCCCCTCAAAATGACATGCTCAAAAGAAAAATATGATCCAAAAGAAAGAAAAAATCAAAACCTATGTGGATTCCCAAACTACTCAAAGAAGCAATGCATCTAAAAGTAAAATCAAAATTGGCATCCAAAATTACTAATCCAAAAGCTCCATCCATTCATAAGTCCTCCAATCCTCCATCTAACACTCCTCCATCTTCAAAATCCATTTTGGGTCCTTATGTTCCAAAATCCACCATCCCAACTCCATCATCCACTTCTTCTATTTCGGGTCTTCGTGTCCCAAAATGCACACTTTATCCTCCATCGAATTCAAAATCCTCTCCTCCACTACTCGACCACCCTTCATTGTGTGTGCCAATGTTGTTTTTCCACAAATTTTTCAAAACCCCATCCATTATCCACCATCCATTTTTCACAATCCCATTCCGTTAGTCCAATCCTTTGAAAATCCTTATCTTCCATCCCCTATCCATTTCATCTCCCCAATTATTTTTACCAACATCTATGAGCATACCTCTAGTTCAAAGAAATATTAATGGATACCATCCATGGAAATAGATGCTTGAGTAATCCCTTCCTCCTTCACACATCCACTATCTTCCATATCCACTCATCCTCGTCCTTATCCATGCAAACTATTCCAAAAATTCAAAAAAATAAAAAACTCAAGAAAAAAAAAGCAAAAAAATGAAAAAATCAGAAAAAAGTAAAGAAAAATCATTTCATCCGATGGTGAAAACCACCTCTTATGATGCCTTGGGTAAGTACCATGATGAAAACTTGGAAAACAAGCATCATGTGTAATCCCCCCTCTTGCACTCTATACTTGGGGGAAAGCCTCATCCATGCAATCCTACCATCCACATTCCTTACCTTCTATCTGCATCCTATTTAAGTCCATCCTCCTTTCCTATCTTTGATCTTGACTATCCTATCCATATCCTCCATCTCATATCCCTCATCCTATCCAAATGCAATCCTCCATTCTTATCTTTGGTCTTGATCTTATAGAGGCAAAATAATGCATATGCATGCATGCTTTGGAAAAAAATAGGCCTTAAACCTTTATCCATCCATATCGATTACACATTATCCATCCATCTCATACATCTTTATCCACTATCTTTACATCCTGAATTCCACTACCCTTAATGGGGCATTTTCCTCCTTTGTAACATAGTCCTTGGGTCTGCATCATCCTACCCTCCATTGTTTATTTCTCTATATCCTATCCATATCCATCCATTCAATCCATCTGTCTCCTATCCAAACAATATCTTCGTCAATTTATTCATCCTTTTATAGAACCATGGTTCTCCCTTATTATTGGTTCCAACCCATCTATCTTATATCCACCAATCCACCCCATCCTATCCAAATATATTTTTAATCCAATCCTATCTCATCCAATCATATTATCCATCTCTTCCAATTCAATCATTAATCCCATCCCCAATTCAATCATACTCAATCATCCATCCCCATTTTCATCCTATTTAATCATTTATCCTTCTTCCATCCAATCCAATCCATCAAACTGAGCTTTTACCATCTACCTGAGCTTACACTTGACTTGTTCCTAATCCAAACACCCGTGCTAATCAAACCCAAGAAACAATCCTCTCATCTGTAGACCTTGTATGTCCAACTTGTCTTTTGTCATCCATCCATCAATCCATCACCTTTCCCATCGGGATGTATCCTTCCCATGTCTGGCAGTTTATCCAAATCCATCACCTGCCCATCGGGATGCATCCTTCCCTAGTCCGACAGTTTATCCAAATCCATGTCCTACTCTTGGCAAGAGATGTCAGTTGGTCATGTGCATGTTGTTTGTGTTGGCTTGATGATGATTGTAATGTATTCATCACTTGTTGTCATTGATGAAACACTCTCCCACACATATATGATTACATTGACTACCGGTGTAACTTCAATTGGTTTACAATACCAACTGATATGTTTAAGGTCTATCTCTAACCGGTAATTTATGTCAACCGGTATGTGCCTAAGAGATAACCTGTGGTTACACTAAGTCATCATGAAAATGAAGATAAATTTGAAGATGAAGATCAAGTGGAAGATTCTAGGACAACGGTTCACTAGTTTTATTCCAACCGGTATTGACTATTCTAACTGGTATCTGATTTTGTGATGAGTTACCAACACCGTTTTCTTAGTGGTCATTTTTGTGATGAGTTATGTTTAAATGTCTAGATACACTGCACCTAGGAAATTGTGTTCCTATGGCCGACATAAGGTTTGTATGTCTATTTAAAGACATCTTAGTGAATCATCATATATGATGAAGAGAGAACAGATATCAAAGAGGTGATCTATGCGAATACTTTTGGTGAAGAGCGATAAGTGTTTAAGATGGAGAGCAATGTTGAATGTACTTAGAATGATCTGATCAAGCAAGTTTTGTGCTACCCAGAATAGATCAAATGTTTCTTGTTGTTTTCTAATCATTACAACAAAATAAAATCCCCTAAATGAGTAAGCTCTAACAAGCTTCATTGTACAAATCCTCTAACAAGGTGATCCATTAGTTTGGGTTCTAAAATCCTTCAACGAGGTTACTCTTAACAGGGTAGTACTCTTAACATGGTATAAGCTTCTAATCAAGCTTGGGATCTCTAACAAGATTCGCTCCTAGCAAAGCTCTTTGTAAGACCTTAACCGGTCAATTTTCTATTACTGTAGATAGTTAACTTGTGAGTTCCATCTCACTGTGGTTTTTACCTATTTGGGTTTTCCACGTATAAACACTTGTGTTATGGTGGATGTTCTACTTTATGTGGATGCTGTTATTTCATTTTGGATAGCATGTATTTTGTTCAAATTCTTAGTTAAGTTCATCTACTGTTTAGTGTTTAAAGTTGTGCTTGTTTTGGTGTCACTGATTCACCCCCCCTCTCAGTGCTTTTCAAGACCATTAGTTTGCATGGTTGATCTTTCTGCTTTGATTTTTTATCTTGTGTCCCAGGACTATACTTTCTCATGGCTGCCTTGATCATCCTATATCTTGGTATGTCTTGGTTGGTGTATAATGGGGCATATTTTTTATGGCATGGTGTGTTTGAGGGTCTTTTTTGTACAAACCGACAACCCTGCATTAGTGTTTATAAACACTTGCATGGTTGTGTGCAAGAGATTCCTATTTGTCTGAGCATCAGTCCACGCATTGGATCTTCATATCATCATGGTTCTCATAATCAATGGTGTAGACTATCCATGACAATATCAAACCTAGGTTTTCTCTCTATATTTGCTCAACAAGAAATCCTGTCCATTTATCATTCCTTTATCCCATTTCATTCATAAGAATCCAATTCATTTATTCCCTCCTTCATCATCTTCATCTTTTCATCACCTAGTCTTCTAATCCATTTCGAGAGCACACCCATGTTCTTCGAACCTGCATGTCCTCTCGAGAGGGCATGAAACTACTTCCTCGTCATCCCTCCTCGTTTTTCTTCGTCATCTTCTGACTGGGGCATCATGCTACTAGTCCTTATCCTCTCTTCCACTATGTTTTAGTCTTCTTTGATATAACATCACTTCATGCCACTATATCAAAGATGGGCAAAATGTAGACACCTAAAATTAATTAAATCAATATTTAATCAATTTAAGCCTGTCAACATAATTAATTAATTTAATTGTGTTATCTGTATTCCTCTCGATGTTAATTAAATCTAATTTAATTGATCCCGTCACTATTGTCCACTAATTAATTATCAAATAAATAAATAATTTCCCTATCCTTCTAAAGTTCCTCCAATAATTATTTCTTCTAAAACCCACTCAGTTAATTAATTTTAATTAATTAACCTAACTAAAGTGATTCCTACAAATCACTTTCCCTAATCCCACTTAGCCTAATTAATTCTTCTAAAATCTCTCATAATCCCACTTATCATTATTCTCCAATTTTAAATTCCCACTCATGTCACATCAACATTGAGCCTATCAAAGAAATTCAAATGTGTTTGAATCCCCCCATGCATCCTCATTTTGAAATTTCAAATTTATTTTCCTCCCTTTTCCCAAGGAATTTTATATTCCTTTTGATTCTTTCAAGGTATCCTTGATCCATGTTCACTACCTCAAACCAATCCTAACCCTTCATGATCAAATCAATATTGGCCCTCCATTGGCCTCCTTCAATCTATAAATTGGAGGATCAATTCCTCACTAAACACATCATTCTTCTAATCTTATGCTTCCCATTTCTCTTCTATCTTCTTCCTATCATACCATCATAATGCCCTCATAATCCTTCATTTTTCAAATCTAAATCTATCCAAATCCATCATAATCCCAAACTCAAATCCATATCCAATCAATAACCCATTCTTGTTACGAAAAGGAGAGCAATCCACATCCACATCAAAGGAGCCAATCCAATCAAGTGGAGCACAAGGGCGCCTCCACTTCATCCAAGGCTCAATCCGAGGAGGAGTCAAGCTTGGGAAGGTATACTTGGTTTTAGTAACTTATGTGCTTATGCTTGTTTCTTGTTTTATCTAACCATTCTATCCCTTCTCATGTTTGCACGTCTTCACATACAACCAATAACATTTAATGATAGGTAGGAAATAATAATAAACTCATTTACCCTTGTAACAAGAGAAATAGCTAAATTAATATAAAATATTACTCACCAAGTAACAAGAGGAATATAATAAAATAACACAAAGTAGTATTTACCAATGCACAAATAATAATATCCATGCTCTATTAAATATTATGGGCTAATAATTAAAGTAAATCCAAATAAAATGAACGAACAATTAAATACAAATTGCCAAGGGTAATAAAATAAAAGCCAAATACATAAATATTAAATAACCAAGGCTCAATAAATAAATTAAAGCCACCAATAGATATTAATCAACATTAAAATATAAAAGCACTATTAAACAATAAATATCAAATAAACAATAAACCAATAAAGATACCAATTAAACAATAAATCGATCAAATAATAATTAATTAAATTAAACTATAATAATAATAATCCACCAATT
Source organism: Cryptomeria japonica (assembly GCF_030272615.1). Classification (NCBI taxonomy): domain Eukaryota; kingdom Viridiplantae; phylum Streptophyta; class Pinopsida; order Cupressales; family Cupressaceae; genus Cryptomeria; species Cryptomeria japonica. The sequence continues at coordinate 715,342,270 of NC_081408.1, read as the reverse complement.
AATTTAATCATCAATAAACTATATGAATCAAACATTAATTAATTAAAGAAATAACCACATACTCACAACCCATCAAAGACCACAACTCACTGGCTAACATGGGGAATCATGCCAAGACAACTGACAACCAAGGTAGACAACTTAAGCCCATAGTATATGAAGGGAACTCATCTCATCTTTGACAACTTGCCATTGGGATTTAAAGACATGCTCAGACCTATGAAGCGAGGTGGAGTCGATGTCTGTTACCTGCAAACCTGCATCAACGCTAAACACAACATATACGATACATATATATCATAATGAACAGGGAAGTGGTAGAGAATCACGATGACATATCATACTCGCAATGAGTGATATGACATTGTCTCTACTCATGAAAATAGTCACACAATAACTAGACACATCATAACACCAACTCATCACGTATAATCAGGAAGCAGGGTTAGCATAATCATAATGCTATCAAATCCATAATTCATATAATCTATCTAATAGCAAGTGCATATAGAGACTGTTAATATAAATCCATCATATCATGATCATTAATTACAAGTATCATCATAAGCATCTGAAATATAAATAGAGTCAACACATAGTATAATACCATTGAATATTATCATAAAGTAAACTAAGCTACGCTAGTAGGATCTATAAATGTACAAGGAGGAGTATGAGTTAGGTGTTGGTATTTTGGATATGTCGATATGGTTTTGTCATTGATGTCAACACCTGTCATTACTTGTCAACACTTATCAGCACTTGGAGATTTTGGTTATGTTCATCGGCAAGATAGAGACTTATGCAAAACACTGGTATTTGGTTCACCGACACTTGGAATGACTTGGAAACTACTTGGCTATGTCGAAGACATTATTCGATCACTTGGTTTTGGCGATTTGGTTATTTGTTTATTCGGGTTTGCATATTTGCTGTTACTGGTAAATAGGTCCAAGATAAGCACCAACAGTCGTATCTATTCCAGATCAGTACGACATGTTATGGAGATGATTTATTATTATTATAAATGCATTGAGCCGATATCATGCATCGGATATTGATTTGTTTGTAATTGATTTTATTGTAATATCTTTTAGTGAGCTGACCTATTCAATTGGTCTTAGGTTATGGTATATATGTAAGATCTCATTTGTAAGATCGATATACGATTGGAAAAAAGAATTGTAATAGAGTATATGCAAAAATAAGCAGAGCTATACACACAGACATCATTTGAAGGTTGAAGGAGGGTTTTGTGAAGGCAATTAGAACTTAACCAGTACTAAATACATCATATGAAGAAGCTATTTTGTGCAGTACATTATCATTGGATTTAACCATCCAATTGTAGTCAGTGTGACTCTCATTTTGTGATTGAGCAGTGAGGTCTAGGTAGCTGGCCTTTGTGCATGTGCAAAATCCATATTGTAAACACATACTATCTGCAGTAGTATCATTTGATTGTGGGTAAGGATTCCCACCGTGGTTTTTCCCCTTACAGGGTTTCCACGTACAAACATTGGTGTTATGTGTTGTGGATGTTATTGTCTTTCTGTTTCATGCATTAATCTTTACCGGTACTGCAATTAATTGTTAAGACTGTCTACCGGCATAAAGTTTGGTTTACCGGTATTAAGCATTAAGTTTTGGTTAAGTTAATTTTGGTTGAATTTATTGAACAACTGATTCACTCCCCCCCTCTCAGTTGTCTCTAGGACCTAACATCAGGGTGGGGCACTACAAATTGGAGGGTGGATGGATTTGGAAGGATAAGATACAATGGGTAGATTTGGATAATTAGATGGGATGAAGGAGAGATGATGTGATAGACATGTATATAATGGATAAGTAGATTTGATAAGGGAGATAGGATGAGTTAGATAGGATGGAGTGGGTGAATACTTCCCCAAAATATAGCGTGTAAGTGGATGAGAGGATTTACACATGATGCTTTTTTTCTAGGTTTTTTATCATGGTAATTTTCTAAGGTGCACAAGGATTGCTTTTCATCATTATCTTATTTATTTATTTTTTTCGATTAGGGTGGAGCAAGGTGGATAAGATTGGAAGGTAAGGAATTAGATAAATGATAAGTGGATTGCAAGTTTAGGGAGATGGATAAAGGACCAAGCATTTATTCCCATACTAAGATGGTAGGAGCCAATTTGAAATGATTGTTGGTAGAAAGCTTGTTGGTAGGTGGACTTCTCTAAAGGAGAAAGATGTGTTGTGGGTGTTGGGAGGATAAATTATGCTATTGATAGAATGAAAGGTAGGGTGGCTAGAGGATAGGTGGATTATGTGAAGGCATGGATTAAAGGGTTATGATGGTAGATGGATGTTGGATGGTGAAAGGAAGGGATGATGGAGGTGTGGGGGAATGCGATGGAATCAAGGGGAACTAGGAATGATGTTTGCAAACACCATGATGGAGTGAGAAGCTTTCAATTACAAGTGGATTTTGGATTTGGGGACTTAGATAGAGGAATGACGATGATGAATTTTGGGGTGTAATAAGCCAAAATTGATTTAGGAGATGATGGAGGACTTATTATAATGAATTTTTGAGATATGGGCCTAAAATGGACTTATTAGATGGAAGAATATTAGATGGGGGTGGGTGGATTCTGTTGGATTGTTGGCATTGACAAAACCAGTCAATCTAGAGAACCAGTATATGTGCTAAGGTTTGTCATTGATGTCCAACACTTACCAGTAAAGACACTAACTGGTGAAGTGGTATAGGTAAAGTGGTGTTGTTTTTCAGTAAGAAAAAGTGGTGACTTACAATACATGGAAACAACTTTGGTACTGAACTATCAGAGGTTCAATCAGCTAAAGGAGAGATAGACTAAGCCAACTGATCTATTATTCAGGAAGGATGTCACTTTGATGATGATGATTGGTCACTTTGATGATGGTGAAGTCACAAAAGGTGACTCAAGCAAGAAAACCTGTTTGTTTATTCAAACCGGTAACCCATTGGTAAATAGGGGAAGAAACTTGGTGCTAGCATAACAAACCAACAATCAAAGGATGAACCGGTAATATAGAAGTGCAGTGGCATACCGGTACACCGGTATGACATAAGGAAGTCAAGTGATAACCATAAATCTCAGAGCGGTGATTGATTATTCAGTTGCGGTGGCAAAGGATGAGTTGGTGAGCTTGTGTCTATGCCAAATCATATGTTGGTAAGGTCAACTTTCAGTTATCATGCAGTCAAACATGATTACATGTGGATTTTCTCATTCATACTTATTTGGTTGAACACGACTCATAAGTTTTATATTTGGGAGATGCGGTGGCATAATTGGTTGAATGCTTGGTGAAATTACTATAAGGCGCGCAGAGAAAGAGTGGGAGATTTTGAATTTGAAATCTTCCGAAATCCATGATTGGTTTGATTGAGGGAATGCCTGAAGGTGTTGGTAGAAAATGTATAAAGTGTTCTTGAAGTTCATTTAGAAAGTTTTGATCGTGAAACTTGCAATCAGGAGAATTTGTTGAAGGCGATCCAAAGTGAAAAGCAGAGAGAGAGGAAGTGCTAAAAGGTGTTAGCACAATAGAGTGTGTTTGAGGTAGATCGACTAAGTGCAAATTCAAGAGATAGTGAATCGTTAGAGTACAGAGTCGAAGATCAGAGGATTGACAAAGTGTAGTGCCAAAGGTCAGGGGACTGATAGAGTGCATAGTTGAAGGTTTGAGGATCGGTAGAGTGCAGTGCCGAGGGATAGGTGATCGACTGTGTGAAGAGCCGAAGGTGTAAGAAGGAAACTGGTGCTGTGCAGAGAAGACACAACCGATGTGTATTGAGTGTGATGCATATTGAGATCTGATCAAGCTATCAGTAGCTGTAGACACCTAAAATTATCCTGTCTAATTAAATAATTTTATTTATTTATTTAATTATTTTAGCCTAATTCTTTTATTGATTAAATAAATCTTTATTTATTTAATTAATTCATTAATCATTTTCTATCCTTTTTACTCATTTAAATAAATACTTTTATTTATTTAAATTATCCATTTTCTTAGATTAAATAAATACTTTTATTTATTTAATTGATCCCACTTCCTTTATTAATTAAATAAATATTTATTTATTTAATTAATTCATTAGCATTTTCTACCCATGACACATGTCATTTATCTCTTAATTCCTACACTACCTACCCCCTAATCCTAACTGACCATTTATCTTTTACACCTCTCAATCTTATCCCTCCATTTCTTATAGTGTCTTCTATATAAGGAGATTCTTCCTTCATTATCAACCCTATTCAATCAGCGAAGCACTTCCAAGCATTCTAGCATTCAAACTTTCATATGCGATCAAGCCTACTTGCAACCATATTTCCGTTCTTTGTTGAGCTCTTGTGTCCAGATAAAATCCAAGAGCAAATATATCAAGCAATATCAATGGAGATAGGAAGAATGGAGATCTAAACCCTATTGGACATGTGAAAGTATAATCTTTGTGATTTCATTGATTTGCATTGTCTTAGGTAATATTCATATGTTATGGTGGATCTTTTTTGTTGTTAGGCTAGGGTTTCATGGTTGAAACTATTTTAGTCTTTCAATATTGTTGTTTCCATTTTTACCATAAACATTTTGGCACGGTCATTGGGACTCTTGTCCCTTTTGCATTTAACATCTTTTGTTATAGATTTTGCATTTTTAAAGTTGCAGATCTGACATTTACAACAACATTTTGACATTTTTAGTGTCTGCGCATATCGGAACCACGTTTTTGCTTTTCTGCCACATATGTGACCCCTAGAATCACGTCTTCGTCTTTGACATTATTTTACTTTTTTTGCAGATTGCAGGGTTGTGTCTATGTTCCCGAATTGTGTCTGTGCCTCTTTTAATCGCGTCTGTGTTCTAGATCCGCGTCTGTGTTGTCGAAATGCATCTGTGAGGGTAGAAACCACATCTGTGTCCTCTAACCGCATCTGCATGAGAGCCAATTGCATCTGTGCTTTTGATTTTGAAATTTTGGTTTTTGTTCCAGTTTTGAGGGATTTATTTTATCATTTTGATTTCAGATCTGGTTTATTTGGGCTAACATCTTGTGATTTAGCTAACAAATTGGTGTAGCTTGTCCTTGAAGCAACACGTCTTGTCGAAGGCCCCTATTTCACAGTCTTTTGGATCTAAAATTTACCTAACTTGTGTGCTTGCAGGAGGGGTATTATTGCAAAACTACTAACAAATCTTTGTTGCAGAATTTTGGCAAGGGTTTTTGATCTTTATTGTATGCCTTGTTTTCATAGATTACCAAATACTTCAGTTGGTGCACTAAAATTGAACTAGTGTCTTTTGTGTCTTGAGCAATAGGCTCTTTTTGTTTAATCTCTAGAGGGTCTGTCTCCCCGTGTGGTCATTAGGACTACTAGTGAGGAGAGAACGATCCAAGTGGTAGCGAGGAAAACCCACCTCTTCTGAACCACTATAAATAACTGTATCCATGGTGAAAGCCATGGGTAACGTGTGCTGATTAGTTCATATCGACACTATGTCTCCCCATAAACCTGTTTGATCAAATTTATTTGATCAGTTATAGGGCGTAACCCCTACCGGCTGGGAGCCTTCTGTATTTATAGAGCTAAAAGTGCTGCATGTATTGCCACATGAGGGGATGCCCTTACTAGCACCTTTTTTGTTTTAGAAAGCCAAAATCCTTCTAGTTGTTAGGGTAGGAGGTCGGACCTTTGGAATGACCCACACACATATGGTTCTTAGTAGAGATACAAAGTTCGTCATGAGGAGCTTTTGTGGGGACTGATGCTTGGCTACCCCAAAGAAGTGAGTGCCGAGGGTGGAGCCAGTGGGGTCAAGCATCTAAGTATCCGCTCTGAATAGCGTAGCCTTGGAGGAAACCCCATGTGGGATCAACAACTATTGTCCTGACCAACCATAAGAATTGTGCTTGTCTTCTTTTAAACATTCAAAGATTCAAGATCAAACATCAAAACATTGTGTCTTTTGTGTCTTCAAGTGTATCCAAAACATTTTTACATCAAATGACACACTTTTATTTTGAGTCATTTTGAGTCTAAACACTTGCAAAAATTGAGTCCTCATCAACATTGTGTCCTCTTGTCACAAAAAACAGTCAAAAATTCAGATTTGGTCACAACAACAACTTTACACATTGGAAAAATTGCACCCAGTTTTTGAAAACACGCCTATGCAGTGTTCAAAAATGTCTGTGTCATTTAATTGCATCTGTGTAGGATAGAAATGCGTATGTGTCATCATAAGCAAAATTGCACTCACAAAATCTTAGAAATGTGTCTATGCAGTGTTCAAAAACATCTATGTTGGGAAACCGCGTCTGTGAAGCATACATGCACATCTATGTTCAATATTGGAAAAAGCTTACAATCCAGCCAATAAGAGCAGTCAGTTTTAGATTCATTGAGCTTCCTAGGTTATTTCTCCGGGTTTTCATCTAGCATTCAACCTATTTCTGGGTCTCACAAAGTCCATCATTGCTTTACATCTTGCATTACATTCACATTTGTCTAAACTTGAGTCAAAAGGTCACTTGCTTGTCCTCATCATACTTTGTCAACACACTACATACAACAATATTTTGCTAAGTGGTTCCTCATCAAGGTCTATCACCTTTGGGTGTCATTTGGTCTTACTTAGAGTCAAGGTCAACTTACCTCATCAAGAGAAACTATCATCTCTTTGGAAGCCACACCTACTCTACTACATACGTACTTGGTCTTACACTTTGGACATTGAAAGTACACCTCATATTCATTTACATTCCATCCAACTCTTGGTCTTCCATACTCTTTCTATTTTCATCTAATCTCACACATCTTGGTCAAGACCTAGTTCACGGTTGAAACCCATTCCCAAAAATATAGGAGAGAAGCTAAAGAGGCTCAAGAGTCCGCAAACATGAGTGCTTATGAGTATGAAAATGATATATTCTTCAATTCTGATCATACCACGTTACCTAACATGGACACTTATAGAAACACTCAAAATGTTGAGAACATAAATAATACGAACAACAATGATGCACACAATGACAATACAGACAATTTTTTCGTACATTCAGCAAAAGTGGAAGACTCCATCATGGATCTCCATTTTAATATATTGGTTGAGGAAATCACGAGGAAATCTTGTAACTATGATTCAATCATTAATCACATTTCGATGGACAATTATGTCTCTACCATTATCATAAAGGACAAAATGCCTAAAAAATTCTACGCAAAGACCCAAAGTTATCCTAAAAGGCATTGGACCTTCTTTTGAATCTACCTCTGAATGTAATGTCACAACTTGTTGAGGTAAGGTCACTTTGCAAGGTGCTCTAGCTAAAAACACTGCTTCCTTATCAACCAAGCTTGAGCACAATATGGTAGAACAGTTAGGGAGGACACCTGCGCTTATCTCCATCCTGGAGCTTTTACGCATATCCCCCACACATAAAGCCATTCTTGACAAAACTTTGAGAGACACTTCCATCCTCACTGATCTGAATGTGGACCAATTTCAAGCCATGGTGGGATACCTTTCTATTCCACATTCTATCACATTCATTGAAGTTGACGACGCCTCCATAAGCCAACCACATAATGCACCTTTACACATTGAAGCCTTCCTACACAAACATCGAATAAAATGAGTCTTGATAGATGGAGGAGCTGGTCTCAATATATGTACTTTGAACACAATAATACAATTGGGATATTCAGATAAATTTGTGAATGTTACAAACAAAATTACCATCAAGGCATATGATGATGAAGAGCGTTCATCCAAAGGCACAATCACCTTACCTCAGAGTAGGGCCGGTTACAAAGGATGTGGTTTTTCAAGTCCTAGACCTGGATCTCACATACAACATATTGCTAGGACGTCCATGGATTCATGAAATGAGAGCAGTCCCATCTATATACCATCAATGCATTAAGTTTCCTCATAATGGAGTTGAAGTAACAATTAATGGTGATCCTAATCCATTTATATACTGCAATAACTTGAGGCCAAAATCCAAGACAATAATTCCAATTAATAGAGAAGCTATCCCATCTTCTGCATATATTGACCCTGAATCATTAAAACCTTCAACATCAAAGCAAGGTGAGCTTAAAGGGAAATATCAGGACAAAGGCATGGGTGAATACACTTTAAATCAAACCATGTGCTTACGAAAATTTATGAGTTCACCAAAAGAACATGGATGACCACATCCTTCTAAATGGGTAGCTATCATTATGCTAAAATGGGATCCTACAATATTCCAAAAGTGGGGTGAAATGGAAGAAGGAGACCTATACAAAATGCTTTACAAAGACCCTGAAGATGTTACACAAGATCACATAAATATTCCATGTGGAAAATATGGCAAAGGATTCAAGATCTTACAAAAGTTTGGGTATGATGGTAAAAGTCCTCTTGGCTTAAGAAAACAAGGTATCAATCAACATTTGCAACCATAATTGACATTTAAAAATCAATGCTCGAAAGGGCTTGGTTTCATCTCTTCCAGGGTAAACACTCACAAATCAAAAGAAGCATTGCAAATCATGATTTCCAATGATGAACAAGAGAGCCACTATTCCACTGACTCTAATGGATGGGAATGGGGTTCAGACAAATCCTCTAGTGATTATGAACTCACCAAGACATTTAGAGAACCAGGCGAACCCACGAAAGAGGAGGAATTTCATAAAAAAATCAAAGTTGGTCAAGAAACAACCCCTGAGGATCCCACACGATCTCTATTTTTATGTTCTAGGTCGAAATCACAAAGGATGAGGACACCTGTTCTGGAATGTGCTTTTAGTGATGACAAGTTGGACTCATTCATGATCAAGACAAATGAGGAGAGTGCCAATGATGACCTCGATAACTCCTTTGACATACCTGAATATAACTATATCTGCACCCTAACACCCACTGACTTCAAAAATATTGAAGGCCTTCCCCTTGTTCACCATCAACTTATTGACTGGGACCATGAAGGACCTTTACAATTCGACACATTCCAAAATGATGAAGCCTTTATCGACTATTTAGGCATACGAGATGATCTTTCACTTGGGGACCATAAGGAAGGATACACTATAGAACTCAACAATGTGGCATATTTTCATGAGGGTGTTGGGACTTCCAGTCGCAAAAATATAAAAATTAAAACAAATCATGGGTTTTACGGTGAAAGCCACATTGTGGCACTGTCTGACCCCAAAAAAGTAAAAAGAAAGGACATATCTAAGGGTGAAAAAATCTCTGAGGCGACCGAAGATTGAAAGCTCAACATTCTCCTAGCATCATATGGAGAAAAATCATCCATGTTAATAGAGGAGACCATCATAATAAACATTGGTACAAAAGAGATTCCACACAACATCTTCCTGGCACAATCTTTGACAGAGAGAGAAAGACCAAAGTTCATAAGTTTCTTCACATAGCGACAAATCAATTTTGCATGGTCATATGCCTGGACTAGATCTGGATTTAGTAATGCATCATTTAACAGTTAAACTAGGGGGAAAGCTAGTGAAACAAAAATTAAGAAAGATGCATCCACAAGTGGCATTATTAGTCAAGGCAGAGCTTGAAAAATTATTGGATGTCGGATTCATATGCCCAATTGATTATCCTGAATGTATCTCCAACTTGGTACCAGTCAGTAAGCCGGATCGCAACATCAAAATATGAACATATTTCAGAGACATTAACAAAGCTTGTCCTAAGGATGACTTTCCATTGGCAAACATCGACCTGCTCATAGATCTCACAACAGGTCATGCAATGTTATCTTTGATGGACAGATTCTCTGGCTACAATCAAATAAAAATCGTATCCAAGAACTGACACAAAATAGCATTTACTTGTCCTTGGGGAACTTTCTGTTGGAATGTCATGCCCTTTGGGTGAAATAATGCATGTGCTACATACCAACAAGCCATGACTACTATCTTTCATGATCTCATGCATGTAACTATAGAAGATTATGTTGATGACCTCTTGGGAAAATCAATAGATAGAGATACACATTTGGACATCCTTTCAGTCATTTTTGATCGGCTGGAAAAATACAAGGTGAGACTAAATCCCAATAAATGTGTCTTTGGAGTAACCTCTGGGAAGCTCCTTGGATACATTGTTTCAAAAAGAGGAATTGAAGTCGATCTTGCAAAAGTCAAAGCGATCCTATAAATGTGATCGCTAAGAAATATAAGTCAACTTTGATCTTTACAAGGAAGACTCCAGTCCATACGAAGATTCATAGCACAACTTGCTGATAAATGTCATCCTTTTTAGGACTTGCTACACAAAAACATCAAATTCAAATGGGATGATAACTGTCAATAGGCTTTTCAGATACTCAAAGATTATCTTCTGAATCCATCGATCTTGATGCCACTAGTCCCAAAACAACCCCTGTTACTCTACATATCAGCTACATCAACAACACTGGGGACACTCTTAGCGCAACAAGATGCCGAGGGCAAAAAAGGCAGTATATTACATCAGTCATACTTTGGTTGGTTATGAGCTAAACTACACAACAATTGAGCGTGCGTGTCTCACTGTGGTTTTTGCTTCCCAAAAATTATGACATTACATGCTAACTCATAAAACTAAGCTGGTCTCAAGGATTGATCCATTGAAGTATCTTCTCAATAAGGCAATACTTACTGGAAGACTAGCCAAATGGGTGATGCTCTTGAGTGAATTTGACATTGAATATATAGACAAAAACTAAATAAAGGGACAAGCTATCACAGATCAGTTAGCAGATGCACCCATGATAGATGATACTCCTCTAACTTCAAAGTTTCCAGATGAATCCATCTTGACGGTATCACACACAAAGCCTTGGCAACTGTACTTTGATGGCTCATACACACATCATGGTGCAGGAGCTAGCATCCTCTTTATCACACCTCAAGGAGATTCCATTCCCAAATCATACCATTTGTCATTTCCTTGCACTAATAATATAGCAGAATACGAGGCATTAACAACTAGATTACAAATTGCAGTTCAGTGGAAGATCCAGGAACTTCATGTTTTTGGGGACTCTCAACTTGTAATTCATTAAGCAACCGATGACTACCAAACAAAGGATGAAAAATTAATGCCTTACAAGAAAATGGTAGATGAATTCAAGCAACATTTCATGAAGTTAACCTTTTAGCAAATACCGAGACAGAAGAATCGAGCCGCAAATGCCATGGCTACTATTGCCTCACTGATTGATCTACTGCATAATGAAACCTGCTATGAGTTCTTGGTGGATAACCTTTTGGTTCCTGTGTATGAGATCACTCCTACTGAGATGATATGTGTCATTGGTCCTAATTCCTAGTTATAGGGTTCCATTTTCACATACCTTTGTAACAACACTCTTCCTCTTGACCTATCCAACAACCAATGCTGCACTTTCATTCGCCAACCTTCTCAATACGTCATTTTAGCCGATATCCTATACCGCCAAGGTCTAGATGGCACTCTCCTTAGATGTTTAGAAAGGGACGAAGCTCAGATTGTGTTACGTGAAGTTCATGAAGGAATATGTGGTCCACATTCTAGTGGTCCTACCTTAGCCAAGAAACTCATCACGACTGGATATTACTGGTCCAATATGGAAAAAGACTCATATCAATTTGTCAAGAAATGTAAGCAATGTCAAATTCATGGAGACCTTATTCATGCGCTAGCACAAGAACTTCAACCGATTGCGACTCCTTGGCCCTTTTGTCAGTGGGGACTTGATCTCATAGGCAAGATTCACCCTGCTTTCAATGGCCACAAATTCATTATCATTGCCACAAAGTATTTCACAAAATGGATTAAAGCCATGCCTCTTACACAAGTCACTAGAAAACAAATTGCTACATTCATCCTTAACTATATCATTTGCCAGTATGGTATTCCTCTTTCCATCATTACTAATAATGGACGTCCCTTCAAAAACCACGATGTTCATGAAATTTGTGATCACTTCCATATTACCCATCGTTTCTCCACTCCATATTACCCCCAAGGTAATGGTCAAGCTGAGGCATCTAATAAAACAATTCTTAAAATCCTCAAAAGGACAGTCGATGACGTTGACCAAAATTGGCATATCCAACGTAATCCCGCACTTTGGGCTTATCGCACAACTGTTCACACAACTACAGGAGCCACAACTTATTTACTTGTCTATGGCGGTGAAGCTATCTTTCCTATTGAGGTGGAGTTACCATCTTTACGAGTCTCTTTGCACAACATTATCAGTGATGAAGACTACAGGGTCTCTCGCTTACAAGAACTAGAACTATTGGATGAACAAAGACAAAATGCTTTTAATCATCTCAAGGCTTATCAACAATGAATGAGTCGCAGTTACAATCACAAGGTAAAGCCTCACACATTTGAGGTAGGTGACTTAGTTCTCAAAGAAAATCCTAAAAATCAGCAAGATAGAGAGAATAAGGGCAAGTTCCAACCAAATTGGCTTGGTCCTTATATCATTACAACAACCTATGGATCTGACGCATATCAGCTCTCAACCCCAGAGGGTGAACCTTTGGAGGATCCTATCAACAAAATGCACCTTTGCAAGTTTTACACATAGCTCTTGAAAATATCCTAATTCAAAAATACAAAAAAATACAAAAAATATCATAACTACAAAAAAATCATAAAAAAAAAAATCGATACTTGGTGAAAACCTGGTAAACAGGTGCCTTGTGACAGAAAAAAATTGAAAAATTTCAAAAAAAAGTAAAGAAATAAATTCGTCCAATGGTGAAAACCACTTCGGTGACTCCCTGAGAAAGTACCATGGTGAAAACTGAGTCACCGATGCCATGCGTAGAGACATTGCTCCTCCCTCTTTCAAGATTCAATCTCATCCTTTCACTTTGCACACACTCACAACCTGCCCATTCATAATAAACTTACCTTTTCCCATCATGAATTGTTATTGATCTTCGTAAGATTGGTTAGCCATTCATAATAATCCCTCCTTTCCCCCCTTTCCATCCATAATAATAATCCCTCCTATCTGTGGCTAAGGCAAATCCTAAGTCTAGTGATGGGTGTGGAACTGAGAGCATCACACATTCTGAGGAGTACAATTTCTTCCAGTTTTCTTCTGTCTATCCATGCACAATCCACAATAAAGTTCCATTTTCTCCGCAATAAAGTATTAGTTTCATGGATTCAGTCAGTTTCAGATGCGACACAACAACAACAATGGGCTTCAATAAATCAAATCTTACAACGGACTCAAACAACATTATGGTTCAGTGCTATCTATCCTTTTGTGAATGAAAACATTGTGACCATAATCAAATAGACTTATACAAGTGACAAGAGACACTAAGCTTGAGGACTACAGTGGATGTTGGTGTCGAGTCTTGGTTTTCTTTTGATTTCATCTTTTGGTGGCATGTCTTTTAGCTTTTCCAGGATGTCTCTGACTAGAGATTCTATCTCCAGGATGTCTTTGACTAGAAAGGCAAGGATGGGGTATCGTCACCTATTTTTCTTTGTTGTCTGTGGATTGTCTCTTAGTAATGCTATGACTTGTCCAAGGATATGAGGACAATGTGAGTCTAGTGTGAACTGGGGCATTCCCTATTTGCGACTGTCTGATCTCCATGCAAACAGGTACAATGACTTTCTGGGTTGAACATATACCTCGATTGTCATAAGCTATTTGCCATAATAAAGCTCAATGATGATAATAGCACAAGAATCTCTTTCACTTCCATATCTTCTATCTTCCATCCCCCTTTCTTGATTGACCTTCATCATCCTTCTTGAGTCCATGTAGCCTACTATCACATGACTGAGTATAATGACACACCAAAAATATATGCATTTCATGTAGTTTGCACCTGCATTACCACATGTTAGCATTTCATACATACATATAGATATCACAATTACATCACATCCTGCACACAACACATATTAGCACATTGTACATTCTCATCATGTAAATAGTTATTTGCATTATCATATTCACCTGCATTTCATACATCCACATTTGCATTTTCATAACATATAAAACATAAAAGAACAAAAATATTGCATTTTCATTGTACATACATGCATCACATAGAAGAAACATCACATAGGTACACATGCATATAGCTACCACAAAGATGAATCATCTCATATATATAATTAAAGTGTCATGATACAATGATGTCAAAATCATATGGCTACAATCACGTGAAGGTGTCATCATACAAAATGGTACAAAACTGATACATAGGGAGCCCTCTAAGGCTATGATGAACTCCCTCCCTCAGAGCTGTTTGACCTTGATGGATTCTGAGCCCTGGAAGGACCTGCCCCAGGATCATCTTTCTTTCCCTCTCTATTTGGTGGTGGTGGAAGACCCATGACCCCACCACTAGACACCTGTCTCCCATCTCTCCCTCTAGAGGTCGTTGTCATCCGTGATGGTCTCCGAAAGCTCCTAGCCCGCTGATCTAGTGGCACCACTCCATAGTAGAGGTCTCTCTAGTAGGCTATCTCCTCCCCTGCTCATGGAACATAGGCGTATCCGACCCCTATGTCCTCTTCTGCCTACCTCTCTGCCCTCAATGCTGTCTCAACATCTGTATAGTGCTGAATATCTTGATCCCTCTCCTGCTTAGTGTCCCTCAGCTATCTCCTGAGCCTAGCCACATCCCTCTCCCGATATTGGATCTCATCTGCCTATCCCTAGGATATCTCCCTCAAGGATAGTAGCTCATCCTCCTCCTCTCTCCCCTCACCCTGTCCCTGTGGCTTCTCCTATCCCTGTCCCCATCCCTGAACCTGTCTGAGAACGTGTGCTACTAGCACCTATAATGGTAATCCACCTCTAGCCCTCACTACATGCATTTGTCTCTCCTCTCCACGCTGTCTCCTTTGAGCCACTCTCCTCTCTACCACTACACCTCACCTCCATCATCGACTTCTACCTCTGCCATCCCCACTATCATCTCCATCACCTCCACCATCTCCCTCTATCGGTTCCCCTGGATCCATCAGCCATGGAAAAAAATGCTCTCCCCAATATGCAGTGTACTCTGCATCCATCCTTGCATCCTCTACATCTACCCATATGTCCCAAGGCATGGGAACCAACTCTAGAAGTTGTGTCAATGCTTGATCATAAGATAATAATGGCCCCAAATGCACCTAATCCCTCATGGTCCGTGCATACATCCCTGAACCCCATGGCATCCGTTGTATCCTGGCGAATTGCCTGCATACCCTCTCTATCAACTGCTGCTTAATCACATATGGTGTCTGACTGATAAGACACCTACTCCTGAATACATACAACAACTCCACTACATCATCCTCCCACTCCTCACAGTCTAAGTATGACCTCCATACCACACTGTCTATCTCATCAATCACCCTGTGCCAATACTGTAGCCTCCCAATCCATTGATGAGAAGCCATCATATCATACAGGTGTACATAGTTGTGCCATGTCCCCTGCCTGTAAAGTGTATCAGACGTGTAACCGACAGATGCTCATATGCCCATACTTGCAACAGTGTCACTCCGCATCCTAATCCTGCTGATCCATGATATACAAATTGATGCAACACATAATACAAGTGTGCCAATAGACACGACCCCCATGCAAACCTTGTGTGGTTAGTCATCAATGTCTCTAGTGTCCTCCCCCATCCCACAACCAACCCTCGTGTCACCATAACCAGACATAGGAAGCCGTTGATCACTCTTTCCAGTATTGCTGGTAGTGCCAATCCTATAGCTGTCATGGTGTCTTAGGCCACATGTCCTGCCCTCATCTCCAGTATTGGATCCTGAAACACTCATCTTAGTGCATCCCTGTCTCCCTCTCGATCATAAGGAACTAACTCCCCAATGATCGATATCCTCAGTATCCTGTATACATCCTCTAAGGTGACTGTCATCTCACCCATCGAAAAATTAAATGTGCATGTCTTTGAGTTCCATCTCTCAGCTAATGCAATAAAAAATCCCATGTTCACCTAAACCTCAGGCACATACATAATGTATCACAATCCCATAGCCTCAACTGCTGCTCTATCCTCGAATGTCAGCTCTGGTCGTAAACTTTGAGTTGAAGGGAATCTCTCCCGTGAATCCAACATAGGTAGGTCCTCCTGCAGTCAAGCAAATCAACTTTGTCAATCCTAGTAGTACTCCCTGTTCATCACAAAGTGATACTTTTTATCCTAGTGCTTATATCTATCATATGGAACTCTATCCTAGTGGTACTCCTTGTTCATCACAAAGTGCTGCTTTTTATCTTAGTGCTTATATTTATCATATGGCACTCTATCCTAGTAGCATTCCTTGTTCATCACAAAGTGCTATTTTTATCTTATCTTTTAGGGAACCTACTTGAGTGCATCCTCTTGAGTAGCTTATCCAATTGGCAATGTACGTTTTATCACAAAATTGTGAATTCTAGCCTAATCCAATTGACAACGTATGTTCTATCACAAAATTGTCAATTTCTTTGGTACTCCCTGTTCATCACAAAGTGCCTCGATCTATCCTATCCTAGGGCCTCTGCTTGAGTGTATCCTCTTGAGTAGTTTCCTGATTGGCAACGTATGTTCTATCACATTATTGTCAATCCCAACTCTATCTGCTATCCTAGTCTTCCCTAGAGGACCTGCTTGAGTGTATCCTCTCAGCAACTTATCCAATCGACAATGTATGTTTATCACAGAATTGCTGATTCGACCTTGAAGACATAAACGCACATTCATGACACAAACGTGCCTACATACTTCACAAATTCACCTGCATTTCACAGGCACGCTTGCATTGAACACAAACGCTGTTACAATCATAGACGTGCTTACACCCGACATAGACGCGCCTAGCCTACCCAGACGCGCTTGGCACCAACGCAGATGCGCCTTAGCATTTGTTTTACCCCGTTTGACTTTTTTTTTATAATTTACCTAGAGCATTTTATTACACTACCTTGTATGCATTTATGACAACAATTAATGCAACAAAGTAAGAGGAGGTTTTGTGGTATTCACTGGCTCTCCTACATCTGCTGGCCTTTGATATCGACGAACGCGATTGAATCTGTGCACCAATGCCATCGCTGCTAATTGCTCACTGCTCTCTCTACACTATGATCTCTTAGGTTTGTGGATGACAATGAGGATGTTTTCCCTTGTAGTCTATCTTATAGACTACCCTAGCCCTAGTAGCCCTCGTTTCCCATTTCAGTCTTCTTTATCCTGTGACTTTGTCAGTTTATCCTATCTTGTCAGTCCTTTCTAGCCTTTCTTTCTTATCGAGAGATTGTTTAAGACCTTTTCAAACATTTTCATCCAATCTCTTGAGGGGGCATATCATTCCCATCTCGGGGAAACTTTGTATCAGTTTATCTTATCTTCTTTAAAACAACACGACAAACTACATTGTCTCAAAGAGGGGCAAAATGTAAACACCTAAAATTATCCTGTCTAATTAAATAAATATTTTTTTATTTAATTATTTTAGCCTAATTCTTCTATTGATTAAATAAATCTTTATTTATTTAATTAATTCATTTATCCTTTTCTAGCCTTTTTCCTCATTTAAATAAATACTTTTATTTATTTAAAATTATCCTTTTTCTTATATTAAATAAATACTTTTATTTATTTAATTGATCCCACTTCCTCTATTAATTAAATAAATCTTTATTTATTTAATTAATTCATTAGCCTTTTCTACCCATGACACATGTCATTCATCTCTTAATTCCTATACTACCTACCCTCTCATTATTTTATTATTTTTTCTACCTACCCTCTAATCCTAGCGGACCATTTATCTTTTACACCCCTCAATCTTATGCCTCCATTTCTTATAGTGTCTTATATATAAGGAGATGCTTCCTTCATTATCAACCCTATTCAATCAGCTAAGCACTTCCAAGCATTCTAGCATTCAAACTTTCATATGAGATCAAGCCTACTTGCAACCACATTTCTGTACTTTGTTGAGCTCTTGTGCACACATAAAATCTGAGAGCAAATATATCAAGCAAGATCAATGGAGATAGGAAGAATGGAGATCCAAACCCTATTGGACATGTGATTGTATAATCTTTGTGATTTCATTGATTTGCTTTGTCTTAGGTAATCTTCATATGTTATGGTGGATCTTTGTTGTTTTTAGGCTAGGGTTTTATGGTTGAATCTATTTTAGTCTTTCAATATTGTTGTTTCCATTTTTACCATAAACAATAGCTAATTCAGCAGATCATCCATCTGTTGCTTTCTAACCACTGTAATAGGTCCCTATTTTTAAAATCCCTTAACCGAGTGACATCTTAACTGATGTTCTAAGTCCTCTAACCAGGCTACCTTTAACAGGGTAAATGCACTAACTGGCCTAGATCAAAATCCCTTAACTGGGTGGCACCTAACAATGTCTTTGTAATCTCCTAACAAGGATGGCTCCTCACAGGGCGTACTTCAGAAGAGTACACATTTTGTGAGTTCCTACTCACACCATGGTTTTATCCGTTTTGGGTTTCCACGAGATAACTCCTTGGCGTCACTGTCAAATTTTCATGTTTGCATATTTTACTTCAGTGATTAAGTATATTGTTGGATTTTAGATGAATGCAGATTTAAGATAAAAGTTAAATTGTGAAAATTTGATTAAGTGCTGATTCACCCCTCCCCTCTCAGCACTGGTTGGGACTAACAGATTCAAGAGTGGAGGACATGTTTGGATGCCAATTTGGAATTTATTTTGAATACATTACTTCTCTTTTCTTTTGGATCTACATGGTTTTTCTATTTTCTTGGCAGATCTTTTGGCCTTTGGGATTTAGTTTGGTTTAGGATCAATTTTCTCTTTTCTTTTGTATATTATTTTATTGTGACTTGGTGATCCATGGATTTTTATTGATACCTTTCTTTGGATATTATTATTTTCATATATAAATTGATTTCAAAAGAAATTAAATGGGTGTGAGGATGAATTATTTGTATATCAAGGGAAGGGTTCAATGATGTATTTCTCAAGATTGATCATGATTAGGGGTTGTAAAGGATTGATTGGTAGGATTTGGGATGGTATAATTTGGGACATAAGAACCTAAAATGGATGGAGACAATGGGCAAGTTTATTATGTGTAGTAAGGATCCAAAATGGATTGTGTAGATTGGAGACATGTGGGATAAGAAGGGGGATGAATAATGACATTCATTTTGGATTCGTCTAATAGAGGAGGGGGGACGGTGATAAAAATATTGGAGGAGTGATGGGAGACCCCTATTGTGGGCTTAGGAGAAGATTCCATAGGATGTACAAAGGTTGTACCAATATTTATGGATTGTATACCTTGAGATATGTAACCAAGGTCTTAAAATCATTTATTTTATTGATATGGATGGACAATAAGATCCATTTCTCATGAAGGCCTAATAATTTTCCTTGATAGTTCATTTTTTGAGAATTCATTTGGAAATATGATGTTCCTTATCATAGAAATAATATGTGAGTCAATTTTAAGATGGAAGGGGATTGGTGGTGGAAATTTATCATTCCTTTGTGGTGAGGGAACCACCATGGATAAAGGTATTATAAACAAGGTGATAAGATGGTTTTGGGATGGTGTTGATAAGAGGTGCTAATGGGCCATGACATAATATTAGATGAGATGCTAGGATCTTGATTTGGTTGGGGACATGTTTTAACATGCTTTGGAACAAGCTCTTAACATAGCTATATTAGCTTGGATGGTGTGATGGGGGATGAGTGTTTAACATGAATCATTTTGATAAATTCCTTAAACTAGGTAGATGAAGGGATGAGGACTCATGGTGTTCATGGAATTAAGATTGAATGGAGGCTAAGATGTATTTGATGGTGTTACAATTATATGTGTTAGGATAATTGATGAACAACTGAGAGGGGGGAGGGTGAATTAGTTGTTAATATATTATATCATTTAATTCACTTAATAACCTTTAACTAGATTAAGTACCGGTAGGGTAGAAACAAACACAGGTAAACAATACAACTTAACAATTAAACAGATAATCAATGCAAAGCAACCATACCACATAACACCATGATTTGTACATGGAAAACTTGGAAAGGGAAAAACCACGGTGGGAAGCCTACCTACAGTCAGATGATACTTCTATAGAAAGTATGTGTTACAATGAGGGTCCTGCACATCCAGAAAGGAACACTGCCTAGAGCATACTGCTCATTACAAAAGTGTCACTGACTACAAAGATGCTACAAAAATCTCAAGATAAATGGACAACAATCCAATAGTGTGAACTGCTAGAGATAGCATCTACCATGCCTGATTACTGTCCTGGTTAAGGTCAATACCAAAGGCCTTTGACCTCTTCCTTAATCCCAATTCGATCACCTATGATCGACCAAATATCCTTCGCATATGATATTACATTCCAAGACCATGACACTTATTCCATTCCCATACCACAATCTACAATGAGACCTTAGATCATTTTATACCAACCCTAAGGCCTAAACCAATTAGGTCGTCCATCTAAAAGATATTAAAATAAGATCATTACATAAATCCATATTATAATGATATGCCATGTCGGCTTAAGACCAAAACAACAATAACCAATCCATAAAACATCCCAAAACATCTTGGTAATGTGTAGAGAACACGTTATCATGATACTAGTCCATAACCTAGATAGGTACCGAGCCTATTCTGGGTCCACCACACCAAAGCAATGTCTTCAAGAAATTGAAGCATGATCAAGGAACATCTTCAGCATCTTGAAATCCATCTAGAAGTTGCACCAACACCACTTATGCATCCTGTCAAGATTCCTTAATGAAAGATCTATCGATAAAACCTTAAACCAATGCCAGTAAGGGTTTACCAGAGTGTATGATAGCATCTGACTACCAAGTCAATAGCATCTAACCAAGACATGCTCCAGAAACATGTACCACTATTACTACTTATCAAATTGCCATTAGTTTCATATCCAAAGTCATACTATATATTCTAGTTGGTTAGTATTACCGAATCATGCAGTCGGTACACACAGAGAAGTCGGTATGACCAGTCTAGTCAGTTATAGAAGAAAGCAGTCACAGAACGCAGTTTTCACTGAGCTGTTTACCAAGTAATGTTTCATGGCTACCAAGTAGTAAAGTTAACTCACTGAGTTGATATTCACCGAGTGAAATGTTTTACCAGATACATTGAACCTGGACATGCACATGAAAACATGTTACAAGATCGAGGGACATCTAATCATTTTGCATTGGAAATTGCATTAGGAGATTGTGTATGATTACAAGGTCAATCTAACCAATGAAATATTTTGTCTAGTTATTCATTCGAAGAATCTTTTGTAAGATCGAAGCAATGAATTAGATCACCATTGTAAGAGATCTATTTATACAACATGATTCTAGGGTTAGACAAAGATATAAACAAGAGATGTGAGATATGTGTGTGTATGCATGAAGGAAGACTATTACAGAGACACAGAGAGGTCACCGAGAAGGTTATCAGTGAACAGTCGAAGAGCAGAGTAAACAGAAGGGTTTACCAAGTTTCATTATGGGTTACCAAGGTATGCTACAAGCTAGGTAATCTTATTCTGAGCACATAGAATCTGCTATAACATTTCAGATGTAAAGTTGCAGATATTTGTAATGATTCTATTGTAATATTTTGAAGTTGTAAGAGAAACCTTTAACAGGGTAAAAGACTCTAACCAAGTCTATAAATTGTAAATCCTTTAACCAGGTGCAACATTTATATAGTGTTGTAAAATCCTTTAGTAAGGTAGATCTAACTGATCTTGATACTTCTAACAGGGTAAGCTATCAAAAATAGCTAAATGTAGCTCTAACCGAGCATTCTTTATTATTGCAGTAGTGAAGTTGTGGGTGCCATCCCCACCGTAGTTTTTCTCTCTAACCAAGAGTTTCTGTGTGACCAAAATATATGTGTTATGGAGTGAATCATGTATGATTGTTATCTGTTTATTTTAGCTTTATTTTATGTTACTGCACTATTCTGTTTATGCATAATAGTAAGGTTATTATTGAAGAAAAGTTTTGAAGTACTAATTCACCCCTCCCCTCTCAGTACATTAGCTTTCCATATATTCCTCAGTGAAAGATCTGTCGATAAAACCTTAAACCAATGCCAGTAAGGGTTTACCAGAGTGTATGATAGCATCTAACTACCAAGTCAATACCATCTAACCAAGACATGCTCCAGAAACATGTACTACATGTAACCAATCACATTCCATAGATCCAAACATACCGGAAGTGTCCAACAGATAGTCTCTTCTGCCAGTAACGCTAGATCTTCTACCAGTAACCAAAACCTGTCTTCCTATAACCAACCATAACATCTAGTGTTGACATCAATGACAAAACATCAATGCAACACAATTTGATTCATCCATAATGCCAACAATCTCCCCCTTGGGCATTGATGGCAACACTAGATGTGAAAAACATCTAAGTACCAAGAAATGCCAAACAAGTCTCCCCCCATGGAAGACAACCAACAATCTCTTGATTATCAATAACTCTCCTCCTAATGTATACAACTCTTTTTATTTTTCACATCAATATCTCCCCCCCTTTGACATCAATTCTAGAAATTTGACAAAAATATCAAAAAAGAATATAAACCTCTGTATCTCAAAGCTAACTACTCCCCCTGAGTAGTAGCACCACTCATCAGTACCAGAATGAATACTATCTCTGATAATGCATGTCAGACTGATGACAAACTGCATCAATCAAGTCTCTGTCGGAGGGGTAGAAACCCCTAACCTATCTTTCAAATACGCAAATGATTCCTTAGACAACGGTTTAGTGAATATGTCTACAATCTATTCTTTAGTCTTCACATAAACCAATTTGACTTCCTTTGCTTCTACCTTGTCCTTTAGAAATTTATACTTTATTGATACATGCTTAGTCTTAGAGTGAAATACCAAATTCTTAGACATGTCAATAGCTGCAGAGTTATCACATTAGATAACTACCGATTCACTACAATTTACCTTGATATCCTTCAACATTTTCTTCATCCACAAGAATTGAGTGCAATTAGTTGCTGCTACAACATACTCATCTTCTGTAGTAGATAAAGAAATGCATGACTGTTTTTTGCTGATACATGAAACCAGTTTCTTTCCAAGAAAGAAAGATCCACCAGAAGTGCTCTTCCTGTCATCAGTATCTCCTGCCCAATCTGAGTCAGTATATGCACATAAAGTGAAATCATCATTTTTTGAATACCATAAACCATATTTTGTTATTCTTTTCAAATACCGAAATATCCTTTTTACTGCACATTCATGATTTTCTTTAGTATTACTTTGATATCTTGAAACAATACTTACTGCATTCATAATATCCGGTCTAGTCCGAGTCAAATATAACATACCACCAATCATAGACTTATACCTTGTCGGATTTACCGGTGTAGAAGTATCCTTGAGAGACAACTTTTCACTTGTCACCATAGGAGTACTTATCGGTTTGGAATTATCCATACCAAACTTCTTCAACAATTCCTTCAGATACTTAGTTTGACAGATAAAAATGCCTTTGTCAGTTTGAGTAATCTACAAACCTAAGAAAAATTTCATCTCACCAATCATGGACATTTCAAATTTATTCTTCATATTTTTAGCAAATTCTATGCACAATTTATCTTCTCCTCCAAAAATGATATCATCAAAAAATACTTCAATAGTCAGAATATCATTATGAGTGATCTTATAATATAAATTACTATGAGCACAACCTTTAGTAAAACCAAGCTTCAAAAGATATTTATCCAACCTTGCATACCAAGCTCTAGGAGCCTGGTTCAAACCATATAAAGATTTCTTCAATCTGCAAACCATATCTTTATCATCTGTTAGTGAAAATCCATCAGGTTGCTCAATGTATACTTCTTCTTCAAGTTCACCATTCAAAAATGCACATTTAACATCCATTTGATAAACCTTATAGTTCTTATAAGCTGCATAGGCAAGAAATAGTCTAACAACTTCAATTCTAGCTATAGGTGCAAATTTCTCACCATAATCAATTCCTTCCATTTGAGAATATCCTTTACAAACCAATCTAGCCTTGTTTCTTACAACTTGACCATCCTCATTTAGTTTATTCCTAAAAACCCATTTAGTTCCAATAACATTCTCATTTTTAGGCCGGGGAACTAAAGTCCAAGTTTCATTCTTCTCTATCTGATCTAATTCATCTTCCATAGCCTTTAACCAATGTTTATCCTTACAAGCTTCAATAATGGTTGCCAGTTAAACTTAAGAAATAAGACACACCTCTTCATTTGCCAATATTCTTATTGTCATAACTCCCTTGTTACTATCTCCAATGATTTGATCTTCACAATGATTTAATCTTACATACCTTGGCATCTTCTGAACTTCAGGTTCACTGCTCTGATCATTAGTCACAGTTGAGTTTTCTGATTGTGTTGGTGTAATTGTCTTAGTTTCTTGTATCGGTTGAGACATTGCCGGTTCAGTTATGATCATTTACACTCCCGATTCCCTATCATATGATATAGATTGATTTCTGTACTGCTCATCCACTTTCACATTAGCACTTTCTACAATTTTCTACAATCTTTTGTTATAATATCTATATGCTTTGCTTTGAATTGAATAACCAAGAAATATCCCTTCATCACATCTAGGATCAAACTTTCCAATTAAATAATCTCTTTTGATATAGCATTTACTTCCAAAAATTCTGAAATATTTAACAGTAGGTGTATGTCCAAACCATAATTCATAAGGGGTGTTATCGGTTTCACCTTTGATGTGAACTCTGTTGAATGTGTAGACTACTATACTCACTGCTTCTCTTTAGTAGATATGAGGAAATTTGGCTTCCATCATCATAGATCTTGTTGCATCCAAAATGGTTTTATTCTTTCTTTCCACTACTCCATTCTATTGAGGAGTCCAATGTGCAGATAACTGTCTCCTAATGCCATTTGTCTCACAGTAACTATTAAATTCATGAGAAGTGAACTCACTGCCATGATATGATCTTAGACATTTGATTTTCAATCCAGTTTTTGTTTCAACCTTTGCTTTAAAGATCTTGAATTTGTCAAAGGCTTCAGACTTCTCCCTTAGAAAAGTCACCCACATCATCCTAGAATAGTCATCAATAATCAACATGAAATACCTATCACCTTGAAAGCTTCTAGTCCTTACTGGACCACATAAGTCAGTGTGAATCAAATCAAGTACATCATTATATTTATCATGTATGCTCTTAGAAGAATTTCTAACTTGCTTCCCAATTGACATTCCTTACATACCAGATTATGAGGCTTCATAATCTTAGGTATATCTCTAACTGCTTTAGTTGAACTGATCTTAACAATACAATCAAAATTAACATGAGACAACCTCTTATTCCATAACCAACTCTCATCAATATGAGCAATTAAACATGTCTTATTACCAGTGTTCAAGTGAAAGATATTACCTCCAGTCTGAATACCGGTTGCAATCTCCAAACCAGTCTTGCTAATGATTTTGCATTTTCTATCTTTAAACTGAAGTTGGAAACCCTTGTCCACCAATTGAACAACACTCAAAAGATTATGCTTTAAACCTTCTACATAATAGACATTATCAGTTTTATGCTTGCCATCCAAAGAAATAATATCTCTACCTCAGATCATACATGCTTTGTCATCTCCAAATCTGACTTGACCACCATTGTATTCTTACAGGGAATTTTTTTCCCCTTTATCTCCAGTCATATGATGTGAGCATCCACTATCAATTACCCATTCATCCTTATCTTCAACTTTTGCTGCCAGGGCCTTTTCTTTATTTTTGATAGCCGATTCCGGTTCATCTTCTTTTAAATCATAGAACACCCATTCCTTTCCATTGCCAGATCCATTAGCAGAGTCTTCTTGTGAGGCCTCACCTCGACTCAGTTTGACATTCAGTGGATTTTATATTTTAGACTACTATGGATACTTGTTTTGATGCATTTCGAGACTTAGAAATTATATGATTTCAGGATATTGGATAACATTGCTATGAATTGATGTTTTACTTACATGCTTTATGAGATAGAACACTACATGATTATTAGATAGAATGATATTGCAATGATAGATGTCGTTAATGAATTTGCAGGACTTTACTTTAACTATGATGTATGTTTAGTTTATGTGAATTGGGATGAAAATTGTTTATGTGAATTTGCTTGACAAAAGATGTATTCAATCTGTGCAGATGAAAATTGTATGCAAGTAATGATGTGCATTGTTGTATAATTGAATTATATTTTATATGAATATTTGGGAGTACTAATGTGTAAATTGAGATGCGCAGGAAATTCACCATGTGACCATGGAAAATTACGGAGAATCAAACCTAGACTTATGTATGTTCGTAAAGCCAGGGTTTGTCTATTTGGAGAGACAACACCCCGTTTGTGTTGTATTTTATTCGTATCAGTATATGCTGCATGTGTGTTATGTGTTATTTAAATTTATTGTGTAAAAACCTCAAGAGACAATTTCATGTTATTTTTGTAAAAGTATTTTATTAGTGTCACTTGACACATGTGTGGATTTAAATTTTAATATTTTATCTTGTCTCTTGATGGGAAAGTGTTAATTATTATTAATTTTAAATAAAATAATGTGTTGTCAAAAAGATATTTTGAGAATATAGTATTTGGAGTGGTCAACTTATGTTTGACCCGAAAATAAACTTCAGAGGGGTTTAAAATGGGTTAAATGAACACCTAGGGGTAGTTTATTAGGGTTTCCTGAAGCCCATGAGGTATACCTAGGGGTTAGGGGTAATTTTAGGCAAGTTTCTACTTTATTATGATCTTTTTAACGCTTTAAAAATTGGCTTTTTTGAGTTGAGCGAAAATTGAAAATTGAACTGAAATCAAATCCAGATTTTCCCTCTTGG
Organism: Cryptomeria japonica; assembly: GCF_030272615.1. Taxonomy (NCBI): domain Eukaryota; kingdom Viridiplantae; phylum Streptophyta; class Pinopsida; order Cupressales; family Cupressaceae; genus Cryptomeria; species Cryptomeria japonica. Next base: position 715,315,271 of record NC_081408.1, on the reverse strand, counting down.
AAGGAAAGTCTTTTTGCATTTTTGCTTTCTTCCTTCTTTTTGTTGATTTTTTTTAGAATCTTGTGAGAACTCAGAGAGTGAGCTTCTTAAGGAAGATTTTTGGGAATAGTTGGTTAATCACCCACTCTCCATCTTTGGAGACAGAAGAATAATTGGGAGAAAAAAAAATGTTATGGGATAAAGAAATTGATTAAGGAAAATAAAGAATTGTGGATTGGGCAGCTCTTCTTCAGATATCATTATAACCTTTGGGCAGATTAAGGTTGGTTTCATTTTTACTTTGAATGATTTGTTTTTGTTTATTTCTGAAAGTTGTTGAATAAGAAAATCTGTATTCTTGAAAATGAATGTTTGAAAATCTTCTGGTTTTGTTTTATGAATGAATGTGTTTTGGGAGTTTTCTCAAGATCTCTCTTTCTCTTGGGAGAGAAGAGGATCTTGAGGGTGGTAGCAGTGACAACCCTCGAGTGAGAGACTCTCTTTAGAGAGCGATCACAAGGGATCTTTGTGTGACCCTTGCTGCATGGCCTGTTTGTGCAATGGGGGTCATAAGGAGGGTTATAAGGCTAGAATACCTTTGGGGGGCATAAGGAATTTATGGGGTTGAGAATTTGATATGTTATTTGTGCCATGAGGTGGCTTCTTGTTATTACATTCTTGCAGATTCTCCTCAGGGTATTTGGTCCACTACCACCCTTTGAAAATGTTCACCACCAGAGTGTGGTGCTGTGAAAGCCAGGTTGGGAATATGTCTGGAATATTTGTATGTTTTGTGTTTCTTTGTGTTTGCCTGTTTGTACCCGTCTAGGAATTGGTTCTCCGAGCTCGGGGGTGGCTACCAGTTAGCCTAGGCTGGGAGGTGAGCACTCCGTGGTCAGTTTTGTGTTTTCTATTATGCAGGAAATCCAGAGGAAAGAGAATAAAAATTCCTGAAAGATATTCAGAAGATTGAATTTGAAGATATTTGTATTCAGTTGCAGATGTTGTTTTAAAGTTGTTGTGATTAAATGCCTCATTCAAAAGAAAGGAGAAGCAAGTTGAAATTTGTAATAGTAGTCTTGAAGTCTTAATGTTGTGACTGTTCAGAGAAATCACTCTGTAAATTTGGTAGAATATTTTAGAGATGTTTTAAAGAAAGAAAAGCTTGTTATTTCTACTTTTGGTTTATAAAAAAAAAGGGTTAAAATTGTGTTGCATGCAAAAAGCTTCTTGTATTTGGAAAGAAATAAAAGATTTGTTTTTCATTTAGACTTTAATTATATTTCACTTGTGGCAAATAAAAGATTATTGTTGTTGAAAGATTTCTATGTATTTTTTTATAAAAAAAAAAAGGTTGTTTTTAAATGAATATTCTATTTTTAAAAAATAAATATATAAATGGATTTCTTTATTTCCAGAAAAAGTATAATGTATTTTTATAAAATAGTTGAATTGTATTTTTGTTAACATTGATTTAAAAGCTAGTTTTATAGATGAATTTATATATATATATATATATATATATATATATATATATATATATATATATATATATATATATATATATATATATTGTTATTTTTGATTAAACTTAATGTTATCTTTTCTTTATTATATTAGTTTAGAATTTTGTATGTAAAATTCTCTTCAAAAAAAAAACCTTATATAAATTTATATTGAAATAAATTTCATTTTTATTTTTACTATGCTTATTTAAGTTATATATATATATATATATATATATATATATATATATATATATATATATATATATATATATATATATATATATATAAATATTATTTTGTATTTTAATTTTTAAAAAAATTAAAAAAAATAAAAATAGGATGGGAACCCCGCGGGCTCCACTGTGTGTACGCACAGTGGACGACCGCGCGGCGCCCACTGTGTGGGCACACAGTGGAGCCGCTTGCGGCTCCCACTGTGTGGGCACACAGTGGACGGCCACGGCCGCCACTGTGTGGCCACACAGTGGTGCCGCCAGCGGCGCCCACTGTGTGGGCACACAGTGGTGCCGCGACGCCCACTGTGTGCTCACACAGTGGCGCGCGCGCGGCCCAACATGTTTCTAAACCCCCACGACCTGCAAGAAAATATGGACATGGCCGCCCATAGGGTCTTCGGCCCATCATGAGTCTTCATCTGTTTAAAAAAAAGAAAATGGGTTAAACCCTAGCCCGAAAGGGGCTAGGGAAGTTTAGTTTTTTTTTTAAATATAAAAAAAATAATATGTATTTGGGGTTTAGGTAATGGTTAAATAAGAATTTAGAACCCTAATTAGGGTTGAGGAAATTAAGTGATAATATTTAGAAAGTTGAAATGGATTTAGGATGTTAGGATTAAAATATTGGAATATATGTAGAATATATATATAATAATATATATGTTTCCATATATATATATTTGGGAATATATATATGAATATATATGTATGTTTTTTTTTGAGTTTAATTGATTTAAGAAATTAAATTATTGATATACAAATTTATGCATGATCGATATGTATATGTACACAATATAGATATGGAAGAAAATTATAAAGAAGAAATTAATTAAAATTGCTAAGACTATATAGTCATAGTGGGAAATAAATTTTAAAATATCTCTCCTAATATTTTTAGTATGATTAATTTAATAAAACTATTAATTAAATATCTTTTGGAGATAGAATTTAAACCAGTAGGTTTTTCCGCAATTAAATTATAACAGATTGTCGATGCTTCATTCGTTTCAGAATGAGCTCGAATTTATTAATGAAATTTTCGTTAACGCTTGTCGCAAGAGTGTGCTTGTTAATTAAATTAGTACCTTTTTAAAAAAAAATTTGTTCCGTTTTTGCCCTAAATTTTGGGCATGACACTTCTGCTGGTTCATCTCTAGAGTCATCAATTACTCCTTCCTCATTAGCTATGTAGCATTGTTTACTTGTCTTGAATCTATATCTATTCTGGTTAGGCTTAAATGATTTCTTAACTCTTTTCTCAAACCTTGCATTCCTTTTAGAACATCTAGATGCAAAATGACCAATCTTATTACATGAAAAATATTTAAAAGGTGCTTTTCCTTCATACTTACTTCCCATCGGACCTTTAGGTACTCTTGTTCAAATTCTTCATCTTCTTTCCTCATGTCTTCCAGTTCTTTTGCATATAAGACTTTCCAATCACTTTTTTCAATAGATGATGATGATGATGATGATGATGATGCATGAAAAGCTGGTTTAGTCTTTACAGCTCCAGAAGATCCAAATTCTTCAAGCTCAAAAGAAGATAATTTCCCAATCAAAATGTCTCTGTTAACTGACGAGTTTACCATTGTTCTCAACTCATTAATTGTATTTGCCTTCATCTTGTAAGCTAGTGGAAGGGCTCTCAAGACTTTGGAAACTATTTCATCTTCACTCAGAAATCCTCCACAACATTGAATTCCCATAATAATCTCATTTACTCTTTCCATAAAAACAACAATTCTTTCATTATCTTCCATCTTCAATTTTTCATATCTTACTCGGTAACCATCAAGTTTAGCAATTTTGACAGTAGGATCACCTTCATTCAGAGTTTGCAATTTATCCCAGATAACCTTTGCCAATGATTTATTAGCGAATCCCATAATCTACTGATCAATAAGCTCACACAAGAGGGCTTCTCTAGCTCTGCAATCATTTTCAATATTCTTATCCAAGTTTGCAGGAGTAGGATTACTAGATGCCAAATCATAAGGTGTATATCCTTTCTCAGTGATCTCCCAAATATCCTTTCCAAGACATATAAGATGAGTCTCCATTCAAATTTTCCATATCCCATAATTTGTTTCATCAAGCTTAGAGATTTCTCTTCTGAAAATAGTTGCTGATGGATTAGAAGTGTTAGGTGCCATAGGATCTACCTCAAGCGGTTAAGCTTCTGCAAAAGAGGACCAAAGCTCTGATATCGATTGTTAGGATAAACGATGAACAATTGAGAGGGGATGGGTGAATCAGTTGTTAACATATTATATCATTTAATCCACTTAATAACCTTTAACCAGATTAAGTATCGGTAGGTCAGAAATAGATATCGGTAAACAATACAACTTAATAATTAAACAGATAATCAATGCAAAGCAACCATACCACATAACACCATGATTTTTACATGGAAAAACTGTAAAGGGAAAAACCACGGTGGGAATCCTACCCACAGTTAGATGATACTTCTGCATAAAGTATGTGTTACAATGAGGGGACTGCACATGCAGGAAGGCACACTGCCTAGAGCGTATTGCTCATTACAAAAGAGTCTCACTGACTACAGAGAGGCTACAATCATCTCAAGATAAATGGACAACAATCCAATAGTGTGAACTGCCAGAGATAACATCTACCATGCCTGATTACAGTCTTGGTTAAGCTCAATACCAGAGGTCTTTGACCTCTTAATCCCAATTCGATCACCTATGATCGACCAAATATCCTTTGCATATGATATTGCATTACAAGACCATGACACTTATTCCATTCCCATACCATGCTCTACAATAATATCTTACATCATTTTATACCAACCCTAAGGCCTAAACCAATTAGGTTGGCCACCTAAAAGATATTACAATAAGATCATTACATAAATCCATATTACAATGATATGTCATGTCGGCTTAAGACCAAAACACCAATAACCAGTCCATAAAACATCCCGAAACATCTCGGTAATGTGTAGAGAACACATTATCATGACACCGATCCATAACCTAGATAGGTACCGGATCTATTCTGGGTCCACCACGCCAAAGCAATGTCTTCAAGTAGTTGAAGCATGATCAAGGAACATCTTTATCATCCTAAAATCCATCTAGAAGTTGCACCAACACCACTTATGCATCCTATCAAGATTCCCCAGTGAAAGCTCTGCCGGTAAAACCTCAACTAATGTCGGTAAGGGTTTACCAGCGTGTACGATAGCATCTGATTACCAAGTCAATACCATCTGACCAAGACATGCTCCAAAAACACGTACCACGTGTAACCAATCACATTCCATAGATCCAAACATGCCGGAAGTGTCCAACATATAGTCTCTTTTGCCGGTAACACTAGATCTTCTACTGGTAACCAAAATCTATGTGCCGGTCACGAACCATAACAACTAGTGTTGACATCAATGACAAAACATCAATGCAACACATAATCAATTCATCCATAATGCCAATAATATGTTGTGGGAATGATGACATCAATAATAATGCACTTAGATGGTTTTTTGATTAGAGGGGTGACATGAATCCACCACTATATGATTTTGAATTAGTCCTTGGAGGAAGTTCTTGTAATGTCACCATAATGTAATGTTGGGTGAAAAATGTGTGACTGAGAGATCAAGAAGAAAGCTACCCTTTCCCTCCAAGGAGAGATGAGAGTTTCACTACGGATCTCCCTTCAACCACTTTTCATGCATTACATTGGAAGAGGGGGGCTAATTCACTAGATTCAACCTCCAAAGAAGAAGATAGAATTGTGAATGAAATGAGAATGATAAGTTAATCCCCTCTTCTATTTGGAATGGAGAAGAATTGATTCAATTATGTATAGAGACTAAGTGCATAAGTGACAAAGAACTGGTAATAACTCAAGATTGGAATGTAGACACCTAAAAATGTCTCATTGATCATGTACTAATTATTCGTGTAATTGATTAAATAATTTTTTAATTATTTAATTAAGTTAATTAATCTTATTCTTCTAATTTCATTTATCCTCATCATCTTACTAATTATTTCTATTTCAATTCTATCATCATTTAATCATTTAAACCATTTTCTGATGATTAATTAAATATCTATTATTTAATTAATTGTGATTATTAATCCTTCAATTTAAATAATCTTTATTATTTAAATAAATTCTTTTTCAATTTCTATCTCTATTCACTTAATCAATTAATCATTAACCCTTTTCTAAATATTAATTAAATATTATTATTTAATTAATTGTGATTTTAAGCCTTTAATTTTAATAATCTTTATTATTAATTAAATTCAATTTCTAAATAATTAAATAGTTTCTTTAAATTATTTAATTAACTAATTAATTCTTCTAATTCCAATTCCAATTCCTCAAATTCTAATTTCATTTAATTTCTAAATTCTTCTAATTTCATTTAATTTCAAATTCTTCTAATTTCTTCTAATTTCGAATACATGTGCATGATTTTAAAAATCAAATTGAATTATCAAAGTCAAGTTCTAAATAAATTCAATATTTTCATTAATTCTCATGCAAAGATTAAATTGAAAATCAAAGTTAAAGTTCAAGCACATGCTAAATTAACTAATTCAATCAATCAATTAATTAATTCAATTATCTCTTCAATCTCTATATCTATCTTAATCTATTCAATGTATTCCGTTTCACCCCCAAATTAGCAATTCAACTAGCAATCAACATGTGAGCTCACCTGAGTTCCACCTCTTGATTAATCTGTTCCACCTCTCAATCAATTCTCATCCAATTATCTATAAATTGAGCATCCAATTCCTCACAATTCTTCGTAATCATGAACTTTGAATCTTTGTGTAATTTGCAGGTTGCCAACACGATATCTAAGAGCCACCATACCACAAAGAAGAGAAGAACAATGGAAGCTATATGTAGTCTTGGAATAGGGAGAATTGATTGATATATTTCACATTCCTATTTCTTTCTTTTGCATTATTTCATTGTGTCTTTGTTTGAATTCTATTAGGATAGGGATTCATGATTTCTCCCTTTGATTTCTAGTTGATTTACATTATGAATTTTAAAATGTGACATTTTGGTGAACCTGACGTGAACTAACATCAATTTAACCTTATTTATTTTCTGTGTGATTTTGCAGATCATACAGATTTTTTAATTTTTTTGTAGGTTGTACGGATTGCACAACAGATTCAATGATCACGCAATCGCATAGACAAGATCACGCAATCGAGCACACAGGCATTCGTGCAAAACCCATTACACAATCATCTAGATATTGTTATGCATTCATTAGCTGGTTTATGCGTTCTATTTTTTTGATTTTTCTTATTATCTGCATTCTGTTCTGTCTAAATTCTGTAATAAATTTGTTAAATCTGAATATTGTTTATATTTATTGCATGCTTTAAATATGACATTTTATGGCACGTAAGGTGCAATTCAAAATTTCAGGTGCCAGGAGGATGAAGGAACAAATAAGACAAGCCAGACGCTATCAACAAATCCTAAAGGCAGAAAAGAAAATACGAGATCTAGAGGACCAACCAGCCATTGATAGATACAACAACCTAGTTCTCTCATATAGAGTAAAATATGATTGGATTAACATAGAATGGATGATGAGAGATCTTGCTAGGGCATCACAATCTGTTTTGTAGGTTCCAAATCAGAATTAGCTTTCTTTTTTATTTTTGTTTGGTCTGTCTGTGTATCACACATTCGCCTAGATAGGATCACGCAATCGCTCTGTTAGGATCATGCAATCTCTCTATGAGAATTATGCAATCGGTCATACAAAATCACACAATCGATCAGGTATCATTACGTATTTGTGTGTTTCATAATTTATTTTTCTATTTTCTGTGGGTTTTTATTGGGTTACTGATTAACTATCTGCAGCATGTGGCGAATTTATAGAAAGGATCAGATTATTAGTAAATTGTAAACACTCATGCTCCCACATTTTAGTTTGGGCTTAAAATAAACCTGGTTAAAATGGACATGCATGCTATCACAGTTCATTTTTGGGTTTAAAATAAACATGGTTAAAATTGACATGCATGCATTCACATTTCAATTTGGTGTTTTAAAATTGACATGAATGCATTCACATTTCAATTTGGTGATTTAAAATTGACTTTCACATGTGTATCTCACACCTAAATTTGGGTTTTAAAATGAACGTGAATCAGGCTTCTCAATAGAATAACTCATATTTCATTTTTCTTAAGGGAAATAAATTTTTTATCGTGTTTGGGGTTGACCTAATGTTGCATTAACTACCTTTCCACCAGCCTTCAGGGTCTTGGGAGAAAGGGAGAAGGTGATAACAACACCCACTTTTTCATTTTAGTAGTGAGGGGTATCTTTGATTGGGGATTTCATCACCCCATAGAGGTACTTCAAATTGGGATGTGTTGGGGATATCATCTGTCCCAGCATAACCTCGAGCGAGTTTTTCGAGCTTCTATATAAATATACTGGTCAGGCGGCTAGAGTGTTGAGTGAATTCAACATATGTGGGGGCCTAGCCCTACACCAATAAGCTCAACTAAAGTCTTAAGTGGCATGCTCTGAGAATCTGTCATTGGATCGGGACCCCTCAAATTTTTTTAATAAGAACCAACTTAGTAGTCCAAATCCTATATTCAATGATTCTGGGAGTACAGATCATACCCCATAGATACCCCTCATGTACCTTGCATTATGAGACAAAAATCCCTCGGTGATAAGATCTTCAGATCTTCGGGGTAAGAGAGACTTGCATGCCGGAGAAGTGTGTGCCATGGAGTGGAGCCAGTGCTGCCAGACTCTCTATCTGCTCATCTTGTTTCAATATTTTGCTGTGGGGGCCTCATTGAATGGTGTCCACTTTCCAGCCTAAGATTGTACTCTATGCTTTTATATGTATCATTGTACCAGACCGGTATTGAGTTAGTATTTGGTCTATTTCAGGCCCTATCTTACGTATCTCTGAATTCTCAGAGTTGGTCAGAACACATTTCAGTCAGCTATACCTATCTTCAAATAACTGTTCTCAGATTTGGAAAATAACAAACTTGTCCTACACACAGAATTACTGGAAACAAAGTTCATCTTGAAACATCAGATAGTCCTGCAAACTCAAAATTTTACATACTTATGACCATAGGCAGTCCTTTCAAAGTCATCATAAGTCTTCATTTGCATCCTTATTATCGTCCTTAGTCCTTGCATAGTCTTCATTAATGTCCTTATTATCCTCCTTAGAAGTTGCATAGTCATCATTTACGTCCTTATTATCATCCTTGGAAGTTGCATAGTCCTCATTAATGTCTTTATTATTGTCCTTAGAAGTTGCATAGTCATCATTTACGTCATTATCATCCTTAAAAGTTGCATAAGTCCTTATTTACGTCCTTATTATCATCCTCATATAAGTCCTTAAATTTGGTCCTTATTAGACTTCATATACATCTATCTTATTCCATCATCATTTGCATAATCATCCTAGAAATTCATAGCATACGTCTTAATGGGTCTCCCAGGTAATGGTTTGCTCCCCTTCGAGCAACCTAATCTAGTGCCAAACGATAGTCAACGAGAGATCATTGACGGTTTAGGTAACTTGGCTTGGAAATTAAAGAGAAACACACCTCATTATATAGGAGTTGAGTATGAGCTAAATAGAGAGTATAAAATTGCTCGTAGAATTGATAGAGAAATTGCTATAGAACTTGTAAGAGAAGAGCTTGAAAAACTTGCGTTGCAAAAATCTCGAAATACTCAACGAATCTCATGTCAAAATCCTCAATAGAGAGTCCGGTCTAGTGTTGTATATTCCATATTTAGGTCTAGAGTCTTGCATTAGGTTCTAAACCATCTTCATACAAAAGTCTTAAATGCCTATCACAAGGTCACAAAAGGAAAAAAGTAAGATGGACCCAAACAACGACCTATCAGTAAATCCAACTTGGAACATGGACAGATCAAATAGTCAACAATCAAATTATCAGGCAATACCCACAATACATGAACTACAACAAAATTTAACATGCGAAGATATTGAGTCGGCTCAACAAGACCCACATGTCCTTATGATCTTAGACACTCTTATACATAATGATAGGGACAAATATCTTTTGTTGTTATTACAAAATGGGGCCAATTTACCTGAAGATTTTGATATCATTACAATCTTACCACTAGGAAATACTTTAGGTCCAAATAGAAGTCAAGTACCACATATGACACAAATGCAAACGATGACTTCAATTTTTCTTTAGAATGCACCAACATCATCTATACAAACAAATGTCATTTCAAACACAAATTCTCAATCAAGTGCATCATCCTCAATAATAAACATTAGCGCATCAACACAGGCTATAATGATAATGTCAAGTGTCTCAACACCTATTCAAACACAAGTTCCTCATACAAAAAGTGCAACTCAACCTTCATTTTCCTATTCTATAAGATCTACATACGGTCATCAGAATACAAATACAGGTTCTGCTAATACAATGAGTACAACCCAGTTAAACATGGGTTCACATATTGCTTATTTTATAGTACCTAGTGGAACTCATAACACACAAAATTATAATTATGGTACCTTTCAACAACCTCCTTGTTATACTACCACAGATCCTTTTGTGGGAAATATACATGCGCAAAGTGTACCCCTGACTCAAACAGATATTTTGTCCCAACAAGTATAGAATATACAACAATAGATGACAACTATGAAAAATGGTAATGATAAAAAGAGCTACACAATGCAAGACCTACGTCCTTATCCTTTTGATCACACATTATACATGCTGTCTTTCTCACCACATTTTGAAATACCAAAATTTGACAGATATCGAGGGAAAGGTGATTCTAGAGATCACATCAGAGAGTTTTTTATGACATGTATAGAGGTTGCAACTGAAGACACTTATCTAATGAGACTTTTTCCTAAAAGTCTGGGAGGCTCAGCCTTGGAATGGTTTTCACATATACCACCAACTATCACATCATGGGGTGAATTAGTTGAACATTTCATTGCTAGGGCGGTCACAAAGCACTAGATGGGAACTCCAACTTCTCGCATAACATTGAAACCCTAGTCACTTTGATGGACTTATGTGCCACAAAACAATATGAGAATTAAACGTTCGCATCCTTCATACAAAGATGGAGAGCTCTCTATAGGAGATGCAAGACTATTATTCGAGAAATGGAGCAAGTTGACATGTTCACAGAAAATTTAATCCCTAAAATCAAGTACCCGATAGAAATGCAATATTTGACCACATTTAAACAAATCACTGAAAAATACTTAAAGTGTGAGAAAGGATTAGTAGAACAAGGTCTCATAAAATATGGCAATAACAACAACAATGATAAATCCAAATTTTGGTCGAACAAAAAAAAATGTGACCAACGATGGTGTTGTAGACACCCGCACAGTGAACAAAACTCAACCAATTTTGTCTTTACAAGGTCCAAGTTAATCATTTAGTCCATATACAAAAAATAACACTGTATCAACCAATGTAAACACTTCATAAACTATGAACGCAAAATTCCCGAGGGTAAATGCTCAAAAAATGAATTACAAACCTATAGGGGAACCTATTGAATCAGTGTTAAAAAAGTTGATACATACAAACATGATCACTTTGCTAGAAGTAAGAGTATATGAACCAGATCCTTTCAAACCTACATGGTGGAACAATAGTGATTTCTGTGAATATCACCGTACTAAAGGTCACAAAACTGCAAGTTTCTATAAATTGAAAAACTAAATCCAAGACATGATCGACCAAGGTGACATCACAATTGATACCAAAAAAATTTCAGCAAACATGAATCATACCTATCTTTAAGGATCCATTTGTCAAACATGATAAAGGGAAGACATCTACATTGTGAACACAAGACAATACAACTAACTACACAAAAGTCTCATATGACTATGCTATTCATGCCATTAGCTTAGGAGATGTAGTAAATGATGATTCACAAGAAGCACTTGATAATGATGAGAAATATCAAGAGACTTACAAATATGATAACCAAATTTTCATGATGTCAGAAGCACCAAAATATGATGAAGACAAGAATCTTTGTCTTATGGACTAGGGGCATGAAGAACTGTCTCATTTAGGATGGTTTGAAGATGAACTTATAGCACATATCATGGATGTCAGACTTGCACATGATGACTATAGGAAGGGATATGAAATAAACCTTGACAACATAGCATATGTTACAAATAGTTCCCTCACAATAGATGATACAATGGCTACAATCACGATAACTCCTAGAGATAGAGACTGTGCAATAGTTACTCGCAGATCTAAAGTAACTTTAGAAGGAGTACCATCAAACCCACCACTAGCAGTAGGGACCTATAATGTTGGTGAGAAACTCAAGAAAACCTAGGCACATATATCACTCTTTGAACTATTGCGTATATCACCAACTCATAAAGCTATCCTGGACAAAGCACTTCAAGATTCAGTAGTTGACAGAGATATAGATGAAAATGCCTTCCAATCCATGGTGGGGAATTTGGCACAGGGTACCCTATTGTGTTCATAGAACAAGATATTCCTAGTGATAGACTTATCCATAATGATCTGCTACATCTGGAACTTATATACATAAGAGAAGAATAAGAAGAGTACTTATAGATGGAGGAGTTGGTCTCAACATTTGTACATTAAATATGGTTAAGGCATTGGGATATTCTAAGCTTCACATTGATCCATCAAAAAGAATAAACATCAAAGCATATGATGATGAAGAGAATCCTTCAAAAGGTATAGTTACCCTACTAGTGCAAGTAGGACCTATAACAACAGAAGTTACTTTCCAAGTGTTGGACATAGAACTATGGTACAACATGTTATTGGGCCGCCCATAGAGTCATACCATGCAAGCTGTACCATCAACATTTCACCAATGTGTTAAATTCCTGTATAATAGCATTGAAATCACCATAAAGGGTGATCCAAATCCATTCCAACACTGTAATCACTTAAAGGCAAGTGTAGATAACTAGGTACCCATTAATCAAGCAGTACCCCTCACTACACAAATGGAGTCATTAACGATCACAGAAGTACAGAAGAATGCGCCTACAACATCTTCTTTGCAGATTAAAGATATTGGTTGTGGAAAATACTCTATTTCAAGTACCTCAAGTGGAAAACAATTATCTCTTTCTCCTAGGTCTTTTGGGAAGCCTCAAAACACAATAATGAAACAAGACAAAGGAAAAGAAATAGTTAGACACTCAGATTCACGGTCTTTAATTAGGTGGGGAGATTTAGAAGAAAAATCTCTGAATGAAGATGTTAATCACTGAATATACAAAGAAGAATATGACATGACAATTCCCAAGTTACCTTTAGATCAGTATGGCAACGAATTCAATATTCTACAAAAACATGGGTATGATGGTACCACAGGCTAGGATTATAAAAGCAAGGAAGATTAGAACCCGTTGTACCAAAGGAAAATCCAAATAATCAAGGGTTAGGATATAAAATGTACCAAATATAATAGAAGCAAGACAATGTACACTAGATATACTAAACAGATCTAGGCTACCATTAGAGTACATATCTCAAAGTTAGTTGTCAACACCAGTATTTCCCTCTTCATCTCAAACAAGTGAGAAAGTACTAACATCGCCTAGTACGAAATCAAATGGTGAAGATATGAGACAAGTTCTACAAGAACCTAGCACTGATTCATCCAACAATACAATATCTGAAACATCCGCACAAGCAAATACGGTAACAAACATAGGCTTAACACCAGTAAATGAGCATAATCCTTGGTTGTTGTCAATACTTTTGCTAAGGGAAACAACTCAAGCTCCACCCAGTGAATGAGACAAAGAAAGACTACAATGACTTATACCAGGTTTAAGAAGGGTGACCCCCATACAAAGGAGGCCCACAAATCTATAATAAAATCAGATGCAAGAACAAGAGGAGATAAGTGATACAACCTCAGAAGCTAAAACATACATAGAAAGTGAGATAGATTCTCATAAATATGAATTCCTATTTGATCATGATTCTAGCCCATGCACAATTGACATGATAGAGTATCACAAATCTCCTATAGATGATGAAAATATATCGGGTCACCCAAATAACTAGGTATGCATGTTATCAGAATCTGTTACAATAGGAGGGAGCAATGAATTACCCCCTATACACTCACATTTGATTGATTGAGGATGAGAAGGAAAACCAACTCTAGATTGGTTTGAGAATGATGAAGCTATTATAGAATTCCTTGGTGTCAGAGAAGGGTTTCCACAAGGTGATCACAAGGCAGGATTTGCTGTAGACCTGGATAGAACAAAATACTTTGGAGAGGCAAGTGCCTCTGTGACAGAAGATATGGAACAAAGTGATCGCAATGGCAAGAGTGAGTTAGACAACCTCCCTATTGAAAAAGAGAATTCAACATTAGTCATGGAAGAAACTAAAGAATTCAATATAGCAGAAGGAGAAGTTGTACATAATATCCACTTAGCAAAATCATTGAACCGGGAAGAAAAGGACAAATTCATACAATTTTTCAAACAACATCCTATCAATTTTGCTTGGTCCTATGTGGATATGCCAGGCCTAGATCCAAAGTTGGTGTCACATAATTTACCATTGCCACCAGGAATTAAATCATAGAAACAAAAGCTAAGAAATATACATCCACAAATTGCAGTTCTAGTCAAAATAGAACTCCAAAAGCTTTTGGATGTGGGTTTCATTCGACCTATTGACTATGTAGAATGGATATCCAATCTAGTACCTATGACTAAGCCCACTGGAGGCATAAGAATTAGTACCGACTTCTAAGATCTAAACAAAGTATGTCCAAAGGATGATTTCCCATTACCCAACATAGACATGATAGTTGACATAACTACTGGGAATGAAATGCTTTCATTAATGGATGGTTTCTTAGGAAATAACCAGATCAAGATTGCACCAGAAGATCAACACAAGATGGTATTTACTTGTCCATGGGGAACATATCGCTGGAACCTTATGCTGTTTGGTCTTAAGAATGTAGGAGCAACATATCAAAGGGCTATGATGACACTATTTCATGACATGATCCACAATATCATGGAAGAATATGTGGGCGATCTACTGGCTAAATCACAAAAAAGAGAAGGTCACCTTGAAGTCCTTGCAAATATATTTGATCGATTAGAGAAATACAATGTCAGGTTAAACCCCAAAAAGTGTGTGTTTGGTGTAATAACATGCAAAATTTTAGGATTCATTGTGTCTAATAGAGGATTTGAAGTAGATCCTGCAAAGGTCAAAGAAATCATGGATATGCAACCTCCATCAACACTTAAGCAGTTAAGAGGGTTACATTGAAGACTATAGTATATAAGGAGGTTCATATCACAACTAGCAGATAAATATCATCCATTTTAGTATTTACTCAAAAAAGGAGTTACTTTCAGATGGACAGAATAGTGCCAAGAATCTTTTCAAGCCTTAAAAGATTATCTTCTGAATACTTGAGTATTAGTTCCACCTACTCAAGGAAAGCCCCTATTACTATATATATCAACAACAAAGTCATCTTTAGGAGCTTTATTGGCACAACATGATTATCAAGGAAATGAAAGAGAAATCTACTATATAAGTAGAACCCTAATTGAATATGAGCTTAATTACACTCCTATAAAACATGCATGTCTAGGAGTGATCTTCACATCTCAGAAACTTAGACATTATATGCTGAGTCAAAAAGTCCAACTCACAGCACGTTTTGATCCACTCAAATATTTGTTAAGGAGAGCAACATTGACTGGAAGATTGGCTAAGTGGGTCATGATTTTAAGTGAGTTTTATATAGAGTATATGGACATAAAGGCAATCAAAGGGCATATTATAGTAGATCAGTTAGCAGAGGATCTCTTGCAAGACAATCACCCGGTACTAATAGATTTTCCAGATGAATATGTGTTTACATTGACAACATCTACCATGTGGAAATTATACTTTGATGGGTCCTATACAAATCATGGATTTGGAGTTGGGATTATTTTCATCACCCTCAAAGTGATTCTATCCCTTAGTCATTTAGAATAAATTTTCCCTGTATGAACAATATAGTTGAATATGAAGCCCTCATCATAGGATTTCGTACCGTTGTACAGTGGAGGATAAAAGAATTACAAGTCTACGGTGACTCACAACTGATTGTAAATGAATTCAATGATGACTATAACACAAAAGATAATAAACTACCACCTTATAAAGAAATGGTAGAAGGTTACAAAGAATATTTTAGTAACATCACTTTTGAACAGATTCCAAGGATACATAACAAGGAAGCTGACACCATGGCTACAATAGGGTCTCTACTAAATATGACTAATATGGAAACTCAGTTTGAGTTTATTATAGAACAATTGATGATACCAAAATATGAGATTCCCTCATCAAAATATGTATGTGTAATTGTGGGTCCTGAATCCCCATGGTATAATGAGATATACTCATACTTACATACTCAGTGTATGTCTCCTGATTTTTCTTGAAATCAAAAGAAAATTTTATTCATTAGGCATCCAAAAACACTATTATTGCTCACATTGTATAGAAAGGGCTTTGATGGAACCCTTCTCTGATGTCTTGATGAAAATGAAGCACAACTTTCCCTAAAGGAGGTACATGATGGAATTTGTGGGGCGCATCAAAGTGGCACGCCACTATCAAAGAAATTGTTAAGAATTGGATACTATTGGCCAACTATGGAAAAGGATGCCAATAAATATGTACAAAAATGTAGACGATGTCAAATGCATTGAGACCTCATTCATGCATCGACACAGGATCTCCAACCTATTACATCAACATGGCCATTTTCACAATGGGGGTTAGATCTAGTTGGTAAAGTCAATCCTACTTCTTCCAATGGGCACAAATTCATCTTAATAGCTACTGAGTATTTTACTAAATGGGTCAAAGTAATTCCCCTTACATACACCACTGGTAAGCAAATAGCGAAGTTCATGCTTAATTACATTATCTGCCGGTATAAGATTCCAATGTGCATAGTGATAAACAATGGACATCCATTAAAAAATCAAGAAACAAGAGAACAGTGTGAAAATTTTCAAATACAACAGAGATTTGCAACACCATATTATCCGTAATGAAATGGACAAGTAGAGGCAACAAACAAGACAATATTGAAGATCCTAAAGAAAGTTGTCGCTGACACAATACATGACTGATGTAGAGCCCTCCTTGTATCCTGCCAAACACTCTAAGATGTATGACACTGACCCCTCAAAACAACAATAGGATCCTATCAAGGAAAGGCTCTACAACATTAGTTCAACACCTCTCAATCTCGAAGTCTCACACTTACTCATCAAACTGGACATCCCTCTTCTTCCTATCAGCATAAGCTTTATATATTTCTGCAGATTGTTGAAGGTGAGTTTTAATTTGGTCATGAATCTCCTTTATGGTGGTAGAAAAGGTTTCCCCATCAGCACTAATGACTTCTCCTTGAGATAGTTATCTTAAATCCAACACACCCCTTGGGTGGATGCCATATACAACCTGGAAGGGTGACTTACCAGTACTTCTATTCACTGTATCATTATAGGAGAATTTTGCTTGGGACAATATGCTATCCCATCTCTCTCCATGTTGTTTAGTCAAACACCTTAGCAGATTTCCCAATGACCTATTTACAACTTCATTTTGGCCATCTATTTGGGGATGGTAGGCTGAGAAGAAGGCTATATTTGTGCCAAGCTTCTTCCAAAGGGTCCCCTATAAGTGTCCAATAAATTTCTTATCCCTATCAGAGACTATGGTCAAAGGCAAACCATGTATCTAGACAATCTCCTTGAAGAACAAGTCTGCAACATAAGAAGCATCACAAGTGGTTTTACATGGCAAGAAATGTGCCATTTTACTAAACCTATCCACTACTACCAAAACACTATCATATCCTTTCCTTGTCCTAGGCAATCCTCAAACAAAATCCATACTTATTCTTTCCCATGGTCTTGAAGGAATGGGTAAAGGCTAGTATAGGCCTACATTTATGGACTTTCCCTTGCCTTTTGGCATATCACACATGTTTCCACAAATCTCCTGACATGTGTCTGTAGTTTGGGCCAAAAGTAGTGCCTCTTCACCAAATCCAGTGTCTTGTCAAGGCCAAAGTGGCCTGCCATTGCTCCACAATGTTTCTCCCTGATTATATTTAATCTCATAGAGAATTTGGGTATGCATAACTGTGCACCTTTAAACAACAATCCATTTTGAATAAAAAAGTCAGAGAAATCAACATGAAACCACTCATCAAATGAAGCACATACCTTATAGATCTCTCCAAAGTCTTCATCATCCTCATACATGACTTTCAAGGAGTCTATTCCAACACTCTCCAACTGGATCTAATTTGTAGTTAGGACTCTTCTGATCAAAGCATCTGCCACCTTATTCTTGATCCCTTTCTTATGCTTAAGAGTGAAAATGAAGGCTTGTACGGTCTCAACCCACTTCATATGCATGTGATTCAACTTTTCTTGGCTATTTATAAAACTAAGGGCCCGATTATCTATGAAGACTATGAATTCTTTTGGCAGCAAGTAGTGTCTCCACTTTTTCAAGGATTGTACTAGAGCATACATCTCTAGGTCATAGGATGAATACCTCCTTTTTGCCTCATTTAACTTCCCACTGAAGAAGGAAATAGGCATTCCTTCCTGATTGAGCACTACCCCAATAGCCATGTGACTGGCATCACACTCCACTTGGAAGATCTTGTTGAAATCAGGTAGGGCAAGGACCGGCTGCTCTGCAACTTTTCTCTTCAATGTTTCAAAGGAGTTATCTGCCTCTTCTGTCCAACTGAACCTACACTTTTGTCCTCCCTTTATGGTATAAAGCATAGGAGTACAAATATGGCTAAAGCATCTTATAAAATTCCAATAGAATGTGGCTAAGCCATGGAAGCTTCTAACATCATTCATTGTTCTAGGTGTAGGCGAAGACAATATGGCACTCACCTTTTCTTGATACATTTTTAACTCACCATAGGAGATTACAAATCCTAAGTAGATGATCTCTTCTTGCATAAAAAAACACTTTTCCAAATTAATCATTAATTTCTCTTCATGCAATCTCCTTAAGACCTGGTCTACATGTTTTAGGTGCTCTTTTTTGGTTTGACTAAAAATCAGAATGCCATCTAAGTAGACTATGACAAACTTTCCTATGAAAACCCTCAAAACCTCATTCATTAACCTCATAAAGGTACTTGGTGCATTAGATAAGCCAAAGAGTACGACTTTCCACTCACACAACCCCTCATTTGTTTTAAATGTAGTCTTCCACTCATCTCTCGAACTAATTCTAATATGATGATAGCCACTTTTCAAGTTAATTTTTGTAAAGTATCTAGCACCCCCCAAGAAATCTAACAAATCCTCAATCCTAGGCATTGGAAACCTACACCTGATAGGAATTTTTTTGATAGCCCTTGAGTCAGTGCAAATCCTCCAAGTGCTTTCCTTTTTGGGTGCCAAGACTGCAGGGACTGCACATGGGCTCAAACTTTTGCCAACTAGTCCGGACTCCAACAATTCTTCAATTTGCTTTGCCATCTCAACATTCTGATCTGGTGTGAGTTTGTATGCTTCTTTATTAGGCAAGGTGGATCCAAGTATAATATCTATGCAATGGTTTATATCTCTCATGGGAGGTAGTGACCTTGGCATGCCATCAGAGATGACACCCTTGTACTTGTTTAGTAGCTACTGCACTGCAGGGTCAACCAAACTCAATCTGTCCTCTTTCTTATCTTTAGACTTCTCCACCTTTGTCACTATTGGACTAGGAATAAGGGCATAACAAACAATGCCTTCTTTTGCCATGTTCTTCATGAATTGCTTTCCTCCTAACATCAACACCTGGGCCTCCTTTGGTTTGGTTTCCTCTTCACTCTCCATCAAAGGTAACAACTCAATCACTTTACCATATTTGGTGATGGAATATGTGTTCCTAGCACCATCATGTTGTGCCTTTAAATAAAATTGCCATGGTCTGCCAAATAGAAGATGGCAAGCATCCATCTTTGCAATGTCAAACAACAATCTATCCTTATAGGTTCCAATCTGGAATTCTACCCAAGCTTGCTCTTCCACAACAACTTGCTAACCTTGGGTGAGCCATGAGACCTTGTAGGGGCAAGGGTGAGGTAGTCTCCTCGTCTTTAGCTTCTCCACCATTTCTAGAGACACAAAGTTTTCAGTTGAACTGGAGTCTATTAGAACTTTGCATACCTTTCCACCCGCTTTGCAAGTGGTCTTGAATATGAACTTTCTCTGTGGGGGCTCTTTGTCAGCTATCTTCATGCTAGTTACTACTCTTCTGATCATCAAAGCTTCACCTATTTTAGGGTAGCCATAACTATTAGGGGTATTGACACTTTGGTATGTATTTTCACTTGCCATAGTTTGGCAATCAACTTCTAGAACCAAGTTACTTCTCCTTTCCTCCATGGAACTAGTAGGTTTGTCAGGACATCTGATGGCCATGTGCACTTCTTGATTGCAGTTATAACATCTGATTGGATCTCTACCTTGAGATATTCCCTTGAATGGTGGTCTTTTTCCATTGAAGTTACCTCTTTGATTTCGTCCTCCATTGTTATTGGAACTACTCTCTCCTTTAGTGCCTTCTTGATTGGGTTCACCTTGGTTTCCAAAACCATTTCCTTTACCTCTAAAAAAAATTCTTCCCCCTTTCTGCTGCCTTCCTCTTCCTCTATTGTTCTACTCTTGTCTCCTCTTGATCTTCTCTTCCACCTTGATGACAAGTTGATGGCATCTACCAACAGTATCCAGGCTAAGGAGGTTTAGTTCTTCTTGAATGTTATACCTTAATCCATTTAGGCATTGGGCAACTTTTTCACTCTCTTCCTCCTTTGTCTTAGAATTCATACATAGCCTTTGGAAATCCTCAGTGTAAGAGTTCACATCCATCTCCTTCTGCTTGAGATTTTGTCTCCTCTTATGAAGTTGAATTTCATAGTCTTTGGGTACATAGGCCTCCATTACTAGGGCAACCATCCTCTTCCAAGAAACAATCTTGGGTTTGTTGTCCTTCTCTCTTTCCTCTTGGGAAAAGGTCCACTAAGTTAGGGTATCTCCCTTCAACTTGGACTTAGCAATCTTCACCTTCTGGTGTCCTGGAATGTCTTCACATTCAAAGAAACTAGACAGGGAGTCTATCCAATCTACCACTACATCTGGTTCCATCTTCCTAGTGAAAGTTGGCAAATCAATCTTCTGCTCCATGGTTCTCCTCTCCATGGATTTGAGGGCATTAAGGAAGTGCCTCTGGTTAGGAGGAATTGCCTATTCCTCCGGCATAGGGATCTCATCTTCATCCCCTTCTTCACCACTACCAGTACCTCCATCTTCCTTCCCATCTACTCTACCTCTCAACATCTCTAACTCCCTCTACATTTCCTTTCAAGTAGTGGCATGCTCTCTCACAATCTTTTCCAATTCCATTTTGGTGATCGGTCCTCTAGGGACTTCTTCTTCTTGTCCCTCTGCCATTTCTCAAATCTGTATCTCCTTACCAAAGTCGTTACTAGCTCTGATACCACTTGATGCAGAGCCCTCCTTGTATCCTACCAAACACTCCAAGATGTATGACACTGATCCCCCAAAACAATAATAGGATTCTATCAAGGCAAGGCTCTACAACATTAGTTCAACACCTCTCAATCTCCAAGACTCATACTTACTCAAATTGGGTAATTTGCTCCAACATACACTTTGAAGCCTCCAAGAGTTACTGACCATTACCACACCTATTTTGGGTCAAACATGACTCACGTAGACCAGATCAAACACTAGTTGTAAGGATTCAACACCATTCCCTATAGCACCTTCACAATTAGGCCTATTTGCTAGTAGCCCTTTGAAATGGGTAAAGGGACCTTAAGTCCAAAATTTTCCAAACACCCTAACAAAAAATTCATGGATTCAAATACCCTTTTGGGCCTTACACAATTCCCCAAAAGGAAGGGTCAAGGTCTGACAAACAAAGGTCTGAAACCGGTGAAGGTCAACTATCCTAAAGGGCTAATTAGGTCTCCATTTGTGAAGCAAATATGTCCAAATGAACAAACCATAAATTCACAACACCATGAGAATGTGGGGAACCATAAAAAATCATGGATTCCAGTGTTACACATTTGGAATCATCACCATTTGCATTCTAGGGTAACTTTGTTGTTTAAGGACTAGGTAGCCATATAGAGATGTCTACCTAGGGTCGGTTCAAACACACACCTCCCTTGCTCCTCCTGAAAAATGCTTTTGGAATATTAGAATAAACTGGCCATACTTGCATTTAATCTAATCCCATGAGTCTCAGATTGATAAATTGCAAGTTATGGCCATGGAGAAGCAAAACCCTGGTTTTCTGGGCACATACAACAAAATTGGAATAATAGGAGAAAAAAAATAAATCTGAACCTCAAAACAAAGCCAAATCAAAGGTGACTCACTATTATAAAAAATTCACATAATTGGGAATTGATCCCAATTTGTACAATACCGTACCCCGTACCAGAACTCTAGAATTACAGGAAAAACTAAAAATTTCAGTAGTTTGCAGTCATCAAAACTTTCCTCTGTACAGTATAACTTTGTGAATTGGATCCACAAGTTATATATACCACTCTACAACTTCTCTCAACTGAAAAAAAGAGGTTAGAGCCATTGGAGGAGTTCAAACAAAACAAAAATGCAAAAATTGCATAAAAGTTGCTTATGACAACTTTTGACAACTTTTGACAAAGTTGTCAAAATGTCATTTCTCGCCTCCTAATGCCTTGGGTTAAGTATAAACCCTCCTAAAACACCCTAGAGGCATAAAAATACTAGGATATCTATGTCCTACACACAATTGATCCCCTTTTGTCCAAAAGTCCTAATTGGCTTATCAAGATGCCAAAATAGGAGTTTGGCTCACAAGATGGGGTCTTTTATTACAAACACATAATTCATGATTGAAACACATGTAAAAAATACTAAAGACGTGTTTGATGCCTTCTCCTTCCTCCTTTGAGCTTGATTTATCAACTTTAAGGGGTGCTCTTGCACCAAGGATTGACATCTCCGGTTAAATCCTGCTATTTGGGCTTATAGAACAGGAGTATGTGCCCCTACAGGAGCAACACCATATTCATTTGTATATAGTATAGAAGCAATACTACCTATTGAAATAGAACTACCGTCTTTAAGAGTCTCCTTAAAAAACATCATATCAGAGGAAGACTATCGGGTTGCTAGATTACAAGAGCTTGAAATGCTCGATGAAAAGAGTCAAATTGCTTTAAATCATTTGCAAGGTTACCAGAACAGATTGAGAAGGAGTTACAATAAATGAGTATGACTAAGGAATTTGGAGGTGGGAGATTTAGTTCTCAAGGAGAACCAAAGGAACCTAGCGGAATGAGAAATGCCAAGGAAGTTTTGAACCTAACTAGATAGGTCCTTTTATCATAACAAGGGTTATAGGCAATGGAGCATACAATTTGGCTACCATAGAGGGAGATCCACTCCCTGACCCTATGAATAGCATGCACCTTAAACGATATTATATCTAAGGGCTGGGTTAGTTTAGGTTTTTCTTTTCGCATTGCATCACATATAGTTTCTTTTTTAAATGCATTGCATTCACAAAGTTTTTGCATTGGCATATAGCAACATCAATAAAACAAGACAACTGTCCAAGTTTATCATTTGTCTACATTCAAGAGAAAAAAGGGTCATCTCCTTTCTTGGATATTCAGACATGAAGTCTTTGAGATCCTAAGGTCATTCATTTTCAACATTACCCTGTGACGATGCTTTACTTATGGCTGGGTAGTGATTTCACTATTTGAGACTTGTTAACCCAAAATCTATCAATTTCTATATCTCAAACACATTAACAAAATCTCTACTTCATTCAAGACACCTAGTTGATCATATGACCAGTGAAAAATCTAAAATTCTACTTCAGCCCCGCTGTAATTGTCACACCCAAGTAATTTTCATTATTTATAAGTCAAGGCAAAAAAATAAAAAACAAGTGTTATGCCAAATATTCATCTCAAGGCAAAAAAAACAATGATATATAACTGAAATATAATGCATAAAAAGTGCAACAAAAAGATTGACTATGGGAACATGCAAGTAACTCCATCAGGGCTATGAACGCCTGCTGGCAATAGAGCAATATTTGAGAAATTACAGTCTATAACCTCGTCGGAGCTCTAAAAGCTTACTGGCAGCGAGGCTCTATTCGAGATGCTTTTGAAGTTAGGATAATCCATGTAGCACACACATGGGCAAAAGAAGATCAAAGTTTCAAGAATCAATGGGGAAGTTTTCCGTGTCTCCATTTGTAAATCCTAGTCACTAAGTGTGTTAATTTGGATGTTCCAAGGGACCTTAAGGATTGATTGACCTCTTATCTATGAAATGTTTTGTACCTCCAATTCAATTGGTGTATTATGGAATGCTAAAAAACAAAGTCATCCTTTGTCAAATAGGAAATGCATCTTCATCATATTGCATTAACATAGGTCATGTCAAAAATTCATTGTCCCCACATGCATTCTGCATGTCATACAGGTTTGCACACTGGGGGCATAATTGAAAAAAACATAAAAAGTCCTGAAAAAGAACATTGGGAAAATATAAAAAATCCAAAAACATTGGCAAAACATAAAATCCAAAAACATTGAAAAACATAAAATCCAAAAACATTGAAAAGAAAAACAAAAAATCCAAAAACATTGAAAAGAAAAACAAAAAATCCAAAAACATTGGGAAAATCTTTCAAAAATTCAAAAACAATAAAAAATCAACCAAAAAAATCCATATACGCTCCTGAAAAAATCATCCAAAAACATTCAAATATCAATCTATAAAATCCAAAAAACAATAAAAAAATCAATAAAAAAAACTTGCATTAAAATGTCTTGCAAGAAACAAATTGTTGGCATATGTGCAGAGTATGATGACATGATGATATTGTATGTTGTCATTGATGTCCATATGTTGAAAAGTGAAGCGGTATATTGAAGTAAGCAACTTGCAAGAGAACCGGTATGATGCTGTGAACTGGTATATGGGAAAAAGTGAAGCGGTATGTCTGTCCGAGTGACCTGGTATGTTGGAATGTGAACTGGTATATAGAATGTTTTGTATCAAGGTTTCATATGGTATGACTACCAGTTGGTAGTCTCAGCTTCAAGATTTCTGGTTGAAGTATTCCAAGCCTATTTGATTCAATCGATGACATCGTGTGATGAGTTAGCATTGTATTGAAGAACACATTGTGTTGCCACATCAGCCTTGTGTGCGTGAAGGATCTTGCATGAAGGAGATTGATCCTATCTACCCTAGGAATGTGCGCGGTCTCTGTAAATGGTGGAAAATGCGTGATGGGTTATCAGCCTCCAGAAAGCGGTGAAGAATGAACGATGGAGAACGTCTTGAGATCTATTCAAGACTGTTGTAATTAATGCAACATGTTCAACGGTTTGGATTAAATTGACTGAATTGCTTAACCTAAATGTTTAGGGTTTAGGGTTTATGCTACTGACCTATCTATTCCCTATAAGGTCGATGTTGTTTTTCATGTTGAGGTTGTTGGCAAATATTGTGTGTATCTAAGTGTAAAGATATGTGATTCTTGCCAGACCAAATAAGAGAATAGATACCTGCAGAGTGTGATTGCAGAAGGAAGGAACTAAAGTGGATCTGCATTGGCATTGAAGTGCTGTTACCAGATCATTGTAATACTTATTGACCTCTAACCACTTCAACAGTTGGAAAATCCCTTAACAGGGTAGCTTTAACCGGCTTGCTATAAATCCTTTAGTAGGGTGACTCAAAATCTTTGAGTTCTTGAAATCCTCTAACAAGGTAACCTTTAACAGGGTTTAACCCTTAACTAGGTGATCCCTAGCATGATCGGTTCCTAACAGAACATATTGTAAAAGTCTCTAACCAGACTAGGCTCCTACTAGAGCGGACTTCAAAAGGGTTCAAAGAATAGCTTGTGGGTATTCATCCTCACTGTGTTTTTTCCCAGTTGGGTTTCCACGTGAAAAAATATGTGTGTTATGTGTGATGTTTTTTCATGTGATGCTTTCTTATTTTCTGTCAAGTGGTAAAACATGTTGAACCAGTAAGTCTTTACATTTCTGGTGATATATCACTAGTGTATGCATATGGGTGAAGTGGAAATAAGATGTTAGATTGTGTGGAAAGTTAAGAGCTACTAGTTTATGTCTTTCACATTCTTATTGTGTTTAACTGGGAGTAATCTGGTTTAGACTGGTGTTATTGCTTGCCAGTCAAGTTCAGAGTTTCAGTCATAACCGGTTTAAGTAAAGGTGATTTTTGTCTGTACTGATTTACCCCCCTCTCTCAGTACTAGTTTGGTACTAAATGTTCATGATTATTCATCAATTGGTATCAGAGCATCCTCCAAGTCCTCTGTGTTGTAAGCTTAACTGCTAGAGGGAAAGATCCTACTCTAATGATGAAGAGGGAAGGTGCAAAGTTCAACAGAGACAACTTTAAAATATGGAAGGATAGAATGGATATAAACATCAGAATCATGGGTGCTCAACACTGGAGCTATGTTGAGAATTCTTATGTTATCCTCACTGGTATTCTCACCGATGATCAAAAGAGAGAGAGTCAGGAGAATGGGCAAGTCATGGAAGCCCTAATCAACAACTTATCTGACATTGAGTTTATTGATGTTCAGGATAAAGAGAATCCCAAAGAAGTATGGGATGCCCTTGAGAATATCTATGGTGGTGATGAGCATGTGAAACAAGCTAAGGAAGAAATCCTTAGGGGAAAGTTTGAAGACATGCGGATTGTTGAAGGAGAGACCATTCAACAATACGGAATAAGAATCAAAACTACTATTGGAGATATCAAGAGCATAGGTGGTAAAATGGAAGATTCCACTGTTGTGAGCAAAGTTTTGAGATACTTTTTACCGGTCTGTGCAATAAGGGTTGCTATTATTCAGGAGTTGAGGTCTGTAGACAAGACAAAGGTATCCCTGGACTCCATCATTGCAAAGTTAGTAGTTTATGAGCTAAATGATTATGATGGCAGTATTTAGAAGACTGAATCAACCCTTAGAGCATCTACTACACCATCTAGAAAAGACAAAGAAGCTAGTACCAGTGGTGAACCAAGACAAAGTAGAGATATGGCTGATGAGGAGATCCTGATGGAATTTGAAGCTCTTCTTTCCAAGAGACTTCCCAAGGGAACCGGTAAATACAGAGGTAAGATTCCTTTGAAATGATTTTCTTATAACCGGATAGGACACATTGCTGTAAACTGCCCTAATGGTGATTGATAACTCAATGATGAACCACGAGTACCAAACCGGTACTGAGAGGGGGGGTGAATCAGTACAAACACAAATTTATTCCAAAACCGATTTGACAACAAATACCCCAAATGACTGACAAACAGGGATACTGGTAAAACAGAGTGCAACTGGTAACATCTAGTACAACTCAATTAGTCTTGAACCGATCACTCAATAAGCTACCCTCTTAGCTCAATACTATAGTATCATTATATTCTCATGCATAGACAGGTAAACTTAACCATCAGATCTTCACAACAGTGAGTTCAATATGTTTTATAGACAGGCATAAAACATAAAACCTTCATATGCTTAACAGGTAAAACAAAGCATCACAAGACAAAAGCATTTCACATGACACACATATTTTTCACGTGGAAACCCAACTGGGAAAAACCACGGTGGGGATGAATACCCACAAGCTACTTTTTGAACTCTTTAGAAGTCCGCTCTGTTAGAAGCCTTATCTGGTTAAAGACATTACAATAGGTTCTGCTAGGAACCGATCCTGTTAGGGATCACCCGGTTAAGGGTTAAAACCCGGTAGGGTCACCTTGTTAGAGGATTTCAAGAACTCAATAGCTGAAAGGATCTCCTAAGCTCTCTAGCTTCTGAGAACTCATTAGCCTTGAGTTACCCGGTTAAGGGATTTGAATCAAGCCGGTTAAGACCACCCAATTTAAGGGATTTTAAATCAAGCCAGTTAAGGCTACCATGTTAGGGGATTTTACAACTGTTGAAGTGGTTAGAGATCAACATGAATTACAATGATTTGTTAACAACACTCAATGCTAATGCATATCCGTTTTGGCTCCTCTTCACGTTCTGCACATTCACTTTGCAGATATCTTTTCTCTCCTTTGGTCTGGCAAGAATCACGTATCACTTCCCTTGGATACACACTCACAACTTTTGCCAACAACCTTAGAAAGAAACACAACATCGACCTTATAGGAAACAGGTCGGTAGAAAAAACCCTAAACCCTAAACCTGTTAGGTTAAGCAATTCAAATGGTTTGATCCTGACCGTTGAATCATACTGCATTAAATGCAACAATCTTGAATCGATCTCAAGACATTCTCCATCATCCATTATCCACCGGTTTCATGGTGGCTGATAACCCATCACGCATTATCACCATTTGACAGACTTCGCACATTCCTGAGGTAGATAGGAATAGTCATGTTCATGCTAGATCCTTCACACACATAGAGCTTACGTGGCAACACGATCTATCCTCCATCATACTGCTAACTCATCACACAAAGATCACTGATTGAGTCACACAGACTTGAGGTACTCCAACCGGAAATCCTGAAGTGGAAGCTACCTACCAATCGATAGTCATACAATGCTTCCATGTGTCGGTTCCCATAACTACATGCCGGTTCACCTTGAACAAATATGTCGCTTCACTTTGGCATATAAACCGGTTCATACAAATGCCGATTCCTCTCTCTCTTCACTTATCACATGTGCCAGTCCACACTATGTCTCATATTGACATCAATGACAACATACAATATCATTATGTCTTCATGCCTGTTCACTTAATGCCAACAATCTCTCCCTTTGGCATTGATGACAATATACAAAAGATATCTTCTCTGCTTCACATCTTCTCCCCATTTGCTACAGATATCTTTTCGCTTCACTCCTTCTCCCCCCTTGACAACAATGCCAAAGTGGATGTACAATCATCACTATTTCATCATGCTGCTCCCCCTGAGGAGTAGCATCCTTCAACACACCAATCAACCAAAAATTTGTCTTTCCAGTACCTGACTGATGTGGAACAATCACTTTTAGTTCACCTCTCGAAGGGGAAATACCCCTAATTCACCTCTCAAATGCACAAATGTTGTCTTTGGGAGAGGCTTGGTGAATATGTCTACTAACTGCTCCTTACTGGACACATGCTCCAGTGCAATCTCTTTATTCTGAACCTTTTCCCTCATGAAATGATACTTAAGCTCAAAATACTTGGTTCTAGAATGTAAAATCAGATTCTTTGATATATTGATAGCACTTGTGTTATCATAGAATATACTTACCAGTTCAGATACAGGGATCTTGAATCCTTCCAGTACATGCGTCATCCAAATTGTCTGAGTACAGTTCATGAAAGCTGCAACATACTCCGCTTCCGCTATAGACTGAGAGATACAACTCTGCTTTTTACTCATCCATGAGACCAGTCTACCACCGAGAAAGAATGCACCACCGGTTGTGCTCTTCCAGTTATCCATATTGCTTGCCCAATTAGCATCTGTGAACACTTTCAGATTGAAATTATTGCTGTATGGGTACCACAATCCATAGTCAATTGTTCCCTTCAGATACCTAAGAATCCGCTTGACTGCATTCAAGTGAGATTCTCTTGGACTCTTCTGGAATCTTGCAGTAATGCCAACTGCATGTGCAATATCTGGTCTGCTATGCACTACATAATGCAACTTACCAATCATTGATCGATATTCCTTCTCATCAACCAGTGCGGAATCATCCTCTTTTGTCAATTTGCAACCAGTCACCATCGGTGTACCAACCGGTTTGCTATCTTCCATGCCAAAGGTCTTCAACACCTCTTTGACATATTTGGACTGAGTGATGAAGATTCCTTCTTCCATCTACTGGATTTGCAGTCCAATGAAGAACTTAATCTCCCCTATGAGTGACATCTCAAACTCTTTCTTCATCTCATCAACAAACTCATGACTCATCTTGTCATCTCCACCAAAGATGATGTCATTAACAAAAACTTCACAGATCATGATCTGATCTCCTTCAGATTTCAAGTAGATATTGCTATCTTCACTTGTTCTCTCAAATCCAATCTTCACAAGATGGGAATGTAGGCGCTCATACCATGCCCTAGGTGCTTGCTTTAGACCATATAATGCTTTATGTAGCCTACATACCATGTCACTGTCTTCAGATAGGGTAAACCCATCTGGTTGCTCAATATACACCTCCTCTTCAAGTACACCATTTAGGAATGCAGATTTTACATCCATTTGATATACCTTGAACCTCTTAAAAGATGCATATGGAAGAAGCATATGAAATCCTTCCAATCTAGCTATAGGAGCAAAGGTTTCTCCATAGTCTTTTCCTTCTTCTTGAGCATATCCTTTGCATACCAATCTAGCTTTATTCCTAATCACTGTGCCATCCTCATTCAGCCTATTTCTGAACACCCATTTGGTGCCAATGACATTTTTATGCTTTGGTCTGGGTACCAAGGACCATGTACCATTTTTCTCTATCTGGTCAAGTTCTTCTTCCATTGCCTTGATTCAATCTTCATCTTTATGAGCCTCTTTGAATGACTTAGGCTCAAATTCAGAGATCATACATGAGTTTTCTCTGATCTTTCTTCTAGTAAGGATTCCTGCGTCCTTATCACCTATGATCTGCTTGGGATCATGATTCAACTTGACATAACGAGGAATGGTCTTAATTGGTTCTTCTTTCTTTTCTTCTTCATCCTCATCTTCATCAGTATCAACATTCACCGGTTCAGGGACACTGTTACTGGTACTTGGTTGGCTAACAACCGGTTCCTAGAAGGTTGCAACCGGTTCATTTACAGCTTGCTCATTGCCAGTTTCCTCAATCTTCTCAGAGGATTCATCAACTCTTACATTGATGCTTTCGATAATTCTTTGAGTCCTATTGTTGTAACACTTGAAAGCTTTACTCTTGGTGGAATATCCTAGAAATATTCCTTCATCACATTTAGCTTCAAATTTACCCTGATGTTCACTCCTCTTGATGTAACATTTGCTACCAAATACGTTAAAGTAGTTAACCACAGGTGTCTTACTGGTCCAATACTCATAAGGAGTTTTGTCCTTACCCTTATTGATGAGTACCCGGTTCATAGTGTAGACTGCAGTGCTCACCACTTCTCTCTAAAAGGTGTGAGCTACCTTTCCTTGGATCAACATGGTTCTAGTTGCTTCAACCACAGTCCGGTTATTCCTCTCTGCTAGGCCATTCTGCTGTGGAGTCCAGGGGGTAGACAGCTGTCTCTTGATGCCAAATTCTTCACAATACTTGTTGAATTCACTGGAAGTGAATTCCCCTCCTTGATTAGTTCTGAGACATTTGATCTTTTTACTGCTTTCCTTCTCCACTAGTGCTCTGAAAGCTTTGAATTTCCCAAAAGCTTTAGACTTGTCTTTCAAGAATGTGACCCACATCATTCTTGAGCAGTCATCAGTGAGAATCATGAAGTACCTATCACCCTACACACTTCTAGTTTTCATAGGACCACATAAATCAGTATGCACAAGATCAAGCAAGTTGTCAGCAGTGAAAGATTTACCTTTAAAGGTTGAGGAAGACATTTTCCCCAATTGACATTCTCTACACAAGGTATTATCCGATTTTCTCAGCACCGGCAACCCTCTAATTGCCTTGATCTTACTAGCTTTCACAATGTTGTCAAAGTTCACATGGCAGAATCTCCTATGCCATATCCAGCTATCATCAAGCTTAGCCATAAGACATGTACTTATATTTGCATTTAGATAAAATAGGTTACCTTTAGTCTGCATGTCGGTGGCCACCAATTTACCATCTTTTCCTTTGATTCTGCAAACTCCATTCTTGAATTGTAGAGTGAGGCCACTATCATTTAGCTGGGCAACACTTAGAAGGTTATGTCTGAGACCATCAACCCAGTACACATTGTCAGCACTACTCTTTCCATTCAAAGAGATGGACCCTCTGCCTTTGACCATGCATGGTGCATCATTACCAAAGTGAACCACACCACCATCATACTCCTCTAAGGATAAAAACTTGCTCCGGTCACCAGTCATATGGTGAGAACAACCACTATCAATGATCCACTCATTGGAATCATCAAACCGGGAGACAAGAGCCTTCTTGTCTGCCACATCTTCCTTTACAACAACAAACACAATGTCTTCATTCTCTTCATCTTCTGATTCCTCATCCGTGACACCTTCATCAACTGCCACAAAACAGTTTCTCCGGTTTCCTCCTTTGAATTTCTTGAACCTTTCCGGTTTATCCTTGTTGTCGCTATTAGGACAATTCATAGCAATATGTCCTATCCAGTTACAAGAGAAACATTTCAAAGGTAGCTTACCTTTGTATTTACCAGTTCCTTTTGAGAATTTCTTGGCAAGAAGTGCTTCAAATTCCATTAGAAACTCTTCATCATTCATTTCTCTGCTCTGATTAGGTTCCCCACTAGTGCTAGCCTCTTTTCCTTTTCTGGAAGGTATAGCAGAGGCTCTAAAAGAAGATTCTATCTTTTGAACACTGCCATCAAAACTATTCAGCTCATAGGCTGTCAACTTGGCTATGATGGAGTCCAAGAACACCTTAGACTTGTCTATTGATCTTAGCTCCTGAATAGCAGCAACCCTTATTGCATAGACTGGCAACAGGGATCTCAGGACTTTGCTTACCATAGTGGAATCTTCTATTTTGCCACCTGCACTATTGATTTCTCCAACAACCATTTTGATTCTTATTCCATACTGTTGAATGGTCTCTCCTTCAACCATCCGCATGTCTTCAAACTTTCCTCTCAGGCTTTCTTCCTTAGCCTGTTTTACATGCTCATCACCACCATAGATATTTTCAAGAGCATCCCATACCTCTTTGGGATTTTCCTTGTCCTAAACATCAATAAAATCAATGTCAGATAGACTATTGATGAGGGCTTCCATGACTTGCCCATTTTCTTGTATCTCTCTCTTTTGGTCATCGATGAGAGTAGTGGTAGGAACAACATATACATTTTCAACATAACTCCAGTGTTGAACACCCATGCTTTTGATGAATATCTTCATCCTATCTTTCCATATACCAAAATTTTCCCTATTAAACTTTGGAACTCCCCTCTTCATCATTTGACTAGGATCTTTTCCTCAAGCAGTTAAGCTTACAACATAGAGGACCTGGAGGGCTCTGATACCAACTGATAACTCAATGGTGAACCACAAGTACCAAACTAGTACTGAGAGGGGGGGGGGTGAATTAGTATAAACACAAATTTAGTCCAAAACTGGTTTGACAACAAATACCCCAAATGACTGACAAATAGGGATACCGATAAAACAGAGTGCAACCGGTAACATCCAGTACAACTCCATCAATCTTGAACCGGTCACTCAATAAGCTACCCTCTTAGCTCAATACTACAGTATCATTATATTCTCATGCATAAATAGGTAAACTTAACCATCAGATCTTCACAACAGTGAGTTCAATATGTTTTATAGACAGGCATAAAACATAAAACCTTCATATGCTTAATAGGTAAAACAAAGCATCACAAGACAAAAGTATTTCACATGACACACATATTTTTCATGTGGAAACCCAACTAGGAAAAACTACGGTGGGGATGAATACCCACAAGCTACTTTTTGAACTCTTTAGAAGTTCGCTCTGTTAGGAGCGTTGTCTGGTTAAAGACATTACAATAGGTTATGCTAGGAATTGATCCTGTTAGGGATCACCCGGTTAAGGGTTAAAACCTGGTAGGGTCACCTTGTTAGAGGATTTCAAGAACTCAATAGCTGAAAGGATCTCCTAAGCTCTCTAGCTTCACAGAACTCATTAGCCTTGAGTTACCTGGTTAAGGGATTTGAATCAAGCCGGTTAAGACCACCCGATTTAAGGGATTTTAAATCAAGCCAGTTAAGGCTACCCTGTTAGGGGATTTTACAACTGTTGAAGTGGTTAGAGATCAACATGAATTACAATGATTTGTTAACAACACTCAATGCTAATGCATATCCGTTTTGGCTCCTCTTCACCTTCTGCACATTCACTTTGCAGATATCTTTTCTCTCCTTTGGTCTGGCAAGAATCACGTATCACTTCCCTTGGATACACACTCACAACTTTTGCCAACAACCTCAGAAAGAATCACAACATTGACCTTATAGGAAACAGGTTGGTAGCAAAAACCCTAAACCCTAAACCTATTAGGTTAAGCAATTCAAACGGTTCGATGCTAACCACTGAATCATACTGCATTAAATTCAACAATCTTGAATCAATCTCAAGACATTCTCCATCATCCATTATCCACCGATTTCATGGCAGTAGATAACCCATCACGCATTATCACCGTTTGACAAACTTCGCACATTCCCGAGGTAGATAGGAATAGTCATCTTCATGCTAGATCCTTCACGCACACAGAGCTTACATGGCAACATGACCTGTCCTCCATCATACTACTAACTCATCACACAAAGATCACCGATTGAGTCACATAGACTTGAGGTACTCCAACCGGAAATCTTGAAGTGGAAGCTACCTACCAACCGGTAGTCATACAATGCTTCCATGTGCCGGTTCCCATAACTACATGTCAGTTCACCTTGAACAAATATTCCGCTTCACTTTGGCATATAAACCAGTTCATACAAATACCGGTTCCTCTCTCTCTTCACTTATCACATGTGCCGATTCACACTATGTCTCATATTGACATCAATGACAACATACAATATCATTATGTCTTCATGCTGGTTCACATAATGCCAACAGTGATAACAAGGACAAACTGGAGAGGTTCAAGAAGTTCAAAGGAGGAATCCAGAGAAACTATTTTTTAGTAGTTGATGAAAGTGTCACTGATGAGGAATCAAAAGATGAAGAAAATAAAGATATTGTGTTTATAGCAGTCAAGGAAGATGTGTCAAACAAGAAGGCTCTTCTCTCCCGCTTTGATAATTCCAATGAGTGGATTATTGATAGTGGTTGTTCTCACCATATGATTGGTGACCAGAGTAAGTTTCAATCTCTGGAAGAGTATGATGGTGGTGTGGTTCATTTTGGTAATGATGCACCATGTATGGTAAAAGGCAGAAGGTCCATCTCTCTGAATGGAAGAAGCAGTGCTGACAATGTGTATTGGGTAGAATGTCTCAGACACAACCTTTTGATTGTTGCTCAACTAAATGATAATGTTATCACTCTTAAATTTAAAAATGGAGTGTGCAAAATCAAAGGAAAGAATGGTGAATTGATGGCTACCGGTATGCAGACCAAAGGTAACCTATTTCAGCTAAATGCTAATGTCAGTACATGTGTAATGGCTAAGTTTGAGGATAGCTGGATATGACATAGGAGACTCTGCCATGTAAACTTTGATAATATTGTGAAGGCCAGTAAGATCAAGGCACTTAGAGGATTGCCTATGCTGAGAAAACCAGAGAATCCTTTGTGCAGAGAGTGTCAACTGGGGAAAATGTCTTCCTCAACCTTTAAAGGTAAACCTTTCACTGCAGACAATTTACTTGATCTTGTGCATACTAATTTGTGTGGTCTTATGAAAACTAGGAGTGTGCAGGGAGATAGGTATTTTATGATTCTTACTGATGATTGCTCAAGAATGATGTGGGTCACATTCTTGAAGGACAAATCTAAAGCTTTTGGAAAGTTCAAAGCCTTCAGAGCACTGGTTGAAAAAGAAAGCGGTAAGAGGATTAAGTGCTTAATAACTGATCAAGGAGGAGAATTCACTTCCGGTGAATTCAACAAATAGTGTGAAGAGAGTGGAATCAAGAGGCGACTATCTGCCCCCTGGAGTCCACAGTAGAATGGCCTAGCAGAAAGGAACAATTAGATTGTGGTTGAAGCAGCTAGAACTATGTTTATCCAAGGGAAGGTTGCTCACACCTTTTGGAGAGAAGCGGTGAGCACTGCAGTCTACACAATGAACCAAGTACTCATAAAAAAGGGTAAGGATAAAACCCGTTATGAGTATTGGACCGGCAACACACTAGTGGTAAGCTACTTCAGAGTGTTTGGTAGTAAATGTTATATCAAGAGGAGTGAACATCAGAGAAAGTTTGATGCTAAATGTGATGAGGGAATATTCCTAGGGTATTCCACAAAGAGAAAAGCTCTCAAATATTCCAACAATAGGACTCAAAGAATTGCTGAAAGCATCAATGTTAGAATTGATGAAACCTCTGAGAAATCTGAGGAAACTGGTAGTGAGCAAGTAGGAGATGAACCGGTTGTAACCTTCTTGGAATCGGTTGCAAAACAACCTAGCACCAGCAACAATGCTCCTACATCGGTAGATGCTGATGCTGATGAAGATGAGGATGAAGAAGAAAAGTAAGAGGAAACAACTAAGATCATTCCTAGGTATGTAAAGCTGAATCATGATCCAAAGTAGATCATAGGAGACAAGGATGCATGAATTATTACAAGAAGAAAGGTTAGAGAAAACTCTTGCATGATCTTTGAATTTGAGCCTAAAAAATTCAAAGAGGCACATAAAGATGAAGACTGGATCAAGGCAATGGAAGAGGAACTTGACCAGATAGAAAATAATGGTACATGGTCTTTGGTACCCAAACCTGAGCATAAAAATGTCATAGGCTCCAAATGGGTTTTCAGAAACAAACTGAATGAAGATGGCATTGTGGTAAGAAACAAAGCCAGACTGGTGTGCAAAGGATATGCTCAAGAAGAAGGAGAAGACTATGGAGAAACCTTTGCTCCAGTAGCTAGATTGGAAGGAGTTCATATGCTTCTTGCATAAGCAGCATTCAAGGGATTCAAAGTATATCAAATGGATGTAAAATCTGCATTCCTGAATGGAATACTAGAAGAGGAGGTGTATATAGAGCAACTTGATGGGTTTGCCCTATCAGAAGATAGTGACATGGTGTGTAGGCTACTTAAGGCCTTGTATGGACTAAAGCAGGCACCTAGAGCATGGTATGAATGCTTGCACTCCCATATTGTGAAGATTGGATTTGAGAGAACAAGTGAGGATAGTAATATCTACCTGAAGTCAGAAGGTGATCAGATTCTAATCTGTGAGGTATTTGTTGATGACATAATTTTTGGAGGAGATGACAAGATGAGTCATGACTTTGCAGATGAGATGAAAAAAGAGTTTGAGATGTCACTTATAGGGGAGATTAAATTCTTCATTGGACTACAGATTTAAAAAATGAAAGATGGAATCTTTATCACTCAGTCCAAATATGTCAAAGAGGTGTTGAAGACCTTTCGCATGGAAGACAACAAACCGGTTGGTACACCGATGGTGACCAGTTTTAAATTATCAAAAGAGGATGAGTCAGGGTTGGTAAATTGCACTATGTAGTATATAGCAGACCGGACATTGCACATCAGTGGGCATTACTGCACAGTTCCAGAAAAGCCCAAGAGAATCCCACTTGGTAGCACTCAAGCGGATTCTGAGATATCTGAAGGGAACTATTGACTATGGATTATGGTATCCATACAGTAATGATTTCAACCTGAAAGTGTTTACAGATGCTGACTAGGCTGGTAATGTGGACGACCGGAAGAGCACAACCGGTGGTGCATTCTTTCTTGGTGGCAAACTAGTCTCATGGATGAGTAAGAAGCAGAGTTGTATCTCTCATTCTACAGCAGAAGCGGAGTATGTTGCAACATTTATGAACTGCACCTAGACAATCTGGATGAAGCATGTATTAAATGGCTTCAAAGTTCCTGTATCTGTACCGGTAAGTATATTTTGTGACAACACAAGTGTGATTAACATCTCCAAGAATCCAGTTTTACATTCTAGAACCAAGCACTTTGAGCTTAAGTATTGTTAGGAATAAGGTGTCTCAACCTTGGATAATTCCAATTCTTATTATTTGTTTTGTAAAATATATTTCTTGCAAATAATGTAATTAAGTGTGAGTGTACATGTCTAGTTGGCATGTTGATGTGTCACTCCACTTGATGTGTTGGCATCTTGAATTGTGTGTAAGGAGATCATGGCTGAAACAGTTATGACAGATTCCTATGACACGTAAGAGCTATTTCTGGGAGATTTCAATGATGGGTGAAGACATGCAAGAGCTATCTTTGGAAGTTGCCCTAAAAAGGAAAGCGCATAAGCATTTTTTAGGGTTACAGACTGTGATACAAAAAGAGTGTATTGTTGGTATGATATCGAGCTACTGGATTTGTCTTGAAGTGTCGATTGTCTCCTGAAATAACTTGCATTGCAAGTGTGTTGTAACCATTGTGTTGAAGATAATACATTGTGCAGGTTTTGCAGTGCTGGGGTTTTTTACCGAAGGTTTTCCCCAGGGTAAATCATTGTGTCATTCTCTATTTTCTGTATGCATGGTATATGGCTGCAATATCTTTGTTAAAGTAGTTAACGAATCTGAAATTGTAAGGATTTAAAAGAATTTGCACAATACTTTCCTCTAGAGATTAGTGTAGGAAGTTGTTTCCACACCTGAGTTTCCTTACAAGTATCATTTCTTAAGGGAAAAGGTTCAGAACAAAGAAGTTGTACTTGAACATGTTTCAAGTAAGGAGCACTTAGCAGACATATTCACCAAGCCTCTACCGAAGGCTACCTTTACCTATTTAAGAGGTGAATTAGGGGTGCTGCCCCTTCAAGAGGTGAACTAAAGGTGTGTGCTCCACATCAGTCAGGACTTACATTGATATATCATTTTTAGGATTGGTGTGATGAAGGATGCAACTCCTTAGGGGGAACAACATAGGAGAACATAGATATATATGCCTCCACTTTGGCATTGCTGTCAAAGGGGGAGAAGATGTGAACCAGAGACGATATCTGCAGTGTTGGGGGAGAAGATGTAAAGCAGAGAGATATCTTTATATATTGTCATCAATGCCAAAGGGGGAGATTGTTGGCATATATGCAGAGTATGATGACATGATGATATTGTATGTTGTCATTGATGTCAATATGTTGAAAAGTGAAGTGGTATATTGAAGTAAGCAACTTGCAAGAGAACCGGTATCTGTGAAAAGCAACTTGCAAGAGAACCAGTATGATGTTGTGAATAGGTATATGGGAAAAAATGAAGC
This sequence comes from Cryptomeria japonica, assembly GCF_030272615.1. Taxonomy (NCBI): domain Eukaryota; kingdom Viridiplantae; phylum Streptophyta; class Pinopsida; order Cupressales; family Cupressaceae; genus Cryptomeria; species Cryptomeria japonica. The sequence goes on along the minus strand of NC_081408.1, from coordinate 715,276,219 downwards.
GGTATGTCTGTCCAAGTGAACTGGCATGTTGGAATGTGAGCTGGTATCTGGAATGTTTTGTATCAAGGTTTCATATGGTATGACTATCGGTTGGTAGTCTCAGCTTTAGGGTTTCTGGTTGAAGTATTCCAAGCCTATGTGATTCAACCGATGACATTGTGTGATGAGTTAGCATTGTAATGAAGAATAGATTGTGTTGCCACATCAGCCTTGTGTGCGTGAAGGATCTTGCATGAAGGAGATTGATCCTATCTACCTCGGGAATGTACGCGGTCTCTGTAAATGGTAGAAAATGCGTGATGGGTTATCTGATGAATACTAAGAGGGGGGGTGAATTAGTATGCTAAAAATATTTGCCCTTAAACACTTTACAATACTGATAGTAAACCGGTAAAACAATTTAGCAGACAAACCGGTTAGCACACATACAAACCAAATAGCAAATAATGCATTCACCCACAAAAGTACAAACACCATAACACATGAGATTTTGATGTGGAAACCCAATTGGGAAAAACCACGGTGATATGGAACTCACAAGTAACTATCTGTAGAATAGGAACCAGACCGGTTAAGGTCTTACAATGTTCTTTACCAGAACAGGTCTTGTTAGGAATCTCAATCTCTGTTAGGAGATAAGTCCGATTAAAGACTACCTTGCTAGAGGATTTTAGATCCACAACTATGAATCACCTTGTTAGAGGATTTACAAAAGGCTTTTGGGTCTACCCGGTTAAGGGCTACAGACTTGTCAAAGATGTGAGTAATCAACAAGTGATTGATCTAGCTAATATAACAGACTGCTTGGTTAGATCCTTGATAGCTCATTCCTAATGCATTCCATCATTACTTCAATCTTCTACACATTCATATTCTCTCCAACTCCTCAACCGCCTTAAACCCTAGCAACAACATAAACCTTCACTACAACCACATCAACAACCTAAAACCCTAGACATGATGTCCTTATAAAGGAATCTAATTTCATGTCGGTCCAATAGGATTACATTACAATTTCCTACGTTCAATGAACTTGGACATACTTGGGAACACGACACAAAAAGAACTGTTAAAGTGTCAGCACCATCAAACAATCGGTGAATGGTAACTCATCACAAAGTATTAATGTCGGTTCAAGAAAAATGCTGGTTGCCAGTTTGACAAAAAATGAAGACTGGGAAATACGTGTTCTGCCGCTTTGATCCTTCGTGCCGCTTGAGATCCTCGAACCGCTTGGGGTCTACATACCGCTTCAGACCGGTAAACACATTCTGCAAAACACCAATAGTCTAACGACTATAATACAACATACCGATTGCAACATATTTCGGTTGAACTTAGGCTCATACATATAAAGAATATCTCAATGCAAGTGTGTGTCCATCAATGACAATCACATCATAAACATAAAAAATGCCAACAATCTCCCCCTTCGGCATTGATGGCAACACTTAGGAAAATAAAATTTTGACATCTACATGTTTTACAACAAAATCATGCCATTAGCAAAATTGCTCCCCCTAAACATATACACTATCCCTTTGACAATACAATGTATAACAATTTTGCATATAGAGCATAAACATTGAGATATTCAGAAGATATATCAAAATTTTGATTACCAGATACTTCTCCCCTATACTTCTTGATTACCAAATACTTCTCCCCTATACTTCTCCCAAATAGAATTCTTCTCCCCCTTTGCCAACAATGACAAAGTATAGCTAAACAACCCTATTTTCATTTGATATTAAAATAATAAAATTTTATGACAATAAGGAATAATACTTGTCAAAAATAGATTTAAAGTCCTACAAGAATTGTTTCATCGATAAAGACTAGGACTCAAGTAGGGAGGTGGCTACTTATTTCTCTATCTGCATCTGAGAGACCTGTTCTTCCATGACATCAATTGTGCTCATCTCCCGTGTCATTGTTAAGGCATCCAGGTTTAGATAGCACTTCTGAAGAATTTGCAATCATGGGAGTAGAACCAGCTGTAGCTCCTGCAAATCTCTAGACCAGGTGTTGATCTCTTGCTCCATTTTTGTTGACTGGATGTGAAACCGGTGAACGGTTTGCCCATAAGTTGTAAAGGAATCATAAGGCAGCTTGAATGTACTCATGTAGGACTGCAAGTCTATTTGAAGCTTTTGCTTCTGAGCTAGCACATCATCATAGAACATATGGGGTTGGCAGATCTTGCTGAGTAGCAGATTCCCCTCATCTAGAGCATCCCTTATATCCTTTTGTTCTTTTTGCAATTCAGACTGGAGCTCATTCAACTTCTTTACCAGAGCTATATTAAGAGCTTTTTGATGCTCTTTCTTGACATTTGCCTCTGCTGCCTCTTCTAGGCTCTGCACCTGATCATCCACTACTATGCATAGGAGCTTAAGTTTAGCCAGTAATGATTCAATGTTGGGAAGGTTAGTACCGGGTATCAAACCGGTAAGAGTGTCCACAACCGCTTGAATTACATCCTGCTCCTTCTTCCTCCATATGTTTTCAAGTCATTCTTGGGCAACTTTGATGCTCTGTATCAGCTCCATTTCACTTGCAGACTGTAGGTCGATAGGACTGGTGAGGTTAGCCGGTTTGGCTTGACTACCGGTTGCCTTTGGAGTCTCCATCTGGGTTCTCTTTGCCACTTAGCTTTCCTTATCCTCTTCTATTTTTTTTCTTCTCCGCTTCTCTCCTTTTCTCCTCTGCTTTGTCTTCCTAAGCCTTTTTCCTCTTAGCTTCTATCCTCTTCTTCTCTGCTTTGTCTTCCTCTGCCTTCTTCCTTTCTGCTTCCTTTCGCTTCTCCTCTTCATTCTCTTCCTCTTCCTTCTTCTTTTTCTCTACTTCTCTCCTCTTCTCTTCTTCCTTATCTTCCTCTTCCTTCTTCTTCCTCTCTGCTTCCTTCTTCTTCTCCTGTTCCTTATCTTCCTCTTCCTTCTTCCTCCTCTCTGCTTCCTTCTTCTTCTCCTGTTCCTTGTCTTCCTCTTCTTTCTTTTTCCTTTTGTCTTCTTCTCCTGTTCCTTGTCTTCCTCTTCTTTCTTTTCTTTTCTCCTCTTCCTCTTTTCTCTTTTCCTCCTCTTTCCGCTTCTCCTCATCTTCATCCTTTTTCCTCCGCTCTGCCTGTTCCTTTGCCACTTCCTATCTGTCCTCGGCTTGCTTATCAACTTGTTTAGCCTATTACTCCTGTCCTGTTGCCTCAGATGGTGTTTCCTGAGTAACATCCTCTACGTCCATAACATCGACATCAATGGTGTCGATCAGCTCAACAACCGGGTTTCCTTCATCATCAAATGCTTCATCTGGTTTTGTTATTACCGGTTCTTGCTCAGCCTTCTAGTTGGCCTCAGCTACTCAATGCATTTTCAGAGCTTCTAGAGAAAGGGTGTGTTTATTATTGAGCACTTGTTTACCCTTCCCTTCAAGTAACAGGAGTCTTCTTCTTCTCATGAAGAAGAGGCCTTTGCATTTGTTCATCACTTCAAACAGTTCTGAATTTGATACATCCAGAAAATGTTCAGCAAAAACTTTTTCTGTCATTTCCTGTTCCTACTCTATGGCAATGTGCCATTTATTTTTTAAGGATTTATACAAAGAATCCGGTGTCTTAGATCTAATTTCTGAAGGCAATCGGTCATTAACACATAAATACTGAATTATTTCTTTTTCCACCGCTTCCTTTTCATCATCATTAAAGTCATCAAAACAATCAATTAAATCATTCAATACTTTTCTCCTAATGTTTTTGATAGTTCTTTGACAATGTGTCAATGGTTTGTAGGAGGAGATGTCAATATTTACCAGTGCCAATGATGCGGGTTCATTCTTAGTCTTTTTCTTTGCTTGACGTGTTTTCTTTGGTTTATCCTCAGACATAGTTTCTTCTGAGTCTAGAGAGGTAGTCCTTGTCTTCCTCTTTCTCTCGAACACTTTAGTAGGTGCCACTTCAGGTTTCTTCTTAGCCGGTGACCGCTTGGTCACTGCAGGACTGGCTGTAGTAGCCGGTGCCGATGTTGAAGGCACTGTTTTTGCCTTCTTCATTGAAGGTTCTTTTCATTTGTTTGCTAAGGGTTCCTCAACTGGTGTTATTCTTTCTAGGTAGGTGCCGATTCTTTTTGCCTTTGGATCAAGCGGTGAGGCAATAAGGGTAGAGGCATATCCTTCCAGCATATCATTCATTACCTCATAGCCCATAGGCTCCACTTCCTCCTATATAGGCTCAACAACCTCTATTATGCATTGATCCACTTTGATGGTGAAACAAATATTATCTTCATATTTCTTGACAATATCAGCTGATATTCTCACCCTTTGACTCATTTTGTGTTTGAACTCATCAAAATACTTGTTCAGAACTTTAGGGTAACTGGTCCCAACTACTTGAATGCTTTCCTTGATTTGCTTGGTTACCGGTTGGTCAGCTGACCACTGGACATCACCTACTCCTAGAAAGTAGCCTTGGAAGTAAAAGAAAATCCCAACCAGTAGTTGTCCAAACTTGAACCTCAATGCATTATCCTGCTTGATTGTTTTCAAATTCTATAGGAGTTGCCTTTGCATACCGGTGCATAGGTCAAATGATGCATCCTCCTTGATCATCCGGTAAGCGGCATTTACTGCTGCAGTAGATACAAAGTTAATTCTACTAGCTGAGAATATGCATACTTCACTAGATCGTCCTTGATAGAATTGACGGTCATACCTCGTGAGTCACTCACTGAACCGGTGAGCTTGGACATTTCAGTTTTGCTTACCATCCTTAGGGCTAGCACATCCCCTGTATTACAGACACCAGTGATGACATGAATTGCTTGTGGTGTTATATCATGCATTCTTTCCAGGTACATCTTGTCACCATGAACTCTGCTCAGAATGATCCTAATGTGATCATCTGTGAAATCCTCCAGGAAATAAATAGCATTGTGGAGCTTCTTCTTCTCCAAGATACTATACTTTGATTTGATCTTTTTATCTTGTCCATAGAACAAACCTAGCTGGGAATGGATAGCGAGAGACCCTAGGTCTTCAATCTTGCAATCTATGTAATCAGAAATCCCTTCTTCTACTATAACACCAGCTGGAACTTGTGATAGGGCATTATACTTAGACTTGCATTGAATAAAACTTGCAGACTCGATAGATGCACTAGAACTGGTATGAGATGCAGAAGCCATGATAGAAACTTAAAAACTCAAGAAATACCTTTTGAAACATGTGAATTTAGGGCTTTCAGATTCTCCTTCACTTCACACTCCGTCGGTTGCAGAATCACCGCTTTGCATTCTTCACTTGGCTGTTTGCAATTTGAATTTGAATCTCCTTCGCGGTTTCTCAATTTCTCAAAATCTCAGCACAATTCACCTTTTCTTCGCTCTTCTCTTTGAAAAACTTTTCTTCGCTTGAACACTGATAGTGAGAAATGATTTGAAAAATACTTTTAAGCATATTCCTCACCTACCGCCATTAATGCTCCTCCATTAGGGCATAAACCCTAATTTGCCTTTTACCATTTTCGGTCTTCCACCAACTGACAGGTATCACATACCAGTTAAGGTCTTTTACCAGTGTAAACTGGGCATTTGAAACATTTTTCCATTTGCTCCCCCTAAGCTTTTCTGAAGCTTAGTCTGCCGGTTCCATGATTTCACACTAGGTGCAAAAACCAGTTACTCTTGTATCACCGTTGGTTTCTTTTTGCAGGTTTTTTTCATGTCCACTTGAACAGTGTCAACATCAATGTTTCCTTCCGGAGTGACCGGTATATCATTATATATGTTCTTTCTTGATCTACAGAATCTGGCAATGTGACCCGGTTCTTTGCAGTGATAGCAGACCAATCCAGGTGCTCTCCAAGTTTCATTATTCATGTTGCCATTCTTCCTTCTGCATGTTGCAATAGTGTGACCATGACCATGATAGATCATACAATTTTCTCTCCATCCGGTTGCCACTTGATAGCCACCACTTCTTGACTAATGATTGAAAGCATTAAACCAGTTGTGATTCTGGTTCACAAAAGGTTCAGGACCAACTCCTTGGGTCCTTTGAGGATATCTTCCAGTGTTATTCATAACAGACCTGCATTCAGATGCTCTATGCCCAGACTTGTTGCATGCATAACAGTTACCATTAAATCTATAGGATTGAGGCTTATCATTTAGGAAATAAGGAAAATTGTTGTAAGCCTTACTCCTACACACATTTGCAGTATGTCCTTCTTTAAGATAGTTAAAGCAGACATGTTTAAAATTTTGCTTACCTTTATCCTTTGATGCCAGTTGTTTCTTTGATGTTCCAGCATTTGTACCAGAGGTCTCACCTTCCTCATGACCGGAATAACCAAGTCCATTGGTATTCTGTGCCAGTTTGGCAGATTCAAGCTTTTGCTCTAGCTTGACAGTACTCTTGTTGAACTTAGCAAGTATTTCCTTTGACTCAGAGATTTCTTTGGAAATAGCAGCATTTGTTTCCATCAGGTTTTCATTCTCAGAGATGGCAATGTTCAGTTCTCCTTGCATGTCTTCCTTTTCCACTTTGCTTGCATGGACTTGAGCAGATAGGGCACTGATCTCTTGTTTTAGCTTGGAGATCTCAAGATCTCTGTCCTTTACCAGATCTTCAGCTTTCGTCTGGTTCTCATGCTCTTGACGCATCCAGATAGTCAGTCCTTCCAACTCCTTTCTCAGGTTGGAGTTTGATTCATTCAACTTATTTACTTCTGCAATTAGGGCTTCCATGTCTGCTTCATCTGAAAAACTATTTTTAGATAGCTCCATCAGCTTTCAGCATGTTCTCTCCTTTTTGCCCGAGAGACCTTATATTTTGCCATAAGTTCATCATAGGCTTGCTCAGACTGAGTGAGCCGGTGAGTAAGTTCCCTCAATGTGTATTCCCCCATATCTCTTTCCAAGTGGTTAAACTTATAGAAAGGTAGGATTTGATACAAATTGATGAATACTAAGAGGGAGGGGGGGTGAATTAGTATGCCAAAAATCTTTGCACTTAAACACTTTACAAGACTGACAGTAAACCGGTAAAATAGTTTAGCAGACAAACCGGTTAGCACACATGTAAACCAAATAGCAAATAATGCATTCACCCACAAAAGCACAAACACCATAACACATGAGATTTTGACGTGGAAACCCAATTGGGAAAAACCAAGGTGAGATGGAACTCATAAGTAACTATCTGTAGAATAGGAACCAGACCAGTTAAGGTCTTACAATGTTCTTTACCAGAACAGATCCTGTTAGGAATCTCAATCTCTATTAGGAAATAAGTCCGCTTAAAGACTACCTTGCTAGAGGATTTTAGATCCATAGATATGAACCACCTTGTTAGAGGATTTACAAAAGGCTTTTGGGCCTACCCGGTTAAGGGCTATAGACTTGTCAAAGATGTGAGTAATCAACAAGTGATTGATCTAGCTAATGGTACAAACTGCTTGGTTAGATCCTTGATAGCTCGTTCCTAATGCATTCTAGCATTACTTTAGTCTTCTACACATTCATATTCTCTCCAACTCCTCAACCACCTTAAACCCTAGCAACAACATAAACCTTCGCTACAACCACATCAACAACCTAAAACCCTAGACATGATGTCCTTATAAAGGAATCTGATTTCATGTTGGTCCAATAGGATTACATTACAATTTCCTAGGTTCAATGAACCTGGACATACTTGGTAACACGACACAAAAAGCACTGTTAAAGTGTCGACACCGTCAAACAATCGGTGGATGGTAACTCATCACAAAATGCTGGTTGGTAACTTATCATAGAGTATTACCGGTTCATATAAAATGCCGGTTCAAGAAAAATGCCGGTTGCCTGTTTGACAAAAAATGAAGACTGGGAAATATGTGTTCTGCCGCTTTGATCCTTTGTGCCACTTGAGATCCTCGAACTGCTTGGGGTCTAAATACCGCTTCAGACCGGTAAACACATTCTGCAAAACACCAATAGTCTAACGACTATAATACAACATACCGGTTGCAATATATTCCGGTTGAGCTTAGGCTCATACATATAAAGAAGATCTCAATGCAAGTGTGTGTCCATCAATGACAATCACATCATAAACATAAAAAATACCAATATTATCAACCTCCAGAAAGTGGTGAAGAATGAATGATGGAGAACGTCTTGAGATCTGTTCAAGACTATTGTAATTAATGCAACATGTTCAATGGTTAGGATTGAACCGACTGAATTGCTTAACCTAAATGTTTAGGGTTTAGGGTTTATGCTACCAACCTATCTGTTCTGTATAAGGTCGATGTTGTTTTTCATGTTGAGGTTGTTGGCAAATGTTGTGTGTGTAGCTAAGTGCAGAGATACGTGATTCTTGCCAGACCAGATAAGAGAATAGATACCTGCAGAGTGTGATTGCAGAAGGAAGGAACTAAAGCGGATCTGCATTGGCATTGAAGTGTTGTTACCAGATCATTGTAATACTTGTTGACCTCTAACCACTTCAATAGTTGGAAAATCCCTTAACAGGGTAGCTTTAATTGACTTGCTGTAAATCCTTTAACAGGGTGACTCAAAATCTTTGAGTTCTTGAAATCCTCTAACAAGGTAACCTTTAACAGGGTTTAACCCTTAACCGGGTATTTTAGCCATCCCTTAACCGGGTGATCCCTAGCAGGATCGGTTCCTAACAGAACCTATTGTAAAAGTCTCTAACCGGACTAGGCTCGTAATAGAGTGGACTTCAAAAGGGTTTAAAGAATAGCTTGTGGGTATTCATCCCCACCATGGTTTTTCCCAGTTGGGTTTCCACATGAAAAAATATGTGTGTTATGTGTGATGCCTTTTCATGTGATGCTTTGTTATTTTATTTCAAGCGGTAAAGCATGTTGAACTAGTAAGTCTTTACATTTCTGTTGATATATCACTAGTGTATGCATATGGGTGAAGTGGAAATAAGATGTTAGATTGTGTGGAAAGTTAAGAGCTACTGGTTTATGTCTTTCACATTCTTACTGTGTTTACTGGGAGTAATCTGGTTTAGACCGGTGCTATTGCTTGCCAGTCAAGTTCAGAGTTTTCAGTCATAACTGGTTTAAGTAAAATTGATTTTTGTCTATACTGATTCACACCCCCCCCTCTCAGTACCAGTTTGGTACTAACTGTTCATCATTTATTCATCACAAATACCCTAGTAGATATCCAGCAAACGCTTCACACAAAGTTAACAAAGGATACAACTATCTAGTCAAACATCTGCAATCAACTGATCAAACTGTCTTATCAATAGTATCATATCCACATCAAGTGGTCATTATCTTGTCTTAAACAAAAGATGATACACTCAAAATCAGATAGGTTAGTCTTAAACAGGGTCCGCAACTTTCTGAGATCAGACATTATCAACTATAACATCAAGCCACTGAGAAAGAAGGCACAAGGTTAGTATAGTTGCTGAATTTTGTCTGGGTCAGTCTTTATCTTTTATCTTTTGGTGACAGATTGTGTTCCTATGCTACTAAAGGATGTCAACAAGTGACTAGAGGAGCCATGATGGGCATTATCTTTTTCTTTGTTTGTTGTTTGTGGTGTGAACCAATGAAGTTCTAGGGAAATTTCTCTAGTGGGTATCTGTGATAGGAGCATTCAACTTGTGAATGCCACACATACCTCGACCCCTAGTGTATTTACCAGAATGGAGGGTTTCACTCCTTGTCTACTACGTGTTTGTTCCTTTAATGAGATATCTTTACATCTTGGTTCTTTATACCCTGATGTGCTAAGCTCCATTGTTCAATAATAAGGCTCAGTGAAGAATATATATTGCACAATAAATAATGACACAAGTTTGTGAATCAATCATTCTCATTTAATCTTTGCTTATTGCTACTTTGCTGATTCTTTTCTCATCATCTCTTTCTAAATCATTTTCTATCATGTAACATTATTCTTTCATCAATCTATTCTCTCATATTCTATCTCAATATCATCTTCACATCACCTATCTCTATCTCTAATCAACTAACTATTTTTCTATCTAACATTCTTATTTTTTCAAGCGATCATTCATACCTTTAATGCATAAACAATCTCTCAAGGGGGCATTACACCCTAAGCGTCTCCCGGGAATACTAGGGAAGATTTTTTTTTCTTTTTCTTTGAAACAACATCATTCTGACATTGTCTCAAAGAGGGGCAAATGTAGACACCTAAAAATGTCTCATTGATAATGTACTAATTATTCATCTAATTGATTAAATAATTCTTTAATTATTTAATTAAGTTAATTAATCTTATTCTTCTAATTTCATATTTCCTCATCATCTTACTAATTATTTCTATTTCAATTCTATCATTGTTTAATCATTTAAACCATTTTCTAATGATTAATTAAATATCTATTATTTAGTTAATTGTGATTATTAATCCTTCAATTTAAATAATCTTTATTATTTAAATAAATTCTTTTTCAATTTCTATCTCTATTCAGTTAATCAATTAATCATTAACCCTTTTCTAAATATTAATTAAATATTATTATTTAATTAATTGTGATTTTAATCCTTTAATTTAAATAATCTTTATTATTTAATTTAATTCAATTTCTAAATAATTAAATAGTTTCTTTAAATTATTTAATTAACTAATTAATTCTTCTGATTCCAATTCCAATTCCAATTCCCCAAATTCTAATTTCATTTAATTTCTAAATTCTGCTAATTTCATTTAATTTCAAATTCTTCTAATTTCTTCTAATTTAATTTAATTTAATTTAATTTAATTTCTAATTTCTTCTAATTTTGAATACATGTGCATGATTTCAAAAATCAAAATGAATTATCAAAGTCAAGTTCTAAATAAATTCAATATTTGAATTAAATTTCATGCAAAGATTAAATTGAAAATCAAAGTTAAAGTTCAAGCATATGCTAAATTAATTCATTCAATCAATTAATTAATTAATTCAATTATCTCTTCAATCTCTATTTTTATCTTTTAGTTAGAGTTTTGTAAATAAAGCTCTCAATCAACTTTCAATTAGTTAACTATCTCCTCCTCTTTATTTCCTCCAATCACCCTTTTTCATCTTTCAATCAACTTTTTCTCAATTAGTTGACTCATTTAATCTATTCAATCTATTTTGTTTCACCTCCAAATTAGCAGTTCAACTATCAATCAACATGTGAGCTCACCTGAGTTCCAACTCTCAATCAATTCTCATCCAATTATCTATAAATTGAGCATCCAATTCCTCACAATTCCTCGAAATCACGAACTTCAAATCTTTGTGTCATTTGCAGGTTGTCAGTGCGATATCTAAGAGACGCCCTACCACAAAGAAGAGAATAACAATGGGAGCTATATGCAGTCTTGGAATAGGGAGAATTGATTGATATATTTCACATTCTTGTTTCTTGCTTTTGCATTATTTTATTGTGTGTTTGTTTGAATTCTATTAGGACAGGGATTCATGATTTCTCCCTTTGATTTATAGTTGATTTACATTATAAATTTTAACATATGACACGGAGTGTGGGATGAAGCCATGCACCTAGATCTAACAATAACATGTTGAGACGAAGCCGCCTTGCGAATTTGAGGAAAAGTTGCCTGGACCGTGGTGGGAATGTACACGGTCCTTCAAAAAATCCGTGAAACAAAAAGTGTTTTTCCGCCTCTGCAAATGGAGTCCAAATCTAAAAGTACAGCTGCACGCCTGCAACCTACACACAAAAGAGAGAGTAAAATGGGTTGGGATTGGGGGTTTGCCTTCAGGTCAAACCCTAGTTTTTGAATTAACCGAGTAATGAAAGAAAGTACTTGCAAGTAAATGTAACTGAAAGACTGTACTATAAATCACCTCAAGGGAGGTTGTAGATAGAATGTAGGTAGAAATTATTGTATGAAGTTGAATGTTTGAATGTATCTCTTCCTCAATGGTTGAATCCTTGACTTGAATGCAACACCTAACCTTGAAGGGAGACTTGAGAATGCTCAATGCTGGAAAAGAATGCTTGAATGCATGATCTCATGTATCTATCTTATCTCTTAATGTACTTTATCTCACTTATCCAAAGGAGAGGACAAATGCAACATATATACATGTCAATTAGGGTTAATGAAACTGGTTTTTGTCACAGCCCGACATCGGGGAAGTTTTGCCGCTCACTGCACAACCTTCAATGTGGACTTAGGATGGGTCCTGCCCCAAAATAGGGCAGGGACAGGGGTGCCATGCCCTTGTCCCACCCCTTTCTCTAGGGCATAGTGTAGATAGGGTGGTGCAGAGGGAAAAGGAGAAGCAATTTTTAGGGGTTGAGCAGTCTTCGATCTTTGATCAGGATAGGGGATTCAATTTTGCATGCGTGTGGACCCTAATGCGGTCAAAAATTGCTAGGGTCACAATTTTATGACACTACATTTAGCCCCCACTTTTGCGGGAGTATGAGCGTACACCAATACTGTTGTTAAAGTACAAGGAAATAATATTGAAATACTTTTACCATGTCAAGGAGGCAAGATGCGCGAAGCCCCTAGTGGACTTGGGATCTTATAACTTTGATTAACAAAGTAAAAGAGAAGATCAAGAAGGGGAGAACCATGACTACAATTTGCAAATTTCCCCTCACTATGAGTCATGAAATCAAGGATACCAAATATTACAAAGCAAAACAAAGTTCACTAAGTAATTCTAAGTATCAAGAAGGAAAACATGAATGGAGTGGATGCCCCCATGTTAAAGCGATCATGTGCGTCTTATCAGGAGTGATTTCTTTAACGTAGGATACACATAAGAGAGAGAGAAGAGAGGGAGCACGTTATCACAAGGATTTAGCCCCCAATCAAGGAATAAACCCAAGGATAATGAACACAAAACATGAGGTATTTTTGCTTTCCTCGGGGTTAGTATGCTGTATGATAACTCATGTATATCATATATATATGTGCATATAATAATCGTTGTTCCCCAAAGAATGGAAACTTCCTTGGAAGAAAGAGAAGAGAGGATGTCTTTTGAGTCAACATGAAAGAGACCAAGAAAAGATCTCAATATTTTGCATCGTCCCCAGATAGACATTAAGGGGATAATATAAGAATAGGGATACACATAGAAGTATAGCCGCAAAAGAGAAAGAGAGGAGAGAGAGAAGATATACACTGGTAATATTGCTAATCTAGCATGACATCCCCCTCCCGATCTCGCTGATCACTGTTTCAGGAAGGAGAGAAACAGGTCAAAGGAGCGACATCAAGCACAACAGATGGAGCTATCACAAGATCCAAACAAGGACGATCCTCATGTTGTAAGTCACTTTGTTTGTTTCTAAGAGCTTGGATTAGGGTTTGTGAAATTTTGATTGATAAATGCTTGTCCACATCAACATATTCATACTCACTATTAAAGGCATTAGGAGTTGTATTGCCATCATGAATAACATTTTCACCCATTTCTTCATGAAGGTTTAGAGAAAGAGGAGCAAGGACACGAACAGGAGTAAAGCCATCACATGTTTTGTGCAACTTATAATTTGGAGATGTAGGTTGAACATCTTGCTTAAGAGAAAAGGGAAACATGTCAACTATTGGAGTCTGAGAAGATTGGGTATATTGTGATAACTCAATGATGAACAGTGAGTACCAAGCTGGTACTGAGAGGGGGAGGGGGGGGTGATTTAGTACAGGCACAAAAACTTTTCCTGAACCAGTTTGATTGCAGACTGTAAACTACTGGCAATCCCTAGCACTAGTCTGAACCAGATTACTCCTGGTTAAACACAATGCAACTATAGAAGACATGAACCGGTCAATCATCTTAGCTTTCCATACAACCTACTCCCTCATTTCCACTTTTTCCTTATGCATAAATAGATAATCTATCATCAGAGATACAATTATTTACCACTAAACAAGAAATAACAAAACATCACATGAAAGAGGCATCACACCTGACACACATATTTTTTCACGTGGAAACCCAACTGGGAAAAACCACAGTGGGGATGAATACCCACAAGCTGTTTTTGAACTCTTTAGAAGTCCACTCTGTTAGGAGCCAGGTCCGGTTAAAGACTGTTACATCAGGTTCTGTTAGGAACCGATCCTGTTAGGGATCACTCGATTAAGGGATGGCTAGAATACCTGGTTAAGGGTTAAACCCTGTTAGAGGTTACCTTGTTAGAGGATTTTATGAACTCAATGGCTTTGAGTCACCCTGTTAAAGGATTTATAGCAAGCTGGTTAAAGCTACCTTGTTAAGGGATTTTCCAACTATTGAAGTGGTTAAAGATCAACAGGTATCACAATGATCTGGTAATAGCACTCAATGCCAATGTAGATCCGCTTTAGTTCCTTCCTTCTGCACACACACTATGTAGGTATCAATCCCCTCAACTAGTCTGGCAAGAATCAGGTATCTCTGCACATATATACACACACAACATTTGCCAACAACCTCAACACGAAACACCACATCAACCTTATAGGAAATAGATAGGTCGATAGCATAAATCCTAAACCCTAAACACTTAGGTTGAGAAAATTTAGTCGGTTCAATCTTGACAATTGAACACTTTGCATTTGAATACAACGGTCTTGAAAAAATCTCAAGATATTCTCCATCATTCGTTCTTTACCGCTTCTTGGAGGCAATAACCCATCACGCATTCTCCACCGTTTGCAGAGACTTCGCACATTCTTGAGGTAGATAGGATCAATCTCCTTCATGCAAGATCCTTCATGTGCACAAGGATGATGTGGTGACACAATCTGACCTCCATTACAATGCTCACTTCAACTGGAGACCCTAAGATAGAGACTACCAACTGGTAGTCATGCCATATGAACCCTTGATACAAAACATTCCATATACCGGTTCTCATTCAGACATACCAGTTCTGGTTCACAACATCATACCTGTTCTCTTGTTCTCTTGTGACATATTGGTTCACTTGGACAAGCATACCGCTTCACTTTTTCACATATGTTGGTTCACAATATCATACCGGTTCTCTTTATCAGTTGCTTAACTTCAATATACTGGTTCACTCAGCATATTGACATCAATGACAACATACAATATTAACATGTCATCATGCTCTGTACATATGCCAAAAATCTCCCCCTTTGGCATTGATGGCAATATACAAAGATATCTCTCTTTCTACATCACATCTTCTCCCTATTGTTGCCGATATCTTCTCCGCTTCACATATTCTCCCCCTTTGACAACAATGCCAAAGTGGAGGCACAAGCTGCCCTATTCCACTATGCTTCTCTCCCTCAGGAGTAGCATCCTGCAACACATCAATCCTGAAATGATATATCAATGGAAGACCCGACTGATGTGGAGCATAGACTTTTAATTTACCTCTTGAAGGGGCAGCACCCCTAATTCACCTCTCAGATAGGTAAAGGTAACCTTCGGTAAAGGCTTGGTGAATATGTCTGCTAACTGCTCCTTACTGGAAACATGTTCCAATATCACCTCTTTGTTCTGAACCTTTTCCCTCAAGAAATTATACTTGAGTTCAAAGTGCTTGGTTCTAGCATGTAAAACCGGATTCTTGGAAATGTTAATTGCACTTGTATTGTCACAGAATATGCTTACCAATTCAGATACAGGAACTTTGAAACCATTCAATACATGCTTCATCCAAATAGTCTGGGTGCAGTTCATAAAAGCTGCAACATACTCCGCTTCTATTGTAGACTAAGAGATACAACTCTGCTTTTTACTCATCCATAAGACCAGTCTACCACTGAGAAAGAATTCACCACTGGTTGTGCTCTTCCGGTCATCTACATTACCAGCCCAATAAGTATCTGTGAACACTTTTAGTTTGAAATCATTATTGTATGGATACCATAATTCATAGTCAATAGTTCCCTTCAGATATCTAAGAATCCTCTTGACTGCTACCAGGTGAGATTCTCTTGGGCTTTTATGAAATTGAGCGGTAATACCCACTACATGTGCAATGTCCGGTCTGCTATGCACTACATAATGCAACTTACCAATCATTGATTGGTATTCCTTCTCATTTACCAATGCTGAGTCATCTTATTTTGATAGTTTACAACGGGTCACCATTGGTGTACCAACTGCTTTACTGTCTTCTATGCCAAAGGTCTTCAACACCTCTTTGACATACTTGGATTGAGTAATAAAGATTCCATTTTTCATTTGCTGAATCTGTAGTCTGATGAAGAACTTAATCTCCCCTATGAGTGACATTTCAAACTCCTTTTTCATATCATCTGCAAAGTCATGACTCATCTTGTCATCTCCACCAAAGATTATGTCATCAACAAATACTTCGCAGATCAGAATCTGATCTCCTTCTAATTTCAAGTAGATATTGCTATCTTCACTTGTTCTTTCAATCCAATCTTCACAAGATGGGAATGCAAGCATTCAAACCATGCTCTTGGTGCCTGCTTCAGTCCATATAAGGCTTTATGTATCCTACACACCATGTCACTATCTTCTGATAGGGCAAACTCATCTGGTTGCTCTATATACACCTCCTCTTCAAGTATTCCATTTTAAAATGCAGATTTTACATCCATTTGGTATACCTCAAATCCTTTAAAAGTTGCATATGCAAGAAGCATATAGACTCCTTCCAATCGTGCTACTGGAGAAAAGGTTTCTCCATAGTCTTCTCCTTCTTCTTGGGCATATCCTTTACATACCAGTTTGGCTTTATTCCTTACCACTATGCCATCCTCATTTAGCTTATTTCTAAAAACCCATTTGGTTCCAATGACATTTTTATGCTTCGGTTTGGGTACCAAAGACCATGTACCATTCTTTTCTATCTGGTCAAGTTCCTCCTGCATTTCCTTGATCCAGTCTTCATCTTTATGTGTCTCTTTAAATGATTTAGGCTCAAATTCAGAGATCATACATGAGCTTTCTCTGACCTTTCTTCTTGTAAGAATTCCTGCATCTTTGTCTCCTATTGTCTACTTTGGATCATGATTGAGTTTGACATACCTAGGTATATTTTTAACATATTCCTCTTGCTTTTCTTCATCATCCTCATCTTCATCAGCATCAGCATCCACCAGTGTAGGAGCATAATTACTGGTACTGGGCTGATTTGCAACTGGTTCCCAGAAAGTTACTACCGGTTCATCTCCTACTTGCTTACTACCGATTCCCTCTGATTTCTCAGAGTTTTCATCAACCCTAACATTGATGCTTTCCATGATTCTTTGAGTCCTATTAGTGAAACATTTGAGAGCTTTACTTTTTGTGGAATATCCTAGGAATATTCCTTCATCACATTTTGCATCGAACTTGCTCTGATGTTCACTCATCTTGATAAAGAATTTGCTACCAAATAATCTAAAGTAGCATACCATAGGTGTCTTACTAGTCCAGTACTCATAAGGAGTCTTATCCTTTCCTTTCTTGATGAGTACCCGGTTCATTGTGTAGACTGCAGTGTTCACCGCTTCTCTCCAAAAGGTGTGAGCGACCTTTCCTTGGATCAACATAGTTCTAGCCGCTTCAACCACAGTTCGGTTGTTTGTCTCTACTAGGCCATTCTACTGTGGAGTCCGGGGGGCAGACAGTTGCCTCTTGATGCCATTTTCTTCACAATTTTTGTTGAATTCACCAGAAGTGAATTCCCCTCCTTGACCAGTTCTAAGGCATTTGATTCTTCTATCACTTTCCTTTTCTACCAGTGCTCTGAAAGCTTTGAACTTTCCAAAGGCTTCAGACTTGTCCTTCAAGAATGTGACCCACATCATTCTTGAGCAATCATCTGTAAGAATCATAAAATACCTATCTCCTTTCACACTCCTAGTTTTTAGAGGACCACACAAATCAGTATGCACAAGATCAAGTAAGTTGTCAGTAGTGAAAGATTTACCTTTGAAGGTTGAGGAAGACATTTTGCCCAGTTGACATTCTCTGCACAAAGGATTTTCCAGTTTTCTCAGCATCAACAGTCCTCTAATTGCCTTGATCTTATTGGCCTTTACTATGTTATCAAAGTTTACATGGCAGAGTCTCCTATGCCATATCTAGCTATCATAAAACTTAGCCATAATACATGTACTTATATTTTCATTCAGCTGAAATAAGTTACCTTTGGTCTGCATACCAGTGGCCATTAGTTCAACATTATTTCCTTTGATTTTGCACACTCCATTTTTGAATTCCAGAGTGAGTCCACTGTCTTTTAGCTGGGCAATACTCAATAGATTGTGTCTGAGGTCTTCCACCCAATACACATTGTCAGCACTGCTCTTTCCATTTAGAGAGATGGACCCTCTGCCTTTGACCATACATGGTGCATCATTACCAAAGTGAACCACACCACCATCATACTCTTTCAGAGATATAAACTTGCTTCAGTCACCAGTCATATGGTGAGAACAACCACTGTCAATAATCCACTCATTAGAGTTATCAAAGCAAGAGACAAGAGCCTTCTTGTCTGACACATCCTCCTTGACTGCAACAAACACAATATCTTCATTTTCTTCATCTTCTGATTCCTCATCTATGACACCTTCATCAACTACTACAAAATAGTTTCTCCAGTTTCCTCCTTTGAATTTCTTGAACCTTTTTGGTTTGTCCTTGTTGTCACCATTAGGATAGTTTATAGCGATGTGTCCTATCCAGTTACAAGAGAAGCATTTCAAAGAAAGCTTACCTCTGTATTTGCTGGTTCCCTTAGGAAGTCTCTTGGAAAGAAGAGCTTCAAATTCCATAAGAATCTCCTCATCATCCATTTCTCCGCTCTATCTTGGTTCACCACTGGTGCTTGCTTCTTTTCCTTTTCTAGATGGTGTAGCAGATGCTCTAAAAGATGATTCAATCTTCTGAACACTGCCATCAAAACTATTTAGCTCATAGGCTATTAATTTTGCAATGATGGAGTCTAGGGATACCTTAGTCTTGTCTATTGATCTCAACTCCTGAATAGCAGCAACCCTTATTGCATAGACCGGTAATAAGGACCTCAGGACTTTACTAATAATAGTAGAATCTTCCATTTTCCCTCCTGCACTCTTGATGTCTCCAACAATAGTCTTGATTCTTATTCCATATTGTTGAATTGTCTCACCTTCAACCATCTGCATGTCTTCAAACTTCCCTCTAAGGCTTTCTTCCTTATCTTGTTTTACATGCTCATCACCGCCATAGATATTCTCAAGAGTATCCCATACTTCTTTGGGATTTTCTTTATCCTGGACATCGATAAACTCAATGTTTGACAAGCTGTTGATTAGGGCTTCCATGACTTGCCCATTCTCCTGGATCTCTCTCTTTTGATCATCGGTGAGAGTACTGGTAGGAATAGCATAGGCACTTTCAACATAGCTCTAGTGCTGAGCACCCATGCTTTTGATGTATATCTTCATTCTATCTTTCCATATTTTAAAATTGTCTCTGTTGAACTTTGGACCTTCCCTCTTCATCATTACAATAGGATCTTTCCCTCAAGCGGTTAAGCTTACAACACAAAGGACCTGGAGGGCACTCTGATACCAATTGATAACTCAATGATGAACAGTGAGTACCAAATCGGTACTGAGAGGGGGGGGGGTGAATCAGTACAAGCACAAAAACTTTTCCTGAACTAGTTTGATTGTAGAATGTAAACTACTGGCAATCCCTAACACTGGTCCAAACTAGATTACTACCGGTTAAACATAGTGCAACTATGAAAGACATGAACTGATCAATCCTCTTAGCTTTCAATACAACCTACTCCCTCATTTTCACTTTGTCCTTATGCATAAACAGATAATATATCATCAGAGATACAATGATTTACCACTAAACAAGGAATAACAAAGCATCACATGAAAGAGGCATCACACATGACACACATATTTTTTCACGTGGAAACCCAACTGGGAAAAACCACAGTGGGGATGAATACCCACAAGATATTTTTGAACTTTTTAGAAGTCCACTCTGTTAGGAGCCAGGTCTGGTTAAAGATTGTTACATCAGGTTCTATTAGGAACCGATCCTGTTAGGGATCACCCGGTTAAGAGATGGCTAGAATACCCGGTTAAGGGTTAAACCCTGTTAGAGGTTACCTTGCTAAAGGATTTTATTAACTCAATGGCTTTGAGTCACCCTATTAAAGGATTTACAAGAAGCCAGTTAAAGCTACCCTATTAAGGGATTTTCCAACTATTGAAGTGGTTAAAGATCAACAGGTATCACAATGATTTGGTAGTAGCACTCAATGCCAATACAGATCTACTTTAGTTCCTTCCTTCTGCACACACACTATGCAGGTATCAATCCCCTCAACTGGTCTTGCAAGAATCACGTATCTCTACACATAGATACACACACAACATTTTCCAACAACCTCAACATGAAACACCACATCAACCTTATAGGAAACAGATAGGTCGGTAGCATAAACCCTAAACCCTAAACACTTAGGTTGAGAAAATTTAGTCGGTTCAATCATGTGTTCTCCACCATTTGCAGAGACTTTGCACATTCCTGAGGTAGATAGGATCAATCTCCTTCATGCAAGATCCTTCATGCACACAAGGATGACATGGCGACACAATTTGACCTCCATTACAATGCTCACTTCAACCAGATACCTTGAGACAGAGACTACCAACTGGTAGTCATGCCATATGAACCCTTGATACAAAACATTCCATATACCGGTTCTCATTCTGACATACCAGTTCTAGTTCACAACATCATACCGGTTCTCTTGTTCTCTTTGCGAAATACCAGTTCACTTGGACAAGCATACCGCTTCACTTTTTCACATATGTCGGTTCACAACATCATACCGATTCTCTTTGTCAGTTGCTTAACTTCAATATACCGATTCACTCAGCATATTGACATCAATGACAACATAGAGTATTAACATGTCATCATGCTCTATACATATGCCTATTGGTATTTTGGTATGGTTTTGTCATTGATGTGAACACCTATTAAAACACTAGCACTCTGGAGATCCAACAACATTCACCGACAAGCAAGTAACTATTGCACAGTTACTGGTATATGGTTCACCGGCAGGATATAATGTTCACCGACACTTGGAATGATATGGAAAATAATTGGTAATGTCAAAGACATCATGTGGACACTTTGTTTTGAAGAATTAATCATTGGTATATTCATATTTGCATATTTTCTTTTACTGACAAATAGGTCTAGGGCTACCTAGGGTTACACCGGTAGGTTTATCTTTTCGAGATCAGCATGGCACGCTATGGAGATGATTTAATATTGGTGTAAATGCATTAAGCTGACATGTTTAATTAGTTATTGCATCAGATATTATATTGTTTGTAAAATGTTTTTATTGTAATATCTTGTAGAGATGACCTACTAAAACTGGTCTTAGGTTATGGTATAAATGTAAGATCTTATTTGTAAGATCGAAATGCAAAAAAGAATTGTGTGAAGGTATATATTGAGATTAAGCAGAGGTATACACAAAGACATCATTTGAAGGTGAAGCTAGGTTTTTATCAGCATTACACTGGTACTGAATCCAGCATATGAAGATGCTATTCTATGCAGTACATTCTTATTGGATTTAACCATCCAACTGTAGTCAGTGTGACTCCCATTTTTGTGATTGAGCAGTGAGCTCTAGGCTATTGGCCTTTCTGCATGTGCAGACCCCATTTATGTACACTTACTATCTGTAGTAGTATCATCTGATTGTGGGTAAGGTTTCCCATCGTGGTTTTTCCCCTTACAGGGTTTCCATGTACAAATATTGGTGTTATGTGTTGTGGATGACTTTATGTTTATGTTTCATGCATTAATCTTTACCAATATAGCAATTTACTATTAACACTATCTACCGGCACACTTAACTGGTTTACCGGTATTAAGCATTAAGTTGGTTAAGTGGTTTTTGGTTTGAATTTATTAGACAATTGATTGACCCCCCCCCCCCCCCCTCTTAGTTGTCTCCAGGACCTAACAATTGGTATCAGAGCTTAGTCCTCTTTTGCAGAAGTTTAACAACTTGAGGAGATCCAATGTCTACTAATTATTTCAGGAAGGACAATCCTAAACTTGATGGAACCAACTATGGGATATGGAAGATCAGGATGGAGACACATCTGAATTGCATTGGTAAAGACATCTGGGAAGTTACAAAGAATGGTTATATTGCTGTTGTAGCTGGTCAGACTGCTCCAACTACCTTAGCTAAAGATGAGGAGAATGATTGCAAAGCAAGAGAAGCACTTTTGAGCACATTATCAGATCAAAAAATCATGAGATTATTAGATAGGTCTACTGCTAAAGCTATTTGGGATCATTAGGAAACACTGAATGAAGGAGATTCCATAGTCAAGATTGCAAAACTTGAAAGCTTCCGAGTCAGGTATGAACATCTGAAAATGGAAGAAGATGAAAGGATTTATGCTTTTATGGAAAGAGTAAATGAAATTATTTTGGGTATTAAATGTTGTGGAGGAACCTTAAGTGAGGATGAAATTGTTTCAAAAATCCTAAGAGGATTGCCACCAGCATATAAAATGAAGGTTATTGCCATAAATGAGTTGAGAACAATGCCTAATACATCAGTAACTAGGGATACATTGATTGGAAAACTTTCAGCCTTTGAAATTGAGGAATTTGGTCCTGTTGCTACTATAAAGATAGATTTGGCCTTTAAAGCATCAACATCATCTGCTCCATCATTTGACAAATCAAATTGGAAAGCCTTCTATGCAAGAGAACTTGAAGAAACTAGTAAGGAAAATGAAGAGCTTGAAGAACTTGAAGTACTATTTGCAAGGAAAATGCCAAAAGCTCCACTTGGAAGTAAGTATGAAGGTAAAGCACCCTTTAAATGTTTCAACTGTAATAAGATTGGTCATATGGCTTCGAGATGCCCTAATAGACATGCTAGACTAAGAGAAGAAGCTAGAAGAACATACAAGCAGAATCCTGAATATAAGAAATATAGATTTAAGAAGAATAAAGACAAATCTTGTTACATTGCTGCTGAAGGAGTGACTGATGATTCTGACGAGGATCCAGCATACAATGGATGGGTTTTTGTTGCTATAATAGAAGATCAACCAGCACCTACTGCTCAACCGGTAGAACAAGCCCTAGCAGCTAAAGTTGAAGTAAAGGATGAATGGATAATTGACTTAGGATGTTCACATCATATGATAGGAGACAAAGGTAAATTCTTGAACTTTCAAGAATACAATGGAGGTTTAGTAAGATTTGGAGATGACAAAGCCTGTTCAATCAAAGGTAAGGGTACAATATCTCTTGATGGTAAGCATAACACTGACAATGTCTACTATGCTGAAGGATTAAAGCATAATCTTTTAAGTGTTGCTCAATTGGTTGAGAAGGGATTTCAATTACAATTTAAAAATGGAAAATGTAAAATCATGAATAGAACTGGTTTGGAAATTGCAACAGGTAATTAGACTAGAGGTAATATCTTTCATTTGAATAACAGTGAAAAGGCATGCTTGATTGCTCATATAGATGAAAGTTGGTTATGGCATAAGAGACTCTATCATGTAAACTTTGATTGCATGGTGAAGATTAGTACTTCTAAGGCAGTTAGAGATCTACCTAAAATTGTGAAACCTCAGAATACAATTTCTAAGGAATGTCAATATGGAAAACAAGTTAGAGCTAGTTTCAAAAGTATTCCAGAAAAATCCAATAATGCTCTTGACTTGATTCACACTAATTTATGTGGTCCATCTAGAACTAAAAGCTTACAAGGTGATAGATATTTCGTGCTAATTATTGATGATTGTTCTAGAATGTGTTGGGTCACTTCTCTTAGAGAAAAATTAGAAGCACTTGGAAAATTCAAACTGTTCAAAGAAATGGTTGAAAATGAAACCGGTAAGAAAATAAAATGTTTAAGATCAGACAAAGGAGGTGAATTCATATCTAAGGACTTTAATACATTCTGTGAAGTGAATGGAATCAGAAGACAGTTATCAGCACCTCAGACACCACAACAGAATGGAGTTGTTGAAAGGAATAACATAACTATCTTGGATGCAACAAGTAGTATGTTATCTGAAGCAAATTTACCACATAACTATAACTATCTTGGAGAGAAGCAGTTAGCACAACCGTCTATACATTCAACAAAGTTCACATCAAAGGTGAAACCGGTAAGACCCCTCATGAACTATGGTTTGGTAATACTCCAACTCTTATGTATTTCAGAATTTTTGGAAGTAAATGTTATATTAGAAGAGATGAGTATATTGCCAAATTTGATCCTAGAAGTGATGAAGGAATATTTCTTGGTTATTCATCTCAGAGCAAGGCATATAGATGTTTTAATAAGAGATTGCAGAAAATTGTTGAGAGTACAAATGTAAAGATTGATGAACAATTCAGAGGAACTTCAAGGTATATAGACTCTGAAACGGCAACAGAAATTGTGACAAATGAACCTACACTAAATCCATTGGTACAGAATGAAGATCTAGTTACCTCGGTACCATCAAAGGATTCCACAGTAATTGAAGGACAACAACAAAATAAGACACCCCGGTATGTAAGATTGAATCATTCTGAAGATCAGATAATTGGAAACAAATTTAAAGAAGTTATGACAAGAGGAAGATTGACAAATGAAGAGGTATTTCTTATTTCTCAAATTGAACCATCATCTATCAATGAGGCATGTGAAGATAAATTTTGGATTAAAGCTATGGAAGAAGAATTAGGACAAATTGAGAAAAATAATACTTGGAGATTAGTTCCCCGACCTAAAGATAAAAATGTAATTGGAACCAAATGGGTATTTAGAAACAAACTTAAGGAAGATGGTAAGGTTGTCAGAAATAAAGCAAGACTAGTGTGTAAGGGATATTCTTAGAAAGAAGGAGTTGATTACAATGAAACCTTTGCACCGGTAGCTAGAATTGAGGCAGTCAGATTATTCTTGGCTTTTGCAGCTCACAAGAACTACAAAGTTTATCAAATGGATATTAAATGTGCATTCTTGAATGGAGATCTTGAAGAGGAAGTCTATATTGAACAACCTGATGGATTTTCTTTGACAGATGACAATGATATGGTTTGCAGGTTAAGAAAAGCTCTGTATGGATTGAAACAAGCCCCAAGAGCTTGGTATGCAAGGTTGGATAAGTATCTTTTAAAGATTGGTTTTACTAAAGGAAATGCAGACAACAATTTATATTACAAAATAACTAATGATGATATCTTGATTATAGAAGTATTCGTTGATGATATAATCTTTGGAGGAGAAGATGGATTATGTAAGGAGTTCTCTATTAAAATGCAGCAAGAATTTGAAATGTCTATGATTGGAGAAATAAAATTCTTTTTAGGATTGCAGATTTCACAGATTGATAAAGGTATATTTTTGAGTCAATCCAAGTACCTATAAGAGTTACTAAAGAAGTTTGGGATGGAGAACTCTAAACTGGTAAGTACACCTATGACTACAAATGACAATTTATCTCAAAGAGATGAATCTACACCTGTTAATCCAACTAGATACAAATCTATGATAGGAGGTTTACTGTATTTGACACAAACCAAGCCTGATATTATGAATTCAGTATGTATTGTTTCTAGATTTCAAAGTAATCCTAAGGAAAATCATGAATCAGCAGTAAAAAGGATTTTCCGGTACTTACAAGGCACTGCAAATCTTGGATTATGGTATCCTAGAGATGCAAATTTTGATCTATGTGCATACACAGATGCAAATTGGGCAAGAGATGTGGATGATAGAAAAAGCACCACCGGCAGAGCTTTCTTTCTTGGAAAGAGATTAGTTTCTTGGTTGAGTAAGAAACAGAGTTGTACATCTTTATCAACAACAGAATCAGAATATGTTGCAGCAGCAACTAACTGTACATAGGTACTATGGCTTAAACAAATGTTGAAAGACATAAAGGTAAAATGCAAGGAACCTATTACTATATATTGTGATAACACTGCAGCAATTGATATATCTAAGAATCCGGTATTACATTCTAAAACAAAACATGTTTCTATCAAACTGAATTTTCTAAGGGAAAAAGTTGAAGAAAAAGAGATAAAACTGGATTATATGAATACTAAAGAACAACTTGCAGATATTTTCACAAAACCTTTGCCTAAGGAGACTTTTGAATATCTCAAAGATCAGCTTGGAGTCATACCACCATCGGTAGAGACTTAGATAGTTGATGATTGTCATCAACCGGTAGAATTGAAAGACAAATCTTTTATTCCGGTCTTTGATGAGGAAGCTACTTCTCAGGGGGAGTAGTTGGTATATTGAATTGATTGGTATTTTGTATATGAACTTTGGCATTTGATGTCAAAGGGGGACATATATCTATTGAAAAACACATTATCTTTTAAGGAGAGATTGGTAGAGAAATTGATATTGAAAATCCTTGGATAAACACATGTTGCTCCCAGGGGGAGAGAATGTTGTTTAAGGGAGATTGTTGGTTTTTGGTATTTGGCATTTCTGTTTTGGCACTTTGATGGTTTTTCCATCTTGTGTTGCCATCAATGCCAAAGGGGGAGATTGTTGGTATTTTGGTATGGTTTTGTCATTGATGTCAATACCTACTAAAACACTAGCACTCTGGAGATCCAGTAACATTCACCGGCAAGCAAGTAACTATTGCACAATTACTGGTATATGGTTCATCGGAAGGATATAATGTTCATCGACACTTGGAATGATATGGAAAACACTTGGTAATGTCGAAGAGATTGTGTGGACACTTTGTTTTGAAGAATTAATCATTGGTATATGTTGGCAATATTGCATTATAACAGACAATGAAAGATTGTTGGCATTTCATAAGGATATTGAGAAGGTTGTTGATGATTATGGATATAACTGATTAAAGATGTTTAGTGTCTTGATAATATTATTTTGTCATTGATGTCAAGAAATTGATTTTCTAATTCAGTATGATGTTGCCATATCTTGAGAAGTATGATTTAAAAGAGTATAAAGATGTCGGTAAAAGACACATGAAAGATTATGATGAATTAAGGTATTCAATGGGCAACTACTACCGAGTCAGACAATGATGAGATCATCATGTTTAGATTGTTTTAACATCATACATATGTCGTAAATTGTGAAGGTTAATACTATACTATGTTACCAAGCAAAGAACCTAGTCGGTAAACCCTAAGGTTATCGCTATCGGTTAATGATGGCAGAATGTCTACAGAGTGAAGTTTAGTATTCACTGAGTTATAACCGAGTTGCTACCGAGTTGTAACCGAGCTATAATAGAATGCATTAAATATTTGCATGCGTTATTTAATGAAGGAAGCTGATGAGCTGGAACTGATTAAATGATTGGTGAGCCGTGGATGAAGTTTGTTAATGAATCTAAGGCAATGGAAAGTCGGCATGAAGATCTATAGCGCAGATTGAACCGCAATACCCTGGCACAAGTTCCAAGACTAATATGCAAGTTCCAAGGTGGGGTAAAACATTTTCAGATCAAAAGATGCATTGAACCTAGACAAGATTGAAGATCTGATGGCTATGATTAATCATGGGAAATGTGATCAAGGAGATTAAGCAGTTACCTAATTGTTTATAAATAGGAAATTGTTGATAAACAATGTATGTGGGCAAGTGTATGCACATGGATGCTACATAGTGATTACCGAGCACAGAAGCTTGAAGACCTATTTGAATAATAGAGTATAGAAGCCCAGCCGATAAACAAGATTAGTTCTATGTCTAGATTGTATTGAACAAATAGGAATCTGCTTTAGCATTTTAGATGTGAAGTTGCAGATAGATTTTTATTATTGTTATTTTGTGAAAGTAACAGAAAATCTCTTAACCAAGTGGACTTAATAGTCTTATTTGTAAAACCCTCTAGCAAGGTGACATTCTGATTGAGTGTTTGAAATCCTTTAACAAGGTCACTTCTAACAAGGTGAAGATCCTAACAGATCTGAGAGAAATCCCTTAACCGGGTCACATCTAGCAATGTGTTTGTAATCTTTAACAGGATTTGCTTTTAACCGAGCATACTCTAGAAGAGTATATTTCTTAGTGGGTCCGAAATCCCACAGTGGTTTTTCCCTATTTGGGTTTCCACACTAAATCTGGTGTTATGAGGTTTATGATGTTTATATGCTTTTGAGTTTGCATGTTTAAATATTTTTGGTTATATTACTAATATATATGTTACCGAGGCTGAATCTGATGTTTTTATGGAAGATTAAGTTTGTATGATTCACCCCCCCCTCTCATCTTGTTGGCTATTGGATCTGTACTTATATTAAGTATCAGAACTATCATTGGTAATGTCAAAGACATCATGTGGACACTTTGTTTTGAAGAATTAATCATTGGTATATTCATATTTGCATATTTGCTTTTACTGACAAATAGGTCCAGGGTTACCTAGGGTTACACTGGTAGGTTTATCTTTTCCAGATCAGCATGGCACGCTATGGAGATGATTTAATATTGGTGTAAATGCATTAAGCTGACATGTTTAATTAGTTATTGCATCAGATATTATATTGTTTGTAAAATGTTTTTATTTTAATATCTTGTAGAGCCGACCTACTAAAACTGGTCTTAGGTTATGGTATAAATGTAAGATCTTATTTGTAAGATCGAATGTGAAATGCAAAAAAGAATTGTGTGAAGGTATATATCGAGATTAAGTAGAGGTATACACGAAGACATCATTTGAAGGTGAAGCTAGGTTTTTATCAGCATTACACCGGTACTGAATCCAGCATATGAAGATGCTATTCTGTGCAGTACATTTTTATTGGATTTAACCATCCAACTATAGTCAGTGTGACTCCCATTTTTGTGATTGAGCAGTGAGCTCTAGGCTATTGGCCTTTCTGCATGTGCAGACCCCATTTATGTACACTTACTATCTATAGTAGTATCATCTGATTGTGGGTAAGGTTTCCCACCGTGGTTTTTCCCCTTACAGGGTTTCCACGTACAAATATTGGCGTTATGTGTTGTGGATGACTTTATGTTTATGTTTCATGCATTAATCTTTACTGGTATAGCAATTTACTATTAACACTGTCTACCGACACACTTAACTGGTTTACCGGTATTAAGCATTAAGTTGGTTAAGTGGTTTTTGGTTTGAATTTATTAGACAACTAATTCACCCCCCACCTCTCAGTTGTCTCCGAGACCTAACAATGCCAACATTTTGAGGGATAGATTCATGAGATCGAACATAATGTCTTCATTGGTGCTCTCTCACACAACGATTCCATTGAGTCTTAGTGGAAGGTTGAGAAGGAGGAGGAACACTTGAAAAAGTAGGAATGTTTCTCTCCTTGATATTTGAAGGTTTATGTTGAACAAGAGGAGAAGTAGGCCTCTTCTCTCGATAAGAGGAAGGAGGTGGAATTGCACCATACAAAGGAGGAATATTAGGTGTAGGAAGGAGACTAGGTCCATCACAAGGAGGAGGTACATGTATAACATTAGGAAGAATATTGTTGTTCTTCTTATGAGAAGGTATAGTCACATCCATAGGAATAGGTTGACGATCTTCATTAGGAGGGAGATTAGTTCTATCCATGGGGGGAAGAACTTTATCTTCAAGTATGATAGGAATGCCAAGTGTTGGGGATCTGGGTTGACTTAAGGATAAGATCATATATTTCTTCCATTTTTAATAAGATTGGAAAAGAGCATCACTCCTTGATGGAAGAGATTAAAATTGTTTAGACCAAAAGAAATCAATAGGAACACCGGGGCTTCTTTTGGATGGACGACATAAGATATGGTTCATGATTATGATTTATCCATTGTGAGGGAATTTCAAACACTTGTGGATTGGAGAATAAATAGCCTTCATGGAATATAGCCAAGTATAGCCCAACTTCACATGGAATTGCTCAGAAGAAGGAATGATAACAAAGTTAACATCCATAGATTTAGCATGAACTTCAACAGAAAGAGTGATAGAGCCAATGGTAGGATAAGAGAATCCATCAAATAGCTTGACAACCACATTAGAAGCATCATATATTGGTTTATGCAATCATAAAGTGAAAAGATACTCTTCAGTGATGATATTAACCATGCAAAAGGGATCAACAAGGGCACCATGACAAGGGATATCCTTAACCTTTGCAACTATGTATAAAGGGTCATCGGGCACTCTAATGGTCTCACTAGGGTCAAATGCAATACAAGGATCCTTAGGCATATCTTGTTTTTCTACAATATTTACCAAGTTCAGATCCATTGAGGTGTATTCCTCAGAAGAGAAAGAAGTAGGCACAATATCAATGACATTAGAGGCATGAGAAGGCAAGGGATCAGTCAAAAACTTAAGATTTTGATTAGGAGGAGCTAATGATTTATTCCTTTTATCATTCACACTTGCCATAGATATAGTATTATTATCAGTCAAATCTTGAATCTTATTTATCAATGCAAAACATTTCACAGTATCATGACCAGTTTGACGATGAAATTGACAAATTGAATTGTTATCAAAATAAGGGGATGCAAGTTTAGAAGGATCAACTAGTTTTATAGGAAGAAGTTTGATAACATTTCTTTGCAACAACTGAGACATAATACTATGTAAAGATTCATTTAAAGGATTCTCTTTGAACAAATTTAGAAATAGGAGGCACACCTATTGTAGCATTCACATTGTGGTTGTTGATTATATCATTGAAATTGATGAAAATTTTTGTTGGTTTGAACTTCACAAATGGTTGTTGAACACTCTCCCCCTTATCACTCAGAGCCATAGGAGTGGATTTCTCCATTTGACAACCAGTTGATAATTGTGAATTGTTGCACACAACTACAGAAAGGAAGTAAACTCAGACAAAATAAGCTTTTCCCTAATATCTTTTTGCAAATTAGAAATGAAAATTCTTTGAATATCATTATCTAGTACATGAAAAGAAATTTGAGCACACAAATGCTTATATCTACCAATGAAATCAGTCACTTTTTCTTTAACATCTTGTTTAGATTGCATTAAATCAATAAAAGTGATTTTCGGCCCAATTTTGTTTTGAAATTGTTGGATGAAAACATTTGCTATTTGTTGAAAGGAAGTGATAGAATAAGAAGGCAAAGAGAAATACCATTGTAAAGCCTTATCTCTTAGTGTTCTAGTAAACAATTTTGCAAGCAATCTTTAATCATAAGCAAAATTGTCACACAAGGTTTGAAAAGTTTTGACATTCGTAAGAGGATCACATTTTCCATTATAGAGTTCTAATTGAGGAACCTCAACATGTTTACGTGGCACAACTTTAACAATATCAAGAGAAAGTGGGCTTGCAACATCAAAGGTGGGCACACTGGTGCAGGAGCACCCTTTCAAGCTCTCCCTCCTTCTTGTTTTGTTGGTGTTATGCTTCTTATGAAGCCATTGTGCATAAAATAATGAGCCATGTGCTCATAGGTCCTAGGTAAGGTCCTAGTGGAGATCTTAGTGGTGATAAGTCAAGAGTGAGATTTTCTTGAAAATGGAGGGTATGTGTGTCCTGGAGGTGTTTAGGGGTCCTTCATAGCATGGTGGTGTCCTTAGGTTGGCCCAATGTGGGTCTACGAGTCATGAAAAGCAACATTGGGAAAGTTGCTCAAAAGTTGCATGACAACTTTTAAAAGTTGCATGACAACTTTTAAAAGTTGCATGACAACTTTTAAAAGTTGCATGACAACTTTTAAAAGTTGTCAAGCAAATTTTCCACCATGATGCCAAATTCTTTAGGTTAGTGTGGAAAACCCTAGTATGGGCACACAGACTAAGGTATGGGTAGTATAAGATGTTGCAAACCCTAATTGAATGGGTTGGATGTCAGACATTATACGACCCTAGCAAAGAGACCAGACTGAGACTGTAAAAACTGTTACCAGTCAGTTTGAATGATGCAACCAAGAAAGTTAATGGATTGAGATACATCCAAAACTATGTAGAATGTCTTTCATGGTGTAAATAATTTCATTTCAAGCAATTATTTTAGGTGTTTATTTGCAGATTGAGTATGTTTGTAAATAGTTTGTAAATTGTCTTCTTACTGTCCAGTTTTGGACAGGATTGTGTAAATGGCTGCATAACTCCATTCCCCGTTGTGGAACCACCATGAAACCATGGGGAATGAGAGTGTAGAACTTGTACCATACTAAAAAACAAGAAGGGCCCTTAAAAATGCAGGAAGGCCAAGCAAAGACCCACTCCTAGGCGAGACTAGACAGTGCCCGCTTAGAAGAGGTTAAGTTGCAGAGGTCTTGTAGAGCAAGGTTTGTTAGAGGAGAGTGCACCCTTTGGAGGGAGTGTAAAGGAGTGTATGAAGCATCACTAGTGTGAAGGAGGAGCCTCCACCAATCCAAAAAAGGTGGTTAAAATACAAAACCTTCACTGTGACCCAGGTAGACCCTAAAAACCCTCACAAAAACCCTTGAAAACCTTAAATTCCACCTAGGACAGTGTACAGACACTTGGAGGCCTAAAACCTAGAAAATCCTTGAGTCCTTGCCACATGAATGGTAGTCCATTTTGGGAGTTAGGGTTGGTTGTGCATTGTTTGTGAGAGGAAGCCCTAAAGGACCGGGTAGGAGGCCTAATTGGTCCTATTCCTTGTAGCCCTTTTTGAAGGCAAAAACACAAAATAGTGAAATCGGTAAGGGGTTGGAATCTTGAAACCTCTTGGGGACACATGAATGGGTGGAAAGACCATCAAATAGACCTGTTATAACCTTTCTAAGACCTTGGAAGGTATGGAACAAGCCTTAGCCCTTATTAGCCATAGTAAGGGATTTTGAGTCTCATGAGTAGATGAGACCTTAGGAGCAGCATAGCAACTCATTGGTGGGTGGACTGGGCAAGGTCAGGGGATTTCTCAAGCAAGGGAAGTCCTAGAGACCCTAGGGTGTGGAGAGAACACCAGGAGATCCCAGGGAAGGATCCAGGAGCATAGACTAGGCTAGTCTATCCCAAGCACCAACCCATCAGATTGGTATCAGAGCAAGTAAAAGACTTGTTGGACTATGTATGTCTCTATATACTGGTGAATAAGTAGGGGAGAGAAAAATGGTTACTAATGCAGAGCTGGCTAGAGAGGTAGAAGAACATAAGGAGAAGAATAGACTCCTTGAAGAGGCTATGAGTGAGATAAGGGATAAACTGCAGGAAGTGGTGGATCAGAGGACACAAGGACCTTGGGATGAAGACACCAAGGTTAAAGGAAAGAAGACTATAGACATAGATGACATAATACCTGAACCAGATCCCTTGTTCAAGGAAGAACCATTTGTAAAGGCTATTGCCACATTTCAGTGGAAGAATGGACATAGACACTATTATGGAATGGATTGAGGGCATGGAAAACCACTTTGAGTGTGAGGGAGTGATAGAGGCTCAAAAGGTTAAGGTTGCCAAATCAAGATTAAGGGGAGCAACTTTGACATGGTGGAAGTACCTGCAAGAAGAAAGAGTTAGTATGGGGAAGCTACCTATTGTAAATTGGAAAGCTGTGGTGAGTAAGATTAAGGAGAACTACTTACCAGAGGATTATGAAGTTCAACTTCATAAGAAGAGACAAGGATTGAAGCAGAAGGATCTTTATGTGACCTCCTACATAGAGGAGTTTCAAAAGCTATGTCTTAGGTCCAAAGTCCAAGAAGATGAATCTATTAAGGTGGCTAGGTATCTAAGCGGCCTAAAGTGGAACATTCAAGAGGAGATAAGCCTATGGACTCCTACTACTGTTCAAAAATGTCATCATCTTGCTACCAAGGTAGAAGAGAGGATCAAAAGGAAAGGAGACTCTAATAACAGGGGTAGAGGCAGAGGTAGAGAACAAGTGAATCACCGAGGTGGTTACCAAAGCAAGGCAAATGAGCAGAGGAACCAAGGAGAAGCCAAGTTGACCGAGCATGGCAGTGAAACCAATCTCAGAGGAGGACACTCTAGAGGAAGAGGTGCACAAGGTGGACCAAATAGGGGTAGAGGTATCGACAGATGTAACTCCTATTTTGCAACAATGAAGTGTTACAATTGTGGACAATTGGGACACTCGGCATATAGATGCCCTGACAAGCCTACATCATCAAACAGTGGAAAGAGGGTTGCATATGCACATGAAGACTCTTAAAGCAGCAAGACACCTGAGGTGGACCATATTGAATTAGAGATTGGAGAAAATCTGATGTTTAATAGGGTCTTGATAAGACAGCCAGAGAAGAATGAACCTAAGCATAGGAGAGCATTGTTTAGGGTGAGATGCAAGATTCTTCGTAAAGTGTGCAAGGTGATAGTTGATTCAGGCTCAACTGACAATATCATATCAAAAGAGGCAGTTAGGAAGTTGAAACTCATAAGGATACCCCACACTAACCCATACAAGGTGACATTGTTGAATCATGAGCAGAGTGTGCTAGTCAATGAACAGACTTGGGTAGAGTTTTCTATTGGAGGATACAAGGATAAGATCTTTTGTGATGTGTTACCTATGGATGCATGTCACTTATTGCTAGGAAGACCCTGGCAATTTGATAGGAAGGTGATCTATGATTAAGAGGATAATTCCATTTCCTTTAAGAAGGACATCAATACTTTCAAGATTCAGTCTTTGACAGAGAATGAAGATGGAACTTCAAGAACACCTAGTGTTTATTGGTTACCAGTAAAGAGTTTTTAAACTTGCTACATGAGGAGGAGATAGTGAAGTTTGCCATTTTTGTGAAACCAAAGGAGGCAGTAGACAAGTTGCAGGCAAAGATACCCAAGGAGGTGAAGCACATGTTGCAAGAGAATAAAGACATAGTGAGTGATGGAACACCTGCAACACTCCCACCAAGAAGGTCTATAAGTCATCAGATAGACTTTTCTCCTGGTGCATCCTTACCTAACAAGGCTGCATATAAGCTTACACCTGATCAGAATAGGGAGGTAGCAAGGCAAGTGCAAGAGCTATTGGAACAAGGACTGATTAAGAAGAGCATCAACCCATGTGCAGTCTCGATAGTGCTAGCATCCAAAAAAGGAGGTAAGTGGAGACTTTGCATTGATTCTAGAGCAATCAATAGGATCACCATAAGGTATAGGTTTCCTA
Source organism: Cryptomeria japonica (assembly GCF_030272615.1). Classification (NCBI taxonomy): domain Eukaryota; kingdom Viridiplantae; phylum Streptophyta; class Pinopsida; order Cupressales; family Cupressaceae; genus Cryptomeria; species Cryptomeria japonica. The sequence goes on along the minus strand of NC_081408.1, from coordinate 715,241,161 downwards.
TTCCTAGAATAGAGGATTTGATGGACTGTTTAGGAGGGGCTATGTATTTCACCAAGCTAGACCTTAAAAGTGGTTATCACCAGATAAGAATTAAGGAGGGTGATGAGTGGAAGATTGCTTTTAAAACCATAGAAGGATTGTATGAATGGCTTGTGATTCCATTTGGACTCACCAACAGTCCAAGAACCTTCATGAGGTTGATGAATGAAGTGTTGAAAGACTTCACAGGAAGATTTGTGGTGGTGTACCTAGATGACATTCTCATCTATAGCAGAACCAAAGAAGAGCACCTTGAGCATTTGAGGTTAGTCTTAGAGAGGTTGCATGAGGAGAAGTTATCCATCAACCTAGAGAAGTGTGACTTCTTGAAGCAAAAGCTAGTCTACTTAGGATTTGTGGTGTCTAAAATAACCTTGAAGATGGATCCAAGCAAAGTGGAGGCAATCTTAAATTGGTCTGCACCTATAACAGGGACTGAGGTAAGAAGTTTCCATGGATTAGCTCAATTCTATAGGAAGTTTGTGAGGAACTTTAGTGGAATATGTGCACCAGTCCTTGACAGCATCAAAGGAGGCCTTAAAACCAAGTTTAAATGGACTAAGTAGGCTGACAAAGCATTTCAATTGTTGAAACAGGAAGTAGCCACAAAACCTATCCTTCTCCTACCTACGTTTGATAAGCTATTCACTTTGGAGTGTGATGCAAGTGGAATTGCAGTAGGTGGTGTATTGAGTCAAGAGGGAAGACCCATGGCATTTTTCAGTGAGAAGCTTAATGAAGCAAAGAAAAAGTACTCAACCTATGACCTAGAGTTATATGCATTAGTGCAGTCTCTAAAGAAATGGAGGCATTACCTACTCCCAAAGGAATTTGTAGTGTTCACAGACAATCAGGCATTGAGTTACATCAACACTCAAGAGAAGCTAAGAAATAGACATTTGAAATGGATGGAATATATCTAATCCTTCACCTTTACCATCAAGCATAAGAAGGGGCAACTTAATAAGGTGGCAGATGCATTAAGCAGGAAGTTGTTGACTATTCAAGAGTTACAGTTACAGAGCATAGGCATAGAAGGTTTCAAAGACCTCTATGAAGGAGATGAAGATTTCTCATCAGCTTACAAGGTTTGCAAAGAGTTTGAGAACCATTTCCATGGTGAGTATGCATATTACACTCTCCAAAATGGTCTCTTGTTCAAAGGTAACGAGTTGTGTGTACCTAGAGGATCTATGAGGGAGAACCTCATCCAATAGAAACATAATGGCAGTTTGAGTGGACACTTTGGGATTAATAAGACCCTAGAATTAGTACAGAGGTACTACCATTGGCCAAAGTTGCCAAGAGATGTAAAGAGGTATGTAGAGCAATGTGGAGTGTGTCAAAGAGCAAAAGGAGGATCAAGCAATGCTGGTCTTTATCAACCATTACCGGTCCCTAACAGACCTTGGGAATGTATAAGCATGGACTTTGTAGTAGGACTTCCCAAGACTAAAACAGGTATGAACAACATCTATGTAGTAGTACATAGATTTTCCAAGATGAGTCATTTCATACCATGTAAGACTACACATGATGCTAGCTATGTTGCACATCTCTTCTTCAAAGAGATTGTTAGGATTCATGGACTCCCTTTAAGCATTGTTTCAGATAGGGACAACAAGTTCATGGGTCATTTTTGGCAAACATTATGGAAGAGACTAGGAACTAACTTGTCTTTTAGCTCAACTTACCATCCACAAATAGATGGTCAAACTGAAGTCATGAACAGGGTGTTAGGCAATTTGTTGAGGTGTCTAACTAAGGAATATGGTCAGACATGGGACCTAATCATTCCTCAAGCAGAGTATGCATATAATGACAGTGTGAATAGGACCACTGGTAGAAGCCCTTTTGAGGTTGTGTATGGCAGACATCCAAGGGGAGTATGTGAGTTGAGAGACCTTATTACTTTGGAAATGAAGAGTGGGCAAGCAGAGGACTTCACTCAAACCATCAAGGAAGTACAAGAGCAAGTTAAGAAGGTCATCCTTGAATCCACTCAAAAAATAAAATCCAAAATGGATGAGAAAAGGAGAGAGGTTCAGTTCAAGGTGGGTGACTATGTGATGGTCCATTTGAGCAAAGCTAGGATGCAAAGTGGTAAGCCTACCAAACTGCAAATGAGAAGGGTAGGACCTTGTAGAATCCTGTCACAATATGGTAAGAATGCTTACAAGATTGACCTACCTTCATATTTGGCTATATCACCAGTCTTTAACGTTGCTGATCTGATCATGTACAAGGGATAGATAGCAGGGTAGACTGAGAACCAAGCTAAGGTATTACAAGAGTTGGATGTAAATACCTTACCTCAAGTGAAGAAGCCTAAAGTAGAGGAGATCTTGGAATCAAGGGTGAAGAAGTCTACTAGACACCAGGTCTACATGGAGCACTTAGTGAAATGGGCAGATCAACCAGTATCAGAAGCTACATGGGTGGAGGAGAGCAGGTTCAATACACTTGGAATAGACCCGACTCTCATCTCTTCTTCTTTTTCTTAGTTATGTGCAGAGGGGGAGTATGGTGCAGGAGCACCCTTTCAAGCTCTCCCTCCTTGTTTTGTTGGTGTTATGCTTCTTATGAAGCCATTGTTCATAAAATAATGAGGCACATGCTCATAGGTCCTAGGTAGGGTCCTAGTGGAGATCTTAGTGGTCATAAGTCAATAGTGATATTTTCTTGAAAATGGAGGGTATGTGTGTCCTGGAGGTGTTTAGGGGTCCTTCATAGCATGGTGGTGTCCTTAGGTTGGCCCAATGTGGGTCTAGGAGTCATGAAAAGCAACATTGGGAAAGTTGCTCAAAAGTTGCATGACAACTTTTAAAAGTTGTCAAGCAACTTTTCCACCATGATGCCAAATTCTTTAGGTTAGCATGGAAAAACCTAGTATGGGCACATAGATCGAGGTATGGGTAGTATAAGATGTTGCAAACCCTAATTGAATGGTTGGATGTCAGACATTGTATGACTCTAGCAAAGAGACCAGACTGAGACTATAAAACTGTTACCAGTAAGTTTGAATGATGCAACCAAGCAAGTTAATGGATTGAGATACATCCAAAACTATGTGGAATGTCTTTCATGGTGTAAATAATTTCATTTCAAGAAAGTATTTTAGGTGTTTATTTGCAGATTGAGTGTGTTCGTAAATAGTTTGTAAATTGTCTTCTTACTGTCCAGTTTTGGACAGGATTGTGTAAATGGTTGCATAACTCCATTCCCCATTGTGGAACCACCATGAAACCATGGGGAATGAGAGTGTAAACCTTGTACCATACTGCAAAACAATCAGGGCCCTTAAAAATGTAGGAAGGCCAAGCAAAGACCCACTCCTAGGTGAGACTGGATAGTGCCCGGTTAGGAGAGGTCAAGTTGTAGAGGTCTTCTAGAGCAAGGTTGGCCAGAGGAGAGTGCACCCTTTGGAGGGAGTGTAAAGGAGTGTATAAAGCTATAGACACCTAAAAATGGTCAACGCTTGCGGAATCGTACTTTAACATTTACGCATTGCCTTATTTTAGGGTTTTTGCATCGCATTAACATTTCTCCTATGTCATGCACTTGGTCTTTATCATTTGCGAGCATTGAGTCTTTTTTCTGCATTCTTCACTTGTCTCGCTTTTGAAATTGGTCTTGTCGACAAAGTTCTTATGTCCCATTAAGTTCAATATATTTGCCAAACACTATTGTGATAGATCGTTCAATAATGGCGACACAAAGAACTACGGATAGTGGTTTGCACCAACAACAATTGTTGCAACAATTGAGTAATACACAAAAGGTACAATCGAATGTGCAAACAAGCAATGTACAACAACAACAATACCACATTCGACAAAACGTTGCACTGCCCTCTGCACCATTACAAGTTAATGCAAACTTGCAACCATCATAGTGGATTGGACAAACAACATAGTGAGTTAATGCAAGTGCTATACCCCATCTTAAGGAGAAACAACAAAAACCACCTAAACAAAGTTTTTTGCAAATGATGGGATATACACCGCGACAACAATTGGCACAAAGTCAACAAATTCCGATTTGTCAGCATCAACAAAAACATGTGCCTCAATATGTGCCAAGACAAACAAGCTATCATACTTCACAACCGCAATTGGCACCTGTGCAATATCAACACCACCCTCAATTGCAATATCAACCTAGGCTACAAGAAGCACAACAACAAGGTCAATATCAAGGCATAGCACAACCACAACAAAAAGAGATGTACCAAGAACATTATATGCCGGAGACACCAAAAATGGCCATTTCGGAGCATCAACAACCGATCGGAAACACGATGTATCGACAAAGAGTACCCATCGGGATTAATGATGGACCTCCAAAATCTGATACAATTGTGCAACAGCTTGAGAAGTTGCAACGACAAGTTGACGCATTAGAAACTAAAGGAACAAAGAAATTGTATATAGATAAGGATTTGTGTCCTAATCCATTTGACAAGAGCTTATACATGCCTCCATTCCCTAAGCATTTTGAAGCACCTAATTTTGAGAAATATAAAGGGAATGGCAATCCAAAAAATCACATTTGAGCATTTTTTGCAGCATGTACCGAAGTGAGTTATGAGGAGACATATTTAATGCGCTTATTTACATGAAGTCTCATGGGACAAGCCATGGATTGGTATTCACATCTGCCAGGAAACATAAAGACTTGGTCAGAACTGGCTCAAAAGTTTATATCTCAGTTTGCATTCAACATCAACAATGATGTGACCAAGTCAGATTTATGCAACACCAAGCAAAAGCAAGGTGAACCATTAGTGACTTTCTTGCAACGATGGCGAAGCTTGTATAGTCATTCTTCCCTAGATATACTGGAAGAACAACAAGTGAATCTGTTTATCCAAAATTTGGTCCCAGAAATGATGTACGAACTAAAATTGAAAAGTCCCAGTACTATAGAGAAACTCATTAAGAAAGGGATGAACATTGAAACTGCTCTTGTAGCCAAGGGAATCATTAAGCTTAACAAAGATAGTGACAACATGACCAATTCAGGGGACAGAAATAGATTTTGGTATAAGAACAAGAATGTCACTAATGATGGAGTTGTTGATGCAAGAGCAGTGAATGCAAATCAACCCCCGTTCACAATCAAGAAATTGAGTGTTCCTAATATGTCAACTATGGAACAAAATCAAATGCCAATGAGCAATGTTACTCAACAACAACATACTCAACAATACACTCAACAATATAATCAGCAACAAGGCCAGCAACAAAACCAACAACGCAAACCTTTCCAATCATGGGATGGGCCTCCTTGACAATTTACGCCATTGGGAGAGCCTATTGAATTAGTAATGAAACAATTAATACAAGCAAAATTTATTAAGCTACCAGATATCAAGGCAGAACCTGTGGTAAAGCCACATTGGTGGAATGATAATGCCTATTGTGAATACCATCGGTCCAAAGGACATAAAACTGCATCATGTTTTCAATTGAAACATCTGATTCAAGACTTGTTAGAGCAAGGAGTAATTGAGGTAGATCCACCCCATGCAACCTCTAACACTGATCATACCATTTTCAAAACTCCTTTGCTTGATCATGACAAGGGTAAAGCATCTTCTTCAAACTCTACCCAAACAACAAATTATGCAAATACTGGTTATAATAATGTCATCAATTGTTTTCACGCGTCAAATGAGTATGTTTCCACCCTAAGAATAAAGGGACAAGATCCTTCTTGCGCAGTCACCACTCGTCGATCCAAAATAGTCCTGAAAGGAGCTCCTGCAGCTCCTCCCAAACCAACTCCTGCAAGTCAGTATAATCTCTTGGATCATTTAGGAAAGACACCTGCACAAATATCAATCCTTGAGTTGTTGAAAATGTCCCCCATGCATCGTGCAGTCCTAGATAAAGCTTTAATTGAGTCCACTGTCCCAACAAACATTGATGTTGACCAGTTTCAAGCCCGAATTGGACATCTAGCTGTTTCCCAAAATGTCGCATTTTCTGATAATGATATCTCACCTGATAAGCTCCCTCATAATGATCCTTTACACCTTGAAGTCTTTGTCCATAATTGCAAAATACAATGAGTCTTGATAGATGGCGGAGCGGGTCTTAATATTTGTACCCTGAGAGTGGTCATTGGTCTTGGTTATACAGAAAATGACATTGATGCTTCCAAAAGAATAACAATCAAAGCATATAATGATGCTGAGCGCCCATCCAAAGGGATAATTACATTGCCTATCAGAGTTGGTCCAGTGACAGAAAACACTTTCCTGTAGGTCCTAGACCTCGATCTCCCTTACAATATGATTCTTGGCCATCCATGGATCCATGCAATGAAAGTAGTTCCATCCACCTATCATCAATGTTTAAAATATCCTTACAATGGAACTGAGATAACAATTCCAGGAGATCCTAATCCATTTCAATTTTGTGCTACTCTAAAGGATACCCCTCAGCAGCAAGTCCCCATCAATAGAGAGGCCAAATCACATAGTTATGTGGATCCTAATGAATTGTTAGATGCTGTCAAAGGAAAATTGAAGATACAGGACCAAGGATGTGGAGAATATTCAATGGATCAAACATTCCTCATCGGGAATTTACCAATATCTCCAAAATCATATGGCAAACCGCATTTGTTGCAAAAGGAACCTAAGGTGGTTATTCAATATCAGCCTCCCACTACATTTACAAGATGGGGTGAACTTGACAAAGAAACTTTAGATGATGATGTCATAGATTGGCTTTATAGGGATCCCACTGAGACCCCGTCTGTCAGGTTGCCAGTGGAACGATACGGCAAAGGATTTACTATGCTGCAAAAGAAAGGATATGACGGCTGCAATGGCTTAGGCCTGAACGACAATGGAAGACTAGAACCTGTTATACCCAAGAGGTGACCTCCAACTTTAGGGTTAGGTTTTGTACCATTGCGAATTGGATCCTCATCTACCAAAGTGACCATGTGTGGAAAAGGGCATGACTCTGATGATGAAATAACACCTGAGGATATCCGACCCAAAACTGATTCCAATGAATGGGAGTGGAGTTCTTTTTCTTCTAGCTCCTATGCCCTTGACAATATGTTCCTTGACCCTGATAATTTGCCTATGGAAGACAAACATGAAATAACTCCTCTTCCTAAAACATGTCCTAATGCTTGGATAGAGTCATTTTGGGACCCAAGCTCTGAATCAGATACAAGCAGTTCAGATAGTGATACCACAGATGTTTACATCTTTACCATATCAGTCCTCTCTCTCCTTAAAACCGCTGATGACATGCCCCTCATCTATCCCCAGCTTATCCAACATGACCAACAAGAACCACTCACATTGGACTGTTTTCAAAATGATGAAGCAATTGTAGAATTCCTTAGACTACAGGAAGGCATACCACAAGGTGATCATAAGGTAGGATTTGCTATTGACCTAGATTCCACAGCATATTTTGGGGAGTCAACTCCATCTTCCAGTTATCAAAATGAAAAAAGAAAAGAAAAAGTAAAAAATCAAAAGAATATATCTTTGAGTGAAAACCGTAAGGCACTCTCTGATCATGCAAAAGTAAAAATAAAAGACGTACCTGCGGGTGAAAACCTCTCTGAGGCACCCAAAGGTGGAAGAGTGGACATACCCCTATCAAGTCAGGATAAAACAATATTGCTTGTGGAGGACTATAAAAAATGCAGGCACAACATATCAAAGAGCGATGACGACAATTTTTCATGATTTCATGCATACTTTGATGGAGGACTATGTTGATGACTTATTATGCAAATCTGTCACAAGAGATAGTCATTTAGCTATCCTAGGCCCAATCTTTGACCGAATGGAGACCTACAAGCTCAGACTGAATCCAAAGAAATGTGTCTTTGGTGTCACAGCTGGCAAATTACTAGGGTACATTGTTTCTCACAGAGGCATTGAAGTCGACCCTGCCAAGGTTAAAGCAATAATGGATATGCCTCCTCCTGCTAATCTCCATCAACTAAGAAGTCTACAAGGAAAGCTATAGTCAATCCGCCACTTCATAGCACAGTTGGCCATCAAATGTCATCCATTCTAGCATCTATTGCACAAAGGACTATTTGCTATCGCCGCCTATTCTAATGCCTCCTATAGAAAGAAAGCCATTTATATTGTATATTTCTGCAACTGAAATGGCACTAGGAGTTCTCTTGGCCCAACAGGATGAGAATGGCAAAGAGCGAGCTATTTATTATATCAGCCGGACACTAGTAGGCTATGAGCTGAATTATTCAACTATTGAACGGGCATGCTTAGCAGTGGTATTTGCAACATAGAAGCTCCGACATTATATGTTAAATCACCAAACATTGCTGGTTGCAAAAATTGATACCCTAAAATACTTGCTTAGCAGAGCAGCTTTGATGGGTCGCCTAACAAAGTGGGTTATGATCCTCAGTGAATTTGATATTGAGTATATGGAGCGAAAGGCAATAAAAGGACAAGTCATAGCAGATCAACTTGCATAGGCTCCTCTTTATGATGATCATCCCATGTTGACCGATTTTCCAGATGAATCAGTCTTTGCTCTCACATCTTCTAATGAATGGAAGCTATACTTTGATGGATCCCATACCAAGTTTAGGTCCAGAGTAGGCATCTTGTTTGTCACCCCTCAAGGTGATGCTATTCCCAAGTCCTACAAGATAACTTTTCATTGTACCAATAACATTGCCGAGTATGAAGCACTGGTCACAGGACTCCGAGTAGCGGTCCACTGGAATATCACACATTTGCAAGTCTATGGAGATTCTCAATTAGTCATCCGACAATTGAATGATGAGTACGAAACAAAAGATGAAAAGCTTATTCCTTATAAGCATATGGTAGATTCCTTCAAGACAAAATTCATGGCTATCCATTTCAGTCAAGTTCCAAGAATACAAAACAAGTTGGCAGATGCGATGGCTACGATCGCTTCCATGTTAAATATGCCAAACAATATGGACAAATGTGAATTTTTGGTTGAACAGTTGCTTGTTCCTTCTTTTGACATTCTGATAGCAGATGTGATGTGCGTTCTTGTTGGTCCCAACTCTCCGTGGTACAAAGATGTATATCAATATTTGAAATCCCAAACCTTACCACCTAACCTTTCTGCTAACCAACGTCGAGCCTTCATCCGACAGACAACCAAATATGTCATCATTTCCGACACCCTTTACTGTTGTTCTTTTGACCATACCCTCCTCAGGTGTTTGGATTCTGACGAAGCACAAACGACTTTACATGAGGTTCACGATGGTATATGTGGGGGCCATTTCAATGGTCTGAGCTTAGCCAAAAAGTTGATTCATGCTGGGTATTATTGGCCCACTCTGGAAAAAGATGTTCACGATTTTGTTATGAAGTGCTACAAATGTCAGATCCATGGAAACTACATTCATGCACCAGCCCAAGAGCTTTATTCTGTCATATCTCCGTGGCCCTTTTCTCAATGGGGATTGGATCTTATTGGCAAGATTCACCCGAGATCTGCAAATGGACACAAGTTCATCATCATAGCCATAGAGTATTTTACAAAATGGATCGAGGCTATCCCCATGACCTATATCACTGGTTTGCAAATTTCAAAATTCCTACTGAATTATATCATATGCTAGTATGGGGTTCCCCTTTCCATAGTCACAGATAATGGTCGTCCCTTCAAGAATAAAGATGTCAAGGAACTCTGTGAAAAGTTTCATATCCAACACCGTTTCTCCAGTCCATACTATCCACAAGGTAATGGTCAAGCTGAAGCATCAAATAAAACCATTATCAAGATTCTGAAAAAGGTTATCAATGACGCCGGTCGAGATTGGCATGTACAGTTGAATCCAGCACTATGGGCCTATCGCACTTCTATTCGCACACCTACTGGTGCAACACCTTATTCCTTGGTGTATGGTGCGGAAGCCATTTTACCCTTGGAAGTGGAGATTCCTTCCTTGCATGTTTCCTTGCAACATCTGATTGATGATGAGATGCACAGAGTCTCTCGATTGCATCAGCTTGAGATGTTAGATGAGAAACGTCAGACAACCCTGACACATTTGCAAGCATATCAAAACCGTCTCCGTCGCTCTTATAATAAGAAGGTCAAAGGGCGACACTTCGAAGTGGGAGATCTGGTTTTAAAGGCAAACTCTAAGAATGCATAGTCTACTGACATCATCAAAGGTAAGTTTGAACCTAATTGGGTTGGGCCTTTTATAGTGACTGCAGCCTATGGCTCAGGGGCATATCAGCTTGCCACTCCAGAAGGTGAACCTTTATCTGATCTTGTCAATAGCATGCACCTTCGCAAGTACTGGGCATAATTTTTTATCACCACTTCTTCAAATATGATCCTGAAAAAATAAAAAATAAAAAATAAAAAAAGCAAAAAAAGAAAAATGATTCGCTCTCTAGTGAAAACCTGGCAAACAGGCACTTTGGGCAAGTACCATGGTGAAAACCTGGCAATCAAGCGCCATGTGTAATGAGATCATTGCTCCGTCATCTGTCACGACCTCTAGCTATGCTTTCTCTCAGCTGGTTTATCATGCCTATCTTTGTCTTGACCCATTGTTCTGTTCCAGGCCTATGATTGGTCAACATCATTGTCTTGCATACTCCATTTCTTGTGCATATATTCCGGTCCAGGCTTCTATATATGTCTTTCTGATTTGCATTTTGTATGCTCCCTTTGTCATGATCAATCACTGAAGCTTTTGAATTGAAAAATGTCCTGAAATAATCCAAAAAAATCAAATAATGTCCTAAAAAAATCTCTAAAAAAATTGAAAAATGTCTTGAAAAAATCCCTAAAAAAGTCAAATAAAGTCCTGAAAAAATGAACATAAAAAAATTGTGAAATCTCAAAAAGCAAAACAAAAATATAACCCCTCTGCACATAAGACAGATCACTAAGCATCCCTCCAACGACACACAATCCAACACTGTGCTTTAATGAAATCATGCGTAAACAGATGAACTTTTTCCATCAAACCAGACATTCAAACTGATCAAAATTGTCATATCAATCAACCTCAAAATCATTTGTCCTTGTCTCTACTATCATGGGTCTTATACAGGGTGTGGTATACTCGAAACCAGACTGTGTCCTGTCTTAGACGAGGTATCGCATTCCCTAAAACCAGACAGCATGATCATCCTATCAGCACTTTCAACTTTTGACAATGAAGATCAAGATGTTTGTTTGATTTGTTGGAGTTTGTGCATCTTATCTTTTTACTGACTTATCTTTGGCTTTGATCATGTTCCTATGTTGCTCGATGATGTCACTGAGTGATTTAGAGTGACCAGGATGGTTCATGGTCCTTTTCTTTTTTGTTGAGATTGTTGTTTGTCTACAATGTGTCTGTCTTTTTTGCAAAAAGGGTTGCATTTCAGCTCTGGCCTTCAATGCCATGATGCTACGCATCAATTTTGCTACATTAAAATAAAGGTTCTCACCTACAAAGTGCATTATTGAAAGCAAGTTTTTCTTCGTCTCTAACTATCCTTTGTTTCATTTATTTTTACTAACATTTCTTCCGTCAGTTCGGATAGTCAGTTCGGTCTAGTGCTCCGATTTCTCCGAAAACTTATGCTGCATCCTGCATCCACTTGGTTAGTGCATTTGCATTATATCAAACATCACATCAAGCATTTTATTCATTTCATATTATAACTGCATCAAAAACACATAAAAAATACATCCATACATGTTCCACAATGGTACATAAATAGTGCATAAGTCATCCATACATGGAAAATAACATAAGTCATAACACATTGCATTCCATCATATCGATGCATATCATATCATACGTCACAATAATATCGGAGTACAAAATTGGACTGCCTGTCCTAAGTATGGCCCGCAGGCTGACTACAAAATGTCAAACTACATAATGTCCACTATCTGTCATACGAAGCATGTGCCTCTGTCACTGGGTGCTCCCTCTATCCTCCTCATCCCTGCCATGTCTCACGGATGATGTTCCTCCTAGTCCTGGCTGTGGTGGTCTCATAGGTCCACTCACCCCCATGCTGCTCAATGACCTCTGAGAGCGTACCCTGCTCTCTATCCTCGATCATGCCCGATATGAAGCTGCTCTCTACTCAGGTGGAACTGCACTCTCATATAGTGTCCTCCAATGGCGTATCTCCTCTCTGGTCTCTACCAACATCTGTGCCATCTCGCGTGCACTGGCATCCCAAATCGACCCAATGTACTCAGTGACTCTTTGTTCCTCTCGCTGTGCCTGAGCTATTGTTGCATCTCGAGCCGCTGTGAGTCTGGCTATCTCCACTCTGAATTGATCTTTCTCTATCCTCAAGATGGCATTTTTTCTCTCTAAAGTCGCAATATGATCATGCTGACTCACTATGGTAGCCCTGCACATCTCCATCTCCTCTATGCTAGTTGTCTCCGGCTCTATGGGTATATCCTACAATGCCTCCTGCTCACCTGAATCTGGCTCATCCTCGTCATCCCCATCCTCATCACTATCCTCATCCTCCTCGCCCTCATCATCTCCCTCCTCCTATCTCCTCGGTACTGGAATGTCCGGATCTGTCAATGGCACTGGCCGCCGTCATGCAAACCATCTCTCATACTCCTCTGTCATCTTGGCATCCACTACATCTGATCTCCAATCCCACTGTCTCAGCTGTAGCTGGGTGAAGTCAGCATATGCTATGTGTGGCTAAATCATACACCCCCACTGACTCATCTCTCTAGGAGATCGAGCAAAGTGTGCAGTCCTCCTAGGTACATCCTGCCTCTCCCCAAACTGTCATCTGACTGTCTCTGGCAGGTACATCTCAATCATTCTCTGGTGATTCACTGGTCGCCCAATCAGGTACCTCTCTTGTCTACAATACGGTAGCTCATCACTATCATCTGACCACCCAGGGCAATCACGATATGGCCTCCATGTGAACTCTCAGTCTTTCTAGCTCGTGTTGCCAATACAATATGTATCCAAAAGGACCCTATCTTAGTGCTCCCCCATAGCAGTACACATATGGTTGGTGTGGTACTACCTATCTCTCTACAATCAGTCAACATATGGCTATGTGCTCAAATGCCCATACCTGTAACAATGTGACTCCACAGCTCAAAGTCTGCACTCCCTGATATGCTATCTGATGCAACTGAAAATACTGCATAGCCAGTACACATGGTCCCCACGCATACACCATACCCTCTATCACCATCTGCTCTAGCACTCTTCCCCATCCAATAGGGAATCCATGTCCTTGTCTGTCTCCTGCTAGTAGGCATGCTGTCACCACGGCTATCACCACATATCGCCGATCATACTTTGATGCCATGGTCTCCCAGCCAATCTCCCTCTCCATGATATCCAGATCATCTGTGTCACACTCAAATAATCTGCACAACACATCTCTCCCTGTCATTGGGTCATACTCTACCACCTCTCCATGAATCGGAATGCGGAGGATACGCCATACATCCTCTAGTGTCACAGTCACCTCTCCAGTCGCCAAATGGAATGAGGAAGTCTCCCAATGCCATCGTTCTGCCAATGGGGTAAGTAGTTCTATGTTTGCCCTAATCTTGGGCATGAAGGTGACATAGTATATCCCCAGTCCTACTAATGTATCTCTATCTGTGCTTCTGAGTCTATGTCGTAGCATGAAGCAGTCAGGTTGGTTCTCCCGCGTGATCAATGGATACTGTCGACTCTGCATCACAATTGGGGTACATTTTGTCAGTTTTAGGGTTTGCTCCTATGGGTTGCATTTCCTCATTTTCATGTCCACATCAGGGTGTTTTTCATCTATTCTGACCTATCCTACCCTTATCCCCCCTTTCCGGATCATTTGCATGCTATTTTTGACCTAAATTGAGTTCTCGGGGCACAACTGTGCCTGTGTTGTGTATCCTGCGCTTGTGTCCCCCTACACAAGCGCAAAAGACATTACACAAGCACAGGATTCACCCTACACAAGTGCAAAAGTTAGTTTTTGCCTTTTCTGTGGGCCCCACAATGTCCTGCAAGCCAGTCAAATTCATAAAATTGAAAACATGGGTTTTTGAGATACATATCGCTGCTCCCGCGTCGTCCGGTTTTCTGTACGTGCGTACATGTTCTCCGAGGTGATCTGCCCTTGGAATGTTCGCCATCTCTCTGCAAGTGTCCTTTTCCAGAGCAACAAATTCTCCTCTTTGGCTAGTGCAAATGAGCAATTTTCACTCTCTTTGCCTCATTTATAGATCTTTGGCAATGCATAGATGGACGTGCACCCTATCCATCTTATGTTGGTCGCGGTCTTTTGTGTCTTCTTTTGTTTGTCCTTCATGCATTCAATCTCTGATTGACGGTCCGTTCGATCCTATCATTTTTATCGATCAATTGGCCTCTTTTCTGCATGTTTCCGGCCAATTCCTCGAGGGGGCATGCATATGACATTGTCAGCGTCTGGGGCATTTTCATTATTGTTCTTTGAAACAACGCTCATAATCACATTGTCTCAAAGAGGGGCAAAATGTAGACACCTAAAAATGGTCAACGCTTGCGGAATCGTACTTTAACATTTACGCATTGCCTTATTTTAGGGTTTTTGTGTCTCATTAACATTTCTCCTATGTCACGCACTTGGTCTTTATCATTTGCGAGCATCGAGTCTTTCTTCTGCATTCTTTAGTTGTCTCACTTTTGAAATTGGTCTTGTCGACAACAATCTTCAATCATGATTTTGGTCAATCTTATCCTGTCGCATCAATGTGCGTGCTAATTTGTCATCATTTTGGACATCGTCAATCCTAATTAGGGTTTTGTCCTCTTGTCAATCTTGTCATTTTGCGATCGATTTGTCACCGATCGTTATCATTTTCAATGTTGTCGTTTTGCGTTATCATTTTCAATCTTGTCATTTTGTGATCAATTTGTCATCGATCGTCGTCCTTCTCAATCGTGTCAATTTGGATCAATTTGTCATTTCCTTGTAAATTGGTGCATTTATCAATCAAAATTGTTTGTTAGCATTGGTCCTTTGTCAATTCAAAATCATGATCGAATCAACATCAAATTTATTTTATATCAAGACCTAATTGTCGTCCTTGCATTCCTAATTTATCTTCTAGGGTTTTATGATTTATTCATTTAACCTTGTTTGTCATTTTCTCTCCATTTTCTCCCTCTTGGTTAAATTATTTTTTTTTATCCTAGGTCTTCGTCTCACACTTAAATGTTTAATTTAATTGGCTAACAAATTATTCCTCTTTTTGTGAATTAATTAATAAATGACAAATTATTAATTGATTTACCTAATTTCCTAATTTTTCATCAATTTCCAAATTCCCTCTTTGTGAATTAATTAATAAATAACAAATTATTAATTGATTTACCTAATTTCCTAATTTTTCATCAATTTCTAAATTCCCTCTTTGTGAAGTAATTAATAAATGAGAAATTATTAATTAATTCACTAAATTCCTAATTTCTTCATTTCTAATTTCCTAATTTTCCTAATTTTCCTAATTTTCCTAATTTCCTAATTTCCACCTATTTTCTAATTTGTCAAATTTAATTTCCACCTAATTAATTTCTCTCTAGTTCTCCCTATTTTTGTGCTTCGGTGGAAGCATGAATTTCTCATGCGTCATACTTTTGGCATAGCAAGATGTCATAGGCTTTTAGTTCTCTAACCTTTGCATTGGCAATATGTCATAATTCATGACATAGAAGGTGTCATAACCTTCTTCTTTCCACTCAATTTTCCCATTTTGAAATCAATTGCCTCTATTATCAATTTCATGCTAATCTTGTCTTATCTCCAATTTATCTATAAATTGGATGAATTTTCTTCAATCAAGACTAATCACTTTGTCGAATCAATCACGCTTTGAGTACTCTTGTGCTAATTGTCAATCTTTCTTTCACATTAGGTTTATGCACTTGAAGGTGAGATCCATAAACAAAAGCTATTTGAAGAAGAAAGAAGGAAAATGGAGCCACATGAAGGAGATATTCAGATCTGCATTTGGTTTGCTTAGCTTTTAATCTTGAATGTTTTGCTTTCATGTCTTTATTGAGTGTGTTTAGGATTGATCATTGCATTTGAGCTTTCGTGATTGAGCTAGATTAATATTGAATTGCTTGTGATGATTTCCTATTTCCTAGCTACAAAAGCATCACTGGTGTGAAGGAGGAGCCTCCACCAATCCAAACAAGGTGGCTAAAATACAAAACCTTCACTGTGACCTAGGCAGACCCTAAAAACCCTCACAAAAACCCTTGAAAACCTTAAATTCCACCTAGGACAGTGTACAGACACTTGGAGGCCTAAAACCTAGAAAATCCTTGAGTCCTTGCCACATGAATGGTAGTCCATTTTGGGAGTTAGGGTTGGTTGTGCATCATTTGTGAGAGGAAGCCCTAAAGGACCGGGTAGGAGGCCTAATTGGTCCTATTCCTTGTAGCCCTTTTTGAAGGCAAAAACACAAAATAGTGAAATCGGTAAGGGGTTAGAATCTTGAAACCTCTTGGGGGCACATGAATGGGTGGAAAGACCATGAAATAGACCTGTTATAAATATTCTAAGACCTTGGAAGGTATGGAACAAGCCTTAGCCCTTATTAGCCATAGTAAGGGATTTTGAGTCTCATGAGTAGATGAGACCTTAAAAGCAGCATAGCAACTCATTGGTGGGTGGACTGTGCAAGGTTAGGGGATTTCTCAAGCAAGGGAAGTCCTAGAGACCCTAGGGTGTGGAGAGAACACCAAGAGATCCCAAGGAAGGATCCAGGAGCATAGACTAGGCTAGTCTATCCCAAGCACCAACCCATCACACACTAATCTTGGATTGACTCATAGAAGCAATTTGTTGTTGTAAGGAAGACATGGTTTGAGCAAGATTGTTAATTTTTGCTTCGGTAGAAGAATTGATGTGAAACATAGTTGATTGAGAAGGTGGTGTGATGTTATTGAAAGAAGGAATGGATTGAGAATAATGTGGTGGGACATTATGATAAGTAGGCATAGGTGATGATTGGGTAGGAAAAGGTACACTTAAAGGAGTAACAAAGTTATTGAAGGAATTGTCAGCTTGTGTCACATTGATTGGTTGAGGGATACCATGAATACTTATGGAAGACATAGGTAAAGATGGAGGATTAAATGAAGAAGAGGGATTGCCCCGATGACCAATGGTTGTAGGGATGACATTTTGAGTTGAATTAGCCATGATGTTGGAGGTAAAAGTAGGAATACTAGTCATAAGAGTAGTCAAAGAAATTGAAGGATTGACTTGTGTTAAAGGTTGTGAATAACCTAGGGTTTCGGCACAACTCTTGATAGGCATGACATTAGAATCAACAATATGTGCAATGCCACACAATATTTCAATTCCATTCTTATCACTTTGAATCATGCATTTAATACCTTAAATTAATGGAAGAGCTTCACTATTAGGGTATTATTAGGACATCCATTGTTGAAAGTTATCAAATTGATTGTCCAATGTGGAAAGTTGATCTATAGAGACCCTAGTTAAGTCTTCTTCTTCATCATGGGATTCATCAATGGGGTGAATAGGCACATGATTAGGATGGGAAGAATTAGCATGATCCTTATTAAAGAAGTCACCCAAATTAGGCTCCATCTCCTCAGTAATTAAACCTTGGGAGGCCTTAATTCTAATTCTTTGTCTAACATGGATAGTATAGGTAGGACTAATAGTGGTGAAACTCATGCACTAGAGGAAAAATTTGAATTTTGAATTTTGGAACAAAGCTTACAAAATTGATTAATACAAAATTTAAGAAAATAATAATTAAACAATTTGAACTTTGTTGGAAGAAGAGGATGACACAATTTCCAAAAATGAAAGGAAATTGGAATTTAAAAATTAGGGCAAAGGGAATACCACTTAATTTTAAAATCAGAATTTTTAAAATCAGGGTAGATTATAATTAACCTCTTAATTTTACAAAATTTCTTGAAATTTGAAATGTTGAATTTTGGAGGTATTTTTGATTCTATAGGGATCAAAAATTGACAAAATTAGCCAATCTTTTGGATTTAGGCTATTAAATACAGTCATAACAGTCTCCTAAAATTTCGGGAAAAAATCGAGGACCGTGGTGGGAATGCACATGGTGTGACCAACTTTTTTTGAAATTTTTTAGGGATGAATATTACGATGATTTCAAAGCTAACCCCCCAAAATTGGAGAATTTTATGATTTCTAGATGAGCAAAATTAAGGTTCAAATGTAAAAATAGGACCCTATTAGGGTTTTGAAGAAAAAGAGGAATTAAATTACAATTTTGAAAAGTGTCAAACCTAATGGAGAGGGACACCTTGAAAAATGTTTAGAATTCTGAATTGGAATGAAATTGATTGAAATTTGCACAAAATCCAATTAAATTTGAAAATTAGGGTTTTATGACCTAACCACTTAATTTTGAAATTTGAATTTTGGGAAAAAGGAGGGAAATTGAAAATTTAAATTATAGGAATGAAAACAAGTCTAAGAACAATCATAAATCATAAAATTAAATGAAAATCCAATTTTTGCACAAGTTCAAGATGATTTTTGAAAATTAGGGTTTTAACAAGTAACCACTTAATTTTGTAAATTTGATTTGTAAATTGAGCAAGACAATGAGGAAATTGAATTTGACAAACAAAATAGTTTTAAGATCTAAGATTACCACAAGCAATTTTTACAAATCACAAGTTCAATTTTAATTTTAAAAACTAAAGTTTTTAATGATTTAACCACTAAGTTTGCAGAAATTTGAAACTTGCAAACGAAAAATATGCAATTTTGTTAAAAGGAAAGCATGCAAGATGTTGGGTTCACCAAAATGTAATGTCACCAAAATGTAATGGTTGGTGAAAAATGTGTGAATGAGAGATCAAGAGGAAAGATACCCTTTCCCTCCAAGGAGAGCTGAGAGTTTCACTACAGATTTCCCTTCAAACACTTTTCATGCATTACATTGGAAGAGGGGGGGGAAATTCACTAGATTCAACCTCCAAAGAAGAAGATAGAATGGAAAGGAACTGATTGAATTATGTATAGAGACTAAGTGCAAAAGTGACAAAGAACTTGTAATAACTCAAGATCGGAGTGTGGGATGAAGTTGTGCACCTGGATCTGGCAGTAATATGTCGATATGAAGCCGCCCTATGAATTTGAAGAAAAGTTGCCCGGACCGTGGCGAGAATGTACACGGTCCTCTGAAAAATCCACAAAACAAAAAGGTTTTTTCCGCCTCTACAAATGGAGGCAAAATATGAAAGTATATTTGCACACTTACAACCTACACACAAAAAAGAGAGGAAAATAGGTTGGGATTGGGGGTTTGCCTTCAGGTCAACCCCAATTTTGGAATTAACCAAGTAATGAAAGAAAGTACTCGCAAGTAAATGTAACTGAAAGACTATAATGTAAATCACCTCAAGGGAGGTTGTAGATAGAATGTAGGTATAAATTCTTGTATGAACCTGAATGTTGGAATGAATCTGCTCTTCAATGTTTGAATCCTTGACTTGAATGCAACACCTAGCCTTGAAGGGAGATTTGAGAATGCTCAATGCTGGAAAAGAATGCTTGGATGTGTAATCTCATGTATCTATCTTATCGCTAAACCCAACTTATCTCACCTATCCAAATGAGAGGACAAATGTGACATATATACATGTCAATTGGGGTTAATGAAACTGATTTTCATCAAAGGCCGACATCAAGGAAGTTTTCCCACTCACTGCACAAACTTCAATGCAGATTTAGGAAGAGTACTACCCCAAAATAGGTTAGGGATAGGGGTACCATACCCCTGTCCTAGGAGGACAGGGGCACCACGCCCCTATCCCACCCCTTTCTCCAGGGAAGAGTGCAGATAGGGTGGTGTGGAGGGCAAAGGAGAAGCAGTTTTTGGTCTCCAATCAAGCCAGGGGATTCAATTTTACATGTGTGAGGACCCTAATGTGGTCAAAAATTGCTAGGGTCACAATTTTATGACACTACAGTTCTAAAAAATGTTTTGGGATAGTTTAGGATTGGATTATATGTTGTGGATAATTGGATGAGGGATTTTGATAAGGAGTTGAGGAAATAGGGAGCTTGTAGAAAGATGGGGGTTATGATATGGATAGGGAATAAGATGAATTTCACTTATCAAAGGTGTCATGAGGGTAAACAATATATACATGTTTAAGTAGAGTAAGTAGATTGTAATAACCAATTATTTGTCAAAAGGTTTTTAATTATGTATGGATAGGTGAAATAAGCTTGGGGAAAGCTTTCTTGCAATGATATCATCAAGGGGATCAATTCCATGCTTTTTCTGATAAGCAAGAATATTATTATCATTGGTTTGTAATGTGTTATTGGGATTGTTTTGATGAGGGGACCCATCAAATAGAAATGAAGTGATTTTAGGTGACTAGATGAACTTAGATTTATAAGGCTTGGAACATAATATTTTCTATGATACCAAAATTATTTTAAATTATAGATTTTAAGGAGTTAGGATAACTTGATTTTTATAGATCAAGATCAAGGATGCATGACACTTGATGCTAGATTGATTGAATTTGGTTTGGATTAGATTGGGTTTCTCTAATGTGAAAATTTCATTGAATGGTGCAAATGTTAAAAGAGTGTAGATGTGCTAAAAAAGATATAAAATGTGTTGATCTATATAAGTGTGCCTATGTAGACACACTAATTTATGGTGCAGTTGTGATGAAGTGTGCCTATGTAGACACACTAATTTATGGTGTAGATGTGATGAGGTGCAAAAATAGTTTTGTGTTAAGAAGAAATATTGAAGGACTATAGATTAATTGAAGGAAGATGCAAATGTGTTAAAGGATGGAAGAAAAATAGAATGATGCTGCAAATGCAACAACTTATGGTCTTGTAATGTATGTAAAATACTGTTCACTAGTCTAAACATACAAAATAGGAATCAAAACCAATCATATCAATTAATACAATGGAGAACAACTAATCAGGCCTCAAATTCAAACCTATTGGTGAGAGCTAGGCACAATGGTTTTGATTGTTGTGTAAAAGTACTGATCTGTGTTGCACCTACAACTATTCCATGCGATCTGGTCAGAATGGTTCTGACTGGAAGGGTTCTGGCCAGAACGGTTTCAGCCGGATCAATGTGGTAGTCATGTGGCAAAGGGGTTTTAGTTGGAAGGGTTCCGATTGAAACCCCTTTGTTATATAAGCTGCAAAAAGGTTTTTCCCCTTATTTTGCACTGACCGACTTAGAGTTTAGCGGTCGAGGAGAAGAATGGGCAAAGTAATTCAGCTTTTTTTCATAATTTTGTATAGTTTATTAGTTTTTTAATACTTAATAATATATTAATTTCATTTATTTTAATGCTTAATAATATATTAGTTTTAAAATTATTTAATCGTTAATTTTTTTTAATGGTTAAATTCTTTTAATGGTTAATTATTTATAAATGCTTTACACATATACAATTAGATGTTTAAATGTTATCATATGATCCCTTAGCACATACTAGGACCTCTTAAGACACCTAGGGCCCCTTAAGACAGTTAGGATCCCTTAAGACAACTAGGACAACTTAGTACATCTTCAGATCTCTTAAGACACTTAGAGGAACATAGTAGATCCTAAGACCTTTAAAGACATCATGCAACCCCTTAGTACATCCTAAGACCTTTTAAGACATGAATGACCCATTAATACATCCTAGGACATCTTTTGACTCCTTTTAGCATCCTAACATGTATAACATAAGACCCCATACAACACCATAAGACCCCTTATGACTATAATGACCCCTTAAGACCTTGTCGGACCCCTACTGACCCCTACTGACCCAATAGGATCATATAGTGTCATAAGGGGTCATATGGTGTTGTTAGGGGTCATATGGGGTTCTAAGGGGCCACACATGTGTTCTAACACATGTGTGGCCCCTTAAGACACCATATGACCCCTTAGGACACCATACAACCCCTTAGGACACCATATGACCCCATAGGATCATATAGTGTTCTAAGGGGTCGTATGAGGTCCTAAGGGACAACACATGTGCTCTAACATGTGTGACCCCTTAGGACCCCATATGAACCCTTTTAAAGTCCTAGTAGGTACAACATATCACTTAGGATACCATATGAGCTCATTGGGTCATATAGTGTCCTAAGGGGTCATATGGGGTCCTTGTAAGTACAAAATACTAAATAGGATGCCACATGACCCTATAGGATCATATAGTGTCCTAAGGGGTCATATGGGGTAACACATGTGTGACCCCTTAGGACCCCATATCACCCCTTTTAAAGTCCGAGTAGGTACAACATACCCCTTAGGACCCAATAAGATCATATAGTGTTAGAAGGGGTCATATGGGGTCTTAAGGGGCAACATATGTGTTAGATCACATGTGTGAGCCTTTAGGACCCCATATAACCCCTTTGAAAGTCCTAGTAGGTACAACATACCCCTTAGGACCCCTTAGGATCCAATAGGATCATATAGTGTCCTAAGGGGTGATATGGGGTCCTAAGGGGCCACACATGTGTTAGAACACATGTGTGACCCCTTAGAACCCCATATCACCCCTTTTAAAGTCCTTGTAGGTACAACATACCGCTTAGGACACCATATGACCCCATAGGGTAATATAGTGTTCTAAGGGGTGATATGGGGTTCTAAGGGGCAACACATTTGCTAGAACACATTTGTGACCCCTTAAGACCCCATATCACCCATTTTGTAGTCCTAGTAGCTACAACATACCCCTTAGGACACCATATGACCCCATAGGATCATATAGTTTCCCAAGGGGTCATATGGGGTCCCAAGGGGCTACACATGTGTTCTAACACATGTGTGACCCCTTAGGACCCCATATGAATCCTTTTAATGTCCTAGTAATTACAACATATCGTTTAGGACACCATATGACCCCATAGGATCATATAGTGTCTTAAGGGGTCATATGGGGTCCTAAGGGGCCACACATGTGTTAGAGCACATGTGTGACCCCTTAGGACCACATATAACCCCTTAAACAGTCCTAGTAGGTAAAACATACCCCTTATGATACCATATGACCCCATAGGATCATATAGTGTCCTAAGGGGTCATATGGGGTCCTAAGAGGCCACACATGTGTTAGAACACATATGTGACCCCTTAGGAGACCATATCACTCCTTTTAAAGTCTTATTAGGTACAACATACCCCTTAGGATACCATATGACCCTATAGGATTATATAGTGTCCTAAGAGGTCATATGGGGTCCTAAGGGGTGACACATGTGTGACCCATTAGGACCCCATTGATGGTCTTGAAAAGCACTGAGAGGGGGGGTGAATCAGTGACACCAAAACAAGCACAACTTTAAACACTAACCGATAGATGAACTTAACCAAGTATTTGAAAAAAATACATGCAATCCAAAATGAAATAACAACATCCACATAAAGTAGAACATCCACCATAACACAAATGTTTATATGTGGAAAACCCAAATAGGTAAAAACCATGATGATATGGAACTCACAAGTTAACTATCTGCAGTAATAGATAATTGACCGGTTAAGGTCTTACAAAGTGTTCTGCTAGGAGAAAATCTTGTTAGAGATCCCAAGCTTTATTAGAAGCTTATACCCTATTAAGAGTAATCTTTCTGGAGGATTTGAGAATCAAAACTAATGGATCACCTTGTTAGAGGATTTGTACAATGCAGCTTGTTAGAGCTTACCCTGTTAGGGGATTTGATTTTGTTGTAATTATTAGAAAATAACAAGAAAGGTTTGATCTATTCTTAGTAGCACAAGACTTGCTTGATCAGATCATTTTAAGTACATTCAACACTGCTCTTCATCTAAACACTTATCGCTCTTCAACAAAAGATTTCACTCTTTTTGCATATCAGTATTCACATAGATCTCTTCTTCTATATTAGTTCTTTCTTTTTAAATGATTCACTAAGATGTCTTTAAATAGACATACAAATCTTATATCGGCCATAGGAACACGATTTCCTAGGTGCAGTGTATCTAGACAATTAAACATAACTCATCACAAAAATGACCGCCAAACAAACAGTGCTGGTAACTCATCACAAAAATGTATACCAGTTAGAACAGTCAATATTGGCTGGAGCAAAACATGTGAACCGTTGTCCTTGAATCTTCCGCGTGATCATCTTCTTCATCTTTATCTTCATTTTGATGCCAACTTAATGTAACCATAGGTTATCTCTTAGGCACATACCGGTTGACACAAAGTGATAGTTCTGATACTTAATGTAAGTATAGATCCAATAACCAACAAGATGAGAGGAGGGGGGTGAATCATACAAACTTAATCTTCCATAAAAACATCAGATTCAACCTCGGTAACATATACTTCAGTAATATAACCAAAACTGCTAAACATGCAAACTCAAAAGCATATAAACATCATAAACCTCATAACACCAGATTTAACATGGAAATCCAAATAGGGAAAAACTATTGTGGGATTTCGGACCCACTAAGAAATATAATCTTCTAGAGTATGCTCGGTTAAAAGAAAATCTTGTTAAAGATTACAAACACATTGCTAGATGTGACCCGGTTAAGGGATTTCCCTCAGATCTGTTAGGATCTTCACCTTGTTAGAAGTGACCTTGTTAAAGGATTTCAAACACTCAATCAGAATGTCACCTTGCTAGAGGGTTTTACAAATAAGAATATTAAGTCCACTCGGTTAAGAGATTTTCTGTCACTTTCACAAAATAACAGTAATAAAAATCTATCTGCAACTTCATATCTAAAATGCTAAAGCATATTCTTATTTGCTCAATACAATCTAGACATAGAACTAATCTTGTCCATCTGTTGGGCTTCTATACTCTGTTATTCAAACATGTCTTCAAGCTTTTGTGCTCGGTGATCATTTTGTAGCATCCCTGTGCATACATTTGCCCGCATACATTATTTATCAATAGTTCCCTATTTATAAACAATTTGCCAACCGCTTCATCTCCTTGATAACATTTCCCATGATCAATCATAGCCATCAGATCTTCAAACTTTGACCAGGTTCATTGTATCCTTCGATCTGAAAACATTTTACCCTGCCTTGGAACTTGCATACATTTCCTGGAACTTGTGCTAGGGTATTGCAGTTCAATCTAAGCTGTAGATCTTCATGCCGATTTTCCTTTGCCATAGATTCATTAACAAAATTCATGCATGACATACCAATCATTTAATCAGTTCCAGCTCATCAGCTTCCTTCATTAAATAACGCATGTAACCATTTAATGTATTCTATTACAACTCGGTAACAACTTGGTAAATACTAAACTTCACTCGGTAGACATTCTGCCTTCATTAACCGATAGCGATAACCTTAGGGTTTACTGACTAGGTTCCTTAGGGTTTACCGACTAGGTTCTTTGCTCGATAACATAGTGTAGTATTAACCTTACAATTTACAACATATGTATGATGTTAAAACAATCTAAACATCATGATCTCATCATTGTCTGACTCGGTAATAGTTGCCCATTGAATACATTATTCATCCCCTTATTCATCATATTCTTTCTGTGTCTTTTACCGACATCTTTATATTCTTCAAATCATACTTCTCAAGATATGGCAACATCATATTGAATTAGAAAATCAATTTCTTGACATCAATGACAAAATAATAATATCAAGATAGTAAACATCCTTAATCAATTATATCCATAATCATCAACAACCTTCTCAATATTCTTATTGAAATGCCAACAATCTCCCATTGTCTGATATAATGCCAAATGCCAGCAATCTTCCCCTTTGGCATTGATGGCAAAACCAATTGATTTGACCTTAAAAATATTTAGATTGCTGTGATTTTGAAATGCTGAAATGCTCTCTTGCTGTCAACAGACTTCTCCTATTTTCTTTAGTCTTCTCTCCTTCAGTTTCAGTCTTTTTAATCAGTCTTCTCCCCCTTTGACAACAATGCCAAAAAGTAAAGAGCTAAAACATAATTTCTTCCTGTAGGAAGTGATTTCCTGCTGTTGTGTATCAACCGAGTCTCAGTCAGAGAATTTTGTCTTCAATTCCTGTTCCCTGTATTGTATCCTGCATTATTTCCTGCTCACCTTTAGAAAACATCCTAAAGTGTGTAAATCAACATCAACTCTTACAAGATATTCGATAGAGTCATTGCATTGATGCTTTCACCGAACTTGGTCAGTGAGTAGAAGATAGGGGTAGGACCCCTAACTTACTTTTGAGATATTCAAAAGTGTCCCTTGGTAGTGGCCTGGTGAAGATATCTGCTATTTGTTCCTTTGTGCTAACATATTCCAACACCACTTTCTTCTCTTGAGCTTCTTCTCTAAGATAATGATATTTGATAGAGATGTGCTTTGTCTTAGAGTACATAACAGGATTCTTTGAAATGTTAATGGCACTAGTATTGTCACAGAATATAGTTACTAGCTCGGTAACTTTCTCATTTATAACTTCCAACAGTTGTTTGATCCATGCTATGTTGGTACAATTCAATGCTGCAGCAACGTATTCAGCTTCTGCTGTTGACTGTGAAACACATCCTTATTTCTTGCTAAGCCAACTCACTAGTCTTTCTCCTAAAAAGAAAGCTCCTCCACTTGTGCTTTTCCTGTCATCAATTTTGCCTGCCCAATCAGCATCACTATAAACTTTTAAATCAAAATCATTTCCTTTCTGATATACTAAGCCATAATCCTTGGTGCCTTTCAAGTATCTAAAAATTCTTTTGATTGCTGTCATGTGTGTTTCCTTAGGATCTGCAGAGAATCTTGCAACTATACCTACTGCATGTGCTATGTCTGGTCTGTTGTGAACAACATATTTTAGCTTTCCAATCATGGATCAGTAAAGTGTCTCATCAATAGATCCAGATTCATCATTCTTTGATAGTTTATAGTTGGTAGTCATAGGAGTACTTACTGGTTTTAAATCCTCCATTCCAAATTTCTTCAAAATTTCCTTTATGTACTTGGATTGAGTAATGAAAATCTCATTTTTCATTTGCAGTATCTGTAAACCTATAAAATACTTTATCTCACCGATTAATGACATCTCAAATTATTTCCTCATTTCATTTCCAAAGTTCTTACAAAGAGAGTGTAAACTATTGTGCTTACTACTTCTTTCCAAAATGTTTGTGGCACTTTCTTTTCAATCATCAGGGTTCTGGCACAATCCACAATAGATCTGTTTCTTCTCTCAGCTATTCCATTCTACCGTGGAGTTCTCAGTGCAGAGACTTGTCTTGTAATACCATGATCATTACAGAATAAGTTGAACTCATCAGATGTGAACTCTCCTCCTCTATCTGATCTAAGACATTTCAGTTGTCTTCCTGTTTCATTTTCAACTCTTGCCTTGTACCATTTAAACATTTGAAAAGATTCTGATTTTTCTTTTAAAAACATAACTAACATCATCCTTGAATAGTCATCCACAAATAAAATGAAATATTTATCACCATAATAACTTTGAACTTTCATAGGACCATAAAGATTAGTGTGCACAAGATCTAAAATTCCCTTAGAAGTGTAAGACTTACTTGTAAAGCTTGATCTTGTCATCTTACCCATCTGGCATCCTTGGCACATAACATTCTCAGGCTTTTCAAGACTCGGTAGACCTCTTACTCGGTGCTTCTTACTTATTTTGATCAGATTATCAAAATTTACATGACAAAACCTTTTATGCCATAACCAGGTATCATCTATCTTTGCATACAAACACTTCTTCTGAGTTGAGTCAAGGTGAAATGTGTTACCTTTTGTTTGTGTCCTGGTAGTAGCTAACTTTCCATTCTTGTCATGAACTTTGACAATTCCCTTCTGAAATTCTATTCGGTAACCTGTATTGTTTAGCTGTGCTACACTCAACAAATTGTATTTCAAACCTTCAACCCAATAAACATAATTGCATCTTGCATTCTCAAGAAGTGTTATAGATCCTTTACCTTTCACCGGACATGGTGCATCATTACCAAATCTTACATAGCCTCCATCATAATCTTCTAACATAACAAACTTGTGTTTATCTCCTGTCATATGATGTGAGAATCCACTATCTATGATCCAAGAATCATTAGTATTTACGTGAGATATTAGGGATTTTTCTTCATACCTTTCTTCATCTGATCCATCTTTGATAGCCACATAAACTACTTCCTCTGTATCAGTTTCATCTGATTTATCATCATTGGATTCATCATCAGCTTTTAAGCATGTCTTTCTATCTCTTCTTCTGAAGTCTCGGTGTCCTCTGTAATGATTGTCTTTCTGTCTGTCATCTCGATAATCTCTCTTTTCAGTAGATTCTTTGTCAGGACAGTTAGAAGCCATATGTCCTATTTTATCACAATTGAAACATTTCAAAGGTAGTTTTCCTTTATACTTACCTTTGCCTCTCGGTAACCTTCTGGCTAATAGTGCTTCAAACTCTTCCTGCTTTCTGATTTCCTCATACAGTTTGTGTACTTCTTCCATGTTCTTACGAAATCTTTCACTTGCTCCACTGTGATCTCCTTCAGAGTACTTATACTTTCTTTCATTGTAATCATTAGATTCATCAAGATGAAAAGAACTAAATGCAGATTCAACTTTATTTATCGAAGATCCACTGTTTTCAAAGTTACTTAACTCAAATGCATGTAGCTTACCAATAGTAGCATCTAAAGAAATTGGCATATTAGTTATAGACCTCAATTCATTGATTGTAGAGACTCTCATTGCATAAGCTGGTAGAAGGGTTCTTAACAACTTACTTGTTATATCCTTTTCTTCAATAGTTCCACCTGCTCCTTTGATTTGATTGACAATCTCATTTAGTCTTGTAATGTACTGAGTTATTTTCTCACCTTCATTCATCCTCATAGATTCAAGTTGTCCTCTTAGACTATCTACTTTTTCTCTTTGAACATGTTCATCTCCTCCATATACTGATATGAGCTTATCCCACATAGCCTTTGCATCATTGCAGCCTTCTAGATCATTAAACTCTGAGTCGGTCAATGCAGATGTTATTTCAATCATTGCTTGGATATGTTCTTTCATT
The DNA here is from genome assembly GCF_030272615.1 of Cryptomeria japonica. Lineage (NCBI taxonomy): Eukaryota > Viridiplantae > Streptophyta > Pinopsida > Cupressales > Cupressaceae > Cryptomeria > Cryptomeria japonica. Next base: position 715,212,032 of record NC_081408.1, on the reverse strand, counting down.
GCCTTTTTCTCTTCCATTGTCAATGGATAGGTGCTCGATGTGATGAAATCATTCTCCAGATAATATACAACATATTCTCCAACTCCTGATAGGTGCAACTTCATCCTTTTTTGCCATGTAGTTAAACTTGACTTGTTCAGCTTCGGTGCATCCCTCTTATACATCTTTGGATCTTTGCCTCAAGTACCTTTAAACTTTTCTTCTGGAGTCCAAAGCTCTGATACCAATTGATAGTTCTGATACTTAATGTAAGTGAAGATCCAATAACCAACAAGATGAGAGGGGGGGGGGTGAATCATACAAACTTAATCTTCCATAAAAACATCAGATTCAACCTCGGTAACATATACTTTAGTAATATAACCAAAAATGCTAAACATGCAAACTCAAAAGCATATAAACATCATAAACCTCATAACACCAGATTTAATGTGGAAACCCAAATAGGGAAAAACCACTGTGGGATTTCGGACCCACTAAGAAATATACTCTTCTAGAGTATGCTCTGTTAAAAGCAAATCTTGTTAAAGATTACAAACACATTGCTAGATGTGACCCGGTTAAGGGATTTCCCTCAGATCTGTTAGGATCTTCACCTTGTTAGAAGTGACCTTGTTAAAGGTGTATATGGTGAAAGTGGATAATAATATTGAAAGACTAAATGAATTCAACCACAAAACCCTAGCTTAACAACAACAAAGATCCACCATAACATATGAAGATTACCTAAGACAATGCAAATCAAATGAAATCACAAAGATTATACCATCACATGTCCAATAGGGTTTGGATCTCCATTCTTCCTATCTCCATTGATCTTGTTTGATGTATTTTCTCTCAGATTTTATGTGCACAAGAGCTCAACAAAGAACGGAATGTGGTTGCAAATAGGATCTCATATGCCAAGTAGTCAATTGATCAAGTAGTTAGCGGGGGGTTGAATGCATAGATTGATTAGAATGATTGATTAGGGTTTGATAATGAAGGAAGGATCTCCTTATATAAAAGACACTATATGAAATGGAGGGATAAGATTGAGAGGTGTAAAAGGAGGTCGGCTATGATTAGAGGGTAGGTAAAAGAAATAATAAAATAATGAAAGGGGTAGGTAGTGTATGAATTAAGAGATGAATGACATGTGCCATGGGTAGAAAAGGTTAATGAATTAATTAAATAAATAAAGATTTATTTAATTAATAGAAGAAGTGGGATAATTAAATAAATAAGATATTTATTTAATTTAGGAAAAGGATAATTTAAATAAATAAATGTATTTATTTAAATGAGAAATAAGGTTAGAAGATTATAAATGAATTAATTAAATAAATAAAGATTTATTTAATTAATAGATGAATTAGGCTAAAGTAATTAAATAAATAAAATATTTATTTAATTAGATTGGACAATTTTAGGTGTCTACATTTTGCCCCTCTTTGAGACAATGCGGCTTGTCGCGTTGTTTCAAAGAAGATAAGATGAACTGATATAGATTTGCCCCAAGATGGGAATGATATGCCCCCTCGAGAGATTGGATGAAAAAATGTTTGAAAAGATCGTAGACAATCTCTCGATAAGAAAGAATGGCTAGAATGGACTGACCAGATAAAGTGACAAAGTCACGGGATAATGAAGACTGACTCGGGAGACGAGGGCTAGGGCTAGGGTAGTCTCTAAAATAGACCACGAGGGAAATACATCCTCATTGTCATCCACACATCCAAGAGATTAGAGTCAAAGTTGTCCATATCATCATTGTGTGTATCATTGTTGTTTGTAGTGTCCATGTTCTCAACATTTGGAATGTTTCTATAGGCATCCATGTCAGGTAATGTAGTATGATCAGAATTAAAAAAGATATCATTGTCATACTCATAAGAACTCATGTTTGCAGACTCTTGAGCCTCTTTAGTTTCTCTCCTAGATTTTTGGGAACGGGTTTCAACCATGAACTAGGTATTGAGTGAGATGTGTGAGACTAGATGAAAATGGAAAAAGTATGGAAGACCAAGGGTTGGATGGAATGTAAATGAATATGAAGTGTACTTGCAATGTCCAAAGTGTAAGACCAAGTATGTATGTAGTAGAGTAGGTGTGACTTCCAAAGAGAGGATAGTTTCTCTTGATGAGGTAAGTTAACCTTGACTCTAAGTAAGACCAAATGAGACCCAAAGGTGATATACCTTGATGAGGGACCACTTAGCAAAGTGTTGTTGTATGTAGTGTGTTGACAAAGTATGATGAGGACAAGCAAGTGACCTCTTGACTCAAGTTTAGACAAATGTGAATGTAATGTAAGGTGTAAAGCAATGATGGACTTTGTGAGACCCAAAGACAGGTTGAATGCTAGATGAAAACCTGGAGAAATAACCTGGGAAGCTCAAGAATTCCGAAATTGATTGCTCTTGTTTGCTGGACTGTAAAATTTTTCCAATTTGTGAAGTTGTTGGTTGTGACCAAATTTGAATGTTTGACTATTTTTTTTGACAAGAGGACACAATGTTGATGAGGACTCAATGTTTGCAAGTGTTTAGACTCAAAATGACTCCAAGAAAAGTGTGTTGTTTGATGTAAAAATGTTTTGCATACACTTGAAGACACAAAAGACACAATGTTTTGCTGTTTGGTCTTGAATGTTTTGAATGTTTAAAATAAGTCAAACACAATTCTTATGGCTGGCCAAGACAATAGTTGTTGATCCCACATGAGGTTTTACCCCCGAGGCTACGCTATTCAGAGTGGATACTTAGATGCTTGACCTCACTGGCTCCACCCTCGGTACTCACTTCTCGGGTCAGCCAAGAATCAGTCCCCACGAAAACTCCCCGTGGCGAACTTTGTATCTCTACTAAAAACCATATGTGTGTGGGCCGCTACCAGAGGTCCGACCTCCTGCCCCAACAACTAGAAGGATTTGGGCTTCTAAAACAAAAGGTGCTAGTAAGGGCATCCGCACGTGTGGCCATACATGCGGCACTTTCAGCTCTATAAATACAGAAGGCTCCCAGCCGGTAGGGGTTACACCCTACAACTGATCAAATAAATTTGATCAAACGGGTTTATGGGGAGACATAGTGTCGGTATGAACTAATCAGCACATGTTGTTCATAGTTTTCACCATGAATACAGTTATTTATAGTGGTTTGGAAGAAGATGGCTTTTCTTTTGCTACCACTTGGGTTGTTCTCTTCTCACTAGTAGTCCTAATGACCACACGAGAAGACAGGCCCTCTAAAGATTAAACAAAAAGAGCCTATTGCTCAAGACACAAAAGACAATGATTCAATTTTAGTGCACCAATTGAAGTGTTTGCTAGTCTATGAAAACAAGGCACACAATAATAATCCAAAAACCCTTGCTAAGGACCTGCAACAAAGAGTTGTTAGTAGTTTGGATTGTTTGAAATAATTACCCCTTCCTGCAAGCACACAAGTTAGGTGAATTTTAGATCCAAAAGAATTTGTGAAAATAGGGGCCTTCAACAAAATGATTTTGCTTTCAAGACAAGCTACACCAATTTCGTTAGCTAGATCTAAAAATGTTAGCTCAAAATAAACCAGATCTGAAACCTTAAATGCAAAACCCAAAACTAAATCAATAACTCAAAATTTGAAATCAGTGCACACAGACGCGATTACCTTAGACATAGACGCGATTTTGTGACGCAGACGCGGTTATGTGAGACACAGACGCATCTCCAGAACCCAGACGCGACTTCTGGACACAGACGCATCTAAAAACACCGCAGACGCACCTTAGGAACATAAACACGGTTTCTAGAATCTGCAAAAAAAAATATTGTCGATAACATAGACGCGGTTCCAGATGTCGCAGACGTGCCAGAAAATCAAAAACGCGATCCGAAAGTACGCAGACGCAAAAATATCAAAATGCTGTCGAAAATGTCAGATCTGCAACTTCAAAACACAAAATCTGCAACAAGGATGTTAAATGTAAAAAGGGACAAGAGTCCCACCGGGCGTGCCAAAATGTATATGGTGAAAGTGGATAACAATATTGAAAGACTAAATGAATTCAACCACAAAACCCTAGCTTAACAACAACAAAGATCCACCATAACATATGAAGATTACCTAAGACAATGCAAATCAAATGAAATCACAAATATTATGCCATCACATGTCCAATAGGGTTTGGATATCCATTCTTCCTATCTCCATTGATCTTGTTTGATGTATTTGCTCTCAGATTTTATGTGCACAAGAGCTCAACAAAGAACGGAATGTGGTTGCAAGTAGGATCGCATATGCCAAGTAGTCAATTGATCAAGTAGTTAGCGGGGGGTTGAATGCATAAATTGATTAGAATGATTGATTAGGGTCTGATAATGAAGGAAGCATCTCCTTATATAGAAGACACTATATGAAATGGAGGGATAAGATTGAGAGGTGTAAAAAGAGGCCGGCTATGATTAGAGGGTAGGTAAAAGAAATAATAAAATAATGAAAGGTGTAGGTAGTGTATGAATTAAGAGATGAATGACATGTGTCATGGGTAGAAAAGGTTAATGAATTAATTAAATAAATAAAGATTTATTTAATTAATAGAAGAAGTGGGATAATTAAATAAATAAGATATTTATTTAATTTAGGAAAAGGATAATTTAAATAAATAAATGTATTTATTTAAATGAGAAATAAGGTTAGAAGAGGATAAATGAATTAATTAAATAAATAAAGATTTATTTAATTAATAGATGAATTAGGCTAAAGTAATTAAATAAATAAAATATTTATTTAATTAGATTGGACAATTTTAGGTGTCTACAAAAGGATTTCAAACACTCAATCAGAATGTCACCTTGCTAGAGGGTTTTACAAATAAGACTGTTAAGTCCACTTGGTTAAGAGATTTTCTGTCACTTTCACAAAATAATAGTAATAAAAATCTATCTACAACTTCACATCTAAAATGATAAGGCAGATTCTTATTTGCTCAATACAATCTAGACATAGAACTAATCTTGTCCATCTGTTGGGCTTCTATACTCTGTTAAATTCAAACAAGTCTTCAAGCTTCTGTGCTCGGTAATCATTATGTAGCATCCCTGTGCATACATTTGCCTGCATACATTATTTATCAATAGTTCCCTATTTATAAACAATTCACCAACCGCTTAATCTCCTTGATCACATTTCCCAGGATCAATCATAGCCATCAGAACTTCAAACTTTGACCAGGTTCAATGTATCCTTCGATCTGAAAATGTTTTACCCTGCCTTGGAACTTGCATATATTTCTTGGAACTTGTGCTAGGGTATTGCGGTTCAATCTAAGCTGTAGATCTTCATGCCGATTTTCCTTTGCCATAGATTCATTAACAAACTTCATACACGACATACCAATCATTTAATCAGTTCCAGCTCATCAGCTTCCTTCATTAAATAACGCATGTAACCATTTAATGTATTCTGTTACAGCTTGGTTACAACTCGGTAACAACTTGATAAATACTAAACTTCACTCGGTAGACATTCTGCCTTCATTAACTAATAGCGATAACCTTAGGGTTTACCGACTTGGTTCTTTGCTCGGTAACATAGTGTAGTATTAACCTTACAATTTACAACATATGTATGATGTTAAAATAATGTAAACATCATGATCTCATCATTGTCTGACTCGGTAATAGTTTCCCATTGAATACCTTATTCATCGCCTTATTCATCATATTCTTTCTGTGTCTTTTACCGACATCTTTATATTCTTCAAATCATACTTCTCAAGATATGGCAACATCATACTGAATTAGAAAATCAATTTCTTGACATCAATGACAAAATAATAATATCAAGACAGTAAACATCCTTAATCAATTATATCCATAATCATCAACAACCTTCTCAATATCCTTATTGAAATGCCAACAATCTCCCATTGTCTATTATAATGCCAAATGCCAACACAAAGTACTGGTTAGAGATAGACCTTAAACATACCGGTTAACAGTGTAAATCAATGAAGTTACACTGGTAGTCAATGTAATCATATGTGTGTGAGAGTGTTTCATCAATAACAACAAGTGATGAATACTTGATAATCATCATCAAGCCAACAATCTCCCCCTTTGGCATTGATGGAAAAACTTAGAAATTATTTAGAGTAATACAATACCGCTAAGTGTGCGTACACCATATATATACATATGTACTCATACTCCCCTTTAATGCAATACTACCCCTTAATGCATGCATAAATACAAAATTTTCAAAAACACACATACATATTATTACTCCCCCTTTGACAATAATGCCAAAATGATAAAGTAAAATATATACATATATATAGAAAATCTATATCAAAGTGTTCATCATATATTAGAATTTAAAAAAGGTTCATGCAGTGGCTAGTCTCATAAAAATATTATTGAAATTCTGTTTCATTTGGGATAAAGCATTTTCCCATGATTCCAGTATGTTAGAAGTAAACTCAAATGTAGACATCAACTGGGAATGGAATTCTTCCATTGAGTCTAGCGTGCAGGTTTCAGGAGTAGCAAGAACAACTTCTGCATTGGAGTAGGCTCTCTGAATAATGTCGACCTGTAAGGTGAGCTGACTCTTGAGCTCTCTTAGAGATAGAAATCTCTTAGCCTTCTCATTATCATTCATATTCAGCCTGTCATGCAAATCATCTATAGATCAGTTAAAGGCATGAATGGAGTCCTGGAGTGGGACATATGCCTTGCATAACCTTTCTATTTCCTGCTCAGTTTCAACTTGATTCTTAGAAATATCAGAATAAAAGAAAGTAACATTGGAGGTAGAGGCAAGATACTTCCCTCTAGATTCAATAGCTTGCTTCAACAAACTTCCATTATGAGATAAAGCCATTTTGCCACTTTCAATGTTCTTAGCCAGTTTATTTCCATATGCCTTCTTGTGGCTCTTCTTAGTAGAAATTTGAGCAACATCTTCAAGCGATTTGATTTGATCAAGTGCATCTGCAACTAACTGACCAAGTTTGCTGATAGGGGTAGGAAGATGTGCAACAGTTGTTTCCGATAGTAAACCAGACAAAATTTCTACTGCATTCTGGATTGTCTCTACTTCAATCCTTTTCTCTTTCAGTCACTTCTTGTGTGCTCGAGATTACATAACATTAGCAATCTTCATCATTTCTAATGCACTCAAGGTGTTCATATCAATAGGTGCTGAGATACTTAAAGAGTTTTCATCATCATCATCATCAAGTAGATCTTTCTTTGCCAGTTTAGGGGGTACACTCTCAATGATGGCTCTTTCTGTGTTATTCTTTGTTATATCTTCAATTTGTTGAGTGATAGCTTCCTCAGTAGACTCCTTTTGAGTAGTCTCCATGATCAGTGGAGATTGGGGTTTCTCCAGTTGTTCAGTTGCCGGTTCATTGTCCACTTTTAGTTGAGTACCTGGTTGATCAACTAATGTAACTTGTACTTTGGTGATTGTAGGAGGATCCATATCTAGTGTAGTAATTTCTCCAGATAGGTCTATTGTGTCTTAAAAATCTTCATGAACAAGAATAATGGAATCATCCATCTTCTTGGTTAGATAGACTTTGTCAGCTTGAACAATTTCCTCTTCATCCATTTCTAGTTGTGGAACATCGTCTGTAGTATCATCCTTATTGCTCAAGTGGATGATTTCTTCCCTCTTTTTGATTATACAGGCTAGCTGATGTGTCTCAGACTCAAAAACTGACCTTTTTGCATTAAGAAGATTCAGTCTTCTTACTTTAAAATCAAAATATGCTTTGTATCCCTTAGTTAAAGCACCAATTCCATCCGATGATAGATTGGGAAAATACTGTACAAATATTTCATCAATAATCTTCTTTTCTAATTGAATTCCTTCCTCCCATTTATCTAACAAAGTATTATACAAAGAGATTGAAATATCTTTCTCCAAATCATGTGGAAATCTATTTTAGTGACCCAGATAAGTTAATACCTATTGGATTACTTTCTTCTACTCATCTATAGTAAAAGAATCATAATGTTCTTTGACATTGTCAAACCTGTTTCTTCCTAATGACTTTATTGTCCTCTCAAATACTATGTCAGGTTTGTAGGTAGCAATATCTATAGGTGTAGTTGCCTTTGGCACTACCTTTACCTTCTTAGGTGTTCTACTAGTTGCTTTTTCCTTCTTTGGTTCTTCTTCAGAATCTGTACCCTCAAACTTTGGTTGCAAAATCAGTTTCCTATTTCTCTTCTCTGGTGCACTCTCCTTCTTTTCATATACTTTAGGTGTTGGTTCCTTCTTGGTTAGGACACTCTGAGTCACCCTTGTGGTCTTTTTCATAGGAGATTTTTCATCAAATTTCTTTTGCTTTCCTTTCACTTTAGCTACTGGTGGAGTACCAGTTTCAGTTGGTGCAACTTGGACTGCCAAAATCCAATTTTGCCTTCTTTTTATCTTTAGGTGATGCTAACAGGGTATTAGCATAGCTACCTAGTAAATCATGATTGACCTCGCAACTCATATCTTCCATCTCTTCTTCTCTACGTTCAATTGCTTGCATCAAGAAAAAATCAATGGTAATCGTGAAGATTATGTCTTTTGCAAAGTATTTTACCACATCTTTCAATAGCCTCATTCTGATGCTCATCTTTTTGTGGAATTCATTAAAATACCTATTTGTGGCAGCTGAAAAAATATTCTTCACAACCTTAATGTTGTTCTTGATCTATGCATTGACCGGTTATTCCTTGGACCATTCAATATCTCCAATACCCAGTAGGAATTTTTGAAAATAGAAAAATAACCCGGCTAACAGCTAACCATATTTGAACTTTTGTGTATTGTCCTTCTTAATGGATTTCAAATTTTGAAATAATTGGTCTTTGATAGCTTCACAAATATCATAGTCTACATTATCAACAATCATTCTATGTGCTGTGTGAATTGCTACAAATGGAACACTGTTAAGTCTACTAGAGTAGAATACCTGGTAGCCTATCACCATTGTTGCAAGTTTCACCGCAGGGTCTCTAATAGTGTTGATAGAGAAAGAACGCTTATTAGATGTAGAACCGGTTAGCTTGAAGACAATGTCCTTTGAAATTCTTCTTAACACATGAATTTTACTGGTTGAGCAATAACCCATTACAACCCTAATAGCCTCCTTAGTTATTGTATGGGTCCTTTCCAAATACATATTCTCTCCGTGGACTTGACTCAAGATGATTCTTATGTGTTCATCTTCAAAATCTTCAAGAAAATATGCGGCATTATGAAACCCTTTTTCAAAAACCCTAGCATATTTTGCTTCAATTTTTCCATTCTTATCACAAAGTGATTTCAGCTGAGTATAGATGTGAAGAGTTCCTAAATCTTCTATTTTGCAATCTATAGCTCTGGACAAGTCACCTTTGACCACAACACCACTCGAGACTTGTGATAATGCATTATAAGACATAATTTCATCTGCCTTTAGAGCTTCCTCAGGCTCACTAGTGATCATCAACCTCTCTACAGACTTAGAAGTAGATGCCATACTTGATAAAAAAGTTTCGAAGCGATATACAAAGAAATACCTTGTATCTTGCACGTCGCTCCATTTCTCGGTTGAAATGTTGAAATGCACACTCATTCGCCTCTCTGCAACTTTCGATTCAACTTGATTTCTCTAATCAAAAATCAATTCACCAATTTACACTAAGATAATCTTGTTCTACTTTGCAATCGCTTCAAATTTCTTTTTCGAAAGTTAGGGTAAAAATGATAAAGTAAAACTTGTTTTTATCCATTTTACCAACTGCAATAAGTGCTCACACTTTTAGGTTACAAACCCTAATTTTTATTTACCTCTTTAAGTGAAATATGGGTTGATAACACGTCAACAAAAAGTCACCAAAATTCAAAATTCAAAAATTCTTTCTCGCTCATTTTACAAAGGGGTCCAGAAATGTTTTATTGTTAAGCTCCCCTTAGTCATGTTAGATAGGCTTAAGTCATCGGTGCTGGATTCTCTTCACCGAGTGAAGAAATAGTTTCTTCTCCAGGTGATTCATCACCTTTATTTTTCCAAATCTGTTTCATATCTTCTCTGGTCTCCTCAACATCAACTTTCTATTTTCCTTTTTGATCCTTAAAGGAGTTGACCGGTCTGTTATTTCTTGATTTGCAAAACTTTGCCAAGTGCCCTGGTTTGTTGTAGTGATAAACGACCATACCAGATGATCTTTAGGGTCCTGCATTTCCTCTTCCTGTTCTTCTTCTACAGTCCATAGCAACATGACCAAGGTTATTACAAAAAGTTCAAACAACATTTATTGCCTTTTCCATTTCGAATGGACTAAACCGGTTGCCATAGAATCTTTGCCAGTTCCGGTTTACCCAGTTATCAAAATTCCTTATCTGGTCACCATTTGGTCTAGGATGCATGTGTGGTACAGGATTGTTTGATCCATATCTGCACTCAATATGTCTATGCCCATACATTACACATGTGTAGCAATGACCTTCAAACTTTCTAGACACATACCTAGCATTAGTATTGTAATTTGCATTTTTGTTAGGTTTGTGCCTACAAACATTTGCAATATGATCAGACTTGTGATAGACAAAGAAGATAGGTTTAAAAACCTTCTTATCAGTAGTCTTATTGACATTAGAAGTAGTTTTGTTCTTTGTAGCAGAGGATTCACCTTTTTTAGTTGTATGAAAACCAAGTCCGGAGATACCACCCTTCATTCTTTGTGATTGAATTTGTTATTCCAGCATGGTAGAACTTTTGACAAACTTCTCCAATTTCTCATTGGCTTCAATAAGATTTTTGACAAGATCTTCATTATGCTTAGAGAAGTTCTCTTTCAGAGATGATGCCAACTCAAGATCTAGCTTTAGGTTCTCCTTTTCTTCTATTTTAGCAATCAAGTCCTCATGTTTAGTATCTTTTTCCCATTTGATCTTTACGATTTCTTGATCTCTTACCTTGATAAGATCTTCAGCAGTTCTTCTGGCTTCCAGTTCCTGACTCATGCGGATAGTGAGACATTCTAGTTCACTTCTTAGATTCTATTTCATACCATTCACCTTTTCAAATTCATCAGCTAAAAGTTCAATACTGGCTTCATCTGAAGAACTATTATCAGATATTTCTAGCAGTTTTTCATATAACTCTCTCCTTTTGGCTTGAGAGACTTTTAGTTTGCCCCTAAGGGATTCAATTTCATTTCTGCTAGATTCTATTTCTCTAACCATCTTGATGTAGATTTTGTCCCCCATGGTAGTTTCAATATTCCCTTCTAAGCGGTTAGGCTTCAAAGAAGTTAGGCTCTAATACCAATTGATGGTCTTGAAAAGCACCGAGAGCGGGGGGTGAATCAGTGACACCAAAACAAGAACAACTTTAAACACTAATCAATAGATGAACTTAACCAAGTATTTGAACAAAATATATGCAATCCAAAATGAAATAACAACATCCACATAAAGTAGAACATCCACCATAACACAAATGTTTATACGTGGAAAACCTAAATAGGTAAAAACCACGTTGAGATAGAAATCACAAGTTAACTATTTGCAATAATTAAAAAAAAAACCGGTTAAGGTCTTACAAAGTGCTCTGCTAGGAGCAAATCTTGTTAGAGATCCCAAGATTGATTAGAAGCTTGTACCCTTTTAAGAGTACTACCCTTTTAAGAGTAACCTTTCTAGAGGGTTTGAGAATCCAAACTAATGGATCACCTTGTTAGAGGATTTGTACAATGAAGCTTGTTAGAGCTTACCCGGTTACGGGATTTGATTCTGTTGTAATGATTAGAAAACAACAAGAAAGGTTTGATATGTTCTTAGTAGCACAAGACTTGCTTGATCAGATCATTTTAAGTACATTCAACACTTCTCTTCATCTAAACACTTATCACTTTTCAACAAAAGATTTCACTCTTTTTGCATATCAATATTCACATAGATCTCTTCTTCTATATTAGTTCTCTCTTTTTAAATGATTCACTAAGATGTCTTTAAATAGACATACAAATCTTATGTTGATCATAGGAACACAATTTCCTAGGTGCAGTGTATCTAGACAATTAAACATAACTCATCACAAAAATGACCGCCAAACAAACGGTGTTGGTACCTCATCACAAAAATGGATATCGGTTAGAACAGTCAATACCGATGGGGACAAAATATGTGAGCCATTGTCCTGGAATCTTCCGCTTGATCTTCATCTTCATCTTTATCTTCATTTTGATGCTGACTTAATGTAACCACGGGTTGTCTCTTAGGCACATACCGGTTGACATAGAGTCAGTGAAAACTTTCGTGGCTAATATTCGCCAATTGGCTATTTTTAGAAATTTGGGAATCAAATTTGGCTAATAATTTCAACTTTTAAGGTAACGCAAATCGCCACATTTTTATAGATTTTTATTTTAATGTTATTTAAATCGCTAGAGAATTTATTTTATTAATTTTTTTAACTTAAAGATTCCCCACAATATTTGATACATGATTGGATCAGATTTGCCAACATTTTATAATTTATTGTAGAAATCCAAATTAATTCACCAATAATATATCATAATTATTAGTTACTTTAGGGTTATATCAATAATCTTTTGTTTCCACCATTGATTTAAAATACAATCTAATGACCTTCATTGTATTCCATGAGGTAAAATGTACCTACAAGTTGTAATGCTCGTGGGGTTTGAAATTGCTTTTGAATTGTTGACTTCAATGAAAACCAATGGTCTAAAAGCAATTTTGGCCCCATGAGTATTACAAATTGTTTGTAAATTTTATCTCACAAAATAGAAAGAGGGCTATTAGATTATTTTAAGTTAATAGTAGAAACCAAATAAAGTATAGTCTAACCCTTAAACTCATTAATGATTTCAACCTTCATGGCTTTACTTTTTTATAAAAGATTATCTTTTAAATGAAAGGAAATACAATAGTAATTAATGCATACAATGATTATTTTCCCAAAAAAATTGATATAAACAAATTCCCCAATAAAATTAATTTTTTTTATAAAAAGGGAAAGATTTGCCAATAAACATTATTATTATTTTTAGAAAAAAAAAATATTCGCCAAGATTTTATACAATTTTTTGAGGGGTGGTTTCTTAAAGTTATCACTACACAGAGTACTGGCTAGAGATAGAACTTAAACATACCGGTTAATAGTGTAAATCAATGAAGTTACACCGGTAGTCAATGTAATCATATGTGTGTCAGAGTGTTTCATCAATGACAAGTGATGAATACATGATAATCATCATGAAGCCAACACCCATATCAGCCCTTTTAAAGTCCTAGTAGGTACAACATACCCTTAGGAGCCCATATGACCCCATAGGATCATATAGTGTCATATGGGGTCATATGGGGTCCTAAGCGGCCACACATGTGCTAGAACACACATGTGACCCCTTAGGACCGCATGTCACCCCTTTAAAAGTCCTAATAGGTACAACATACCCCTTAGGATACCATATGACCCCATAGGATCATATAGTGTCCTAAGGGACCATATGGGGTCCTGAGGGGCCACACACGTGTGACCCCTTAGGACTCCATATCACCCCTTTTAAAGTCCTTATAGGTAAAACATATTGCTTAAGACACTATATGACCCCACTGGGTCATATAGTGTCCTAAGATGTCATATGAGGTCCTAAGGGGCCACACATGTGTTAGAACACATGTGTGACCCCTTAGGACCCCATATCACCCCTTTTAAAGTCCTAATTGGTACAACATACCAGTTAGGACACCATTTGACCTCATATCCTAAGGGGTCACATGGGGTCCTAAGGGGCCACACATGTGTGACCCCTTAGGACCACATATCATCCCTTTTAAAGTCCCACTAGGTGCAACATATCACTTAGGACACCATATGACCCCATAGGGTTAGATAGTGTCCTAAGGGGTCATATGGGGTCTTGTAGGCACCAAAAACTAGTCAACACCTATGTCTCACATTTTTTAACATATCATGTGCATAATGCCTCTTACATTTATTTAATTAATTAAAGCCCCCTTTTACTAACAATTCTTGTAAGTCCTAAATAAATAAATTAAATAGTTTATTTATTTGTCTCCTTTGTCTATTAATTAAATAAATTCATTTTATTTAATTAACTAATTAATAAATACGACAATAAATTACTAAATCATTTTGATTAGTTTATCATATTTACCTTCCTCCAAAATAAAGATTGTGATGCTAAATATGTGGTTAAATGAAACAAGCATACACATAGATGAGACAATAAAACATAAGTAGGAAGAAAATACAAGATCTAAATTAAAGATGCAAACCCATAGCCTCCTTTCAAATGTCCCATCTACCTCTATTATTGAGGACCTTGAAGGTTGAAGAATTGTTGTCTCTCAGCGGAGCATTGACCTCCAAAGTGGCAACTCAAGAGTTGACTAGCTACTTCATGACTATGCAAATGGTATGAAATGCATGATTATTATGCACGATTAATCCAATATGCTAGTTATGCTAGATGATTGAAATAAAAATTCCTAGATAAATGATGCTAAAAATATGAATGCAATAGATACCCATTGCTCCAAAATAAGGGGTATTTATAGGAATTCCAAGGCTAAAGATGAAGTGGTAAGAATTGACAGTCTAGATTTGATCTGAAGATATCAAGGGTCAAGATTGAGGAAGTTGTAGAAGAGGTTGGAGGAAGGGAAAATTGTCATCTCTATGGTGACAAGTGTCAAGGAGCCTTTCTCATGAGAGGGTAAGTTTCCAAGGGAGGAGACATGTGGCGAAAGTGCCATGTGTCTCAAGGGGAGAATATCCAACCCATAAGAGATTAGCATGTGCAAGAGGATAGGGTTAGTTAGACCCTAGGATTATATAGAATGGGTTAGGTTAGGGGTGTTGGCATTGTATGAAGATTTCATTGAAGAAGTATAATAGGAAGTGTTCTCATTGATGTCAATAGAAAATGGTAATGAAGTAGTAAAGAAACCGGTAATGAAGCAGTAAAGAAATCGGTAATGAAGTAGTGAAGATCAATCGGTAACCCTAACCAATTGAGAAGCAAAATCCTAACTGATGGATCTTGGAGATTGGTTGTGATGATTTATGACTGAATGATGATTGGTGATGAAGATGCCACGAAAGCATGTTGCATGTGATGAGTTTTGAAAAGGTTTTGGTACGTAAAGATAACCATTTATCTTGGGAATGATGAAATGCATAGTATGAAGTGACAAACATGTGATATGTTACAAGATTCAAAGTGCGATGATCCAGGAGCGGTTGTAGATGTCGAGAAGAATTTGAAGTTTATTGCATGCAATCTAACGATCAAGATTGAATTGATGTGTTTGTAATCTCTATGAGAATTTTAGGGTTTGTGTTTTTTTACTGACCTAATGTTTTTGTTTTTAAGGTCGATGAATTGATTTAAACAATGGTTGGAAAATTCGGTAAGTGGGAAAGTGATTATTTCTCAAATAGGAGGTGTGTCTATAGAATGATGTGAAGGTAGATAGGAGCGGTAAAGGACCCGATTCACCAAGGAAGTGCTATTTCTAGATTGGTCAAGAACCTGTTGTTCTCTATCCATTACAATAGTAAAACCCCTTAACCGAGTAAGCTCTAATAGGCTTCTTGTTGAAATCCTCTAGCTAGGTTATCCATTAGCTTGGATTTTAAATCCTCCATTGAGATTACCTTTAATAGGATATTACCTTTAACAGGGTATTTGTAGTCAATCCCTTAACCGAGTGGTCCTTAACTAGATCTGTTCCTAACATAACATTCTTGTATAATCTTCTAACTAGGCTTGGCTCCTAACAAGGTGAACTTCAGAAGAGTTCAAAATACTTGTGGGTATTCATCCCCATCGTGGTTTTTTCCATTTGGGTTTCCACATGAAAAATCATTGTGTCAAGTGGTGAATGATTTTGTGGATATGTTTTTGGTATGGTTGATATGAATGATTGGTAAATCTGCATAGATATATTTAAATGATTGGAAATGATTTGAAATATGTTATTATTGGTATTAGTGAAGTGGTTTAAGGTTTTGGTCAAAGGATATTTAAGCTCTAGATCTATTGCATTATATCACTGAAGTATTAGGTCAACCGGTAAGGTTTAACAATGCAGCTGCAGATTTCTTAAAGTTTCTAAACCAGTATACTTTGTGAGTTGATTCTTAGATGAAAATAAGTTTGGTGAAAATTTAGTTTATTTTCCAACTATTTATTCACCCCCCCTCTCAGTGGTTGATCGGATCTTTATAGTTTCATCATATTATCAATTGGTATCAGAGCTTTCCAGGTCCTCTTGAGTATAAGCCTAATAGCTTGAGGAAAAGATCCAGGAGAAAATGACGAAGAGAGAAGGTATGAAGTTCAATAGAGATAACTGCATAATCTAGAGTGATAGGATGAAGATTAACATCAAGAGTTTAGGAAGTCAATATTGGGATCATGTTGTCTCTAAGTATAATTTGCCTAGTGGAATTCTGACAGATGATCAGAAGAAGGAGCAACAGGAGAACAACCAAGCATTGGAGGCCATCATCAATACCTTGTCAGATTTAAAATATGTTGATGTTCATGGATTGGAGACTACATATGAAGTTTGGAAGAAACTACAAGAAATCTATGGCGGTGATGAGCATGTAAAGATAGCCAAGGAAGAGAGTCTTAGATGAAAATTTGATGACATGAGAATGACTGAAGGTGAAGAAATTCAACAATATGGTCAGAGAATCAAGGAGATAGTTGGATAAATCAAAAGTGCTAGAGGTACAATGGAGGATGCCACTAAGGTTAGCAAGGTATTGAGAACCCTTCTACCAGTCTACACTATCAGAGTTACAGCCATTCAAGAACTCAAATCTATTAACAAGACAAATGTAACTCTTGACTTTATCATTGGTAAATTAATTGCATTTGAATTAAATGGTTTTTATGGAAGTGTTCAGAGGTTAGAATCTGCATTTAAACCCTCAATCTCAACCCCACCTGTAAGGAAAAATAGAGAAGTAAGTTATAGTTATGAATCTAGATCCAACAAAGAGGTAGATGATAATGATAGCTTGATGAAACTTGAAGCATTGTTGGCCAAGTGATTACCTAGAGGTACCGGTAAGTATAGAGGAAAATTACCACTAAAATGTTTTTGATTAAGGAAAATCAAGTTTTAAGGGACCCAAAACCCGCTTACATTATGATAGATGAACAAGAAACAAACAAGAGAAGATAAGACCAAGACAAAATAGCTGCAAAAAACCAGCACAAAAACCAACAGCTAGGACAAAAGGACAGCAAAGAGCCAGTGAGAATTGGCGTCCAAAACCCAGCATTACAAGGCAAATGAAAAATTTTATAGACTCCTCAGCATTCTGAACCAACATCATCATGGACATAGCGACTTCTCTCAGATCATTCTTCTCCTATTTTAGCTGAATGTCTTTCATTTTTTTCTCCATATCTATGGTGGTCTGCCTAGTCCTTCGCCTAGAGATTTGATGAGTAGAGCTGGAGGTCGGTATATCTTCAATGATTACCAAATCCTTATTCTGATTTTTCCTCTCTAAGTGATCCACCAAGGCATTCATGTTTTGAGAAGAAACTCTCAAGACCTCAAGACTGTGGTTCATGAAGCTTTTCAATGCCTTCTCAGTTTGAAGCTTTTCAATTAACACTGAAATGTTTTGCATGTAACCAGATAGGACATATTTCTGCTAACTGTCCTAATGAAGATAACAAGGAAAAACAAGAGAAATATAGGAAGTTTAAAGGAAAAGGAAAAATAAATTGTTTCATTGCACTGGATGAAGGTATTATAGATGAATAATCTGAGGAAGATACAAATGAGGACATTGTCTTTGTTTCTATTAAAGAAGACATATCAGAACAAAAGGCATTGGTCTCTCACTTGGATAATTCAGATGACTGGAGTATAGACAGTGGTTGTTCACACCACGTGACTAGTGACCGAAGCAAGTTTCTAACATTGGATGAATTTGATGGAGGTGTTGTCAGATTTGGCAATAACTCTCCCTGCATGGTGAAAGGCAAGGGATCCATTTCCCTGAATGGTAAGAGTAGTGCAGATGATGTCTACTGGGCTAAAGGTCTGAAACACAGTCTTTTGAGTGTTTCTCAACTCAATGACAAAGGGTACCTGTTAGAATTCAAGAATGGAATTTGCAATATCTTTGGAAGCAAAGGTGAACTGATTGCAACAGGCAAACAAACCAGAGGTAACTTATTTCACTTAAACTCTAAAGTCAATAGTTGTTTGATTTCAAAAGTAGAAGATAGTTGGCTTTGGCATCAGAGGTTTTTCCATGTGAATTTTGATAACATTGTAAACGTTAGCAAGTCAAAATTAGTAAGAGGATTTCCATAGTTAGAAAAACCAGTGAATGCTTTGTGCAACAAATGTTAGTTAGGAAAAATGACAACCTCAACCTTTAAAATAAAATCTTTCTCAGCTGAACATTTGCTAGATTTGGTTCATATTGACCTATGTGGACCAATGAAGACTAGGAGTATTCAAGGAGATCGGTACTTCGTGATATTTATCGATGACTGCTCAAGAATAATGTGGGTCACATTCTTGAAAGACAAGACATAAGCATTCAAAAAA
This sequence comes from Cryptomeria japonica, assembly GCF_030272615.1. NCBI lineage: Eukaryota > Viridiplantae > Streptophyta > Pinopsida > Cupressales > Cupressaceae > Cryptomeria > Cryptomeria japonica. Next base: position 715,193,424 of record NC_081408.1, on the reverse strand, counting down.
TTTAAAGTATTCAGATCCTTGGTTGAGAATGAAAGTGGAAGGAAGCTAAAATGTTTAAGAACTAATCAAGGTGGTGAATTTATTTCAGAGGAATTCACTAGATACTGTGAAAACAATGGGATCAATAGGCAGCTATCTGTACCAAGGACACCACAGCAGAATGGTATTGCAGAAAGGAACAATTGATCAGTAGTTGAAGCTACTAGGACTATGTTAATGCAAGGAGGTGTAGCTAAGACATTTTGGAGAGCACAACTATTTATACAATGAATTGGATACTGGTCAAAAGAGGCAAGGACAAAACACCCTATAAATACTGGTATCGAATGTCACTTAATTCAAATTTTTTGGTAGCAGATGTTTTATTAAAAGAAGTGATTATATTGGAAAGTTTGATGCGAAAAGTGATGAAGACATATTTCTTGGTTACTCCACCAAGAGAAAAGCTTACAATTGCTACAACAACCGAACTAAGAAGATCATTGAAAGTGTCAATGTCTGAGTAGATGATTTTTTTGAAAAATCTAAAGAAACCATCAAGAAGAAGGAAGAAGAAGAACCAAACACACTATTTTTGGAACCAGAACCGGTAAAACCAAAAGTTGGAGAACTAAACAAAGAAGCCCTAGTTCAACCAGAATAGGAAGGTCTAACAAAAGATGAAGAAAGTGAAGAAGAAGAACCTGAAAAACCAAGATCATGTTATTCCAAGGTATGTCAGACTTAATCACAACCCCGATCATATTATTGGAGACAAGAATGTAGGTGTGTTAACTAGAAGAAGGTTAAGAGAAAAATCTTGTATGATCTCCACCATTGAGCCTAGAACAACAAAAGAAGCCTTTGCAGATGAAGATTGGATCAAGGTAATGGAAGAAGAACTTGATTAGATAGAGAAGAATAATACATGGTCATTGGTACCCAAACCGGAAAAAAAGAATGTAATGGGCACAAAGTGGGTATGCAATAACAAATTGAATGAAGATGGAGCAATGGTTAGGAATAAAGCCAGAATGGTATGGAAGGATATGCACAAGAGGAAGGTGAAGATTATGGTGATACATTTGCACGAGTAGCAAGATTGGAAGGAGTAAGGACTATACTTGCATTTGCAGCATACAAAGGATTTAAGGTATATCAGATGGATGCTAAATCAACATTCTTAAATGGAATATTGGAAGAATAAGTCTACATATAACAACCAGATGGTTATGCATTAATTGAAGAAAAGGATATGGTGTGAAAGCTACATAAGGAACTATGTGGATTGAAACAAGCACCAAGAGCATGGTATGAAATACTGCACTCTCACTTAGTAAAGATAGGTTTTTAAAGAAATAATTAAGATAGTAACATATATCTCAAGACAAAAGGAGATAATATATTGGTAAGTGAGGTATTTGTTGATGATATCATTTTTGGAGGTAATGATGATATGAGTCATGATTTTTCTAATGAAATGAAAAATGAATTTGAGATGTCACTGGTAGGTGAGATAAAAAATTTCATAGGTTTGCAAATCCAACAGCTGAAGGAAATAATTTTTATCACACAATCTAAGTATGTAAAGGAACTATTGAGAACTTTTAGAATGGGAGATTGTAAACCAATTGGAACACTAATGGTTACAGACTATAGATTGTCAAAGGAAGATGATTCTGCACCAGTTGATGAAAAAGAATACAGATCCATGATAGGTAAGCTAAATTATGTTGTCCACAATAGAACAAACATTGCTCATGCAGTAGGATTGGTTGCTAGATTTCAGAAAAATCTGAAGGAGTCACACATGATTGTAACCAAAAGAATTTTCAAATACTTGAAAGGCACAATAGATTATGGATTATCGTATCCATATGCAGGAGACTTTGACTTAAAAGTCTATACCGATACAGATTGGACATGCAATGTTGATGACAGGAAAAGTACAACCAGAGGAGCATTTTTTCTTGGAGGCAGATTAGTGTCTTGGAGCAACAAGAAACAGAGTTGTATCTCTCAATCAACAATAGAAGCTGAGTATGTTGCAACTTACATGAATTGTACCCAAGCAATTTGGATGAAACATATATTGGAAGGTTTCAAGCTGAAGATATCAAAACCGGTAAGAATTTTTTGTGATAATACTAGTGCTATAAATATTTCTAAGATCTTGGTGTTGTATGCTAGGACAAAGCATATAGAGCTGAAGTATCATTTCCTGAGAGAAAAAGTTCAAAGAAAAGATGTATCACTGGAGCATTATTCCACTAAAGAACAACTAGCAATTTTTTTTACTAAGCCTCTACCTATGGCTACATTTGAATGTCTCAGAGGTGAGTTAGGGGTTGAACCCCTCTATGAAGTCAATTAAGCAGATATGGAAGACATCAATCCTGGAGCCTATTGAAAATCTTGAAGAATTATTGGTGAATAATGGAGCTACTCCATAGGGGGAGAAGCTAATTGCAGATCGGTGAAGCATGGATAAGAAACAAAATGGTTTACCTTCACTTTCACATTGTTATCAAAGGGGGAGAAGAAAAGTATATGATTGATAGCCTTATATGTTAAGGAGAGAAGGCAAATTGCAAACTAGTTACCAGCTAAAGATATGAAGTTACAGTTGAAGGATAGTGTATGTTGAAAAATATAAACCAAGATTCCTATACCTATGTGTATGCTTTTCTCTCAATCATGATAATCAATTGGTATTGATATTTGTATTGCCATCAATGCCAAAGGGGGAGAATGTTGGCATTGCATGAAGATTGTATTGAAGAAGTATATTAGGAAGTGTTGTAATTGATGTCAATAGCAATTGGTAATGAAGCAGCAAAGCAACCGGTAATGAAGCAATAAAGCAACCGGTAATGAAGCAGTGAAGATCAACCAGTAACCCTAACCATTTGAGAAGCATAAACCTAACCGATGGAGCTTGGAGATCGGTTGTGATGATTTATGACCGAATGATGATCAGTGACGAAAATGCCACCAAAGCATGTTGCACATGATGAGTTTCAAAAAGGTTTTGGTGTGTAAAGATAACCATTTATCTTGGGAATGATGAAATCCATAGTATGAAGTGACAAATGCGTGATGTGTTACAAGATTCAAAGTGCAATGATGCAGGAGCGGTTCTAGATGCCTAGAAGAATGTAAAGTTGATTGCATGTAATCTAACGGTCAAGATTGAACCAATATGTTTGTAATCTCTATGAGAATTTTAGGGTTTGTGTTGTGCTACCGACCTAATGTATCTATTTTTAAGGTTGATGGACTGATTGAAACAGTGGTTGGAAAATTTGGTTAAGTGTGAAAGTGATTGTTGCCAAACCAGGAGGTGTGTCTGCAAAATGATGTGAAGGTAGATAGCAGTGGTAAAGGATCTGATTCAGCAAGGAAGTGTTATTTCCAGACCGGTCAAGAACCTGTTGTTCTCTAACCATTACAACACTATAATCCCTTAACTGGGTAAGCTCTAACAAGTTTTTTGTTGAAATCCTCTAACTAGGTGATCCATTAGCTTGGATTTGAAATCCTTCACTGAGGTTACCTTTAATAGGGTATTACCTTTAATAGGGTAAGGCAATGTGAATGTCCTAAGACCTAGGTTTGAACTATGTAAGAGATAACCCTAGGTGACATGAATTTTGAAACAAGGGTATCCAATGTTTTGACAAGCCATGTTTATGAAACGCTTTTCAAATGTTGGATGAATACTTTGAAATGTTTATGACCAAGTTTGACTTTGTTTGAACTTTGTTTGGACACTTGTTTTTTTTTGAGAACCAAAGTTGAATGTGACTGCTTTTGGAAGGTTGTTTTATTTGCCAACGTCTGATATGTTGATTATATCCTTTGTCTATGATTCACTTTTGACAAGCACACATACAAAATGTTTGTTTGACTTTTGAAAGAAGACACGCATGCACATTCAACAACAAATCCTAAGGATGGCAAGGACAATATTTGTTGAATCCCCTAGCAATAAAATACCACATTCAACCGGATAGTTAGAAGCTTGGTAGCACTGGCTCCCCTCCACAATACTCACTTCTATGGGCATACCAAGCTTCAAATTTCTGGGTCATCACTTCCCAAGAAATTTATTGTCTCGAATTGAGGGGCACATGAGGGGTATCTTTGGCATGCACATATCACAATGCCTGAGTCAACAAATAGAAAGGTTTTGGAAAATCTAAACACAAGGGGTTGAAGCCAAGGCATCCATTCAAGTGTCCATAATCAGCAACATTTTTGAATCCATTAAAGGAGGCCTCCTAGCCTATAGAGGTTATGCTCTATAGGTTTTTATGTTCCATGCGGACACTGAGGGAGACATAATGCCATTATGACAACATGTAACACTCATTGCTTGCAATGTTCGTCACAAACACATTCATTTATAGTGGCTCAGAAGAGCTTGTCTATAACCCATTGACACTTGGGTCATTCCCTCTCACCCGACCCTATAGGCTACTCGAGATGCAGACCCTCTAAAGGTTAAAATATGAATAACATCTAAAATAAGACATGGAAAACACTAGTTCTTTAACCTTTAGAAATTGAAATGTTCTCTAAGGTACAAAACAAAAACACCCAGTTTTTGATAAAATTCTTTGGCTGCATCCTGCACCAAATACATTAGTAATTTGCACTTTAAATTGTGACTTGCATTTGCCATAGAGCTGCCAACAATGTCAAAGACTCAAGAACTATAAATCACCATCAAAATTATGATTCTTTGACCTCTTAGATTAATCTATGTGAAACTTGTCCAATTTACCACCCTAGATTAATCTAGATGAAATTTGCATGAATGCAAGAATAATTTACCATCCTAAATTAATCTAAGTGAAAGTTGCATGAATGCAAGATTAATTTACCAACCTAAATTAATCTAGATGAAGGTTGCATGAATGCAAGATTAATTTACCATCCTAAATAAGTCTAAATGAAAGTTGCATGCATGCATAATTAATTTGCCAACCTAAATTAATCTAGATGAAAGGTTGTATGAATGTAAGATTAATCTACCAACCTAAATTAATGTAAGTGAAAGTTACATGAATGCAAGATTAATTTACCATCCTAAATTAATCTAAGTGAAAGTTGCATGCATGCTTTGAAAATTTTATCTTTTTACAACAACATAATTAAGATTGATTTTTGAAAATCAAGGAAAGATATTAGTTTTCAAATTCGAAAATTAAGAGGATTTTAAGAGAAGATTTAATAATTAAAAATTATTAAATATCTCCATATAAGAGGATAAAGTGGAAGAATAAAAAATTAAAAAAAAGGAGGATACATCCTCACATGAGAGGACAAATAGAGATAATTAATAAATAAGATTTATTAATTATCTCGTCACAAAAATAAAATAAAGTTGAAATATTAAATAAAATTTATTAACTATCTTTATTTTGGAGGAAGATAAATATGCTAAATTAATAAAAATGATTTATTAATTTATTGCTCATATTTATGAATTAGTTAATTAAATAAAATGAATTTATTTAATTAATGGACAAAGGAGACAAATAAATAAATTATTTAATTTATTTATTTAGGGCTTAGTAAAATTGTTAGTAAAAGGGGGTTTAATTAAAGACTATGCACATGATATGTTAAAAATATGAGACACAAGTGTTGACCATTTTTTAGTGTCTATGGGTTCTAAGGGGCCACACATGTGATAGAACATGTGTGACCCCTTAGGACCCCATATCACCCCTTTAAAAGTCCTAGTAGGTACAACATACTCCCTAGTACATCCTATGAGCTATTAAGACATGAACGACCCCTTAATACACCCTAGGACATATTTTGATCCCTTTTAGGATCATAGCATGTATAACATAAGACCCCATATATGACACCATAAGACCCCATACAACATATAAATAGGACCTAATATGACATAATAGGTACTAATATGACGTAAAACCCCTTAACACCCCTTAAGATCGCCTATTATAACATAATAAATCCCAATGTGACATAAAAACCCCTTAAGACCCCATAATAAGTCCTAATGTCGACTAAGATTAAATGGTAGGTAAAGAAAACAATAAAATATTGGATATTTATTTAATTGAGAAAAATAATTTAATATAACATACTTGAAAAATGAAGGGTTGGGATAAAGACATGAAAGTGTAAATTGTCGACTAAGATTAAATGGTAGGTAAAAATAATTAAATATTTGATATTTATTTAATCGAGAAAAAATAATTTAATATAACATACTTTAAAAATAATTTAATTTAATATCTACCAAAATCTTCAAAAAATTTGGAAATCTTCGCTGCTTTATATCAAAAATGTCATTTGTTATTTGCAAAAAAATTGATTTAATTAAAAAATCAATCATATTATTTCGCACTCCTTTATTTTTCATATTTTAAAACAAAAGAAAATTCATTATTTATTTGGGGTTGAAGGGGTGTGGTCATTCAAATGACCAATCGCATCGGCCTTAAGGATTCTGAGCGGAACCCTTCCGACCAGAATCTTGCAACCAGAACGTCCTAAGTGGCAACTACATCACCAAATTTGTCACATTTCTGAAACTTCTAAATTCTGCAGCAATTTTCTACAAGTATCGATGGAGCGGAGGAGGAGGAGTGGGAGCAGGTGGGTAAAGTCTCAAGTTGCATAAAGGATAGGCTTGCAACAAGGTTTCGCAGGTAGAGATTGGCAAGGTCACAATCACAAATACGGTCATCAACAAGCTCCTACTTGGTCGAGAATGACTAGACAACATAAATATGGCCCTAGGATTGTCTTTGATATCTATGATGGCTCTCCTTGACTCCCAAATAGGGTTCATTCGAAGAACTTTGATGAAAAAATATGGCAAAATAAGAGGCTCAATGTTCATGCTCAAAAATTGAGTTTAGCTGATAGGCATTCAGATACTTACCGTCATCTCCCATCTTTCATTTTGTGGCCAAATAATGTCTGTATTAAAAGCCCTAAATTTATGTCCAGTCCAAATAACATCTTCATTCATAATAGATTTACAAAAGAGGAAACTTTCAAGGCAATATGAACAAGCAGTTCTCCCTTCATACCAAATAAATATAATAGATTTTGGAGAAAGAAGCTGCAAAATGTGAAAAATAGGACTGAGGAGAAGGTGTTGCAATCTGAGAAAGACAGGCCCAAGGATCATTTTGTAGAGAAAGATGCCAATGGGGCTTTTGTTAACAACTATTATAGCACTGCATTACCAGATGAGTTACTTTAATCTCATATTCAATTCTTAAAGGATATGACACTCATAGGTAAATTCTGGGACCAAAATCTACAGCTTTATGATATTATGGAATGGGCAAATAAAATGTGGATAGGGGTTAAGACTATTTCATTTTTACATTCACAATCAAAATACCTGATTATTTTATTTGATTCGAAAGTCAACAAAGATGAAGTCCATAAACACAAGGGATGGTTTTGCATGGGTTCAAGCCTTTTTACTTTGCCTTGGGTACCAAATTTTAAGCCTGATCCAAATTTATGTCAATTCATGCCTTTCTGGATTTCATTTCCAGACCTACCCCTTGAATACCGAGACCCTGATATTATTGAAACTCTAGCCAACAAGTTTGGAATTTTTGTAAATCATGACTTGATCCCATTCGAGTTTATCCAATTGCAAGTTAGAGTGTGTCTCCTTCTCAATCTTTCAAAGTCTTTTCCCTCCTCAATCTCTATTCAGAGAAAATGGGGAACTTGGGATTAGAAAATAGAAATCCAAAATGCTACCTATGTAGATCAACATCAAATTTTTTTGGTTCACTACGACACACAGTTCCAGGGTATTACTCGACAAAGGATTTTCATGTGTAAAGATCACATTTCATATCCTCTTCAATGTTCTTTACATTTGACAAAAAATAGAGGTCATTTTCAGGAGGATGGATTGGGTGATGAGTTTTCAATATAAGGTACAGTTAATGATGACCTTCAATGTCTCTTTTGAGTCAATATTCAAGAATTCCCATCCAGACAAATCACCTGGTTCTTCTAATCAAAAAATCCTTAATGAAATAAATCTTAAGCTTGTTTGTAAAGCACTTTTAGATGCATTTCTTACAGCATTTTTCCCATCTATTTTGAGAAAACACAAGTTCTTAGGTTTTGATAGGAGCTAGTTTTCTGGTAAGACTATCAATTATACTTTCTCTTTGATTGGATCTCTTTGGCTTCACAATCTTTAGGGTCATAGACACAATTCTTTCAATATTTCACATGAAGGGATCCAATCTTATTTCAAACTAGAAAGTATTGTTCAAAATTTGATCTTCCAGAGGGATTTAATGGGTCTTGTTCATATAGAGTCATGTTCTCCTTCTTTGCATTTTGCAAAATATAACAAAAAATCAGAAGAAGAGCTTCAAAGAATGGCAGATGAGCTGATTCTAAGTGCGGCTTCACAACATTTTGGTGAAATTGCTCAGGAGGAGATGTAGGGAAATTATGCTAATTGTGTGCAACTATTAGAGCATGATAATAAGCTTGGTTCTAGTATGAGTGGAAAAGTTGAAAATATGTCTCATTTAACTAAATTTGAGGGCCCTGAGATATTTTCACAGTCTCCCTTTGCAGATTGGATTGGGAATCAAATAGCTGTTGTTCAAAATGAGGATAATGCATCTGATCATATTTTACCAATTGATCATGTCAATATGGAAAAAATGTAGTATTTTGGTTGATTTAATTCTGGTCTAGATGATGTTGATATCTGTCACCAGTTATCGCCAGATGTGTTTACAAGAAATTTTTCGAAAACAAACTAGGAAGGGGTTTTAGTAGAGGAAGAGCAATCAGATTTTGCACCTTGTAACTCATCCATGGAAGAAGATCTATTTAAGGGAAGCTTTAATTTTTCTCAAACTCTTTCCATCTCCCAAACACCTACCTTAAGTATATCAAAATTGTCAAAGATTTCAAAGAGTTTATAAATGATAATGACTTGTTTGACAGTCTTCCGCAAAATGGTTTTTTCACTTGGACCAATAGGAGAGCTGGGTTCTTACAAATTGTGGAGAGATTAGATAGATTTATTTTCTCTCATGAATGGAGGGCTCAAAACTATTCTTTACAGGTTCAAATTTTACCCTTAGCAGGCTCAGATCATTCCCCTATCCTTTTGAGTATTTAAAAAATGGTAGTCCTACCAAAACATAACCACATACCTTCTTTCAAATTTGAAAGGATGTGGTTCCAACATCCTCACTTTCATGCCTTGATTCTATAGTGGTGGGTAAGTGCCCCCCAGGTGGTGGGCACTAAAATGTTTAAGTTCCACAAAAAAATACAGTATGTTAAAACCCAAATTAAAACATGGAATAAGGAAGTCTTCAAAAACATATTTGTCCAAAAAGAAGTTATTGAAAACTAGCTGCATCTAATTAATGAACAAATCATCTCTAATGGGCTTGATTCAGAATTGTTTGCTAAGCAGAAACAAGGTCAGGTAGAATGGGAAGAAATATGTAAGAGAGAGGAGGAATACTAGAGACAAAAATCCCGTGAGCTATGGTTAAGGGAAGGGGACAAAAAAACCAAATTCTTTCAGATGTTATCTAAGAAGGAAAGGGCATACACTACTATAATTTCCATTTAGGGAGTCTCCTTAAGTAAAACCCTTCGAGATGCTCAAGAAATTCAAGATGAAGGAGTTAATTACTTTAAGAACTTACTTGTTCCTGCCTCTTCAAACCCTCCACTCGAAGTACAATAACAAGAGATTACGGATGCTATTCCTCATATTGTTTGTCCCTTGGATAATCAACAATTATTGGCCCCTTTTAAAATTGAAGAGATCCGTAAAGTAGTCTTTTCTTTCCCGTTGGACAAGGCTCCGGGTCTGGATGGTTTTATGACTCTTTTCTTCCAAAAATGATGGGATGTTTTGGGCTCTAAATTGTTGGCAGTAATGGAGGAGTCAAGAAAGAGCTCATCCATTCTTTGAAATTTCAATAGTGCAAATATTGCTATTAATCCAAAAATCAAAGAGCCAACAACTTTTGCACATTTGAGGCTCATTTTGTTATGCAATACAATATACAAGATTATTACCAAAGCCATTTATTTGAGACTGCAAAAATTGATTATCAAAATCATATCCCCAGAACAGGGTGGTTTCGTTCTAGGAAGAGAAACTATGGAAGGTGCCTTAGTTGCCCATGAAGTGCTACACTACATCCACTCCAACAATGCATCTTCTTTTGTAGTAAAATTGGATATGATGAAAGTATATGACAAACTTAACTGGTCTTTTCTATTTAAAGTCTTGAGAAAATATGGATTTGTTGAGAAGTGGTGTAGTGGATTAGGGCATGTATATCAAGAGCTCACTTTTCAGTTTTAAATAATGGTGTTCCTATTGGTTTCTTTGCTTCTTCACAAGGTGTGAGACAAGGAGACCCCCTATCCCTGTCTTTGTTTATAATTATGGCAGAAGCTTTTATCAGAATCATTAAGTCTAAACATGGTCAAGGGCTTTGGAGGGGTGCTCATATTGAAGGTACATCTGTGTAAGTTACACACTCTTAATTTGCTGATGACACACTGTTGTTCAAAAAATCAAATGTTCAGGAGGCAAGGCAGATCAGGTAAAGTTAGGATATTTACATGGCAATCTCGCGTCAAAGAATTAATGCTTAGAAATCAAAGATATATGTTTTTAATACAAATGATGTTGTCACAAGGAAAATTGTTGATACTTTGGGTTTCTCTCAAGAGTGTCTTCCCACCGCATATCTTGGCATTCCTTTTTTTGTAGGTTCCAATAAGTTAACTTATTGGAAAGCTATTATAGACAGAATTAAGAATGCCATTTCCACATGGAAGGCCCGCTGGCTGTCCTTATCATGGAGGTTACTTCTAATAAAAATTGTCTTGTCTGCCATTCCCAATTATTTCATGTCAGTCCTCAAAGCCCTTGCTAGAGTCATTCATCAGATTGAAAAAATTATTAGAGGCTTCTTATGGAGGGACAATATGTCAAAAGAAAAGTAGATCCCGCTTATTTCAATTTAGGAAATGGCACATGATAAGGGGGGATGGGGTGTCGGTCTACATGACTTATCTAAAAGAAACATCACCTTTGGGGGTAAAATTGTGTGGCAACTGGTCTCCAAACAGAAACCAAGTAGTGCAGAATCATGTAGGAAAAATACTTGGACTCTTTAAACCCTTCCCGAGTCATAACAACCCTTGATCCTCCAAAAGGGTCAGCTTTTTGGAACTTCGTGATGTCTTGTAGGTAGATTATTACAAGATATGTATCTTGGGAAGTCCACAATGGTGAGAGAATTCATTTTTGGGAGGACTCGTGGAATGGCCTGCCTTCTTTAAAGTTTTCAGAACTTCTTTTGGATGCCATTTAAACTATTAAAAACTATTGGGGTTCGCTTTTGATAGACTATGTTAGTGGTGTGGAATTATTTTCAGGGAAATCCATTTGGAAAGATCCTCTTGATCTACCAATTAGAGATGATCAAAGGTCTTGTCTTCAGGAAATTTTGTCTAGAAGATGTTGGCAAAGGGGGAGAGGTATATAAATTTTTATGTTTTGATGTATACTTTCATGTTATTTTTGTTAAGGAGTAGTATACATTGCATTTTCTACAAAAGGGATAGTGTATATGCTTAGGGGGAGTAATTTTGATTATGACATATTCTTTATTGTAAAACACTTAGATGTCAAAATTTTCCTAAGTGTTGCCATCAATGCCAAAGGGGGAGATTGTTGGTATTTTGATGATTATGTTGTGATTGTCATTGATGGACACACACTTGCTATGAGATCACTTTTTGTATGTATGAGTTAAAGCTCAACCGATTTTTGTTCCAATCGGTATGATGTATTATAGTCTTTATACTATCGGTGTTTTGCAGAAAGTGTTTACTGGTCAAGCGGTATGAAGATCCCAAGCGGTTCAAGGATCTCAAGTGATACAAAGGAACGAAGTGGCACAACTCATATTTCCCAGTCTTCATTTTTGTCAAACCGGCAACCGGTATTTTGCTTTAATTGGTATTTTGTTTGAACCGGTAATACCCTGTGATGAGTTACCAGCCGACATTTTGTGATGAGTTACCATCCACCGATTGTTTTGCGGTGCCGACACTCTGGTGGTGCTTTTTATGTCGTGTTACCAAATATGTCCAGATGCATTGAACCTAGGAAATTGTATTGTAATCCTATTGGACCGACATGAAATTAGATTCCCTTATAAGGACATCATGTCTAGGGTTTTACATTGTTGCTAGGGCTTAAGGTGGTTGATGAGTTTTTGTAAGTGTGAATATAGAAGAGAAGTTCAGGTCTGTGAGAGAAGGTAGAGTGTGAATGTGTTCAAGACTAAATTAATGTTGGAATGCATTAGGAACAAGCTATCAAGGATCTAACCAAGCAATCTGTGCTATTTGCTAGATCACTCACTTGTTGATTACTCACATCTTTGACATGTTTGAAGCCCTTAACCGGGTAGGCCCAAAAAGCCTTTTGTAAATCCTCTAACAAGGTAGTTCACATCTGTGGATCTAAAATCCTCTAGCAAGGTAGTCTTTTATCGGACTTATCTCCTAACAGAGATTGAGATTCCTAACAGGATTTGTTCTGGTAAAGAATGTTGTATGACCTTAACCGGTCTGGTTCCTATTCCGCAGATAGTTACTTGTGAGTTTCATCTCACTGTGGTTTTTCCAATTTGGGTTTCCACGTCAAAATATCTTGTGTTATGGTGTTTGTGCTTCTGTGGGTGAATGCATTATTTTCTATTTGGTTTGCATATGTGTTAACCGGTTTGTTTGCTGAACTACTTTATCGGTTTACTATTAGAATAGTAAAGTGTTTAAGTACAGTAATTTTTGGCATACTAATTCACCCCCCCTCTTAGTATTCATCAGAAGAAGAGTGTATATTTCAAATCAAGAAGTCAAATTGTTATGGGCTCCAACTCATGATGGAAAATATACAGTCAGAGATGGTTATGTGGTTTCTCGACATATGGAAAATCAACAAGTTAAGAGTCGAGCTTTTTAATTTTGTTGGAATAGTGTTGTGCTTCCCAAAAAAGGTTTCTTTGCTTGGTTAGCTTTGAGAAAAAGGACACTTTATGGGAATTTTTTCAATCCTTTACTCCTTAGGTGTCCTTTTGATCAACAATGTTGGTTCCATGTTATGGAGAAATTGAATTTATCTATTCGACTACCCTATACTTTATGGGAACTTTTTCAATCCTGGCCTACTCTTTTCACAAACTCTTTATTTGCTAGCATTTGGAAATGCATTCTGACAGTTGTCGTTTGGTCAATCTAGTGGGAAAGAAATAAAAGAAATTTTAGACAGATTGAATCTCCAACTCATTTGGTACTAGAAGGAATTGAGAAATATGCTTCAGAATAGGTTAACACATATATCAAGAACATAAGGAGTAATTTTAATTTTTCATCATGGGATGGCCACGTTATCAAGATTTGGAAAGGTCTTGCTATCCCTTCTTTTTGTGCTACATTTGACCGAGAAATCCAGTCAATCAACATAAACCTAATTAAATGGCAACCTCCTCCAAGTGGCTTTGTCAAATTAAAGTTTGATGGTTCATCTGGAGGAAACCCGGGTGATTCAAGAATTGGAGTTTGTATTAGAGATCATTTATGTTCTCTCTTGGAAGCTAAATCTTCTTCTATTCCTCCTGGCACAAACAATTTAGCGGAAGCTCTTGCCTTATTATATGTACTGACATTGGAAAAAAAATTAAGGTTCCCCAGGTTACATGTTGAAGGAAATTTTTCTATTTTAGGGAAAGCCTGCATTTCCAACTGTTCATTTAACTACAAAAATTCCTCCATTTTAAAGCGAGCATGGTTGTTACTAGATTCATTTGAGGAATGTTCCATTTCTCACATATACAGGGAAGGTAATAGAGTAGCAGATGTACTAGAAAATTTGGGCTATGATAAGTTGGAAATGGACTCTGCATCTCCAATTTTCAAGGTGGAAAATTTCCTCAACTAGCAAGCATTATCAATCATGAAAGGGAAAATATTTAATTGATTGACACACTCACCATATTATTCAAGATTTTGACAGAATGTATTAACTCTGGTCTTGTAAAGTGATCAATTAATGATTTTTTATACATGCATCAAATTGATTTAAAGCTTAACATGTCTGGCTTTATTAGTTCGAGTTGATTGATTGTTCATCCTTCATCCCTATTGGCAATTCGATGGCAGTCATAATGGTGTCTGTCAATTTCTCATTCACCTTCCATGTTGGTAGTACGATGCTGGCTTATTCTATGTGCTTCCATGTTGGTAGCACGATGGTGGCCTACCCCTATGAGTCTCGTGAGATCAAAGACATCTCTTTGTTTGATCTCACACATGCGACATCCTTTGCTACTCTGCAAAATAATTAATAAAACCAGTATCAAGCATGTTGCTTAGACTTGCTAATAATTTCACAACAGATGGAGATTCAAAATAATTGTGGTAGGGGATGTGATTATCAAGATAGCCACTGCTCTCACTGGGTGTCGATTCATAACTTTCTTGTTCTTACCTCTGTAGCCTACCATGTTTTAATGCATTATGGATTACTCTCTGTGAAACTACAAAGTGCTTGTAATAGTGGCTTCTTGGGAAATATCATTTAAGGACCACATCGCTGAAAATAAGTTGGGTATCGTCTTCAACACCTCTTGTCAATATTGCAAATGAAGTATCTAGAGGATTATCAGTGAAGAAATACTCTATCCGTAGGAAAAAAAAGTTTCTTTTTCCTTCCCAATTGGTTTCTATTTTTCTTTCCAATACAATAGACTTGTTGTAGTCTTGGGTTCCCTTAAGGAACATTTTTCATAAAATGATTTCGGAAGATTTTTTGAATGACAACCAACTTTTGGAGGCCATCCACCAGTATGATCTGTGTAATGGCAGGCAAAAGTTGGTGGTCTATTTCCCAGGTAGCTCCTGCTCACTCATGAATAATTTCCCCTTATCTTTGATAGCATAAAGCGGTCACTCTCCATGCAGAATGTAAGACCCTTCCAAACAACTGCTTGCAATGCTGGGAGAAGTTTAAATTCAAAATTAAAAAGATGAATTTTCTCTAAATTGCATGCCATCCTAGCGATTTTAGGCCACAATCATGGGAAAATACAACCATCTGCTATCTCTCCGCCAGTGCTAGTGGGTAATGAAGCTTCTATGCAGGTTAACAGAATTCCTCCTCCTCTTCGGCTCCCATGTGACCAAGTTAATGAAATCCATTGTTCACCGATTGAAGATCTGATATCTTCCTTTGGTGCACTCAATATTGGAGATGGATCTTTGTCGGGCTTGCAGCCTTTGGAGGAGTAACTTTTGATATTCATACAGGTTTTGGGGCCAACCGGTCAATGTTGGTTATAGAGATTTTTTGGGCTCATAGCCTATGGAGGAGTAAATTTTGATGATTCATTCAGGTTTTGGGGCCAACCGGTTCAGCATAACAGATCTTAGTCT
Source organism: Cryptomeria japonica (assembly GCF_030272615.1). Classification (NCBI taxonomy): domain Eukaryota; kingdom Viridiplantae; phylum Streptophyta; class Pinopsida; order Cupressales; family Cupressaceae; genus Cryptomeria; species Cryptomeria japonica. The sequence goes on along the minus strand of NC_081408.1, from coordinate 715,177,908 downwards.
CTTTGGTTTTAATCCATCCAGTATAGCAGAACCGGTAGTGGAGTCACTTTGTAAATCAGTATTATAGTACCTGTACTATAGGCTTTCTTGTGGACCGGTTAATAGGATAGCATACCAATATTCAAATTCCAGTATAATACAACCGGTAACGATGGATTTTTCTTCAGTGGACCAATATACACATCTGCTCACCGGTAACAGGTTTAGTCTCTTCGGTTTTATTCTAATGGTATAGTAGAATCGGTAGTGGATACATTTTGTAAATCAGTATTGTAGTAGTGATAATGGAGGCTCTCTTGTGAACTGTTAATAGGACAACATACCAGTATTCAAGTTTTAGTATAACACAACTGATAACAATGGTGTTTTTGCAATGGATCGATATTCACATCTGCTCACCAGTAACCGGTCGTGGTAGCTCTATAGTGAACCGACATACAGAATGGCATTCTGGTACTCAAGTTTAATGGTAACTGGTTGTGGTGGTAGTTTTTTTAGCGCTTTTGGATTTTATCTAGATCCGCTAGCCTCAATTTTGGCCTCTATGAGGTTTTTACTATGGGCATAATTCATCTCTTTCTTAGGATCTTTGGGGGGTTTCTTCTTATACCTCTGATTTCTCTTTGTTCTTTGTATCTGAGCAAGGATATAGGGTTTTCTTCCTGCTTCTTTCCCTATTGATCTCTTGAATCAGTTATCTTATATATATATATATATATATATCAACGGCTTGCCACTTTTGCCCCCCCCCCCCAAAAAAAAAACAATTTTCTACAAGTAAACTCAATTTATTAAAAAAACAAAAAATACCCTTTTGGAGAGATTGAAGTCAAGAATCTACTCATATAATTTTTATGTTGTTTTGATTAGATTTAATATATATTATTTCAAAAATACTACAAGTAGGTATTCTAATGTTAGGTAAGAGGCTGGTTTGAAAAACAAAATTAAATATTGAATCACCTCAAAAAAAAAAAAAAATATTGTTCACCAGAGGAGAGAGTCTTCTCCAAAAGGGTATTTTTTTTTATTAACATAAATTTAATAGAAAAAATTTGGTGAGAGAAAAAAATTATCAAATTCAGCTATATTCGACTTTAAAATGTTATAATGAAGAAAATATACATTGTTTTTTATTAACATAAATTTAATAGACAAAATTTTGCGAGAGAAAAAAATTGTCAAATTCAAGGATATTCGACTTTAAAATGTTATAATGAACAAAATATACATTGAAAATTAATTAGTTTTTTATGCACTCTATATGTATGTCATTTATTATAGGGATATCAAAATTAGAAAAAAAATAAGTTCATTTATATTTTGTTTTTTGGTGGGAACTAAACCTCCTGATTTTTTAGCATTTTTCGGCAATAAGAAATTTGACCTTTAAAAGTAAAAAAACATATCAATTCTTGTCAATTTTTTTTAAAAATAACATACTTCAACTTCATCAGATTTTACACATTTAATCAGTTTACATCATCTTCAAATTCAAAATAAAAATGTCATTCTTATGGCATCAAAATTGAACAGTTATTGTTGTGCTAACCTTTTCCTTTATAAAAGTGTGACACACGTTTGTACTTTTACCCAGTTCTTCTTTTTTGTTTCGATATGATTGGATAAGTTGAATGCAAAGAAATAGGCCAAATGATGAAAAATTTGACAATGAACAACATAAATAGGCAAATGTAGAATTGATTATTAGAGAACACAGATCTGGAAAGGGGATGCAAAGAGGAACCTCTGTCTAAAATTTGAGTTGAAACTGGGTGGTCACTATTGCTAGGTGCCCTAGTCTAGAACAAGGGTCAAACTAAACTCTCAAGCCTCCAATCTTTTGCTTGGTCAAATTTCAAGATGAACCACCTGGACTATGGCACTAAGCATCCTAGTCTTGGTGGACAGGGGAACTAGGTACCCTAGTCCCATTTTCTACTTAAGTGTGATGAATACTAAGAGGGGGGGGGGGTGAATTAGTATGCCAAAAACCTTTTCTCTAAAACACTTACACAGTCTAAAGATAAACTGGTAAAGCAGTCTGACAATCAAACCGGCTATCACACATACAAACCAAAATGTGAATAAAACATTCACCCACAAAAGCAATACAACCATAACACAAGATATTTGACATGGAAACCCAACTGGGAAACACCACGGTGAGATGGAACTCACAAGTCACTATCTGCAGAATAGAAACCAGACCGGTTAAGGTCTTACAATGTTCTTCACTAGAACAGATCCTGTTAGGAATCTCAATCTCTGTTAGGAGATAAGTCCAATAAAGAATACCTTGTTAGAGGATTTTAGATTCACATGTGTGAACCACCTTGTTAGAGGATTTTACAAAGGCTTTGAGGCCTACCCGGTTAAGGGTTACAAACTTGTCAAAGATGTGAGTAATCAACAAGTGTTTGATCTATCTACTAGCACAAATTGCTTGGTTAGATCCAGTATTGCTCACAGCTAATGCATTCCAGCATTACTTTAGTTTCCTCTATCTCTCTTAGTTACAACTCGATCTTCTCTGATAAGATCGCTCTCCACTTCTACCTTAAACCCTAGCTCAACATAAACCCTATTCGCAACTTCTTCAACAACTAAAAAAACCTAGACATGATGTCCTTTTAAAGGAATCTGATTTCATGTCGCTCCAATAGGATTACATTACAATTTTCTAGGTTCAGTGAATCTAGACATACTCAGTAACACGACACAAGAATCACCGTCAATGTGTCGGTACCGTCAAACAATCGGTGGATTGGTAACTCATCACAAAATGTCGGTTGGTAACTCATCACAGAGTGTTACCAGTTCATACAAAATGTCGGTTGCCGGTTTGACAAAAATGAAGACTAGTAAGAATGTGTTGTGCTGCTTTGCTTCCTTGTACCACTTGTGATCTGCGAACCGCTTGGGGTCGACATGCCACTTCAGACTGGGAAACACATTCTGCAAAATCACCACTAGTCTAAAGACTAGAATACAACATACTGGTTGGAACAAATACCGGTTGAGCATGAGCTCGTACATATAAAGGGGATCTCAATACAAGTGTGTGTCCATCAATGACAATCACAACATAAAGATAAAAAATGCCAATAATCTCCCCCTTTGGCATTGATGGCAACACTTAGGAAAATAAAATTTTGACATCTAAGTGTTTCACAACAAAAACTTGCCATTAACAAAATTGCTCCCGCTAAGCATATACACTATCCCTTAATCAATAGAGTGTATAGCAATTTTGCATTCAGAGCATATAGCATATATCACAGCATATATCAAAATTTCAAAACAGATACTTCTCCCTCTGATATACTTCTCCCCCTGATATATCAAAATTTCAAAATTTTAAGACCATCAAAATTTTAAAACCATATACTTCTCCCCCTTTGCCAACAATGACAAAGTACCACTACAAAAACCTGTTTCCATATATATATAAAAGAGTTTATGACAATAATGAATAATACTTGTCAAAAACCGCTTTGTAGTCCTGCAAAAATTGTTTCATGGAGAGAGACCAGGACTCTAGTAGGGAGGTTGCCACTTCCTTCTCTGTCTGCATTTGTGATACCTGCTCCTCCATGGCATTGATTGTGCTCAGTTCTTGGGTGACTGTCAGTGCATCCAGGTTCAGATAGCATTTCTGGAGAATTTGCAGTCATGGAAGTAATACCAGTTGAAGTTCCTGCAAATCCCTAGACCTTGTGTTGATCTCTTGCTCTATCTTGGCTGACTGGATCTGGAACCGGTGAATGGTTTGCCCATATGCTACAAAGGAGTCGTAAGGAGTCTTCAATGTGCTTAAGTAGGACTGTAAGTCCATTTGAAGCTATTGCTTCTTGGCTAGCACATAATCACATAACAGATGAGGTTGACAGATTTTGCTGAGTAGCAAGTTTCCCTCATCCAAAGCACTCCTTATGTCCTTATGATCCTTTGACAGTTCAGTCCTAAGCTCATTCAGTTTCTTCACCAGAGCAACATTAAGAGCCTTTTGGTGCTCTTTCTTTACATTGGCCTCAGCTACTTCTTCTAGGCTCTGCACTTGATCATCCACTACAGTACACAAAAGTTTGAGTTGTGCTAGTGATGAATTAGTGTCAGGAAGATTAGTACTGGGGATTAAACCGGTAAGTGTGTCTACAACTGCCTAAATGATGTCTTGTTCCTTTTTCCTCCGAATGATCTCAAGGTGCTCCTAAGCAACCTTGATGCTCTGTAGAAGCTCCGACTCACTTGTAGATTGGAGATCGATAGGACTAGAAAGATCAGTCGGTGAGTGTTGACTTTCGGTTGCCTTCAGAGTCTCCAACTGAGAGCTTTTTGCCGCTTCATGTTCCTTGGCTTCTTCAACTTTCTTCTGTTCCGCTTCTCTTGTCTTCTCTTCTTCCTTGTCTTCTTCTTCCTTTTTCTTCTCCTTTGCTCTCCTCTTCTACTCTTCCTTTTCTTCTTCTTCCCTCTTCTTCTTCTCTTCCTCTTCCTTTTTCTTCTTTTTTTCCTCTTCCTCCTTTTCTTCCTCTTCCTTCTTCCTCTTTTCTTCTTCTTCCTTCTTCCTCTTTTCTTCTTCTTCCTTCTTCTTCTTTTCTTCCATGTCCTCTTCTTCTTTCTTTTTCCTTTCTTCTTCTTGCTTCTTATTTTCTTCATCTTTTCTTTTCTCCTCTTCCTCTTTCTTTTTCTCTTCCTCCTTTCTTTGTTTCTCATCTTCATCCTTCTTCTTTTTCTCTTCTTCCTTGTCTTTTGCCACTTGTTGTGTGTCCATAGCTTGTTCACCACCCTGATCGGCCTGTTGCCCCTGTTCAGTTCCCTCAGAAGGTATGTCCTGAGTGACATCTTCTATATCCAGGGCATCAACATCTATGGTGTCGATTGGTTCCTCCACCAGGTTTCCTTCCTCATCAAAAACTTCATCCGGTTTGGAAATAACCGGTTCCTTTTCCGCTTGGAGGTTGGCCATTTGAGCTTTGTGTGAGTTGATAGCATGGGCCATGTGTTGATGTGTATCCTTTTCTACATCATCAACCCTCCCTTCCAACAACCAGAGTCTTCTTCTCCTTATGAAGAAGAGACCTTTATTTTGATCTAATACATCAAATAATTCTGAATTTGAGAGTTTAGGGAAGTAATGTGCAAAAAATTTCTCCCTAATCTCTTGTTCCTTTTCAATGACAATGCACCATTTGTTATCCAATGCTTTATACAATGAATCCAATGTTTGAGATTTAATCTCTGATGGTGACCGGTCATTTTTGCATAAATAAAGAATGATTTCCTACAGTACTTCATCTTTTTCTTCACTATTGAAATCATCATAATAATCAATTAAATCATGAAGTAACTTTCTCCTAATATTATTTACTATTCTTTGATAATGTGTCAAAGGTTTGTAAGAGGAGATATCTATATTTACTGGTGCAGATGTTGCTGGTTCATTCTTCTTCACCTTCTTGGTCTGTCTAGCCTTCTTTGGCTGTTCATCAGACTCAGTTTCTTCAGAGTCCGGTTCATTTGCCTTAGTCTTCCTCTTTCTTTCGAAGAATTTTGCCGGTGTTACCTCCAGTTTCTTCTTTTCCAGTAACCACTTGGTCACTCTTGGAGTCTTAGTGGTAGCTGGTGCTGATGCCGCAGGCTTAGCTTTCTTGGCTGCTGGTTCTTTTCCCTTTTTCACTGATGGTTCTTCAACCGGTGTGATCCTCTCCAAGTAGGTTCCGATTCATTTCGCCTTTGGATCAAGAGGCGAGGCAATAAGGGTTGAAGCATACCCTTCCAGCATGTCAAACGTGACCTCATAGCCCATAGGCTCCACTTCCTCCATTCTAGGTTCAACAGCCTCCATTAGACATTTGTCCACCTGAATAGTGAAACAGATGTCATCTTCATACTTCTTTACTATGTCACCTGAGATTCGCACCCTCTGACTCATCTTTCTTTTGAACTCATCAAAGTATTTGTTTAGTATCTTAGGGTAGCTGGTTCCAATGCCTTGCACACTTTACTTTATCTGCTTGGTTACCAGTTGGTCAGGGGACCACTAGACATCTCCTACACATGGAAAGTAGCCTTGGAAATAGAAAAACAACCCTACCAGTAGTTTTCCAAATTTAAATCTCAGTGAATTGTCCTTTTTGATTTTCTTGAGATTTAACAGGATTTGCCTTTGCATACCGGTGCATAAGTCAAATGATTTATCCTCTATAATCATCTGGTAAGTAGCATTTACCGCTGCAGCAGATACATAATTAATCCTACTGGCCGAGAATGTCCTGTAGCCTATCACCATGTAGGCGTGTTTTACCAGTTCATCCTTGATAGAATTAACTGTCATACCTCGTGAATCACTTGTCAAACCGGTGAGCTTGGTCATTTCCATTTTGCTTACCGTTCTCAGGGCTGGCACTTCCCCTGTGTTGCAGAAACCGGTGACTGCATGAATTGCTTCAGGCATGATATCATGCGTTCTCTCCAGGTACATCTTGTCACCATGGACTCTGCTCAAGATGATTTTGATGTGATCCTCTATGAAATCTTCCAGAAAATACATCGCATTATGGAGTTTCTTCTTCTCTAAGATACTGAACTCCGGTTTGATCCTTTTGTCCTTTCCGCAAAATAGACCTAATTGAGTATGAATGGCTAAGGAACCTAGGTCTTCTATCTTGCAATCAATATAGTTTGAAATTCCTTCTTCGACTATGACTCCAGCTGGAACTTGTGACAAAGCATTATACTTGGACTTCCTCTGAATGAAATTTTCTGACTCAATGGATGTGCTTGAACTGGTATGAGATGCGGAAGCCATTGAAGAGTATTTCAAGAACACGAAAAATACCTTTCAAACATGAATTTAGGGCTTCTTGATTCTGCTTTGCTTCGTTCTCCATCGGATGCCAAATCACCGCTTTGAGTTCTCCACTGCCGATTGCAAACTATATTTGAATCTCTTTCAAATCTCTCCAATTCCTTGAAATCTAAGCTCAAATTGCCTTCTCTTCGCTCTGCACTTGAAAACTTTTATTCGCTTGAAAAACAAATAGTGAGAAATGATTTGAAAATTGCATTTATATATGTCTCTCACCTACCATCATTAATGCTCCTATATTAGGGCATAAACCCTAATTTGCCTCTTTACCATTTCTGGTCTTCTGCCAAGCAACAGGTGTAGTATACCGGTTAAGGTCTTTTACCAATGATAATCGAGGGTTCGAAAGCATTTTGCCATTTGCTCCCCCTAAGCCTTTGAGGCTTAGATTGCTAGTTTAGATATTTCCACACTGGGTGCAGAAATTGGTTCCTCCTCCAATAATACTGGTTTCTTCTTCCATATTTTCTTCATGTCTTCTTGAACTTTTTCAACCTCTATTTCTCCTTGTTGAGTGACCGGTATATCATCAGATATACTTTTTCTGCTTCTACAGAATCTTGCAATGTAACCCAAATTGTTGCAGTGATAGCAAACAAGTCCAGGTGCTTTCCAAGGTCCATTGTACATGTTTCCATTCTTCCTTCTGCATGTTGCAACAGTGTGACCATGACCATGACAGATCATACAACTTTCTCTCCATCCAGTTGCCGCTTGATGACCACCGCTTCTTGACTGATGATTGAAGACATTAAATCGGTTGTGGTTCCGGTTCATAAAAGATTTAGGACCAGTTCCTTTGGTCCTCTGAGGATATCTTCCAGTGTTATCCATCACAGACCTACATTCGAATGCTCTATGCCAAAACTTGTTGCATGCATAACAATGACCATTGAACTTATTGGATCTAGGTACATTGTTGATAAAATAAGGAAAATTATTGTAGGCTTTGCTCCTACATACATTGGCAGAGTGTCCTTCTTTAAGACAGTTAAAGCAAACAGGTTTGAATTTTTGCTTACCTTTTCCTTTGAGTGTCGGTTTCTTCTTTGATGCTTCAGCATTTATTCTTGAGGATTCTCCTTCCTCATGTCCAGAAAAGCCAAGACCATTGGTATTCTTTGCTGGTCTAGATGACTCAAGCTTTTGCTCTAGCTTGACTATACTTTTGCCAAACTTAGCTAGTATTTCCTTTGATTCAAAGAGTTCTTTGGAAATAGCAGTGTTTGTCTCCATAAGACTTGCATTTTCAGAGATGGCAATGTTCAGTTCTCCTTGCATGTCTTCTTTCTCCATTCTGCTCTCATGAAGGCGAGTAGTTAGTGCACTAATCTCATGTTTCAACTTGGAGATCTCATGATCTCTGTCTTTTACCAGATCTTCATCTTTTCTCTGGTTCTCAAGCTCTTGGCTAAACCAAATAGTCAGTCCTTCCAACTCCTTTCTCAAATTGGAGTTTGAATCATTTAGCTTATTCACTTCAGCAATCATAGCTTCCATGTTAGCTTCATCTTCAGAACTACTTTCAGATAGTTCCATCAGCCTCTCTGCATGTTCTCTTCTTTTTGCTTGAGATGCCTTGTATTTGACCATAAGATCATCATAGGCTTGCTCAGACTTAGTGAGCCGTTGAGTAAGTTCCCTCAATGTGTATTCCCTCATATCTCTTTCCAAGTGGTTAAACTTATAGAAAGGTTGGCTCTGATACCAATTGATGAATACTAAGAGGGGGGGGGGTGAATTAGTATGCCAAAAACCTTTGCACTAAAATAGTTACACAGTCTAAAGATAAACCAGTAAAGCAGTCTGACAATCAAACCGGTTATCACACATACAAACCAAAATGCGAAAAAAAAATTCACCCACAAAAGCAATACAACCATAACACAAGATGTTTGATGTGGAAACCCAACTAAGAAAAACCACGGTGAGATGGAACTCACAAGTCACTATCTGCAGAATAGAAACCAGACTGGTTAAGGTCAGACCGGTTAAGGTCTTACAATGTTCTTCACCAGAACAGATCCTGCTAGGAATCTCAATCTCTGTTAGGAGATAAGTCTGATTAAAGACTACCTTGTTAGAGGATTTTAGATTCACATGTGTGAACCACCTTGTTAGAGGATTTTTCAAAGGCATTGAGGCCTACTCGGTTAAGGATTACAAACTTGTCAAAGATGTGAGTAATCAACAAGTGTTTGATCTATCTACTAGCACAAATTGCTTGGTTAGATCCAGTATTGCTCACAGCTAATGCATTCTAGCATTACTTCAGTCTCCTCTATCTCTCTCAGTTACAACTCATTTTTCTCTGATAAGATCGCACTCCACTTCTACCTTAAACCCTAGCTCAACATAAACCCTATTCGCAACTTCTTCAACAACTAAAAAAACCTAGACATGATGTCCTTTTAAAGGAATCTGATTTCATGTCGGTCCAATAGGATTACATTACAATTTTCTAGGTTCAGTGAATCTAGACATACTTAGTAACATGACACAAGAATCACCGTCAATGTGTCGGCACCGTCAAACAATCGGTGGATTGGTAACTCATCACAAAATACCAGTTGGTAACTCATCACAGAGTGTTACTAGTTCATACAAAATGCTGGTTGTCGGTTTGACAAAAATGAAGACTGGTAAGAATGTGTTGTGCTGCTTTTCTTCCTCATACCGCTTGTGATCTGTGAACCGCTTGGGGTCGACATGCCGCTTCAGACCGGGAAACACATTCTGCAAAATCACCACTAGTCTAAGACTAGAATGCAACATACTGGTTGGAACAAATACCGGTTGAGCATGAGCTCGTACATATAAAGGGGATCTCAATACAAGTGTGTGTCCATCAATGACAATCACAACATAAACATCAAAAATGCCAACAAAGTGGGTCTAATTGAGTTTGTCTCTATTTGCACTGTGCTTCTATGTACTCTATTTGAACTTGAAACCTATTTCTGAGTCTGGATTTGCACAAGAGAGGAGAAAATTGTGTTTGGGTTGTATAGGGGTTCGCCTTAGTCAAACCTTAGGTTGGAATTAACCCTACAACAATGATGATTATGGAAAAAAATATAGAGTGAAATGGTTGAATGGGAATTTTGAATTAAAATGATTATACTTTTGATTGGTGATGCAATGCGCTTAAGATAAGTCCTCCATGTGTTGGTACGATAGCATGATAAATCATCATAAAATCCATCATGAAATCACCATGATAACATAATTAAAGATGCCTTGTTATAGTTTGTTGCTCCTTAGACCAAATCTGCTCTTGAAGAATAATAATTGCTCTTGAATGGGAATGATAGATGTATATGGTGAAAAAAATGATGATGATAAACTATTACAAACCCACAAAAGATCCAACCACAAGAAAAACCGTAGTTCTACAACAAAAGTATTCACCATACACCAATGAAGAAACCTAAGAACTTGCAAATCAACAAATTGAAACAATAATACCATTCACATGCCAAGTAGGGTTTGATCTCCATTGTCTCCTATCTCCATTGATCTTGTTTGATATATTTGCTCTCAGATTTTTGTATTGTGCACAAGAGCTCATCAAAGAACGAATTGTGGATGTAAAGTCGCTTGATTTCATAAAGATTGTTTGATTAGATTAAGATTGTGAAAGGATAAAAGAATCCTCTTATATATAAGACACTTTAGAAAATGGAGGGATAAAATTAAGAGGTGAAGGAATAAATGGTCAACTAGGATTAAAGGGTAGGTAAAAGAAATAATAAAATAATGAAGGGAGTAGGTAGAGGAAAATTAAGAGATAAATGACATGTGTCATGAAGAGAAAAAGCTAATGAATTAATTAAATAAATAAAAATTCATTTAATTAATAGAGGAAGTGGGACCAAATAAATAAATAAAATATTTATTTAATTTAGGCAAAAGATAATTTAATAAATAAAAAATATTTATTTAAATAAGGAAAAGCTAGAAAATGATTAATGAATTAATTAAATAAATAAAATTCTATTTAATTAATAGAAGGCTTAGGATAAAATAATTAAATAAATTAAACATTTATTTAATTAAGCTAGAATAATTTTAGGTGTCTACAATAGCATAATAATGAGATGAGATGAGGTGAGATAAGATGATGAAATGAGTTAGGAGAGACATATTATATGGGGATTTCAAAGTAAATCCACCTTTTGACTGACTTAAAATAATCATTTTTACATATTGAGGATATATTTAGAAATGACAAGGTCATCATATTATCCTTCCAAAATTTTAGCCAAAAAACATTGGTCAATGTTTGTTTTTAAAAAAAAAAAGGTGGCAGTGCCACTTAATATATTTAATTTATATATTTCTTTAAAAAAGTTGATTCAAAGAGCTCCCGGAGAAAAGAACCAAAAAAGAAAAACTTCGATCCTTGCTCAATAATACATAGAAAGGTTGTGAAGCTTATATCCCTAATATGCTAAACAGATACAATATATCTCATAATGTCCAGAATACCAAATGCCACAAATCATCCTCGAGTATTGAATGCTTCCTGGAGTATGTTCAGCAAGATGAAGTCCGAACCAAAATATCACAAAATCTGTACACATTTACATAGCAACCCACAGACTGCCTAAATTAAGCATTTATGCCACTTGAAGTCCACACACTTCATAGATGCCCAAATCGACATCCATTTACATCATTCAGATACAACAAATCCTCGAAACCCTGCAATTATAATACCTCCCATACAAACTTTCTATCATTATGAAAAGAACAACTACACAACCATGTCCAATATTATCCTATACACATGTCCTCCAAAATTAGTTTTCTAAGAGTTGGAAAAGAATCAAGATCGCAATATTTTCTGGTCAATGTTGCTAAGTGACATTGACCCCAAAAAATAGACACAAATTTTTTAGGGTCACAAGATAACAGGGCAATGATACCAAAGCTGTAATTTATATGAAAAATGACAATATTTAAGTGGGAGAAAAAGTACACTGAACTTTAAAATGACATAGGACCCATATAAGCTTAAGATGAAATAAGATAAAGGGAACAATTAAAATATGGGCCCATATAATAAAGTGTTGATGTATAAAACTAAAATAGGATATTTATTCAACTAAATATTAATGTAATGCAATAAAAGGTATTATAATGCTTAGAGGAATGGGAAAATTAATATAAGTGCTAGGCGAGTGTGAAATTGGACTCATTAATTAAATGAGTACAATTTACGATGCTACATTTAGCTCTCACTTTAGTGGAGTATGAACTTACACTCATACTCACAATAAAGTAGAAGTGCAGAGATAGAGAATCTAAGAGCAAGACAAGTTACAAATAGGATGATATTAAGTTTGAGGGATGCGCAAGTCACCAAGAAAAGGATCCTATTTGTAGACGTCTAAAAATGGTCAACGCTTGCGGAGTCATACTTTAACATCTACGCATTGCCTTATTTTAGGGTTTTTCCATTGCATTAACATTTCTTCCATGTTGCGCACTTGGTCTTTATCATTTGCGAGCATCGAGTCCATCTTTTGCTTTCCTCATTTTTCTCGCTTTCGAATTAGGTCTTGTCGATAACAATTTTCAGTCATGATTTTGGTCGATCCTTATCAACTTGTCAATCTTGTCATTTTGTGATTGATTTGTCATCGATCGTCATCCTTCTCAATCATATCAATTTGGCTCAATTAGTCATTGTTCCTCGTCAATTGGCGCATTTATCAATCAAATCGTTTGTCAGCATTGGTCCTTTGTTAGTCAGAATCATGATCAAATCGACCCTACATCAATTATCTTTTGTCAAGACCTAATTGTCGTCCTTGCATTTCTAATTCATCTTCTAGGGTTTCATGATTTATTCATTTAACCTTGTTTGTCATTTCTCCCTCTAGGTTAAATGATTTATTTATCCTAAGTCTTCTTGTCACAATTAAATGTTTATTTAATTGGCTAATTAATTCCTCCTCTTTTTGTAAATTAATTAATGAATGGAAAATTATTAATTAATTTACCTAATTTTCATCAATTTCCTAATTTCCAAGTCATTATTTCTAACTTAATTTTCTAATTTCTCCTAAATTCCTAAATGTCTATTTCTATTTCAAATTCTTGTCATAATTCTTGCATAGCAATTTGTCATAAATTGTCATAAATTGTCATAAATCCTTGCATAGCAATTTGTCATACACTTGTCATAATTTTTCTATTCTTGATTTAAATTTCCATTCGAATCACTTTCATGCTAATCTGATCTTTTCTCCAATTTATCTATAAATTGGATGAATTTCTTCAATCAAAGGGTCGAATCAATCACACTTCTAGTACCCTTATGGTGTCGTCTCGTCTTGTCAATCTTGCTTTCATGTTATACTTATGCACTTGAAGGTGAGATCGACAAAACAAAGCTATTTGAAGGAGAAAGAAGCACAATGGAGCCACATGAAGGAGACATCTGCATTTGGTTTGCTTAGATTTCATTTTGAATGTCTTGTCTTCATGTTTTCATTGAATGTAATTATGATTGTTATCACTGCATTTTAGTTTTTGTGATTCAGCTAGGCTAATGTTTATGTTGCTTTGATGATTTCTAAATTCCTACATACATTAATTGGTGAACCCGACGTGAACTAACCCCCTAACCATGCTTTTGAGTAGATTTGTAGGTGAAAAACCCAAGAAATAGGGTAATTCAGGGCTTTCTGGGCACTTCTGCGCCTGTGTAGGAGAGTTCTGTGCCTATGTCAAGGGATCTGCACCTGTGTTACTTCATTCTATGCCTGTGTCAAAGGAATCTGCACCTGTGTCAATGCATTCTGCACCTGTGTTACTGCATTTTGCGCTTGTGTAAGACATTCTGTGCCTGTGTAAGGCCAAAAACAGTGGTAAAAAGCAGTGCTTTTACTTGCAAATTACTTTGTTTTGCATTCTATTTCTGCATTTTTGCTTTTTCTTTGGTACAGATTCTTTGTGCAGCACCTTGGCATTACGCATGGAAAAGACAAAAATGAAACTACTAACAAATTTTATGCAGGTTCCCTAGTCAAAGACCAAACAAATCAAACTTCTAACTTGGTGATTTTGCAGGTTGCCTTGTATTTCAACTAAACTTTTGTGATTGTGATTCATAATTAGGCACCTAGTATGATTGCTAAGTAGGATGGAATGAACGTGTGTTTTCTTTGATTGTCAAGTTTGACATTGGAGTAGGAGAGTATGCTCTCATCCTTCTTAGGGTGATCAGAAATCCAGATCTTCGATACCATTCTCATGGCTCAGATTGTTTGTTACCTTTAGAGGGCCTGCCTTCCCGACCATTTGCTTTCTTTTGCAAGCAAGTGACAATCGTGAGAAGGGAACGACCCAAAGTGAGCACAGCCAGAGTACCTTGGCATTCTAACTCACTATAAATAAATACCTGATGAGCAAAAGCTTTGAAGGAAGGGTTACGTGGGAATTGCAGTTACTTGGGAAGTGATGACCCTTGAGCTCTTTCTCATATCAACATCTAAGTAGGACCTCACGGTCTAAATCGTGCTTGCGCGACTACATTTGTTTGGTATCTTGGTGGGCTTAATGTCTCAATCACGCTTGCGTGACACCAAGGAGTAACGCTTAACAAAAATCCTTACTAAACACCTTGTATTTAGAGGCCAAAAATCCTTCTAGTTGCTTGAGAAGGACAAGTTCACATACTTGGAAGAGATACTAAGTTCACCATGGGGAGATTTCCATGGGGATTGATGCTTGGCTGCCCTGAGAAGTGAGTGTCGTGGAGGGGAGCCCGTGGGGTCAAGCATCTATGTATTCTCCTTGAATCTCATAACGAGTCTACCTCTCAAGTACCTACTGCCCTTGCCTACCATAAGAAATGTGTGAATGAGCATGATTGTGTTGAGTCTAAGCTGAAATATCTTGTCTTCTTTTCTTGTCAAAAGTTGAGTTGTGTCTCATTTCAAAAACAAGACAAATTGATTCAAAACAAGGTTAAACACAAGAGTATTTCATTCAACAAAGTTCAAAACACCTTCAAACATGGTTGTCAAACATTTTTCAAAATCTTGTCTCAACATTCATGTCACTTAGATTTAGGTTCATCCTAGGTTTGCATTTTGCAATTTCATTGTCAAGTACCAAGGTTAGGTTTCACCTAGGTCATACTCCTTTGCCTATCAATAAGGGTCATCCATTTGCATGTGTCCTCTGGCATTAGAGTAATACCATTTCATAATTCAACCTTAGGTTTTGCCTTAGGTTGACATTATCATACATTTGCATTTGCATCCTTGTCCTCATAACATTAGGTCACATTTGCATACCCTAGGTCTCTTCATCAAGCTTAGGTCATTATCATATCATATTAGGGTCATTTCATAGTAATTTTCCCTTTGCATATAGTGTCGAAACTAGGTTTTGTCATACTTGAGTAATCCAAATCTTTGATAAACCCTAAGTCATTGTTAAGAAGTCTAGACCTTATCAAATTTTTGTCTTTTTGTCATCAATGTCATTTGGTCAAACCTAGCTTAGTATCCAAGCATATAGGGGAGACATTGTCATTTTGTCCTTTTGTCACTTGGTCCTTTTTGTCCTTTGAGGTCTAGACATCATTTCAATTTCCTAAGGGTCTCATTTTTAGAATTGCATTCATGAGTTTGTCAAAATCTTGAAAAACAACAAAAACATTAAGTTGCATTGTCATCTTTTAGGTTACATTTGTCAATCCCATTAGTTGCATTGCATACTGACATGTTTGTTGAAATGAGGTCTCAACCTTCTTACGAAGCCATGTCATCACAATTGAGCAATCCATCATGTCAATCCAATCTCTACATGTCTCAAAACTTGGATCAAACTTATCATGATGATGTAAATGTCCAAATACAAAAACTAGAGGAGAAACTAGCTCAAGAAAATGAGATTTTGGAACAAAGAGTGAAAAACATTGAGAAGAATAGATCACAAATGTCCAAAATGTTTCAAAAATTTCCAGGTCGAAATCCAAAGATTGAGCGAATTAATGTAAGATCTCTTCTTGAACGATCAGACATACCAGCTCCCCTCTCACAAATAGAGATGATGAAACAATTTCAAGAAAAGAGACAACATCAATTTCAACATTATGTGCCTCCACAACAAGAACAAGAAGGTGTTTACTATCAATCATATTTTCAACCATCACAACCAATGGTTCAAGAGTTCCAACATATACAACCAACACAACCAATGGTCCAATTTCAACAATATGTCCAACCAACTATACAATGTCAACAAATAGTTCAACCAATGGTGGAATATCAACAAGTTCAAGTTCAATCAACATATCAATGTCAACAACTACAACCAAACATTCAGAAACAAAGGTTGCAACACACACCAACCCAAGTTTCAAACATGTCAAAACAATTGAACCAAGTCCAATATCAAAACATGACATTAAACCAAAAACAAGTTCAAATTCCAGATACAACTATGTCAAAACCTCGAAAGAAAGGTGGCTTTATTGCAAGGCTCTTAAGGAACCTACCAAGTGAGTTCTTTGAAGAAGATCAAGATAATACACTTATGTCTAGCAATGCCTCATCCCCTCACAAACAAATTGACTCTCTAGTGGCATCTATCCCTACACCTTTAGAAGTTTCACAAGAACCTTCTATATTGTCCTCATCAAACAATACACCCAAGGATGCAATTATCCAAGGGCTATCCATAATTGATTGCCAAGATAATCCAATTCATGATGCACATCCTTGTCATGTTTCAGAAATACAAGACCCAATGCCACCATGCACTTTATTGCCATTACCTGTTTTAGAGGACCCCATTCGAAGTCCCTCTTCGTCATGTTCAAGCATTGATTCCTTGCTAGAATCCAGCACAAATGTTCAAATTTTTTCCCCTTCATGCCAGAATCCCCTATGCATATCCAAAGTCCAATCCCATGTCAAGAAGATAATTTAGAGCATTGAAGAAACGTGTCTTGAAACAGATCAAGATGAAGATCCTGAAACCTTATCATCCCATCCAATTGTTGACCAAGATCCCATTTCCCTAGACACTCGCGATGATTCACTTATTTTTGTCCATTCTATCCAAGAACACAATGTCCTTTCAAATCCCATTGACATTCCACTTCCTAAGAAAGATCAAGATATCCCTTCAATCCTTTCCGATGATCCCATTAAAAGTCAAGAGCAAATCACCTTTAAAGAGGATTCCAATGATCTTCCTCCTTGTCAAGATCAAATTATTCCTTCAGATCCTCCACAAGATCCTTTTGTTCCTCCATTCTCTTCTCCTAATGCTCCATATACACTCCAAGATCGCATTTCTTTTAATGATCCCATTATTTATCCCATTCCATCTCTTGAAGAGCCTATCATTGAACCATGTCCACTACACAATCCTAGTCCCCCCTCATGATCCTAATCCCCCTCATGATTCTAACGTGTCAGTGCAAGATTTTCATGAACCCTCGACATGCATAATGGGTTCTTCCACTTTGGTGCAATCCAATCCACTTCAAGATCTCATTATTTCTCTCATATCATATCCACCTCATAGTGGACTCGCATCTTCTTCCCAAAGAAAAGAGTATCCTACAAGTCAAGATATTTATAAAGGCAAAGGAGTAGACCTTCATGAGAAAGAACCCCTCCATATCAGAGAATATCTTAAGGGTCATGTCTACACAACTCATTCTCAAGACGTTGGTATCCCTCCATCAAAATCAAAACATACACCTTCCCCATCATACTTTCCATCCATCTTAGGTCCTTATATCCCTTCATCCTCTATGCAAGGTCAGCAAAGGCACACATCCTTGAGTAAATTTCATACATCCAAAAGAAGTCCATTTCATTCATATCCATCCATGCATTCCTTTCCCCCTCCAAGCAATTTGGATGCCAAGTATAAAAGTCATAAGTCTAGCAATCCACATGTATTCAAGGATCAACATGTCCAATCTAATCAACATGTCAAAGCAAAGAAAAATATGATCCAAAAAGAAAAGGAAAAATCCAAAAGGTCACAAAGGCCCATTGCTCAAAAACAAAAGTTAAAATCTATATGGGTTCCTAAATCCCTTGTGTTGGCAATGCACTCCAATGAACCACAAAAGCATGAAAAATCAAAAACCATGTGGATCCCTAAGCAGCTCCTTGAAGCACAAAAGCCTAAAGAAACATCAAAATTGATATCTAAAATTGCTATTCCTCCATCCAAACCTTCCAAGTCTATTTCTCCACCACCTTCTTCATCCGTTTTGGGCCCTTATGTCCCAAAATCCATAGCCTTTCCTTCCTCAAAATCTCAATATCCAAAATACATTTTTCCTCCACCAGTCCATCACCCCTCAAGGTGTGTGCCAATGTCAATCTTGCCTTCATTTCCATCCAGTGAAGCCCAATTCTTCCAATACCCTATCCATTATCCAATTCATATTTTCCATCCTTTGATCCCTTTGGTCCAATCCTTTGCATAAATCCCTGCCTTAGTTTCATCTCTTTTTCCATGTCCTTATCCTACCGACGTCTTTGAGCATAGTTTTAAAGGTAATGGTCCATTTTTTTCAAGGCTACTATCCAAACAAAAGATGTTTGAGTCCTTCTTCTGTCCCCTATCATGTATCCATCTTCTATCTAAAATGTCAAAATCAAAAAAGTGAAAAAAAAAAAAGTGAAAAAAAGAAAAAGAAAAGAAAAAAGTAAAGCAAAAATAATTCGTCCACTGGTGAAAACCTGGCAAACAGGCGGCTTGGGAAAGTACCATGATGAAAACCTGGCAAACAGGCATCATGCGTAATCTATGAACTTCTTGCACACAACACTTGGGGGCGAGTTTTATCCTATCATATCCTTTTGCCCTTCATTATCCTATCATACCATGTCATACTCCTCCATTATCCTATTGTCCCTCATGTCCATTTCCCTTTCCACCTTTGATCTTGACAAGGCTGACGATCTTCATGTGCATCATGTATCTTGTTTGCAGCTTTTAGTCCATCATAGCTTTTGGTCTTTATCCATTTGCTTATTACAACCTTTCATCCATATTCCCTATCTTATTGCAACTTTCTGCCACTATCCCTTAGCCAATCCCGACCTTCAGTCCATGTCTCTTATCCATTCTTGGTCTTGCCTATCCTATCCATACACTCTTTTTCATTCCTTGATCTTGATCTGACATAAGGACGCAAAATTTAAACATGGTTTCAAAAACCTCTTGACATGTCCCTCATGCCATGTTCTTGCTTTACATTGTCATATCCAGTCTCTTGTCCCATCACGCAATAGCCCTTGAAAATTGCATCCGTATTGTCTCCATGATAAAAGGACTTTGTCTTCCCTCTATCCACCATCATTTCACAAAGCCTATTTATTCACCTGTCATATTCCTTGCCTTGCTAGACACTGGGGGCAAAATCATAAAAATTGAAAAATGTCTTGAAATAATCATAAACATTGAAAAATGTCCTGAAAAAAAATCCCTAAAAATTATAAAATGTCCTGAAATAATCATAAAAATTGAAAAATGTCCTGAAATACTCCAAAAAAAATTCAAAAATGTCCTGAAATAATCCAAAAACATTCATAAAATGTCCTTAAAAAATCCCTAAAAAGTCAAATAAAGTCCTGAAAAAATGAACAAACAAAATTGTAAAAACTTGAAATTCCTACAAAGTGAAAAACATCAAAATCCAAAAACAGTTTCTTTGGCATTTTGCATTTTGTCAATAAATGGTCCCCTTTGTGCATAGACAGATCGCTGAGCATACCTCCAATGACAATCAATCAAACATTGTGCTTTAATGAAATCATGCATTAATAGATGAACTATTTGACCAAGCAAGCATTCAACCTGATCACAGTTGTCACATCAATCAAAATAGCATCAGCATTACCATTGGTCCTTGTCAACATTATCATGGGTCTTATACAGGGTGTGGTATACTCGAAACCAGACTGTGTCCTGTCTTCGACGGGGTACCGCATTCATTGAAACCAGACAACACGATCATTCTTGTTTTCCACTTTTGACAATGACAATCAAACTGTTTGTTTGACTTGGTTGAATTTGTGTGTCTTATCTTTTTACTGATTTATCTTTGGCTTTGATCATGTTCCTATGTTGCTTGATGATGTCACTGAGTGATTTAGAGTGACTGGGATGGTTCATGGTCCCTTTCCTTTTTTTGTTGTGTTTGTTGTTTGTGGAATGTTTGTCACAAACTGGGGCAACTATATCATTGGGTGTCTATGATAAGTATGTTCGCTTTGTGTACGCCACACATACCTCGACCCTTGATGTATGCACCCTAGGATGCTTCACTCATTCCTTGTGTGCGATGTGTCTGTCTTTTGCAAAAAGGGGTTGTGTTCCAGCTCTAGCCTTCAATGCCATGATTCTTTGCATCTGCTTTGCTACATTAAATAAAGGTTCTCACCTACTTATGTGCATTAGTGAAAGCAAGTTTTCCTTCATCTTTAACTGTCCTCTGTCTAATTTCTGCTTACTAACATTTCTTCCGTCAGTCTTGGCAGTCTCGAACCTATCATCTTCTGTCATTCTTATCAATAAATTGGCCTCTTTTTTGGATGTTTCTGACCAATTCCTCGAGGGGGCATGCATATGTCATTGTCAGTGTCTGGGGCATTTTCATTATTGTTCTTTGAAACAATGTTTAAAATCGCATTGTCTCAAAGAGGGGCAAAATGTAGACGTCTAAAAATGGTCAACGCTTGCGGAGTCATACTTTAACATCTGCGCATTGCCTTATTTTAGGGTTTTTGCGTCGCATTAACATTTCTTCCATGTTGCGCACTTGGTCTTTATCGTTTGCGAGCATCCAGTCCTTCTTCTGCATTCCTCATTTTTCTCGCTTTCGAATTAGGTTTTGTCGATAACAATTTTCAGTCATGATTTTGGTCGATCCTTATCAACTTGTCAATCTTGTCATTTTGTGATCGATTTGTCATTGATCGTCATCCTTCTCAATCATATCAATTTGGATCAATTAGTCATTATTCCTCGTCAATTGGCGCATTTATCAATCAAATCGTTTGTCAGCATTGGTCCTTTGTTAGTCAGAATCATGATCAAATCGACCCTACATCAATTGTCTTTTGTCAAGACCTAATTGTCGTCCTTGCATTTCTAATTCATCTTCTAGGGTTTCATGATTTATTCATTTAACCTTGTTTGTCATTTCTCCCTATAGGTTAAATGATTTATTTATCCTAAGTCTTCTTGTCACAATTAAATGTTTATTTAATTGGCTAATTAATTCCTCCTCTTTTTGTAAATTAATTAATGAATGGAAAATTATTAATTAATTTACCTAATTTTCATCAATTTCCTAATTTCCAAGTCATTATTTCTAGCTTAATTTTCTAATTTCTCCTAAATTCCTAAATGTCTATTTCTATTTCAAATTCTTGTCATAATTCTTGCATAGCAATTTGTCATAAATTGTCATAAATCCTTGCATAGCAATTTGTCATACACTTGTCATAATTTTGCTATTCTTGATTTGAATTTCCATTCGAATCACTTTCATGCTAATCTGATCTTTTCTCCAATTTATCTATAAACTGGATGAATTTCTTCAATCAAAGGGTCGAATCAATCACACTTCTAGTACCCTTATGTTGTCGTCTTGTCTTGTCAATCTTGCTTTCACGTTATACTTATGCACTTGAAGGTGAGATCCACAAAACAAAGCTATTTGAAGGAGACATCTGCATTTGGTTTGCTTAGATTTCATTTTGAATGTCTTGTCTTCATGTTTTCATTGAATGTAATTAGGATTGTTATCACTGCATTTTAGTTTTCGTGATTGAGCTAGGCTAATGTTTATGTTGCTTTGATGATTTTTGAATTCCTACATACATTAATTGGTGAAATCAATGTGAACTAACCCCCTAACCATTCTTTTGAGTGCTTTTGAGTAGATTTGCAGGTGAAAAACCCAAGAAATAGGGTAATTTAGGGCTTTCTGGCACTTTTGCGCCTATGTAGGAGAGTTCTGTGCCTGTGTCAAGGGATCTGCGCCTATGTCAAAGGGATCTGCGCCTATGTCAATGCATTCTGCACCTGTGTTACTGCATTTTGCACCTGTGTAAGACATTCTGTGCCTGTGTAAGGCCAAAAACAGAGGTAAAAAGCAGTGTTTTTACTTGCAAATTACTTTGTATTGCATTCTATTTCTGCATTTTGGTTTTTCTTTGGTACTGATTCTTTGTGCAGCACCTTTGCATTATGCATGGCAAAGACAAAAATGAAACTACTAACAAATTTTATGCAGGTTCACTAGTCAAAGACCAAACAAATCAAACTTCTAACTTGGTGATTTTGCAGGTTGCCTTGTATTTCAACCGAACTTTTGTGTTTGTGATTCATAATTAGGCACCTAGTATGATTGCTAAGTAGGATGGAATGAACGTGTGTTTTCTTTGATTGTCAAGTTTGACATTGGAGTAGGAGAGTATTCTCTCATCCTTCTTAGGGTGATCAAAAATCTAGATCTTCGATACCATTCTCATGGCTCGAATTGTTTGTTACCTTTAGAGGGCCTGCCTTCCCGACCATTTGCTTTCTTTTGCAAGCAAGTGACAATCGTGAGAAGGGAATGACCCAAAGTGAGCATAGCCAGAGTACCTTGGCATTCTAACTCACTATAAATAAATACCTGATGGGCGAAAGCTTTGAAGGAAGGGTTACATGGGAATTGCAGTTACTTGGGAAGTGATGACCCTTGAACTCTTTCTCATATCAACATCTAAGTAGGACCTCACGGTCTAAATTGTGCTTGTGCGACTACATTTGTTTGGTATCTTGGTGGGCTTAATGTCTCAATCACGCTTGCGTGAAACCAAGGAGTAACGCTTAACAGAAATCCTTTCTAAACACCTTGTATTTAGAGGCCAAAAATCCTTCTAGTTGCTTGAGAAGGACAAGTTTGGATACTTGGAAGAGATACTAAGTTCGCCATGGGGAGATTTCCATGGGGACTGATCCTTGGCTGCCCTGAGAAGTGAGTGTCATGGAGGGGAGCCCGTGGGGTCAAGCATCTATGTATTCTCCTTGAATCTCATAACGAGTCTACCTCTCAAGTACCTACTACCCTTGCCTACCATAAGAAATGTGTGAATGAGCATGATTGTGTTGAGTCTAAGCTGAAATATCTTGTCTTCTTTGCTTGTCAAAAGTTGAGTTGTGTCTCATTTCAAAAACAAGACAAATTGATTCAAAACAAGGATAAACACAAGAGTATTTCATTCAACAAAGTTCAAAACACCTTCAAACATGGTTGTCAAACATTTTTCAAAATCTTGTCTCAACATTCATGTCACTTAGATTTAGGTTCATCCTAGGTTTGCATTTTGCAAGTTCATTGTCAAGTACCAAGGTTAGGTTTCACCTAGGTCATACTCCTTTGCCTATCAATAAGGGTCATCCATTTGCACGTGTCCTCTGGCATTAGAGTAATACCATTTCATAATTCAACCTTAGGTTTTGCCTTAGGTTGACATTATCATACATTTGCATTTGCATCCTTGTCCTCATAACATTAGGTCACATTTGGATACCCTAGGTCTCTTCATCAAGCTTAGGTCATTATCATATCATATTAGGGTCATTTTCATAGTAATTGTCCCTTTGCATATAGTGTCGAAACTAGGTTTTGTCATACTTGAGTAATCCAAATATTTGATAAACCCTAAGTCATTGTTAAGAAGTCTAGACCTTATCAAATTTTTGTCTTTTTGTCATCAATGTCATTTGGTCAAACCTAGCTTAGTATCCAAGCATATAGGGGAGACATTGTCATTTTGTCCTTTTGTCACTTGGTCCTTTTTGTCCTTTGAGGTCTAGACATCATTTCAATTTCCTAAGGGTCTCATTTTTAGAATTGCATTCATGAGTTTGTCAAAATCTTGAAAAACAACAAAAACATTAAGTTGCATTGTCATCTTTTAGGTTACATTTGTCAATCCCATTAGTTGCATTGCATACTGACATGTTTGTTGAAATGAGGTCTCAACCTTCTTACGAAGCCATGTCATCACAATTGAGCAATCCATCATGTCAATCCAATCTCTACATGTCTCAGAACTTGGATCAAACTTATCATGATGATGTAAATGTCCAAATACAAAAACTAGAGGAGAAACTAGCTCAAGAAAATGAGATTTTGGAACAAAGAGTGAAAAATATTGAGAAGAATAGATCACAAATGTCCAAAATGTTTCAAAAATTGCCAGGTCAAAATCCAAAGATTGAGCCAATTGATGTAAGATCTCTTCTTGAACGATCAGACATACCAGCTCCCCTCTCACAAATAGAGATGATGAAGCAATTTCAAGAAAAGAGACAACATCAATTTCAACATTATGTGCCTCCACAACAAGAACAAGAAGGTGTTTACTATCAATCAGATTTTCAACCATTACAACCAATGGTTCAAGAGTTCCAACATATACAACCAACACAACCAATGGTCCAATTTCAACAATATGTCCAACCAACTATACAATGTCAACAAATAGTTCAACCAATGGTGGAATATCAACAAGTTCAAGTTCAATCAACATATCAATGTCAACAACTACAACCAAACATTCAAAAACAAAGGTTGCAAAACACACCAACCCAAGTTTCAAACATGTCAAAACAATTGAACCAAGTCCAATATCAAAACATGACATTAAACCAAAAACAAGTTCAAATTCTAGATACAACTATGTCAAAATCTCGAAAGAAAGGTGGCTTTATTGCAAGGCTCTTAAGGAACCTACCAAGTGAGTTCTTTGAAGAAGATCAAGATAATAACTTATGTCTAGCAATGCCTCATCCCCTCACAAAAAAATTGACTCTCTAGTGGCATCTATCCCTACACCTTTAGAAGTTTCACAAGAACCTTCTATATTGTCCTCATCAAACAATACACCCAAGGATGCAATTATCCAAGGGCTATCCATAATTGATTGCCAAGATAATCCAATTCATGATGCACATCCTTGTCATGTTTCAGAAATACAAGACCCAATGCCACCATGCACTTTATTGCCATTACCTATTTTAGAGGATCCCATTCGAAGTCCCTCTTCGTCATGTTCAAGCATTGATTCCTTGCCAGAATTTAGCACAAATGTTCAAATTTTTTCCCCTTCGTGCCAAAACATTGATTCCTTGTCAGAATCCCCCATGCATATCCAAAGTCCAACCCCATGTCAAGAAGATAATTTAGAGCACGAAGAAACATGTCTTGAAATAGATGAAGATCAAGATCCTGAAACCTTATCATCCCATCCAATTGTTGACCAAGATCCCATTTCCCCAGACACTCGCAATGATTCACTTATTCTTGTCCATTCTATCCAAGAACACAATGTCCTTTAAAATCACATTGACATTCTACTTTCTAAGAAAGAGCAAGATATCCCTTCCATCCTTTTCGATGATCCCATTAAAAGTCAAGAGAAAATCACCTTTAAAGAGGATTCCAATGATCTTCCTCCTTGTCAAGATCAAATTATTCCTTTAGATCCTCCACAAGATCCTTTTGTTCCTCCATTCTCTTGTCCTAATGCTCCATATACACTCCAAGATCACATTTCTTTTAATGATCCCATTATTTATCCCATTCCATCTCTTGAAGAGTCTGTCATTGAACCATGTCCACTACACAATCCTAGTCCCCCCTCATGATCCTAATCCCCCTCATGATTCTAACGTGTCAGTGCAAGATTTTCATGAACCCTCGACATGCATAATGGGTTCTTCCACTTTGGTGCAATCCAATCCACTTCAA
This sequence comes from Cryptomeria japonica, assembly GCF_030272615.1. Taxonomy (NCBI): domain Eukaryota; kingdom Viridiplantae; phylum Streptophyta; class Pinopsida; order Cupressales; family Cupressaceae; genus Cryptomeria; species Cryptomeria japonica. Next base: position 715,152,223 of record NC_081408.1, on the reverse strand, counting down.
GATCTCATTATTTCTCTCATATCATATCCACCTCATAGTGGACTTGCGTCTTTTTCCCAAAGAAAAGAGTATCCTACAAGTCAAGATATTCATAAAGGCAAAGGAGTAGAACTTCATGAGAAAGAACCCCTCCATATCAAAGAAGATCTTAAGGGTCATGTCTACACAACTCATTCTCAAGACGTTGGTATCCCTCCATCAAAATCAAAACATACACCTTCCTCATCATACTTTCCATCCATCTTAGGTCCTTATATCCCTTCATCCTCTATGCAAGGTCAGCAAAGGCACACATCCTTGAGTAAATTTTATACATCCAAAAGAAGTCCATTTCATTCATATCCATCCATGCATTCCTTTCCCTCTCCAAGCAATTTGGATGCCAAGTATAAAAGTCATAAGTGTAGCAATCCACATGTATTCAAGGATCAACATGTCCAATCTAATCAACATCTCAAAGAAAAGAAAAATATGATCCAACAAGAAAAGGAAAAATCCAAAAGGTCACAAAGGCCCATTGCTCAAAAACAAAAGTTAAAATCTATATGGGTTCCTAAATCCCTTGTGTTGGCAATGCACTCCAATGAACCACAAAAGCATGAAAAATCAAAAACCATGTGGATCCCTAAGCGGCTCCTTGAAGCACAAAAGCCTAAAGAAATATCAAAATTGGCATCTAAAATTGCTAGTCCTCCATCCAAACCTTCCAAGTTTATTTCTCCACCACCTTCTTCATCCGTTTTGGGCCCTTATGTCCCAAAATCCATAGCCTTTCCTTCCTCAAAATCTCAATATCCAAAATACATTTTTCCTCCATTAGTCCATCACCCCTCGAGGTGTGTGAATGTCGATCTTGCCTTCATTTCCATCCAATGAAGCCCAATTCTTCCAATACCCTATCCATTATCCATACACACACAAGGATTACCAAATAAAGCCCTTTGTTTGCAAGGAAATATATAAATAATAGAAACCGAAACCTTTAGAGGCATGGGAAACAATGTCAATGATCAACACCAGTGTAGGTGTAAACAACAATGATCATACTAGAAATTTATGTTATACTAGGTGACCAACAAAGTTTGAGGGATTGATAACCATGCCTTAGGGGGAACTATATAACTCACCACCATGTTGGGGTACATCAAATGCATTATTGGAAATAAAAAGGATTCCTTATATGCTCCCCTTAAGATGTCAACTTAATTCCATTTTAATATCTTAAGGTAGATAGTAATAAAGGATAAACACCTTAAACACCAAGGAGATATCCTTAAGAAAAAATGCATATATTTCAAGCTAGGAAGAAAGATCCTTGTACAAGATGTGTTTCTTTAAGAAAGGAAGAAATAATTGTAAAGGAGATATCTTGCAACAAGTGTAAAGGGATCCTTTTTAAGGATGCATGATTATTAAAGGAGGAAGAGGTCTTTGCCTAAAGATATCTACCTCCAAAAAGAGAGGACATCTTTGGAAAATAAGAGAGGGCAAGGAGAACAAAAATACACACCTTCCCTATTGATAGGAAAAAGTGGATTCTTAGTGAAGGATTCCACATTTCTATCACTAAGGAAAGATCATTCATAAAAGACATGTTGTTTTAAGACAGGAGGAGTTCCTAACCAAGGAACACACCTATCCAAGAAAAGAGAGTATTCAAATGATGAACAAATAATTATATGCAAGAAAGGACTTCAAGTTATGAAATATGCAACTCAGCAAAGGGAAATTATATCCCTAGGAAGGAGAAATTATTGAAAACTATTATTACCCCCCAAGTGTGGAGAAAAGAATAACTAAGCTATCATGTTGCTACCCAACTATGATTGCACTTGAAATTGTACCATCATGAATGAAAATGAGCCACCAAAAGGTAAGGTTTCAATGTCACATAGTGAGGAGCAACATAATAGGAACTTAAATGTTATGTAGAAGGAATAAGATGAGGGTGCAACTCATTATCACCTAGTATTTGAATGCTTCCAATTAGAATAAGTTGTTGAATATTAGTCTCTGAGCCATGACATTCATTGTTGGAATGACCATTAATTTGATGATATTTGTAAAAAGAAGGATTGGGTTGATTTTGTTTACAATTCTTTTTTGATTTTTCAAAGGGAGACTAGTCAAGTTGGCTTTAAGAATGAAGCAGTCACCAGCGAGGAGAGACCTCAAGGAGATCAGTCCAAACTGGTCAGCAAGAGTAAACACAATGAAAACACATAGATATGATGGAGGCAATGCATAACAAATAGTTTTATTGCATGAAAGTTAATTACATCCAATCGGTAACAATCGGGTTACAACATATATACCAGCACACAGGCCTAGTAGAATACGTCACACTGGGACCTTGAATCAAAAGATCTATCTTCTAGGCATAGTCTATCTATATGATACTTCTTGATTCTCTGATTGATTACATTCTAAATCATGATTACAAATATATATATTGATCAAAAGGATTCCGTCAGCCTAAAAGGGATCAAAACCCAAAGAACAAGACCTAATGTGCAAAATGAACAAGGTTAACCTCTGCCAAGAGATTCCTCTGAAAATCTAAAGGATGAAACATAGAAGGTCAGCCACATTCCAAGAAACAGAGAGATCAACATCCAAGGCTCCGCAAGCTTTAGAATAGATTCTGATAGATCACCATAATAGGTCTCGGGCAACCGGTAATAAAGGAACAACTGGTAACAAGAAATTGTCATGGAAACCGATAGCGATATCTTGCTAGAAAGTGATCTAAATGAGATGCGCTTTGAAAACAAGAAATATGATCATGTCTTCAAGTAGAATCCAACTCCACAGGATCTAGTGAGCCAAAATCAGGACACACAGAAAGAAAACTGAAAACTGCAAACAAAATAGAAAGGAAATGTTTTTGGTTGATGCAAGATTGTTGTGAACCGAGGATGCTCCTGCATCAGTCATCAGGGGTTAATGAAAAAAGTGAGCCTCTCACTTTGTTGGGGTTAGAGGGAAACCAAGGTGGTCTACCTCTACCTAAGAAATCCAAGATGAATTTCAACTGGTCTACTCTTCCACTTCACAAGATATTCTTTGAACTGACTATTCCGAGTACTATGCCAATCCTACTATCCAAAATCTCTTCAATCTGATTTGGTTCCTTCTGGGGCAATTGTTTCTCAAGGTCTGCAAAACTTTCCTCACTGAATTTTGGTTCATGGTACTCATGAAGATCTGCAATGTTGAATATAAGTGAAATACTTAGACTATCTGGTAGGTCTACTTCATATGCATTTCCAGAACTGAACTTCCTCAAAATCTTATAGGGTCCAAACTTCTTCATCTGCAACTTATTATAAGTTCCAACTAGGAATCTCTCTTTTCTCAAGTATACCATCACTTCATCACCAACTTAAAATTCCTTATGTCTCCTCTTCTCATTTGCCTTCTCCTTATATTTGTTGTTCATGTCTTCCAAATGTTATTTAACCTGAATATGAAGTGTTGCTATGTGATCTACAAAATCTTCTACTTTTGAACTCTTTCGGTCTTCACTTCTAATGTCTCTCAATTATGCCATTCCTCTAGGATTCACTCTGGTAACAATCTCAAAAGGTGTTTTTTTGGCACTCTATTCACTGAATTGTTATAGGCAAACTCTACTTGTGCAAGGATCAAATACCATCTTCCGGTTTTATCTCCCACTAGACATCTCAACAAGTTTCCCAAACTCTAGTTAACTACTTCTGTCTGTCCATTAGTTTGTGGATGACAAGTAGAACTAAACTTCAAATCTGTCTTCATCTTCTTCCAAAGTGTTCTCCAAAAATAGCCCACAAACTTAGTATCTCTATTTGAAATTATGCTCTTAAGTAATCCATGCAATCTCACCACTTCCTTTAAAAATAGGTCTACTACATGCAATGCATCTGATGTCTTCTAAAAAGGTATGAAATGAGCCATCTTTGAAAATCTATCCACTACCACAAATATAGAATCATTCCCTCTTGGTGTCTTAGGAAATCCAAGTACAAAATCCATGCTTATATCCTCCCAATGTCTTATTGGTACTGTCAAAGGTTTAAACAATCCCACATTCTGACTACTACCTTTTGCAACTTGACAAACTCTACAACTTTGCACATATCTCTTAACATCCTTATGAATATGGGGCCAAAAGTATTGCTCACTCACCAAAGCAATTGTTTTATCAATGCCAAAATGCCCAGCTAAATCCAACCATTTGCTTCTATCAACCATAACCGGATCTCTACATGCTTTCCAAGGTTCTACGAAATCTGGGTCTTCATCATACAAGGTCTTCAAATCTTCAAAACCTAATACTATCATTCTCATATCTATCAACAAATTCCTTCTCCTACTCAATGCATCAACAACTTTTTTAGATTTTTCACTTCTATGCTTTAACACAAAGGTGTAACTCTTCAAGAATTCTACCCATATCATATGTCTCTAATTCAACTTACTCTGACTATTCAAATACTGCAAAGCTTGATGATCTATATACAATACAAACTCCTTAGGTAAAAAGTAGTGTCTCCATTTATTCAAGGCTTGAACCATGGCATAAAATTCTTGATCATACATTGAATATCTCTTTCGGGCATCATTCAAATTCTCACCGAAATATGCTACTTCTCTCCCTTCTTGACTCAAAACTACTCCTATTGTTGTTCCACTTGCATCACAATCCACTTGAAATACCTTATTGAAATCCAGTAAAGCCAACACAGGATGCCCAGTCACTTTCTGCTTCAACAATTCAAAACTTTTGTTTGCTCTGGTGGTCCAGTTGAATTCTTTCTGGTCTCCCCTCATGGTCTCAATCATAGGGTTACAAGCTGAACTGAAATTTCTAATAAACTTCCAGTAAAAACTAGCCAATCCATGAAATGATATTACCTCTCCAATGATTTTCGGTGTAGGCCACTCAACAATGGCAATCACTTTCTCAAGGTCCATCTTCAAACCATTCTTAGATATCACAAAGCCCAAATAGACTAACTCATCCTTCATGAAAGGACACTTCTTGATATTGATCAACAACTTCTCTTCTCTCAACCTCTACAAAAATTGTCTTAACTGCAACAAATGCTCCTATTTTGTCTTGTTGAAAATCATAATGTCATCCAAATACACAATAAAAAACTCAATGAGGAAAAACCATGGTGGGATTTGTGACCCACAATATCAGTTCACTGGCCATATGAAAAGATATTACATAAAATAGGGGCTTGCACTTGCAAGAAGGCACACTGCCTAGAGCATACTGCTCATCACTAAAGAGACTCACTGACTACAAGCTTTTTGCCAAAGTAAATTACTAAAAATGAACTCAAGAATGCATCTTCTATGTCAGATAGAGTTCTAGTTCTAGTCATGCTCTGTACCAATTCACAAACTTGAACTATTACCGGTATTACTTCTCCTCCAAGAATGCTTTCCAAGATATCTGTAGATAATTGCATGATATAATGTTCGCATACAAAAATGATCTCCATACATATATTTCATATCTCACAATTTTTCTATACCTATATATGTCTATCTCTATTCCATCAGAATACCATCATATTAAATCGACCTAGCAGACTGACTTATATACCTATTACACATGATATGCCTTATGTCAGCTTACAATGCATTTAAAAAAGATATTCAATGTCGGCCTTGAAAATAATTACAAAATGATTTACTAAATAAATCTTCCTTGATGTCAGCTTCATTGAAGTATTGATCCCGATGCCGGTGTAGGCCTAAATGCTTCCAATGTCGATATCTACCGGTATATGCCTCCTAGTGCCGGTTTGTGACTTCCATCAGATCTTGTTGCCATCAATGACAACAAAATGAATACAATGAGTGTCAATTGCCAACAATCTCCCCCTTTGGCATTGATGGCAACACTCATGTGAAAAATGGATTCCCTGTAGGTGTGCTCCCCTTGAGCAATACACTCCATATACTCCATTTGATAATATTTTCTTTGATATTTTTCACATATGTACATACTTTGTTGGAATTTTTCATATAGATTGCATTAATGATATGTTATCATTGATGTCAATTGAATTGGTGAATGATATTGTTGATGTTATTGTTGTTATTGCTATTATCTTGTAACCGGTATGATAAACTTTGAGGAAGATGTTGTAAACCGATATATGGTAGTTTGTAAGTTGAACCAGTGTAAAGGGTTAAACCTTTCTATGTTATGTAACCGGTAAACCCTAAAAGTTGTTTTTTGTTAGACCCTAACCGATCAAGTTTGTTGATTTAAGATCTAATGTTGAGCCGTAATGATGGAGACATGTGTGATCATTGTATGAGGATTAGGATTAGTTCAGATTGATTTGGTGTGTTTGTTTGTTCTCTTGGAAAGGAGCAAAGTGGATTGCATCTAATGCATAGTGCGTGATGAGTTACAAAGTCCAATGAAGCGGTGATCATGGAGCGGTTGGAATTTTCTTGAAAAATATGAAGAGATTGTTATGATTTCTAACGGTCAAGATTGTACCGACTTGTTTGTAATCTCGATGATGAGAATTAGGTTTTTGTTGTGTTACCGACCTAGTTGATTTGTATTTAAGGTCGATGATATTGTTTTATTGTGTTGGCAAAGTTGACAAGATTTGCAGAAACCAGTTGAGTGTGTGGTTGCCTAACCGGTGGATAGATCTCCAGTTTGAGTAAAGGCAGATTGAAGCTTAAGAAGGATTTGATCAAGCAGATGTAGTGCTATTCAGACAATTTAAGAAAACTTGTTGTTTTCTAACAATTACAACAGAAATTGAAATCCCCTAACCAGGTAAGCTCTAACAAGCTTGGTTACTTTCTAAATCCTCTAACAAGGTAGTCCATTAGTTTGGATTCTCAAATGCTCCAGTGAGGTTACTCCTAATAGGGTATTGTGTTTTTCATCAAGGCATATTTGTAAATCCCTTAACTTAGTGATTCCTAACCAGAATTAGTTCTTAACAGGACTTATTGTAAAAGCTTTAATAGGGTTGGCTCCTAACAAGGCAAACTTTAGAAGAGTTCAGATAGCTATCCTTGTGATTCTCATCTCACCATGGTTTTTACCTATTTGGGTTTTCCATGTATAAACATTTGTGTCAAGTGGTGAATGATTTTGTGGTTATGATCTTATTTGTTGATTTGATTAACTACTTAACTATTCTGATAAGGCATGATAGTTGGAAGCATTGAGAGATGAATATGTTGACATATGTTTAAGCATTTTTTAAGTTTACAAGATTGAAGTTGTTTACTATTAGGTTGTCATAATAGTCAAACTGGTTGATGTTGGTTGATGTTGAGTATTGATCTTGATAAGTGAAAGTTTACTTTGTGAGTTTATTTTTGAGTTTGGGAGTTTGTATCAGTTTTTCAGTATACTAATTCACCCCCCCTCTCAGTATTCTACTGGATAATTATTCTTTCATCATACCATCAATTGGTATCAGAGCATCTCAGGTCCTCTTTAACCTAAAGCCTAATAACTTGAGGAAAGGATCTTGTAGATCGTGATGAAGAAAGAAGGTCCAAAGTTCAACAAAGATAACTATAGGATATGGAGCGACATAATGAAGATTTACATTAAGAGTCTTGGTAGTTAGTATTGGGATCATATAGAAACTAAGTATACTGCACCTACTAGAACTCTAACTGATGATCAGAAGAAAGAACAACAAGAGAGTCATCAAGCATTAGAGGCTATTATCAGTTCCCTGTCTAATGCTGAAAATGTAGATGTTCATGGTCTTGAAACTACATATAAAGTATGGAAAAATCTTGAAGAGATTTATAGCAGTGATGAAAATGTTAAGATTGATAAAGAGGAGAGTTTAAGAGGAAAATTTGATGACAAAAGAATGTTTGAAGGTGAGAATATCCAACAGTATGGTCAAAGGATAAAAGAGCTAGTTGGTGAAATAAAGAGTGCAGGAGGGAAAGTGGAAGATGTCACAAGGATCAGTAAGGTACTGAGAACCCTGCTACTGGTCTATGCTATCTGAGTTGCAGCTATTCAAGAGCTGAAATTAATTGACTAAACAAAGGTAACTCTTGACTCTATCATTCGCAAACTTACTGCTTTTGAACTAAATGGCTTTGATGGTAGTGTACAAAAATCAGAATCTATATTCAGAGCTTCTATCTCTAACCCATCTGTAAGAAGAAGTAGAGATACCGGCCATAGCTATGAATCTAGATCCAGTAGAGATGTTGATGATAAAAATAGTTTAGTGGAGCTTGAAGCATTGTTGGCAAAACGATTGCCTAGAGGCACTAGGAAATATAGAGGTAAGCTATCGTTGAAATGTTTTGCTTGCAATAAGATTGGTCATATAGCATCTAATTACCCTGATGGTGAAAATGAATACAGGAGAGACAACGTTAAGAAATATAAGGGTAAAGGTAAGAGAGATTGTCTTGTTGCTATTGACAGTGGTATTACTAATGAAGAATCTGTTGATGATGCTAGTGAAGATATTGTGTTTGTAGCTATTAAGGAAGAGATATCAGATCAGAAGGCACTAGTGTCCGGGATGGATAACTTTGATGATTGGATCATTGAGAGTGATTGTTCACATCACATGACCACTGATCGAAGAAAATTTCTTTCTTTGAAGGAATTTAATGGCGGTGTTGTTAGATTTGGCAATGACTCACCCTGTATGGTTAAAGGTAAGTGAGTTATTTCTCTTAATGGGAAGAGCAGTTCTGACGATGTCTATTGGTTTGAAGGCCTAAAACACAATCTTCTGAGCGTGGCACAACTTAATGATAGAGGATACCCACTAGATTTTAGATATGGTATGTGCAAAAGCTTTGACAACAAAGGTGAATTGATTGCAACCGAGAAACAGACCAAAAGTAGTCTATTTCATCTTAATTCTAAAGTTAGCAACTATTTGATTGCAAAAATAGATAATAGCTAGCTTTGGCATAGGAGATTTTGTCATATAAACTATGATAACATTGTTAAAGTGAGCAAGTCTAAGACAGTAAGAGGTCTACCTCAGCTAGAAAAACTGGTTAATGCTCTTTGTAAAGAATGTCAGTTAGGAAAGATGACCTCTTCAACTTTCAAGCGCAAGTCCTTCTTGTTGGGACCTATAAAATTTTGATAATGTGAGTGGCCCATTTTAAAATTCTACTCTACACTTTCAAATGGCACTTGATAAATCAACTTGAATCGCCTAGTTTGAAGGCAGGTAAAATGAAGCCAGCAATCCTCCCCTCGCGTTCTTGTGAAACATGGGAAGTTAAAGAAACTCGGAGCAAATGCAATCGGCCTATGTAAGCATTTTTACTTGGGCACCAAAGAGGGTTTTAAAAGGCCAGAGAAACTTCCATGTTAATGTCACCAGGCATAAACATTTATCCCACATTGGTTGTGGGAAGAAAATATTGTGTATTTAAATATAAAGCCCCACACATATTAAGTGTCAAAGCTTAAGGGCTTTTGGAAAGTGGAGGCTTAGCGCCAGTGGACCCCGCACATTCACGCATCTCAAAGCAACCCAATTTTTGGGACAGGCTAGTGAGAAGAGGCTAAGGGTCGTGCAAATCGAGAAGATCCAATGACAAATTCGAAGAAGATCAACGGTGGAGTATAAATTCCGGTACTATTAGCGGCTGTCGTTGTACCATGGTTGTGAAGTACCCAGAATGAATACCTTCGCGACATGGCGACCAAATGGTGGGACCTGACAGGCTAGCAACAAAGAAGGTAAAGAGCGAGAAGGTCCAAGACAGATCAACAGTGGTCACTGATCCACTGTGCAGAGATGCACGCCAATTACCCATTGTGGATCAACGACTAGTGAGATGGCATCCAGTGGAGGTTGTGGTGGCAGACAGGTGGATCCATGAGCGGGCCGGAGGAGACACTTGGCACAGATGGAAGAAGAGGTAAAGGCCGAGCAGATCAAGGAATTTTTTATGGTGGTGTGAAAGATCCAATGGTGGTCGCTAGGTTGCGATGGGAAGCTGCTCGTTAGAGTATCCCTCACGACTTGGCGACAAGGCGGTCCCAGGTTGTGGTGGGTTCTGTGAAGATAAAGTGGTGGATCCAAGTGGCAAGATAGGTGGATCTGCGAGCGGGCCATAAGATGACATGTGGCATAAGAGAGTAGATTAAAGTGATTAAAGGGTGAGCAAGTCCGAGGAAGATCTACAGTGGTAACTGATCCACAATCCAAAATAGATCGAAGAATAACCATTACAGCTCAGCGACAAAGAAGTGGAAGGTCCGGCCTAGGGCGATGTGGTGGTTAAGGTGGCATCCAGATGGATCCAAAGGCAAATTAGAGGCTTACACGTGTGGGCCTGATAGAAAGGGTGAGTGACAAAAACCAATTCGAGACCTCATGACTTAAACCTTGACTCCATCTTGTTAGCATAAAATGCTAACACCCAAAAGACTAGAGACCTCGCGAGTGAGCAGATCCGAAGATGACCCAATAGTGGTTTCTAGGTCATGATGAGAAACCGCTTGTTAGCATATCCATTGTGACCCAGTGACAAAGAAGAGCTTCATTCCGGTAGTGAGTCCAGGTCATACTGAGGTGGCAGGACAGGGACCCCCGAGCCAATCAGGGGGTGCCGCGTGGTAGAGCATAGAAGGAGGATCAAGACAAAATCTCAAAGTTAAATATATAGTTTTAGACTATAGCACAAAAATGTCAAAAATTTAAATGACTGAAGGGCCTGAGAGATTAATTCATTGGTGGGTTATTTTTTTCCTGAATATATAAGTATTATATATCGTTGGAAAGCTCTCGATTCGAAAATTTTGTTTCAGCAGTCAGTTGATGCACACATCAAGTATCTTAGGGGAAGTTTCCTCTGGATTTCAAAAACTTTTTGAGTTTGTGAGCAGTTAATGCAGAAAGATTTGGGACAGTGGTCATTGTCATAGATGAAATATCGAATTCTTCTCTCTTCCTTCTTATTCAGAGATCTTCTCATTTTGTAGGGGTTCTAGAATTTTTTGTGAGCAGAGCTCCATATTCTATGTTTCCAGCTCTGAGTTTTTCTTCCGGAGTTTGTATAGTCTAATGTCTTCTTTCAAGTAATGGAGTATATCTTCTTGTTGTAGGTGTTTCTAGTTGCAGGTTTATATGTATGTAAGGCATGCATAAATTCACACAAGATTGTCTCTACAAATTAAATCCTCGAGGAGGCTGGAATTTGTCATCTCAAGGAGATTGTTGTGATTGTTTGTAGGCATTCTTCAAGGAAGAATTTAAACTCTATAATCAATCATAAATAATGGAATATGTATTGTAGATCTGATGATTTCGTGGATGAGCTGAGTAATGCATTTATGTAGGGCATTAATGCAAGAATATTTTAATATGAAGATGGACTTGCAGTAGAGGTTCTCATTTATAGTTTGATGTATGACTCTATTCCCCTTGGATAAGGCACCGATCTTGCAAATTCTGAGGATTCTCTAGAGATTTCTTAAAAAATTAAATATCCATTTACTTTTATGCTTGCAGTTCTAGTTGTCCCACCTATCTCATGCTTCAACTTAGTTGAGATGTCAATGTAGATCTATCCCATCTTTAGTAAACTCCTAGTTGTTAAGCCTTATGAGATATATCTACTTTTATTGATGTTATCACATGTGGGTAATGAGTCTGATTCAATGCATCAAAGATACACCCACCTAGGTTTTGCAGAGCCTAAAGAGTAGAAGGATTCATATCCTTGTTATGTTGTCTAAGTCCTAAAGTTCTTCATTGTATGAAGTTGGCTATTTCATAGATAGATTGTAGGTAAACTTGGTTTGCTCATTTTTTAGAAGAACACTTCTCAGCAGAGCACTTGTTAGATTTGGTTCATACAGATCTATGTGGACCAATAAGATCTAGAAGCATTTCAGGCGATAGATATTTCATGATCTTCATTGAAGATTGTTCAAGGATGGTGTGGGTCACATTCTTGAAGGATAAGAATGAAGCTTTTGGTAAATTCAAGGCATTTAGAGCCTTAGCTGAGAAAGAGAGTGGCAAAAAGATAAAATGTTTGAGAACAGATCAAGGTAGTGAATTTACTTCTGAGGAATTCACTAAGTATTATGATGAGAATGGTACCAAGTGGCAACTTTCTGCACCAAGGACACCACAACAGAATGGTATAGCAGAAAGGAACAACCGGTCAATAGTTGAAGCAGCTAGAACTATGTTGATACAAGGAAATGTAGAAAAAATATTTTGGAGAGAAGTTGTAAGTACATCGGTCTACACAATGAATTGAGTTCTGGTGAAAAGAGGTAAGGACAAGACACCTTATGAGTAATGGTATGGAAGATCACCTGATGTTAGTTATTTTAAAATATTTGGTAGTAAATGTTTTATTAAAAGAGGTGATTACATAAACAAGTTTGAAGCTAAGAGTGATGAAGACATATTTCTTGGCTATTGCACCAAGAGTAAGGCCTACAAATGCTTCAAAAACTAGACATAGAGAATTGTTGAGAGTGTTGATGTTCGTGTAGATGAATGTCCTAAAATTTTAGAAGGAACCACTTCAAAGAGAAAGGATGAAGATCCTTGCATTTTACTTTTGGAAACTGAAACTATTAAATCAGAAACTGGTAAAGAAAATCCTGATGTACTTGTTCAACCAAAACAACTAAATTCAGAGGAAGAAGACAATGGGGAAGCCAAACCTGATGAGAATGATCATGTTATTCCTAGATATGTGAGATTGAATCACAGTCCTGTGCAGATTATTAGGGATAAAGATGCTGGAGTACTAACTAGAAGGAAAATTAAAGAGAACTCTTGCATGATCTCCACCATTGAACCTAGAAGTGCTAAGGAGGCATTTGGTGATGATCATTGGGTGAAAGAAATGGAGGAGGAATTGGATCAAATTGAGAAGAACAACACTTGGACCTTGGTACCTCGACCGGTAAACAACAATGTTATAGGTACTAAATGGGTGTTTAGAAACAAGTTAAATGAAGATGGTGTTGTAGTTCGCAATAAGACAAGATTAGTTTGCAAAGGTTATGCGCGAGAAGAAGGAGAAGATTATGGTGAAAATTTTGCACCAGTAGCAAGAGTGGAAGGAGTTAGAAAATTACTTGCATTTGCAGCCCATAAGAAGTTCAAGGTATTCCAGATGGATGTTAAGTCTGCATTTTTGAACGTGATATTGGAAGAAGAGGTTTATATTGAGCAGCTTGATGGTTATGCATTGACATATAAGGAAGACATGGTATGTAGATTGCATAAAGCTTTGTATGGATTAAAGAAGGCACCCAGAGCATGGTATGAACGACTTCATACACATCTGATGAAGATAGGCTTTGCAAAGACCAATGATGACAACAATATTTATCTCAAGTCTGAAGGAGATGAAATACTGGTCAGTGAAGTATTTGTTGATGATGTTATATTTGGAGGTAATGATGTCATGAGCAATAGTTTTACAGATGAAATGAAGAATGAGTTTGAGATGTCATTAGTAGGGGAAATAAAAAAAATTCATAGGCTTGTAGATACAACAGTTGAAGAATGGTATTTTCATTACTCAATCTAAGTATGTGAAATAATTTTTGAAGACTTTTGTCATGAGTGACTCTAAACCAGTTGGAACTCCAATGATTGCAAGCTGTAAATTCTCCAAGGAAGATGAATCTAAGTCTATAGATGAAAAGGAATATAGGTCAATGATTGGAAAATTACACTATGTTGTTCACAGTCGATCGGATATTGCCCATGCAGTTGGTATAGTTGCTAGATTTCATAAAAATCCAAACGAAGCACATCTAATAGAAACCAAGAGAATTTTTAGATATCTAAAAGGTATAGCTGACTATGGGTTATGGTATCCATATGGAGGCAATTTTGATTTGAAGGCATACACTGATGCTGATTGGGCAAGAAATATTGATGACTAGAAGAGTACTACCGATGGAGCACTCTTTCTAGGAGGAAGCCTAGTTTCATGGAGTAAAAAGAAGAGTTGTACTTCACAATCTTCTACTGAAGCTGAGTATGTAGCAACTTATATGAATTGCACACAAGTTATGTGGATGAGGCACATTTTGGAAGGTTTTAAGATGAAGATCTCAGAACCTATTAAGATTTTGTGTGATAATATAAGTGCAATAAATATTTCTAAGAATCATGTTTTGTATGCAAGGACCAAGCACAATGAATTGAAGTATCACTTTTTGAGGGAAAAATTTCAAAGTAAATATGTTATCTTAGAGCATGTTTCTACCTAGGAGCAGCTTGCAGATATCTTTACCAAACCTCTGCCTAAGACCACTTTTGAGTATCTTAGAAGTCGGTTGGGGGTTGTCCCTCTTCATGAAGTCAGTTGAGCATGATGTTGATTGCATCAGTCCCTGAATTACTTGCAAAATCTTACATGGATTGATGTTTTTGGAAGTGGATGTATTCCATAGGGGGAGCATCAAGTTGCAGTATGTTGGTACATAGTGATAACTTGGAATTACATGTTTTACTTTCAATTTGGCATTTCTGTCAAAGGGGGAGAAGAATTAAATGATTGAGGAGAAGAATTATGTGTCTGATTAGGTGAACCAATGAAAAACTAAAGACAGACAGAGCATGGTGAATACTTGGTAATGTAAACCAGGATTCCTATTCACCAATCCACAACATCAATCAGAGGCATTGATATTTGTATTGGCATCAATGCCAAAGGAGGAGATAGTTGGCATTTTTAGATAGTTGGAATTTTGCATATAGATTGCATTAATGATATGTTGTCATTGATGTCAATTGAACCAGTGAATGATATTGCTAATGTTATTATTATTATTGCTATTGTCTTGTAATCGATATGATAAACTTTGAGGAAGATGTTGTAAACCGGTATATGGTAGTTTGTAAGTTGAACCGATGTAAAGGGTTAAACCTTTCTATGTTATGTAAATGGTAAACCCTACCAGTTGTTTTCTGTTGAACCCTAACTGATCAAGTTTGTTGATTTAAGATCTAATGTTGAGTGGTAATGATGGAGACCCATGTGATCATTGTATGAGGATTAGTTCAGATTGTTTTGCTGTGTTTGTTTGTTGTCTTGGAAACGAGCAAAGTGGATTGCATCTAATGCATAGCGCATGATGAGTTACAATGTCCGATGAAGTGGTAATCATGGAGCGGTTGGAATTTTCTTGAAGAATGTGAAGAGATTGTTATGATTTCTAATGGTAAAGATTGTACCGACTTGTTTGTAATCTTGATGATGAGAATTAGGTTTTTTTTGTATTACTGACCTAGTTGATTTGTATTTAAGGTCGATGATATTGTTTTGTTAAGTGTTGGAAAAGTTGACAAGATTGGCATAAACCAGTTTAGTGTGTGGTTGCCTAACCGGTGGATGGATCTGTAGTTTGAGTAAAGGCAGATTGAAGCTTAAGAATGATCTAATCAAGTAGATGCAGTGCCCTTCAAACAAATCAAGAAAACCTATTGTTTTCTAACAATTACAATAAAAATTGAAATCCCCTAACCGGGTAAGCTCTAACAAGCTTGGTTACTTTCTAAATCCTCTAACAAGGTAGTCCATTATTTTGGATTCTCAAATCCTCCAATGAGGTTACTCCTAATAGGGTATTGTGCTTTTCATCAAGGCATATTTGTAAATCCCTTAACCGGGTGATTCCTAACCAGAATTAGTTCTTAACATGACTTATTGTAAAAGCTTTAACAGGCTTGGCTCCTAATAGGGCGAACTTCAGAAGAGTTCAGATAGCTATCCTTGTGAGTCTCATCTCATCGTGGTTTTTACCTATTTGGGTTTTCCACGTATAAATATTTGTGTCAAGTGGTGAATGCTTTTGTGGTTATAATCTTATTTGTTAATTTGATTAACTACTTAACTATTCTGATAAGGCATGATAATTGGAAGCATTGAGAGATGAATATGTTGACATATGTTTAAGCATTTTTTATGTTTACAAGATTGAACTTGTTTACTGTTAAGTTGTCATAATAGTCAAACTAGTTGATGTTGGTTGATTTTGAGTATTGATCTTGATAAGTGAAAGTTTACTTTGTGAGTTTATTTTTGAGTTTGGGAGTTTGTATCAGTTTTTCAGTATACTGATTCACCCCCCTCCTCTTAGTATTCTATTGAATACTTATTCTTTCATCATACCATCATACTCCCCCTTTGACATTAATGCCAAAGACCAGTGAAAGAATAAAATAATGAAAGAATACTATTAGTGTCACTCGAGCCTAGTCATCTTTAGGATTTTTGGGTATGCCTTTTGTAGCAACTAAAGATACGTGTCCCAGCCTGATTTGAAAGTATCAAATACCGATGCAAGTCCACTAAGTAATTGGGAAAGTGATTCCTTCTCCTTGGTATCTACCAGTGTGGGTTTTTCTAGCATATCCATGAATTCTTTCTTGTGAACACCCAATGAATCAAGTCTAGGGCTTACCAATCCTCTTAAATTTCTTTCTCTCCTTATTATTTTATCTTTCTCCTCAAAAGAAAAAACTTGGTTCTCCAAGGAAAAAATTTGTCTATCAACAGATGTAGTTAGTGCAGTCAGTCCATCAAAAGAGTTAGCAATATTAGCCATTTTGTCATATAACTCCTTCAATCTGCTATCTACATTAGTTGTAAGATTTCCCAAATTACAACATACTCTGTAATTATTATTACATTGATTTAAAAAAATTTCAATGGGAATAAGCTTGTCTTCTATTTTCTTCTTCCCAGATTCTATAAGCTGACCAAAAGCTGCTCTTTTTGCTGTAGAGAAACTATCCAAAGCCTGTCGGTCTGCAATCTGTGTCAAAGATTGATAATTATTTGATACGTGCTCTATTAAAGTCTTGAGCTTACCGAAAGGGCTTGCTCCATCCTCAATCTAACTGTCAGACATTATTATGTGTAGTACAGAGACTGATTGATCAATTAACCCTATCTCTATAGTTCCTTCCTTTAGAAATTTCTGAGTGGCCATCATCATTAATTTTGTTGGACTTAACTTAGAGATTGATTTCTTCTCGACCTGAGAAGTGTCAATTGCCAAAACTCTTGTCGGGGAATCAATTTTATCTACCAGTATAGACTCAATTGATTTTACCTTGTCCATCTCAACCTCTTTTGCACCGATAGCTTCGCCACTTGGTGCAGTATCGTATACTACCGGTGGAGTATCATCCATAGTGTTTCCAGTACCTTGTACATTCTCTTGCACAAAATTGGTCTGTGCTGATACATATTGTACACTCTCTTTAACTGTCGGTTGTGGTTGTGCCAAAACTAGAGTTGAGCTACCCAAAATACCCTTTCCTTTTGATTTGTCAGGAATTGTGGGGGAGGTTGCCTTTGCAAATTCTTCTTGAGATGTGAGAAAGTTTGGGTTTTTTTGAAATAATTTTGTCCATCCCTTACTTGTCTCATTTATCACCTCATTTACTCTTCCCATCATAAGGCTTATCTAGCGGTTTTTACTACTGAATATTGTCCTATTAGCAGTATCTATACATCTTTTCATCTCTTCATTATTTATAGTACCACATTGTTCCAAAAGTGTAACTTCCTTGATTTCCCTATTCCCTCTTGATAGCATCAAGTCTTCTAGCCTCAATTTTATTATACAGGGATAAAGGTATCTCCTTCAAAATTTCAACTAAGGCTTTCTTATAGATGTCTATATATTGTAAAATAGCCTCATATAATACTTTGATATATTCTTTAATATTCCATCTTTTGTAACTTCATCAATAATTTCAGCACAGGTCATTGTTGTCTTACTAGTTTTAGTATCATCACCCTTCTTCTTTTTACTTGTCGTTGTCGGTGTGACTGGTTTCCTCTTCTGCATAGGCTTCCTTATCTGTAGTGGAGGTGCAGCAGGTTGAGCTACCTTTCTGACAAGTCTCCTCCTAGGTTCTTCCTTTTGTTGCTCTACCAATGGTTTTACCACATTCTTCCTTTGCACCCTTCTGAAAGCCAGAGGTTCATTATCCTCAGGATCAAAGTCAGAAGTGATAAGGGAAATGTGAACTTGTGGCTTCTTCACTTCTTCAGTACCAACCTTTATTGGTTTAGCAGCCTGTTTTGAGTTGGAACCCAGTTGAATGTCTATCTTATGCAACACATATTGTACATATGCAAACATCTTTTCTATTTTATTTTCTCTTCTTTTCCTATTAAAACTGGTTTTCACTTCAAGAGCCTTCTCTCCTGATGTACCAAATGTTTTGTCTTATCATCTAATGGGGCATCTAGCAACATCTTTTCATAAAGTTCAAAGATACTATTATCCACCTCATATCCAAGCTTAGTAATCTGTATTTGTCTGGGTTCAACTGCTTCCATGAGAGTTTCATCAGTTTTCACCACGAAACATATGTCATTGGAATACTTCTCCACAATACTCTTTGAAATTCTCTCCCTTCTCCTCATGTTTTCTTGAAATGTCTTAAAAGAACCCCAAAGTTTCTCATCTCTGCTGGTACCAAGACTGGTGATAGCTATCTTGATCTGCATACCTACCAGTATGTCATTAGCCTATTGCTTCTTTCCTAAACTGGGTAGCTCATTTAGGAATTAAAGCATTGAACAAACAATCAAATTTCCATATCTGAAAGTGCCTTTCTTGGTTCCTTTGATCTTAGTAAGGTTTAGCATCAATTCACTCCTGATCCATTCACACAAATCATACTTCACATTATTCCTTAGCATCTGATATGCGGCATGAATTCATAAACTTGCAACATAATTCAATCAGCTGGATTGAGTTACCTTATATCCTATGATCATGCTAGCCAAATTTATGTCTGTGTCAGTTATTGTGCTTATCCTCATTGATCTACTATCGGATGTAGCACCAGTGAGTTTTTCGACCTCTGTGTTGGAGATTTTCTTGTCAGGTTCTTGTCTGACCCTGGGTAAGCTAATGACAGTCTAAATAGCTTCCTTTATGATCATGTAGGGTCTATCTAACCAAATAAATTCATCATGAACCCTTCTTAGAACGTATCTGATCACCTCATCCTTGAATTCCGGTATGTACAAAATACCGGTCAACCCTAGATCCTCAATTTCTTTGAATTCTAGTTTGATCATTCCGGTGTCTCCTAGTATCACTGATTGATACATGCTTTTGATGTCTTCAGTGCCGCCCAAATCCTCAAGAGTGCAGTGAATGTATGCCCTCACATTTTCAACATACATTACTCCATCAAGAACCCTAGAAAATGCTCCCGTAGAGTCTTCCTTTTTGGCAATTTTAGGAACCTCCTTAAAGACTGGCCATAACCTATCCTTGACTTTGACAACAGTAGGATTTGCAATAAAAGTAGGTGCTGAAGATCACGATGCCATGTCGAGAAATACTTGAGAGTGAATGCCGGAGAAAGATTTGAGTGCTTCAGATAATTGCCCGAAATCCTCTCTCAATTCTTTTCTCGCTCTTAATTCGCCTTTACTACGCTTTGATTGCTTGAATGATTAGTGAGTGAAAATGAATTCACTTACCCTCTTTTATTAGCGAGTAAAAACCCTAATTTTCTATAATTAATGCTTCACCAACAACCCTATGGATGTTGGTTTCACAGTTATGTGTCGGGGTAACCTTCATCAACAATGAACACATTTCTTGAGATCTCTTTCTAGATCTCCTTAGATCTCTTCCGGGGTAATATGCAGAATTTAGCAGTGACTTGGCCAACCCCTAAGGCTTATGCCTTAGTTACCAGTGGAATTTCCTGCCGGTGGAGGAATACTCTGTTCTACCGGTGGATTTGCCAATATAGATCCATCTCCACTTTATTCTTTAGATTTTCTAACCCATCTCTTGGTGTGATCTTGTTGTATTTCATCTACCTTTTTCTTTCCTTTCTCATTCTTAACCGGTTGAGTCTTTCTTCTACAATACTTAGCAATATGACCTATTTTGTTGCATGCATCGCATGTAACATTGTTCTTCTGAATTGCTTTGACATATCTAGTATTATTTCTTGACCTAAAATGAATAGAAAAATGTCCAAACTTTCCACATGCATGACATTTAACATTCATTCTACAATTTTCTGATCTATGACCATATTTCTTGCAGTTTTTGCATTGACTGGGAACAAAATTGTAGTTTTGATTTACCTTATTTCTACATTGTTTAGCCATATGCCCAAATTTATTTCAAACAAAACATCTACCATTGAATTTATAAGCATTAGATTGCCATACCGATTTTCTCTGTTCTGATGAGTTCTGTATACTGGTTGTCTGATCTTCATTAATAGTTGTGTGGGAGAAAAAGTGACACTAAGCAAACATGCCCTAATCTCACTTTCAACCACACACTTGTGGAATACGAAAGAGCCTAGAGGTATCACACAATTGGCTACTTCTTCTTGTGGAAGAGAGAGCCACGGGCTACCTATTAGGATTTCTATTCCTTTGTTGTAATTGAAAGATAAAATAATGCAAGTTCAATCCCTAACCCCAAAGTGTAAGTATGAACTAATAACAAGATTGCAGAATTGAACTTAAATAATGGAAAGCGGACAGCTGTAAACACAAGGACAAGAAAAGAATGTAAATGCATACCCAGTGTTAAAATTTGACTGAAAATGTTCGGGACGGGGGCGCGGGTGCCACTGTCCTGATTTTGCCCCTGAAACTGCTCCAGAAACTGTTGTTTTGCACTCTGGAAAAAGCTATCAAAAATGCTGAAAATGCTGTCTGTCAGGAGGACCAGGGCGCCCAGCGCCCCTGTCCCAGGGACCGGGGTGCCCAACGCCCCTGTCCTGGCAGGTCCAGGGCGCCCCACGCCCCTGTCCTGGTCTTCTGCTCTGAAACTTGGTGTGGAGTGCTATCTTGACCTGCTTTTCCCAGATCTGTCACCTACGGCGTCGTCCGAGTCCCAAAACCTGCACTTATATCTGAAAAGGGTATGGGCGGCTATATAGGGTTTTGCCTTAGTCAAACCCCCGCTTCGGTGATTTCCACCTCCACGAATAGCCAAGTTGTATTGTAAAATGTATTGTGTGTGCAGACCTAGTGTGTGTGCAAGGTCCTTAAATGCAAGAAAGCAAACTAGAGCAACCTAGAAAGTAAACCCTAATTGCTTGTAAATGATAATGTAAATGCTCTAAATCAAGATGCAAAGTGATCTAAAGCATGAATAAAGGATATATTGAAGCTTATGCAAAGACATGAAAACAACATGAAATCATACCCAACCCTTAAGGGAGGAGTACAAGCCAATCTTCAGTCGGTAATCTCCTATTGTTCTTCAATGTCTCCCAAGCCCTAAATGAATGAAATTGATGAATGCTTGATGGATGGATGTTGAATGTTATTGAAGTCTTCAAAGATCTGCTCTTTCGCTGCATAGAAGGTCCTCGAAAGCCCAAAAAAATCCGATCCATTCAAATGAAGAAAGAGAGCTCTTATGTATGAAACCCTAGGTCTTAATTTCAACTTTTGGCTGACCTAGAGATTGAATATCCTGCCAATTTCTTGGGGTTAAGCTTTATTTTATGATTGGATCGTGCTCCTAAAATTTCGGGAAAAATGTCCAGGACCATGTGCACGCCGGGCGCCATGGTCCTGATAACTTTTCACCAAATTTTCAGGGCCGTCGGATATGATGATTTTAGAGCGAATCCCAAAGTTACAGGTGATTTCGAGATGTTTTGACCCCCGAAATCAAGCCCCCATGTTCAAAATAGGACCTAATTAGGGTTTTAGATTAAATGATGTATAGGAGGAATAAAATGAAAAGGGCACACTTTAATGAAAGGGCCCAACTTTATGATGTGGGAGATGATAAAATAGAACCTTAGACCTAATTAATTTGATTAATTAAGTGCTAAAGGGGAAATGCAATGCAAAATGCAAAATGACCAAGGCGGGTGCTAAACTAGGTGTGAAATTGTACCACCCTAGCAAGTGCGTACAATTTACGACACTACATTTAGCCCCCACTTTAGCGGTCATATGAACACTACGTGCATATGCAAGCTAAAGTACAGAAAAGTAAACATTATTTGAAAAAGGATATATCCATAAGTCTGTCGAACAAAGCCCCCAGCGGTATCTGCAGTACACAGTTAGGAACCGCACCCTAAAAAACACACGTTAGATCACAAAATCACCTAATGCTTACTAAGGAAGGTGATGAAAATTCGAGGGTAGCTATATGCCCCCCCCTGTTTCGGCTTGCTAATTTTAGTGAGTTGAAACAGGGTATCATGTTTACCACTTCGAATTGTTAAAGAATATTGATGACAAATGCTCACAAGAAGATTTGAGATGAGATCAAAAACTAATGGAGAATCATTTGGTAAGAAAGAGGACTAAATCTCAATTCCAATACAACAAAGAGTGTGAGGATTTGAGAGTTCTCTAACACAAGATGAAGGATGTAAATGGAAACAAAATGCAAAGAGAAGAAAAGAAAGGAAAAAAGCATGAATACACACATTGGTGATCCATGAGAAGAATAGTGAGAGAGAAAACATGGACTTCTCCCCCCTAGATCTTGTCTAGGTGATCCATGGGAAAAGGACATGGAAAACTAGCCCCTAGAGTCTGTCTACGTGATCCATGTAAGGGAGGAGAGTGAGAAAGTCTAGCCTTATGCCATTAGTTCCACTCAACCTCGTGCATGTGTGTGTAAGTGAGGTTAGAAGCACCTCATAGGAGTCTATGCCCAAGTATGCTACAACCTGTATATGTATAGTACAAAAGCATGACATCTCGCTCTAAGAGTCTGTGCTCTGGTTCCAAGAATAATCACATTGCATAAAAGAAAAATGGAGACATCTCGCTCTAAGAGTCTGTGCTCTGGTTCTGAGAATGACCCATTGCTCAAAAAGTGTAATGTTTATGTCATAAGTAAAGTAGAACAAGGATACCTACCTTCATCACAAAAGAAGATACCCCACAAATGCAACAATGTCATAGATCCAAGCAAGAGAGTTTTTTACTCTTTAAGCAAGGATAAGATAGTTGAAAAGGGACATCTTGTAGTATGTGTAAAGGAGATCCTTAGAGGAGAAGAGATCTTTGTACAAAAGACACCTATCCCCAAGAGGAATTGTCTTAGACAAATATAACATCTTCTAGAATAAGACAAAGAAGAGAATAAGAATGCAATACTTCCTTCTTTTGCAAGGTGAAAGTGATTCTTAATAAAGGATGACGCTCTTTTTAACCCAATCGGGAGAGTGAATTCATTATGGATGTATTTTACCAAGTGCAAAAGAGGTTGTAGTCAAGGACTTACGCCTCTTGTAAGATAGAATCCTTGAACAAACAACAATAAATGCATACAAGGAATAACATCAAGTAATAAAGTTCACACCATCCACGAAATAGGAAAAAGTGGATCCTTAGATAAAAATAAGGAAAGATCATTGCCTCCCAAGGATAAGGTCAATGAGAAGGACTTACTCAATCTTCTAGGGAGAGATTTAGACATGAACAAAATGTACTACATACTCACATGAGTTCATGAAAGCAAGACATTAGTGTATGTAAAATGCTCCTCATAAGAAGTGGGTAGGATAAGAAAGAGAATACACATCTTCTCCCATATCTAGGAAAAGAGGATTCTAAAGAAAAGATGATCAATATTTCCACATTATTACCCCAAAGGAACAAGAGATAACATAGAAAAATTAGGCTATTATGTTGCTTCAAAAATATGATTGCACTTGAAATTGTACCATCATGAATGACAATGAGCCCCCAGTAAATGAGCTACCAGTGTCACATAATGATGAGCAACATAATAGCCATTAATGTTATTTAAAGACATGATAGAATAAATGAGGTATTTGAATATGACATGTTAAATGCTCAACTATAAGTGAGATCAAAAACATGTATAAAATGATAAAAATTGAAGAAGAAAAATCACATGAAATCTTAGAAGAGGGATGAGTGTAATTTATTAGAGCCTTATCCCTAGAGGAAAGGACTTTATGATGAATAGGAGATAAAGATTCATAAGTGGATTTAGAAATTTGAGGGGATTCATAAAGAGATTTGTTCATTGCCAAGATTTCCTTATGAGGGGAATGAGAGTTGATAGAAGTAGAAGATGATTTAGTTGAAGTGAGATCATCATCACTACTAAATATAGCATTCACATTGAGAGATGGTCTTTTAGATGATTTGGTACGTTTGCAGGGATTATAGCCGAGTCCAAAGGCATAATTGTGAAAATTAGTCTCTAGAGGAACTTTTATCCCTTGTTCATGAGCGCCACAACCATTTCCATGATACCCATGCTTAGCAAAAATGCGAAAACCACGACCATAACGATCAGCCATTTTAGGAAGAGAAGGTGGTTTTTCATAAGACAAAGAATCAAACTCTTCATAATTAGAGGTGTGAGGAGAAGAAGTTTGAGAAGCGGCCACAAAATTATTGCTCATAGGTTCAGGTAAGATTGATTGATTTTTAGTTTCTTCCTTCTTTTTAACTTTAAAATCTCTAGGAGGAACCCTATACTCACCTACAAAGGTGGGATTAAAGTCAAGAGATCCCCAATCGTCATCTACGAGAACCTTCTTAGGATCAAAAGCCTTTTTATGCGTATATTCAAGTCGAGAAGGATCTTCTTCAGGAGCTTCAGACTCATCCAAAGAATTTTGATTATCAGAGGGTAAGGATTCATCCATAGGTATCTTGTTCAAAGAGTCATTACTAGAAGAGGAAGGCTTAGATGTTTGCAAAGAAGCTTGAAAATTAGTATCACCTATCAAGGTATATGTCTTATTGTTATAAATGAATTTAACTTGTCTATGCAATGTAGAGGGGACAGCTTGCATACCGTGAATCCAAGGTCTCCCTAATAACAAGTTGTATGTTAGATTTCTTGACATAACATGGATAGGAGTAGGCAAAGTAATGGGTCCCACTGTGACGGGTAAGGTGATAATACCTAATGAAGACTTAGCCACATTATCAAAGCCTCTAATGGGACGAGAGTCAAGGTCAATAAGGGATGTATCCACATTCATCTTATGCAATAGATTAATGCTACACACATTAAGGCCAGAGCCATTATCTACCAATGTTCGTCTTATAGCAGTGTCATTTATGATAACCACAATCATCAAGGGATCATATTGTTGTTGAATTTCACTAGTAGGCAACTCATCTTGGGTAAACACAATTTGAGCTTTAGGATTCATCACAGAGTTAACCAAAGACACTATATTACTAGATGTATTATGTGGAGGAACATTCAAATCTTTCAAGGCATCTTGTAACATTCCATGATGAGCAGAAGAAGTTTGGATCAAATCCCAAAGGGATATCTTAGCAAGGGTAGTTTTAAGTTGTTCTATGAGATCATAGTCCTTACTAAGCATTTGTGAAATACGAGGAGCTTGAGGAAGAATAGGTTGGGAAGGAGGAAGCGAAGTGGGGATAACTGGAGGAGGATTAGGTTGCCTATTGTTTCTAGTATTATAAGTATGGGCAACCGCATGATAACTCTCTCTAGTCAATTGCTTAGCATACTCATAAGGGCTCTTAGAGGAATAACCTCCTTGCACAGTAATAACCGGTTTCTTAGGAGTGCAAAAAGAATCATTAGCATAACCACCTTGAACCACTAAGATAGGCTTATTTAAAGGTTGAGAATTTTGAGAAGGACAAGAACCTTGGACAGTGAAGAGAGGTTTGTTAGGTGTCTCATTCAAATGTATCAAATTGATTGAGGATGGTTTAGAGGAATGAACAAAAGTGTTGGAAGAATTATTGATAGTCTTCTCTTGCACTAAAATCTTATCACGGATCAAATCAATTTTAGGAG
This sequence comes from Cryptomeria japonica, assembly GCF_030272615.1. Classification (NCBI taxonomy): domain Eukaryota; kingdom Viridiplantae; phylum Streptophyta; class Pinopsida; order Cupressales; family Cupressaceae; genus Cryptomeria; species Cryptomeria japonica. Next base: position 715,126,419 of record NC_081408.1, on the reverse strand, counting down.
AGAGACAAGGGATAGGCATTGATGTTCTAGTAGGAAGAGTAATACTAGGAAAGGTCATATCATCCTCTATCATCAAAGGATCTACATGGGGAATAAACTCTCTAGGAGAAGGATCAACATTACTCTCTAAAGTCTCACTTTTGAGAGGGAGATCTTTGAAAGAGATGTCAACCATTTTGCTTTGAACTAGGGTTTCCTTATGAGTAGAACCAAGTTGAGGTGAGGGAGATGATTTATTTTAAGAGGGAGAATAATTGAGATTCAAGGAAGGTGAGAAACTATCAAGGGAGTTTTCAATCTTGATTTCATCCCCTTTGGCTAGGGGTAGAGAATAATCTATACCTTCTTCTAATGGTTCATCCCAAATAGTGAGGTTGTTGAAAGGAATGTTTGAAGTGTTGTCAATTTCGGGAGAGGAGATAACATTGTTTATTAATTCTGCATCCTTAGGAGGGAGAGCATCAATAGATGTGTTAAACTCATCCTCTTTCCTCAAAATATGTTCAATAGGGGAGAGAGAATTAAGGAAATTGCTTATTATTTCATCTTCTTTCTCTAAGGGATGCTTATGGGTAAGACCAACTTTAGGAGAAGGGTAAGCATTTATCATTAATTCATCATCTCTAGTGGGAATTTTGTTGGAAAAGGAAATGCCATCACTAGGAAATGTAGGGATAATGTCATCTTCTTGCACAAAAGGATCCTCATGAAGGGAGTGTTTTTTAGGAGACACAAAGGCATCAAGGGCATCATCCAACAAAGCATGATCATATCTATTAAAAGGTTTATCTTTTGATTCAAAAGGAGATATCTCTTCATAGAGGGGATCTTTGAAAACAACCATGTTACTAGATTTAGTGGAAGAGCTGATAGGAATGTACCCTTGAGAGGAATCATTCGACTTATCTTTCTCATCACAATGAAATGGCATAGTAACAATGTTTATGAGTTTTTGGTAAAATGAAGGTTTGGTATATTTAGGTTTCAAAAATTCATCTAAAGCTTCATCTAACTCATAATCATCACAAATATGAACATCTTGCAAATAAAAATCTGACATTTTGAAATTGCATAAAATTTTAAACACACAATGCAAAGAAACACACTTTTTTTTCTTTTTTTTTCTTTTTAATGAAAATGAAATGAAAACACACTAAATCTAGATCTAGATCTAACAAATGCAATGCAAGAGGAAGCAATGATAGATTCACGTCGGGTTCACCAAAATGTGTGGGAGAAAAAGTGACACTAAGCAAACATGCCCTAATCTCACTTTCAACCACACACTTGTGGAATACGAAAGAGCCTAGAGGTATCACACAATTGGCTACTTCTTCTTGTGGAAGAGAGAGCCACAGGCTACCTATTATGATTTCTATTCCTTTGTTGTAATTGAAAGATAAAATAATGCAAGTTCAATCCCTAACCCCAAAGTGCAAGTATGAACTAATAACAAGATTGCAGAATTGAACTTAAATAATGGAAAGTGGAAAGTTGTAAACACAAGGACAAGACAAGAATGTAAATGCGTACCCGGTGTTAAAATCTGACTGAAAATGTTCAGGACGGGGGTGCGGGCGCCACTATCCTGATTCTGCCCCTGAAACTGCTCCAGAAACTGTTGTTTTGCACTCTGGAAAAAGCTGTCAAAAATGCTGAAAATGCTATCTGTCAGGAGGACCAGGGCGCCCAGCACCCCTGTCCTAGGGACCAGGGCGCCCAACGCCCCTTTCCTGGTAGGACCAGGGTGCCCCACGCCCCTGTCCTGGTCTTCTGCTCTGAAACTTGGTGTGGAGTGCTATCTTGACCTGCTTTTCCCGGATCTGTCACCTGCGGCGTCGTCCGAGTCCCGAAACCTTCACTTATATCTGAAAAGGGTATGGGCAGCTATATAGGGTTTTGCCTTAGTCAAACCCCCACTTCGGTGATTTCCACCTCCATGAATAGCCAAGTTGTATTGTAAAATGTATTGTGTGTGCAGACCTAGTGTGTGTGCAAGGTCCTTAAATGCAAGAAAGCAAACTAGAGCAACCTAGAAAGTAAACCCTAATTGCTTGTAAATGATAATGTAAATGCTCTAAATCAAGATGCAAAGTGATCTAAAGCATGAATAAAGGATATATTGAAGCTTATGCAAAGACATGAAAACAACATGAAATCATACCCAACCCTTAAGGGAGGAGTACAAGCCAATCTTCAGTCGGTAATCTCCTATTGTTCTTCAATGTCTCCCAAGCCCTAAATGAATGAAATTGATGAATGCTTGATGGATGGATGTTGAATGTTATTGAAGTCTTCAAAGATCTACTCTTTCGCTGCATAGAAGGTCCTCGAAAGCCCAAAAAAATTCGATCCATTCAAATGAAGAAAGAGAGCTCTTATGTATGAAACCCTAGGTCTTAATTTCGACTTTTGGCCGACCTAGAGATTGAATATCCTGCCAATTTCTTGGGGTTAAGCTTTATTTTATGATTGGATCGCGCTCCTAAAATTTCGGGAAAAATGTCCGGGACCATGTGCACGCCAGGCGCCATGGTCCCGATAACTTTTCACCAAATTTTCAGGGCCGTCGAATATGATGATTTTAGAGCGAATCTCGAAGTTACAGGTGATTTCGAGATGTTTTGACCCCTGAAATCAAGCCCCCAAGTTCAAAATAGGACCTAATTAGGGTTTTAGATTAAATGATGTATAGGAGGAATAAAATGAAAAGGGCACACTTTAATGAAAGGGCCCAACTTTATGATGTGGGAGATGATAAAATAGAACCTTAGACCTAATTAATTTGATTAATTAAGTGCTAAAGGGGAAATGCAATGCAAAATGCAAAATGACCAAGGCGGGTGCTAAACTAGGTGTGAAATTGTACCACCCTAGCAAGTGCATACAATTTACGACGCTACAATAGTACCAGATCTTTCACCTTGTACAAATCGAAGTCCTCTAGAATCATCATTTTTTCTTTGTCTTTTCAGTGAGTCATCCAAGTATGCAACATTGATCCTAAACTTTTCTTTATACTCACTTCCAATAGTCAAATAATCTCTCAGAGTAGTTACTTGTCTTTCAAGTTCTTGTTCATTGTTCTGGGAGTGTGCCAAATCAGTTCTCAACAGATTATTCTCATGAGTCAATATTCCACATTCATCAAACTTGTTCTTCAAAGATAAAACAAGATTATCTTCCTTCTTCTTTCTATCCTCAATATCTTTTGATAACCTCATAGTTAGATCTTGCATTTCATTCTTCATGAGCATGTTTGCTTGACTTAGTTTCTGACATTGTTCCTTAAGAACATTCTTCTCCTCATCATCTGGTTGTTGCAGAAGTTCTTTTCTCTTGGCCTGAGCAGATGATAACCTTTCTTATAGGATAAGAATGAATTCATTTGTAAAATTCAATTTCTTGCAATTTCAAGCTCTTCATCCTTTCAGCATCATAATCCTCAAGAGCCATCTCAAGTTGTTTCTCCATAGCCATGTTCAAAGATTCTGATTTCAAGATCTTCCTCAAGCTATTAAACTTCTTCTGAGGTACCAGGCTCTGATACCAATTGTTGGGATCTGAGAACACTGAGAGGGGGGGTGAATCAGTGTTCTGCTGGAATGAACAGTTTTAACTTTCTAAACTATGCATGTATGTACCAGTAAACAAATAAGCATATAACAAGAAGCAAATAAACCATCCACATAAATGAACACCATAACACACAAAATTTATACATGGAAAACCTCAATGAGGAAAAACCACAGTGGGATTTGTGACCACAATATCAGTTAACTGGCCATATGAAAAGATATTACATAAAAGAGGGCCATGCACTTGCAGGAAGGCACACTGCCTAGAGCATACTGCTCATCACTAAAGAGCCTCATTGACTACAAGCTTTCTGCCAAAGTAAATAACTGAAAATGAACTCAAGAATGCATCTGCTATGCCAGATAGAGTTCTGGTTTTGGTTTTGGTTCTGCTCTATACTAGTTCACAAACTTGAACTATTACCGGTATTACTTCTCCTCCAAGAATGTTGTTCAAGTTATCTGTAGATCATTGCATGATATAATGTTTGCATACAAAAATGATCTCCATACATATATTTTGCATTTCATAGTTTTTCTATACCTATATATGTCTATCTCTATTCCATCACAATACCATCATATTAAATTGACCTAGTAGACTGACTTATATACCTATTACACATGATATGCCTTATGTCGACTTACAATGCATTTACAAAAGATATTCAATGTTGGCCTCGACAATAATTATAAAATGATTTACTAAATAAATCTTCCTTGATGTCGACTTCCTTGAAGTATTGATGTCTGCTTCCTTGAAGTATTGATGTCAGTGTCGATGTAGGCCTGAATGCTTCCAATGTCGGTATCTATCGGTATATGCCTCCTAGTGCTGGTTTGTGACTTCCATCAGATCTTGTTGCCATCAATGACAACAAAATGAATCCAATGAGTGTCAATTGACAACATACCGGTTCCTCTTCCTCTAGTATATCCTCTTCCTGCTTGAAATATTCCTCCGGTAAACCTACCAACTCTACCTCTTTGTCTCTGCTCATGTCTTTTGTTCAATTTCTCTTCAGCCTTTATTGCATACTGGTAAGCCTCTTCAACACTCTCTAATTTGATCATACTGAGTTCATCTTGTATAGACATCTGCAATCCATTCAAATATCTTGCAATCTATTCAACGTCATCATCAACATGTTCAAATATGATGTTCAACTTGTAAAATGCTTCAGTGTACTCCTTCACACTAGATTCCTTTTGTCTCAGATTTTGCAACTTCTCAAATAAATCCACTTGATTATTCGCCAGGACAAACTGTGATTTTAACTTAGTAGTCATCCTATCCCATGTCTTAACCTTTTATTTACCTCTTCTCTATCTATCAATTTGCAAATACTCTCACCAAAGAGATGTATGACCTTTCAACTGGGTACAGGCATATTTCACCTTCCTCTCTTCTATAGTGTTTTCAAAATCAAAATAATTCTCCATCTTCAAGATCTAATCCATCAATTCATCTAAATCTAACTTCCCATCATATTCCTGTAGGGTAAAATGGGGTTTAGTGTTCGCCCTACTCAAAACCCTTAAAAACCTTTCTTCCTCCAGATCAACTACTGGTAGGTTCACTTGTTCTGTCGGGGATTCTTCTCCTTCATCTTCGATCACATCCTCAATATATTAGCCTCTTCTCTGGGCTGTCTCCACGACTTCTAATCAAGCTGCTATTCCTTGCAACATCTCCATCATAGCAGGGTTTGTATTCCCACATGCTCCACCATTTCTAGTTCCTCTTTGCACCATTGATTCATGCTAGTCCACTGCAATTGCAGGTCAAATCCGCAATCCGTCACCCTAAAACAAAATTTCAAGACACACAACCTCTGAAACAAAACTTCACTCTGATACCACTTGAAGCAGTCACCGGAGAGGAGGTACCTCAAGGAGATCAGTCCAAATTGGTCAGCAAGAGTAAACATAATGGAAACACACAGAAATGGTGGAGGTAATGAAGAACATATAGTTTTATTGCATTAAAGTTAATTACATCCAACCAGTAACAACCGGGTTACAACATGCCGACACACAGGCCTGGTAGAATAGGTCACACCGAGACCTTGAATCAAAAGATCTATCTTCTAGGCACAGTTTATGTATCTGATACTTCTTGATTCTCTGATTGATTACATTCTAAAGCATGATTACAAATATATATATATCCATCCAAAGGATTTAGTCGGCCCAAAAGAGATCAAAACCCAAAGAACAAAACCTAATGTGCAAAATGAACAAGGTCAGCCTTCGCCAAGAGATTCCTCCAAAAAATCCAAAGTTTGAACTGTAGAAGGTTGGCCACACACTAAGAAACATCGAGATAAACATCTAAGGCTTTGCAAGCTTCAGAATAGATTCTGGTAGATCACCAAAATAGGTCTCAGGCAACTGGTAACCAGAAATTGTCATGGAAACCGATAGCATATCTTGCCCGAAAGTGATCCAAATGAGATGTGGTTTGAAAGCAAGAAATATGATCATGTCTTCAAGTAGAATCCAACTCCAGAGGATCTGGTGAGCCAAAACTAGGACACACAGAAAGAAAACTGAAAAACTGCAAACAAAACAAAAAGGAATGTTTTTGGTTGATGCAAGATTACTGTGAACTAGGGATGCTCTTGCATCAAAGAAGCTCACACAAAATGCTCTCTTGTTATGATGAAATATTGGGAGAAGAAGACATAAATGCATTAGACAATGGGGGAGGGGATTTCAACAAAGGAGGAGGTCAGAAACCTAAACCTTCTTTGGAAAACTGCGATGTAGATTTCTCAGGAGCTTCAATACATTGTTGCACACATCCTTAACTATGTTCCTTATATATCAAATGTGGGTGTTGAAATGTCCAGAAGTGAGGGTTCACTCTTAGTTTTAAAATTGAAAGAGCCCCAATCATCATCAAGACATGTTGGAAGAAGAGGTTGGAATAGTCTTAGAAGAAGATTGAACAAATGACACACAAGGCTCCTTCAAGGCTTCATACTTGGATTAAAGTACCTTATATCCACTAAAAGAAGGTATAAAGTCTAATGAACCTCAATTCTTTTCTAACAAAGCATAATTGGTAGCTGATTGTGTTGTTGAAGGAATCATAGTGTTAAATGGTGATATGCATCCTACTTCATGTTGAACAAAATCATAAGGATTAGGATCAAATTTGATTGTATGGAGTTCTTTATTATGTATGAATTTGATTATGTAGTTAAGAGTAGAAAGACTACTTGTATAGCATGAATCCACAGTCTACCTAGAAGAAGGTTATAATTTAGAGTGTCAAACATGAGATGGATTGTTGTGGGCAAATTCATGCATCCTATTTATCAGTAAAATTGACCATAACTAACTAGAATCAAATAGGAAATCATAATCCTATCTAGCTAATGAATTCTAAATAAATTAATGAAAGTAAGAAAATATGACAATAAGGGGATGTAAAATTATCAAGTAAAACTCCTTATCTCATAGATGCAATTCACTTCCATTGTCCTTCTCTTCCTTGAATAATGATGTTGGCTCTTTGATATTGCATTGCTAACTTGCATAAAGATGGCACAAAGATTCGAAGTTCGTGATTGTTGAAAATGGAGAATTGATGCTCAATTTATAGATTTTAGGAGGGGATTGATTGAGAGGTGGAACTCAAGTGATCTCTCATGTTGATTGATAGTTGAACTACTGATTGGGAGGTGGAACTCAATAGATTGAATAAATGAATGAGTTAATTGATCAATGACTGGTTGAGAAAAAGTTGATTGAAAGATAGAAAAAGAATGATTGGAGAGTTAACCGATGGAATGCTTTTTGGAAAAAAGTTAATTGGAAGATAGAAAAAGATTGATTGGAGAGAATTAAAGAAATGATTTAATTAATCAATTAATTGAATCGATCAATTAGTTATAAATTTAGGATTTTTTATTTGAAATTCAATTTCTTATATGCATGCTTGTGAACTTGATTTAGGAATCCAATTTGATTTTTGCATGATAGTGAATTTTTTATATTAAAATCATGAAATTGATATGTACATGTAACTTGAAATTAATTAAAATTAGAATCTGGGGAAATTAACATTTGAATTTGAATTAGAGGAATAACTGAAATTAGATGAAATTAGAAATTGGGGATTTAGAATTTGAAGTAGAAGAATAAATTAGTTAATTAAATAGTTTAAAGATTATTTAACTATTAGAAATTAAATTTAATTAAATTATAAAGTATTTAATTAAAGAAATTAAATAATAATTAATTAAATAATTAATATTTAATTAATAGTAAAAAAGGGTTAAATGATTAGATGATGAAGATAGAATAGAAATAGAATAATTAATAAGATAAAGAATAGATGAAGAATGAAGATTAAATTAATTCAAAAGAATAAGATTAATTAAATTAATTAAAGAATTAAAGAATTATTTAACTAATAGGACAAATAATTAGTACATGATTAATGAGACATTTTTTGTTAGAATCAATGATAGTCCCAAAGACACTGAGAGGGGGGAGGTGAATCAGTGTCTAACCGGTTAACATAATATTTATACTTATTTAAAACTTTGCATCTCAAAACATTTTACCACTAAATAAGAATTAATGCAGCAAATAAGAATAACAGAGACAGCATAGAGAACACACCATAACACAAGATATTTAACGAGGAAACCCGGTGTGGGAAAAACCTCAGTGGGATTTGTGACCCACACTATTCACTCAGTGGCCAATGAATAAATATTACTTACATGAGGGGCCTACACATGCAAGAAGGCTAGCAACCTAGAGCTCACTGCTCAACTACAAAATGGAAGTCTCACTAACTTACAAATTGGATTATCGAAATCCAATACATGTACTACTTCAAATCAGCATCAACTATGTCAGGTTCAGTACCGGTTTAAACTTAGTTAATAACCAAAACCTTCGTTGTCAACTATATCACCTTATACAAAATTGCCTTATACTTCTCATCTATCTTCCTTACAAAAAGAACCATAAGATCTCATACATATATGAGTCTTTTACAATATGCCATGTCAGATTTTATAAGAGATAATTAGGTTATAAACAATAAACAAAAGTTTATTCCATGTCCTCTTGAGTGCCGGTAAGCATTGTTGCCATTGCCAGTGAAGTGCCTATATGTGTATGTAGAAGTCTATTGTCAGTGCCGGTAACTGCCAGTTGGTTTCCATCAATGACAACATCAACTATTCTCATAAGAGTGTAGAATGCCAACAATCTCCCCCTTTGGCATTGATGGCAACACTCATGAGAAAAATCCAAAAACTGTTCCCAAAAAATGAAGTCCAAAAAGTTTCCAAAAAGATGTGCTCCCCCTGAGAAAGTGATCGCCTTTGTATAAGTATTTTTATCTCCACTACTCCCCCTTTGACATCAATGACAAAGGTTGTAGTCAAATGAGTGCAAAAATTTCACCTCAAAGTCTGTAACCAGTTGGTTACAATCTGAAAAATATCTGCCAAAACTAGATTTAGACTCTGCATAAACGTTTTTCTATCATTCAAAGAAGGGGTAACCGGTTGTTGATTCTTCTTTTGTGTTAGTTTCTTGGGCGGTCCCCTTACTGCCTGTTGTTTCTTTCTCAAAGTCCTTGTTCTCTTAGGTAAAGGAGAGGGTACCGGTGAAGGTTTTCTCTTCCTCCTTTCAACTCTTTTAAATTTGGATGCCTTATCAGTGTCAATTCCAGAAGATGTGTCAATCGATGAAATATGTACCTCCAGTTGAAGTCCTCCAAGCTCACTAGACGATATAGCACTAAGGTTCATGAGAGTTTCTTTGATTTCCTTTACTTTCTTAGAAGCATCTTCTAATGTATTTTTCTCTTTTCTTTCTTTTCTTCAACAGATTTACATTACTCCCAATGGTCTCAGCACTACCAAAGACTTTTTCTGATGGTTCTCTTAGTGCATCTAGTAAAGCTTTGGCATATGTCTCCAAAATAGTAAGATCTACTTCATATCCCATCTCGGTGACCCAAATAGTCCTAGGGAGTACTGCCTCCATCCATGTATCATCTCTTTTGATAACAAAACAAATTTCTTTGTTTTATTTATCTACTACACTCTATGGTAACCTTTCTCTAGCAGTTCCCATGCTGGTAAAAGCTTCCTGAAGTTGTTTTCCTACCGGTATATCATAACCAAAGTCTTTGGGTCCTGTACCGAGGATCTCTTTAACAAAGTACAACATCAAACATACCAACAGATTTTGAAAATGGAATGTGCCTTTCTTGTCTCCCTTAATCTCTTTCAAATTGTTAATAAGCTCATCTTTTAACCATTCACACACATCTATCATTGCATTGTTGTTTACCATCTCATAAGCACTATGTATACAGAGACTAGAAATAGAATTGAGTCTGTTAGCATGTGTGGCTTTGTATCCAAGAACCATACTTACATATCTCATATTGATGTCCTTAATACCATTTACTCTAAGTGATCTATTGTCATATGTTGCTCTAGCTAGCCTTATCACCTTGTTGTTGGGAATCTTCTTTGTCTTATCAGGTCTACTATCGGTTGAGGGTAAGCCTATAACTACCCTAATTTTTTGTCGGGTTATCTTGCAAACAGAATCCAACCATAAGAATTCCCCATGTGCTCTACTCAATACAATCCTTACCACTTCCTCTGGAAATTGAGGGATATTCAATATCTCCACAAAACCTAAAGTTTCCACAATCTTGTGTTTGGGTTTAACAATACCATGTTCATCACAAATGACCTTATTAAACATTTTCATTAATTCCTCAGAACCTAGATCTTCAATATTGCAATGTATATAAATCCTAGGGCCTTTTGCAAATGCCACACCTTTAGGAATTTTTGAAAATGCCCCTACAAAGTCATCTTGCTTCGCAATTTTGGGAATTATCTTGAAAATAAGCCCAGGTCTCTTAATGTTCTCGATAATGGTAGGGTTTGCAATAAACTCGGGAACAGAAGAAGATGCCATTGAAAAATAGCTTTTACTACCTGAAAATATTCTGAATATTTGAAGAAATCATTTTGCACCTTCGCCTTGAATTCCTTTTCTCAGTTTTCGTGCTCTCTGATAATTTGAATGTTTGATGAGTTTGAAAATAAGGGAAATCAGATGATTTATTATGACATATCTTCCACCAACTGCATTAAATGCTCATCAGTTCAGTGAAAACTTAACACATCTACCAATAAAGAAGAAATCTATCTTCTCACCATCAACTGAGGGTAATCTACATGATTTTCAACTTCTTGCAATACCCCCAAAGGGTTACTTCTCAGTTGGATGAAGAATTTCCTACCGGTGGAGGATTACTCTTTTGTACCGGTGAAGAGACAGTTTCATCAACTTTCTGATCTCTCTTCGTAATCCATTGTTTTGAAAATTCTTTCTTTACCTCATCTACCTTTTCTTTGCCTTTCAAACTAGATCCTTTATTATTTATCGGTGAAGTCTTGCTTCTACAAAATTTTGCAATATGTCCAATCTTGCTACAAGCATAACAAGTCACATTATTCCTCTGAATAGCCATTCCATATCCTATGCTGGTTTGTGTTCTGCATTGATTAGATAAATGTCCATATCTTCCACAAACATAGCATTTCACATTCATTCTATAATTTTTCTGAATTATGACCAACTTTGTTGCATTTGGAACATTGATCGGTGGGTGAGTTTGTATTCTAATTATTTCTAAATCTACATTGATTTGTTCTATGACCATATTTGTTGCAATCAAAACATTTGCCATTAAATTTATAAGCATTAGGTTGTCTTACCGGTTTTTTCTGATCTAGATTATTTGTCATACCAGAACTTTCTCCAACTTCAAATCCAAGTCCATTAGTATCTCCATTAGGTTTCTGACTTTTCAGCATGTCATCAAGCTCCTTTGAACTTTTCTTGAATTTGTCATTGTGTTTATTTGCAGCAGCCAACTCATTTTCCATAATTCCCATTTGTCTCATAAGCTTAGTTTTATCATGTTGCATGTGAATCGGATTTGTCTTCAACATATCATTTTCATGACTAAGTCTTAGATTTTCATTTCCAACATCATTAAGTCTCCTAGTCAAGTCTTCTTCATTCTTCTTCCTGTCTTCAATATCTTTACATAACCTCATAGCCATATCTTGCATTTCATTCTTCATATTATTGTTTTCTTGTCTCAATTTTTTTGCAAGTTCTCTAAGAGTTTCTTTTTCATCATCATCTTTCTGCATCTTTTCGTGAAGTTCTTTTCTTTTATTTTGTGCTATAGAAAAGTTCTCCTGAAGTCCTTTAATGAATTCTTGTGCAGTCCTTAGATCATCTTCAAGTTTCATATTCTTCAATTTCTTTGCATCATAATCTATAAGAGCTCCTTCCAACTATTTTCTTAAGTTCTCCATCTGTACCGATGTCAGAATCTTCCTCAAGCTATTAGGCTTTTGAAAATGGAGGACCAGGCTCTGATACCAATTGTTAGAATCAATGACAGTCCCAAAGATACCAAGAGGGGGGGGGGGTGAATCAGTGTCTAACTGGTTAACAAAATATTTATACTTATTTAAAACTTTGCATCTCAAAACATTGTATCGGTAAATAAGAATTAATGTAGCAAATAAGAATAATAGAGACAACCTAGAGAACACACCATAACACAAGATATTTAACGAGGAAACCTGGTGTGGGAAAAATTTTGGTGGGATTTGTGATCCACAATATTCACTCACTGGCCAATGAATAAATATTACTTACATGAGGGGCCTGCACATGCAGGAAGGCTAGCAACATAGAGCTCACTGCTCAACTACAAAATGGAAGTCTCACTGACTTACAAATTGGATTATCAAAATCCAATACAATGTACTGCTTCAAATCAGCATCAACTATGTCAGGTTCAGTACCGGTTTAAGCTCAGTTAATAACCAAAACCTTCGCTATCAACTATATCACCTTATACAAAATTGCCTTATACTTCTCATCTATCTTTCTTACAAAAAGACCTATAAGATCTCATACATATATGAGTCTTTTACAATATGCCATGTCGGATTTTACAAGAGATAATTACGTTGTAAACAATAAACAAAAGTTTATTCCATGTCGGCTTGATTGTCGGTAAGCATTGTTGCCGATGTTGGTGAAGTGCATGTCGGTGTATGTAGAAGTCTATTGCCGGTGTTGATAACTATTGGTTGGTTGCTAGATGATTGCCAATTGGTTTCCCTCAATGCCAACATCAACTATTCTCATAAGAGTGTAGAATGCCAACATTTTTAGGTGTCTACATTTTCCCCTCTTTGAGACAATGTCGGAAGTATGTTGTTTCAAAGAAAATGAGAAATTTCCTACCCCGACGATGCTTAGGGTATAAAAATGCCCCCTAGGAAAATTGGTCAAAAAATTATGGAATTGAGACCAATTTAATGATATCATGCTAGTGAGTAATAGAATAATTGTTAGTACCACTTGACTCGATTAACTATGAAGAAATGTTAGTAAGATTAGAAGAGAGGAAGATTAGAGATAGAGACAGTTGTGAGAGAACATGTTAGATGAATGATAAAATTGATTGGAAAAGAGATATTTGATGAAAGAATGATATGGAGAAAGAATCAGTAGAACTAAGATGAGAAAATGGAAATGATTGATGATGATAAATACACGAACTTGTACCTTTATTTATAGCACAATATATATTCATCACTAAGCCTTATTATGTAACAATGGAGCTTTGCACACAAGGGTATAAGGAACCAAGGTGTAAATATATCTCACTATAGAAACAGACACATTGTAGACAAGGAGTGAACCCCTCCATTCTTGGTGTAATTATAGGGGTTGAGGTATGTGGGGTAGTCACAAGAATAATTATCCTTCATGGGATACTTTCCAAATGAACATACCAATCAGAAACACCCAAGGTACCATTGCCTCATAACTTCATTGGTCCACACCACAAACAACAAAAAAAGAAAAGGATCATGCCCATCTCGTCTCCTCTAGTTACTTGTGGACATCCTTGAGTAGCATAGAAACATGACCTATCGTTAAATGATACAAGATAAAGACTAACTAGGACAAAATTTAGCAACCATACTAATTTGTACCTTTTCTTTGATTGTTTGATGTGATGGTTGATAATGTCTAATCTTAGAAAGTGTGAACCCCATTTAAGACTAACCTGTTTGATTTTGAGTGTATCCTCTTTTGTTTAAGACAAGATAATGATCACTTTATATGGATAGTTGATACGATTGATAAGACAACTTGACTAGTTTGATTGCAAATTGTTGATTAGATAGTTTTATCCTTTGTTAAATTCGTGTGAAGTGTTTGTTGGATATATTCTAGGGTGTTTGATTCTTACGAGACATTTTATTGCAATTTTTTCAATTTTTTTTCAATTTTTAGTTTTTTTTTAATGTTTTTGTGATTTTTCCAAGATCGTATTTGAATGTTTTTGATTGATTTTTTCAGGATCGTATTTTGTTGCAGGAGCACCTGGTAACTCAAAAGGATTTAAAATTTTGGTTTTTGTGTTGTTTCATGTTCTTATGATCTAATAAGGTCCATTGGACCAATTCATGATGTTTTGTCAATTATGTAAGGCATCCATGCCATTTTGGGCTTTGTAACCTATCAGGACCTATTTGGTCAACTAGTGGTCAATGGTCACCCAAAGGTGTCAAAATGGGTGAGATCAATGTACTTAGAATATTTGAGCCACATTTGGCCTATTTATAATTATTTTGATGAGTCTAGGTGAGTATGATAGGTTAGAGTGAAAAGTTGTCAACGTTGAGAAAGTTGCATGACAATATTTGTAATCTTGATGAGATTTTTTTTTTATAGAAAAAGGTGGTTGCCAATGGTCATAAGGTTCAAATAGTGGTTATGATCAGTTTGAAGGATGTGTGTGGTCTATATAAAAATCTCCCAAACTGAGAGGAAGGTTTTTGATTTCATTTTTGGTGATTGGAATACAAAACTTCATTGTTTCTCTATAGATTTGTTGTAAAAACACGTGTTGAAGACCTTATATCTTTATTGTATGGATTGTTATAACAGAGATATATATTTCATTTCCCACCATTTTAAATCCTTTTGGTGCATATTTGAGTGAGATCCATCCATTTTTCTAAAATCGGGCCTGAAAACCCTCATTTCCCTAGGGTTTTGTACAAAAATGTCAATAACTTGACATTCCCGGTTTCAAATTTCATGCTAATTGGGGTAATGTTAGGTACATGTATTTATTTTAAGATTAAAAAAGTTTCAGGGGAATTCATAGAGGGAGGAGTGAGTTTCATGAAGTCTTAACCTGACATCTCTATGTGACAGGTTATGAATTTGCTGCTATTTTGAGTGTTGGGAAGATTTGGAGATGTTTGGACCCCAAATAATTATGGATTTGGTGGATAGAGAGATATTAGGAATTTTTTCAAGTGGTTTTATGTTTATTTGAATAATTTTGAGGGTACTTGCTTTGTAAAAGTGACCTAATTGGGGCTCTAGGCCTAGTGTAGGTCAAATTTACACTTTGGGGGTTTGCATAAAGAGTCAAGGTATGAGTTTGTAACATGTCTTAGGCCTTGTTGATACATCACATTTAATGCATATAAGTTGGGTTCAAGCACCTAGTGTTTGTGTATTTTGGTGTTGTCCTATGTTGAGGGTTGCTAGGCCTAGGGGTTGATCTACATGGTGGATAGTCATTGTTTGAAGTTGGGATAAAAATAAAATTGTTTGGGGTCTACAATTTTATTCATTAACATGTTCCAATGTGTTCTTATGTCTTTGATAAGAGTTTGACAACAAGTTCATGGTTGTCTCATGCTTGAGTATTGAAGCCTACTGGGGTTTAGGCTTGATTTTGCATGATATGTGGTCTATCATGCTTTGTATGTTTTTGTTGATGTCTAGAGCCTTGTGAGGCATCTAAGATTGGTTGTGAGTCTAATATAAGTGGTCCAAAACAAATTTTGGAAGTGGTGATCAAAGTTAGTCTAAGTTACTCAATCCTCTTAGGGCTATGTATTATATTGGTATCAGAGCAAGTCTGATCATTGGGAGGAAATTCCAAGAGATGGAAGAGATGATCAAGATCGGGGTCAAGGAGGCACTGAAGGCTGAACTAAAGGCAATGAAGAAAGGAAAATGGCCAAGTGAGGAGACTGATGAAGAAGAAGAAGAACCTCAAAAGTAGGAGCCAGAGATACCTCCCAATCAAATACCATTCATTGAAGCCCTAAAGACAATTGGAAAAGACTCTTTTGAAGCTAAGATGGAGATTCCTACCTATAGTGGGAAAATGAATGTTGAAGAACTTGTAGATTGGATAGATGCCCTGAATAATTATTTTTAATACAAGGAAGTTGTTGAGGAGAAGAAGGTGATGTTTTCCAAAACCAAACAAAAGAGTGTTGCTTTAACCTAGTGGAACTATACTCAAAGTGAAAGGGTGAAGATGGGGAAGAGTATGATTCATTCTTGGGACCAAATGGTGTCCAAACTCAAGGCCCAATTCATGCTTGCTGATTATGAAGTGAAATTGTATAAGAGAATGAAAAACTTGAAGCGGAAGGACTTGTATGTGGCTTCCTACACAAAGGAATCCCACAAATTGAGTTTGAGATTAGAGCACCATGAAGATGAAAAGGAGAAGGTTGCTAGGTACCTGAATGGGCTCAAATTCAATATTCAAGACGAGATGAGTCTGATGACTCCTAAAATAGTAGATGAATGATTTCAAATGGATTTAAGGGATGAAGACAAATTGAGAAGAAAAGGTGAATAGTACGATAGGGGAAGAGGAGACAAGAACTTTAGAGGAAAAGGAAATTTTGGGGGAAGAGGACAATCTCAAAAACCCCAAGGTGAGTCTAGCCAACAAGAACAAAGTGGATACTTAGGTTCAAGAGGAGGCTTTAGAAGAAGGAGACCCAATGGAAGGGGTAGGTTTGGAGGACAAAGAAGGGGTCCTAGTCTCTTCATAGGGAGATGTTTCAATTGCAACCAAGTAGGGCACAATGCAAACATTGTGTCCTGAGAAAGCCTCAAACTCTTGTGGAGGAGAGAGAAGGAGCCAATTGATTCAAGAAGAATATTTCCAAAGTGTCAATTTCCCAATTGGAATTGCAACCCCGACTCATGATGGAGAAAGCTTGATGATGAGGAGAACCATATTGAAGATGCCTCAAGTGAAAGAACCCCCTCAAAGGAAGACATTGTTTAGAACCAAATGTAAGACCTATGGTAAGACATGCAAGGTAATAGTTGATTTAGGTTCTACAAAAAAATTGGTTTTGATTGGAATGGGTATGGGATAGACTAGCCTAGTCTATGCTCTTTGATCCTCTCCTTGGAACACCAGGTGTTTCAACCACACCCTAGGGTCTCTAGGACTTCCCTTGCTTGTGGAATCCCTTGACCTTTCCCAATCCACCCACCATCAACATGTGATTCTTCTCCTAAGGTCTCACCTACTCACAAGCTTCAAAAACCCTCACATAGGCTAATAAGGGTTTAACTCTTCCTACACCTTCTCAGGTCCTAGCAAGGATAGGACAGGTCTTTGACATATTTGTCCATCCATTCATGTGCCCTCAAGAGTTTTTGACCTTCCTACTTGTTATCGATCTCACTATTTTGCTTCTTTCCTACAAAATAGGGATACAAGGAATGTGCCCCAATTAGGCCTCCATTCTGGACTTTTAGGGCTCCCTCTTGCAAACGATGCCCAAACTTGTGAAACTTCCTAAAAAGACTGCTATTCATTTGTCAAAGGCTCAAATATTTTCCTATTTTTGGGCCTCCAAGTGTCTGTACACTGCCCTAGGTGAATTTAGGGGCTTTTTGAGGGTTTTTATGAGGATTTTTAGGCCTGCCAGGGTCACAGTGATGGTTTGTTGTCTTCACCACCTTGTCTGGAATGGTGGAAGCTCCTCCTTATCACAAATTATTCTCCACAAACCCCTCTACAACTCCTCCAAAGGGTTCCTCCTTCCTTATCCTTCCTTGCTCTCACGGACCTCTACAACCTTAACCCTTCCTAGTCAGGCACAGTCTAGTCTCGCCTAGGAGTGGGTCTTTGAAAGGATTTCCTGCATCTTCAAGGACCCTTCTTCCTCTGAGATACTCTATAGGGTCTGCACCTTATTCCCCATGGTTTCATGGTGTTTCCACAATGGGAATAGGAGTTGTCAACCCATTTACACAAAATAGTCCAAAACTGGACAGTAAAGAAGAAATTTGCAAAGTATTTACAAACACACCAAAACTTGGAAAAAAAACTTAATCTAAGTGCTCAAAATGAATGTTTCAACACTAAACAATACTCCCAATACAATTTAAGTTCTATAACAATCCATTAACAATCCTTCATTGCTCCATTTGTGCTGACTGGCAACCAAAACACAGTCACAGTAAAGGTCTTTTTCCTTTGGCCATACAATCTGACATCCAACCCATCATTTTAGGGTTTGCCACCATATATAATGTCTTTGCCTCAGTTTGTGTCCCAAGGTTAAGGTTCTCCATGTGAAGCTAAGGTTATGACCTATTAGGTGGAAAAGTTGCATGACAACTTTGAAAAGTTGTCATGCAACTTTTTGCAACTTTTGAGCAACTTTTGCAATGTTGCTTTTCTTGACTTTTAGGCCTACATTGGGCTATCCTATGGACACAACCATGCTAAAAGGACCCCAAACTGATCAATGGGAACACATACCCTCTACTCCAAAAGAAAACTCAACCTAGACTTGTGAATCTAGGACCTAAACTAGGACCTAAACAAGACCAACGAGCTCTTGACTCTTATTACATTTAGATGGATTCTTAAACAAGAAAAATCCCAATAAAATCCAAATGGAGGAAGACCTTAGAAGGATGCTCTTGCACCATACTCCCCCTCTGCACAAAATTAAGGAACTAGGGGAGAGATGAGAGCTGGGTCAATACCAAGTTTCTTGAACCCGCCCTCTTCAACCCAAGTGGCTTCAGACTCAGGTTGACCTGCCCACTTCACCAAGTGTTCCATGTAGACCTGGTGTCTAGTAGACTTCTTCACCCTTGACTCCAAGATATCCTTTGTTGTGGGTTGCTTCACTTGAGGCAAGGCATTCACATCCAAGTCCTGCAACACCTTGGCTTGATTCTCAGTTTGCCCTGCTATTTCACCTTTATATAATATCAGATCAGCAACATTGAAGACTGGTGATATAGCCAAATCTGAAGGAAGATCCACCTTGTAGGTGTTCTCACCATATTTGGATAGAATTCTACAAGGTCCTACCCTCTTCATTTGTAGTTTAGTAGGCTTGCCGCTTTTATTCTAGCTTTACTTAAATGGACCATCACATAGTCACCCACTTTGAACTGAACCTCTCTCCTTTTTTCATTCACTTTAGCTTTCAGTTTTTGAGTAGACTCTAGGATGGCTCTCTTGACCTGTTCTTGGACTTCCTTGATGGTTTGAGTGAAGTCCTCTGCTTGCCCACTCTTCATCTCCATGGAACCAAGTTCTCTTAGTTCACACACCCCTCTTGGATGTCTGCCATAGACAACCTCAAAAGTGATAGGAAAGCACGTGCGGAATTCGCTTCCTAAATGTCAATTCTCAGAGGAGAAACATACTAGTGTAGACAAGACTTTTCAACATTTACAGAGTAATGGTATGAGTAAAACATGCACAAAAAATAGCACAGAGAAATGACACACAGAGTTAACGTGGGAAAACCCTTTCGGGAGAAAAACCCACCACCAACAAATGATCGACTTTATTAACAGTATGTCAAAACAATACAATAGAGTCTCATCTGCAGATTTCCTACACTCTGTTACACAGTCATTCCAGACATACAAACAACTAGATTAGACTCTTTGCATAACACACCCATAGCTCTCAAGATTTCATTCTCACCACTTCATCATGGTACTTCCATCGATTTTCAATACCAAACAGCTAGGTGGTTCATCAGAGTAATGGTCCTAACGCCTCAAAGTATAACCGTCTGCTTGTGTCAGTCTGCAATCATAAAAAACAATTATTCCCACATGCAGTAGACCACCATGTCGGTTCGTATTCATTTACACTGACAGTATCATACATAGTATCCAAGAATCGATCTTTTGGATCTCGGTTCGACCTCACTCTTGTAGTCAGTTTCCGCTTCATCGTCCATCGGCATAACATCCAGAAGGTAAACCCGATGGTCCGATGACACCCGATCGCCTAAGACAACTCCATTGGATCATTAGTATAGCTTGCCAACAGCAACTCTGATCTCCGATGACTAAGAGTGGTCTTCATTGGGAGATCGGAACAGTAACACAACTGCTATGCTGATACCAAGAGCACAGACTCATCAGGTCTGCATTGCCGGTCTGGTAAGATGACTTCATCGGGTCATCGAAACACAAATAACCGAGATCGGTAAGACCTGAACCGGAATTGGTAGAGTTGTCTTCATCCGGACATCAACATGACATTCAGAATGTCAACCTGATAGCCGATAGGTGATCCAAACCAGAACCGGTAAGACCCAAACCGGGATCGATAGAGCTAGCTTCATCGGGACATCGGAATAGGAGCATAACAACTATCCCGGCCACCGATCAGTGAGATTACATCGGCAAGGGACATGCCGATAGATTTCACACAATCCTTCATACTATTTCATCGACATAACTTAACCCGATCAGTATGGACTATTGTCAAGTGAATTTGAGGCACATTTTCCAACAAACTCCCACTTGACGAGGAATTCACTAGACTGAGATACCATTCCAGACGTTACTGACAGACATGGGTACAAAGACCCATAGAATTTGAACACCACCAGAACTTGTGTGTGCTTACCGGTTTCATCAAGGCATCTACAACATTCTCCAGAGTGTCTACCTTGTTAAGATAAACTTTTCCATCTTCCACCATGTCACGTACGAAATGATATTGAACATCAACATGCTTCGACCTGACATGGAACATAGGATTCTTTGCCAAACGAATGGAACTCTGACTGTCACTCCAGATTTCAATCTTCCTTGCATTAAAACCAATGTCAGAACTCAAACACCTAAGCTAGACTGCTTCTTTACAAGCATGTGTGGCTGCCATGTATTCTGCCTCTGTAGTGGACAAAGCGACTATAGCTTGTCACTTGCTCATCCAACTAACTGCTCCACCATTCAGGACAAAAACATATCCACTGGTAGACCTCCTACTGTCAATATCCCCTGCCTAATCAGAATCTGTGTAACCACAAATGCTGAGAGTTCTTTCTGAATCCTTCAGATTACCATGATAACATAATGCAAAATCTGAAGTACCCTTCAGGTATCTAAACACTCTCTTTACAGCATCCCGGTGTGACCTCCCTGGATTCGACATAAATCTACTAAGAACTCCCACTGGTTGGGCAATGTCTGGTCTTGTACAGACCATAGCATACATCAGACTGCCTATAGCACTTGCATACGGTACACCTTTCATGTCTTCAATCTCTTTTGGAGACTTCAGACTGTCCAACATAGACAACTTAGTTCCCTATAGGATGGGAATAACCTGTGGTTTACAATTAGACATATAACACCTGTCAAGAACATTTGTTATGTATTTTCTCTAGCTGAGCCAAAGTTTCCTCTTAGACCTATCTCTTTTGATCTCCATTCCTAGAATGTAATTTGCTGGTCCTAAATCCTTCATTTCAAATTTCATACAAAGTTGAGATTTTAAATCTGAGATCATACTTTTTGTGTTTCCTATGAACAACATGTCATCTACATACAAAACTATGATAAGAATCTTATCACTATCAGTTTTGTATTAAACACAATGATCAACTTTGGATCTCACAAATCCTAAGGACAGAACAAATGTATCATACTTCTGATACCACATTCCGGGAGACTATTTCAAACCATACAGAGACTTCTTGAGTTTGCATACCATATGTTCTTTACCTTTTTCCACAAAGTGTTCAGGCTGGGACATATAAATTTCTTCTTCAAGTTCACCATGAAGAAATGTTGTCTTCACATCCATCTACTCAATCTCCCAATCATATGCTACTGCAAGTGACAAGAGAAATCTAATAGATGTCAGCTTAGCTACAAGAGAAAATATTTCCCCATAGTCAATACCTTCCTTTTGCGAATACCCCTTTGCAACCAATCTTGCCTTATACTTGTCAATGCTACCATCTAGACCATACTTCTTTTTGAATACCCACTTATAGCCTATAGACTTTCTGTCTTTCGGCAATGGCACCAAATCCCAGGTTCCATTTTTATCCAATGATGACATTTCATCTTTCATGGCTTCCAACTAGGAATTTGAATCAGGCATTTCAATTGCTTCTTTAATAGTTCTGGGCTCATCAGTATTTGCAAGTAACACATAAGCACAATTAACATTCAACAAAGAGTGACTGTACTTATTAGGTGTATACCTTTTAGGTTGCCGCCTCTCTCGAGTGGATCTTCTCAACTCTGGTGTTGGGGCTTCTTGAGGTTCACCAAGAGAATCAATATCATGTTCTTCTTCAAAACTACTTGAACTCTCCTCATCTTCAGGTATCTCTGGAGATTCTTCTTTGAATGGAGGTACTTCAACCTCATCTTCTCCTTTCTTTGCTATTTTGTGATCTAATGACATAGGCTTTATTTCATGAAAAATCACACTTCTGCTAAATAAAACCTTACCAGTCACTAGATTCCAAAGTTTGTATCCTTTCACACCAACTCCATAGCCAGTGAAGATACATTTTACCACTTTGTTATCCAACTTAGATCTATTCACATCAGGCACATGAGCATATGCCTCTGCACCAAAAACACGTAGGTGCCTTAAAGAGGGTTTCTTACCAGACCACGCTTCCATAGGTGTTTTGTCAACCAACGCTAAAGTTGGAGAACGATTCAATAGGTAGCACGTTGTAGCAACTGCTTCAGCCTTGAATGTTTGTTCCAGCCTAGCTCCACTCAACATGCTCCTAGCTTTCTCCATTAAAGACCGATTCAACCTTTCAGCAACTCCATTTTGCTATGGAGTGTAAGGTACAGTCTTATGTCTTTTAATTCCATGATCAACATAGTACCTATCGAAATATGCACTACAAAATTCACCACCATTGTCTGTTCTTAAACATTTAATCCTTCTCCCAGTCTAATTCTCAACAAGGCTCTTAAACTCCTTATAACGATTGAACACTTCTATTTTACTTTTAAGAAAGTATACAAAGGCCCTTCTTGAATAATCATCTACAAAGGATACATAGTATTTAGACTTAGACAAAGAAGGAACATCCACTGGACCAAACACATCAGAGTGAACACAATCCAGAATAGCAGAAGATTTATGAGAACTAGAATAAAACTAAACACGGTTATGTTTTCCATAAATGCAGTGCTCATAGAAATCGAACTCAAAACTGCAATCATCAAGACCTTCAACTAGATTCTTATTCTTCAAGGCTTTTAAACCTTTTTCACCTATGTGGCCTAACCTGTTATGCTAGAGCATTATTTTCTCAGCAGGAAGTTTAGCTTCCAATGAGTTTGCATTGTGCATTCTTATAGTTGTCTTATCAAACTTTTCAAAAGTTAAATTATAACATACAGGTTCAGCATTTAACTTGTACAGAGTACCAATGTGATCACCCTTTGCCAATACAATGGAACCCCTAGTCATTTTACAACCACCAAACACAAAAGTAACTTGAACTCTAGCATCATTAAGTTTACTTATAGAGAGAAGGTTTCTTGCCAGACCTAGTATATGAAGAACCCCATTGATCCCCTTCACTCTACCATTTGGAAATAGAATTTTGATTCTACCTCTCCCTACAATCTCCAATGTAGAATCACTAGCCAGATATACCTTTCCACTAGCATATGGTTCATACTTCAAGAACCATTCCTTGTGGGATTTCATATGGAAAGATGCGCCACAATCTACTAACTAGGTGTTGTCTGTGGTAGGCACTGCCAGGGCTGCAACAAAAGCATCAGCATCGCTCTGAGAAGACTCAGTGTCAGAAAATTTCTTCTTCTTCTTCTCTTTCTTGCAGTCCTTTTGGATATGCCCTTTCTCGCCATAGTTCCAGCACTTCACCTTTGACTTCTTGCCTGGAGATTTAAAACTCTATTGAGACTTAGACCTTTTTTCTTTCTTCTTGTCTTTGTCCTTCGATCTGCCTCGAACAGAGAGTGCATCCTTTGTCGTCTCAGAAGACCTCTTTCTCATTTCTTCTGACAAAAGAGTATTAACCACGGTATCCATCTTGAACTGGGTCGTGGTACTACCGATAGCCATCACTAAGTGTTCCCAAGAGTCAGGCAATGAACACAACAACAACATGCAACGTTCTTCCTCCTGAATGGACACACCAACAGAAGTTAACTGTGCAAGAACCATGTTGAATGCATTCAAATGGTCTGCCAATGATGTTCCTGCGTCCATCTTCAGAGAGTACAATTTCTTTCTCAAGAAAAGTTTATTCACCAAGAATTTTCCTTGATAGATATCACCCAACTTCTCCCAGAGAAGATGTGTAGACTTCTCCTCATGGACATTTAACAAAACAGAATCAGCCAGACATAACCTGACTAGACCCCTTGCCTTTCGGTCAGCTAAATCCCAATCTTCTTGCTTCATGCCTAAAGGCTTAGAAGTTGCAACTACAGCACCCCAGAGATCTCTGTCGACCAGCAAGTCTTCCATCTTGAGTTTCCAAAGTTCAAAACTGGAACCATTAGACTTCTCCATGTCTATGTGTCCTGGAGTACTCGCCATTTCAATCTATAAAAAAAGTAGACACTCTACAAGACTCCCACTGAGATAGAATTGACACAAAAAACCAACCCAACCCAACAAGGATAACAAAACAGGACAGGCTCTGATACCACTTGATAGGAAAGCACATGCAGAATTTGCTTCCTAAATGTCAATTCTTAGAGGAGAAACAGACTAGTGTAGACAAGACTTTTCAACATTTACAGAATAATGGTACGAGTAAAACATGCATAAAAAATAGCACAGAGAAATGACACACAGAGTTAACGTGGGAAAACCCTTTCGGGAGAAAAAACCACCACCAACAAATGATCGACTTTATTAACAGTATGTCAAAAAAATACAATAGAGTCTCATCTACAGATTTCCTACACTCTGTTACACAGTCATTCCAGACATACAAACAACTGGATCAGACTCTTCGCATAACACACCCACAACTCTCAAGATTTCATTCTCACCACTTCATCATGGTACTTCTGTCGGTTTTCAATACCAAACAGCTAGGCAGTTCATCAGAGTAACGGTCCTAATGGCTCGAAGTGTAACCGTCTGCTTGTGTCAGTCTGCAATCATAAAAAACAATTATTCCCACATGCAGTGGACCACCGTGTCGGTTCGTATTCATTTACACCGACAGTCTCATACATAGTATCCGAGAATCGATCTTTTGGATCTCAGTTTGACCTCGCTCTTGCAGTCGGTTTCCACTTCATCGTCCATCGACATAACATCCAGAAGGTAAACCCGATGGTCCGATGATACTCAATTGCCTAAGGCGACTCCATCGGATCATTGGTATAGCTTGCCAATAGCAACTCCGATCTCCGATGACTAAGAGTGGTCTTCATCAGGACATCGGAACAGTAACACAACTACTATGCCGATACCAAGAGCATGGACTCATCAGGTCTGCATTGCCGGTCCGGTAAGATGACTTCATCGGGTCATCAAAACACAAATAACTGAGATCGGTAAGACCCGAATCAGAACTGGTAGAGCTGGATTCATCGGGACATTGACATGACATTCAAAATGTCAACCCGATAGCCAATAGGTGATCCAAACCGAAACCGGTAAGACCCAAACCGAGACTGGTAGAGCTGGCTTCATCGAGACATCGAAATAGGAGCATACCAACTATCCCAACCACCGATCAGGTGAGATTACACCGGCAAGGGAAATGTCGATAGAGCTCACACAATCCTTCATACTGTTTCATCAGCATAACATAACCCGATCAGTATGGACTATTGTCAAGTGAATTTGAGGCAGATTTTCCAATAAAAAGGACTCCTTCCAGTGGTCCTATTTACACTGTCATTGTAGGCATACTCAGCTTGTGGAATAACTAGATCCCAAGTTTGCCCATACTCCTTGGTTAGACACCTCAACAAGTTGCCTGACACCCTATTAATGACTTCAGTTTGACCATCAATTTGTGGATGGTAAGCTGAGCTGAATGATAAATTAGTCCCTAGTCTTCTCCATAAGGTTTGCCAAAAATGGCCCATGAACTTGCTATCCCTATCTGAAACAATACTTAATGGTGTTAGGCCCAATATAGAAAGCTAATGTACTGAGAGGGGAGGGGTGAATTAGTACTTCAAAACTTTTCTCTGATAATAACCTTATTGTTATGCATAAACAAAATAGTGCAGTAACATAAAATAAAACTATAATCAACAGATAACAATCATACATGATTCACTCCATAACACATATATTTTGGTCACACAGAAACTCTTGGTTAGAGAGAAAGACTGCGGTGGGGATGGCACACACAACTTCACTACTGCAATAATAAAGAATGCTCGGTTAGAGCTACATTTAGCTATTTCTGATAGCTTACCCTATTAGGAGTATTAAGATCAGTTAGATCTACCTTACTAAAGGATTTTTACAACACTATATAAGTGTAGCACCTGGTTAAAGGATTTACAATTTATAGATTTGGTTAGAGTCCTTTACTCTGTTAAAGGTTTCTCTTACAACTTCAAAATATTACAATATAATCTTTACAAATATCTGCAACTTTACATCTGCAATGCTAAAGTAGATTCTATGTGCTCTGAATAAGATTACCTAGCTTGTAGCATACCTCAGTAACCCATAATAAAACTCGATAAACCCTTTTGTTTACTTTGTTCTTTGACTGTTCACTGATAACCTTCTCGGTGACCTCTCTATGTCTCTGTAACAGTCTTC
Source organism: Cryptomeria japonica (assembly GCF_030272615.1). Lineage (NCBI taxonomy): Eukaryota > Viridiplantae > Streptophyta > Pinopsida > Cupressales > Cupressaceae > Cryptomeria > Cryptomeria japonica. The sequence goes on along the minus strand of NC_081408.1, from coordinate 715,099,845 downwards.
CTTCATGCATACACACTGCTATCTCATTGTATCTCATATCACATCATGTGTCTTATATATTTTCTAACCCTAGAATCATGTTGTATATATAGATCTCTTACAGCGGTGATCTGATCCATTGCTTCGATCTTACAAAAAGATTCTTCGAATGAATAACTAAACAAAATATCTCAAAGGTTAGATTGGCCTTGTAATCATATACAATCTCATAGTGCAATTTCCAATGCAAAAATGGTTAGATGTGCCTCGATCTTGTAACACGTTTTCATGTGTATGTCCAGGTTCAATGTATTTGGTAAAACATTTCACTCAGTGAATATCAACTCAATGAGTTATCTTTATCACTCAGTAGCCATGAAACTTTACTCGGTAAACAACTCGGTGAATACTGTGTTCTGTGACTGCTTTCTTCAGTAACCGACTAGACTGTTCATACCGACTTCTCTGCGTGTACCGACTACATGATTCGGTAATACTAACCGAATAGAATATAGTATTACTTTGGATATGAAACTAATGGCAATTTGATAAGTACTAACAATCTCCCCTTTTGACATTTGTTGAGATGTTTGACAAAAACTACTTACAAAGTCATAACTCAAAACTATATACTTGACAAAATGACTATACTTGACAATATGTACAATAGTCAATAGTATATGCAGATATACTCCCCTTATCATTATCCTGTACATAACTCTAAATTTTGCATGTTTGGTTTTGTTCTGTACTTGTGTGCTCTGAATGCTTTGTATATTCTGCTCGATATACTCCCCTTGTAAACAATACTCAAAATTGTGTTATCAAAACTGTACTACTCTCCAAGTGTAGAATTACTCCCCCTTTGCTGGGCTTTCCTCTGTGTAGTAACATAATATTACTCCCCCTTTTTGACAAACATTAAAAACTTAATTTGCATCTGGAGGTGGTAACTGATCAAAAATAGTCTTATACTTGGTCCAGGCATCAGTGAAGGCAACTGAGAGCGAGTCCTTGAGACTTTCCATTAATGAGTTTTGTGCTTGAATATCAGATAAGAGTGATATCAAGCCATCAAGAGTGCTTCCCTCTTGTGTAGTTGACAAGCTTGTAGCTTGGTTGAGCTGCTCTTGGACTGATGAGAGATGAGGAAGAAATAATGTTTGAAGGGTCATTATATCCATCCTAATTTTATGCTCTTCATTCCTCAGTTCTAACTGTTGAGCCATGAGCTATTGTAGCTTTTTGTAAAAATTCTGAATGGAATTAGGCTCAGTGGTCAACTTGGATGAGAGATTGGTGATCTCTTTCTCAATTGCATCAGTTTTATTTTTGATGTCTTTAATAAATAAAGAAAATGTACACAATTTCTCGAATAAATAAAGAATGTGCTTGAGTTGAGGGGACAACTCAGCAATGAATTTGACAATTTTTACCTTGCCAACATCAATTGATTTTTGGACTTCCTCTATCATTTTTGACATGAGCTCTTTATCCTTGAGCTTGCTTAGGTACTCAGATGCATCAACTCTAGATGTTTCAATCTGATTGAGGAGTTCATCCAACTAAATATGGATGCCTACATCGGTTGACACTGTTGCTGATGGTAGCATTTCTGTGAGCAATGTCCTAACCTTTTGAAGTACCTTGTTCTTTTTTTGTATGGCCAGTTGCTTCTCTTGTTCGGCCTTTGCTTTGCATAGTTCACCGAATTCAGTGAGTACTTGCCCTTTTAATTTGGAAATGTTGACATTGGGCAACACGATCGGTTTAGATAAGTCAAATTTAAAACCTTGATTTCTCACCTTCTTCTCTTTTCCTTTGGTCTGGGGCACTAAGACAAGTGCTTGTGAGGCTTGCTATCCCTCAGTAGGTTGCTCGGTAGATGCAACACTTTGGAATGTTCCTGTAGCAGTTGCAGTGTCTTTGGATGGCTCGGTGCTAGGGGTTTCAGCTGTAATATTTGTTGTGCTTGTCTATGCTTGAGACGTTTGATCTTTGGTTGTGTCTGTTGCAGCTTCAGATTTGTTACTTGTATCTTCTGTAGCTTTAGATTTGTTACCTTTGGTAACTTGTTCGGTGTCCTTGGGAGCTCCGGTTGGGACTGGGGGCTTCACCGACGGATAAGGCTAAACTTGTTCTAAGACTGATTCACTAGATACAAGTTTTGCATAAGTGGTGCCTTCAATCATTTCCTGCTCCGATGTGGCTTCATCCATTACATCTTCATCAATTTGTATTGTGTCAACCGGGTCTGGACCTTGCTTAGTGACATTTGGATCTTGCTCGGTGACATCAACAATTTCAATTCGAGATTGTTCACCGACATCCTTTTGTTTGAAGATCTCCTGCCACTTGGCCTTAGTCTCATTCTCCACATCAATATATAGCCCATTCATCAATTTTAAGGCTCTTTATTTCACAAGAAATTTTGAATTGTATGTGGACAAATGCTCCTTGATTTTAGCTACGAAAATGTGAGGAAATAAATGGACAAGACTTCTTTCTCTTATTTGTCTCTCTGAATCCATTGCATATTTCCATCCGTTATCAATATGTGAGTAGAGTTCACTCGGAAGTGACTTTGCTAGTTCTAATGGTGCTAACCAAAATTTCAGAAGTGTACATATGACAGCTTCTTCAATCTGTCGTTTCTCATCATTATTCCTAGACTCATACTTAACATATCTAAATCCTGCAAATCCTCCGTATTCTTTAAGATTGGCACAAAAGTTTTCAACACTATGAATGTTTACCTTTTTGCTCTTCACAATCTAGAATTTGTTTGCATCATCAGACTCTGTATCACTCGACTCTTTTGCCAAAATGAGTCTCCAAGTAGATTTCTTGTAAGTCTTTGTTACCTTAGGAATGGCAACAGTCTTTTGTTTCTTGCTCGGTGATGCAGCTGATTCTCTCGTGTTGGGTCTCTTTGTTGGTGGAGTCGGCAGGGCCTTTGTGATGTCCTGTTTCTTTCGTTTTAGAACTTTTCCCATTGGCAACTCTGTGCTCAATGTTATTGCAGCCTCCTGTGCTTTTGATTCTTCCTTGGTAATGGCAAGATTTCCTTTGATAGGTGTAGATGAGGATTCTTCTCTGAATTTCTTAGATAAAGTTTTTATCATCTTTGTAGCTTTTCTTGTAGTCTTAGAAACTACAATGCTCATTTTTACTTTCTCCTTCACCTCTTCATAGGTTCCATACCTTAGTTCAGTTGCATGCCTTGGCAACGATAGGTAGGCATCAATTTGTTGCTATGTGATATCATAATCAATTTCATAACCCATTGGTTACAACGACTGAATCCTTGGTTCAACATCATTTACATAGCAATAATCAATGTCGACTTCAAAACATATATTGTCCTTGTATTTTTCGACCAGCTATGGTGGGATCCTGTACCTATTGTGCATTTTCTCTTGGAATTTGCTAAAGTAATCATCCATGATATCATTAAAGTTATCTCCTAACTTCTTGATGTAATCATTGATCTGATGGGTGATAGGTCAGTGTAGCTCCCATACTACTTTACCAACTGAGGGAAAGAACTTCTCAAAATAGAAAAACATACAAACAAGTAGTGAACTGAACTTTAGTGTGTTTGCCGAGTTGTTCTTCTTCGGCTTCCTTATTGTGTTTAGGTTCTCAAATAAGTTCTTTAGTAGCACTTCACATAAGTCTACTTTCATTCCCTTTTTTACTATTTTGTAGGCCAGGTCCACTGCAGCTCATGGTACACTGTTTTCCCTTGCAAATTGGAAGAAATAGTAACCAATAACTCTGATTGCAAATTTTAGTTCAGCATCAGTGACATTATTCAATTTTAGTCCTCGATAATCAGATTCTACTCTGGTTAGACTGATTAGCTCCTTTTGTGATATCAATACAAACTTAACCCATTGGGGTTTGAACACATGAGGATAGACCAGGGCTTCAGTTAATCCCTTGATTTTGATATGTTTAAATTTACTATCCAGTTTGCCGTCAGTGCACAGTTCATCATATGTGTCACTAATCTCTACATGACCGAGTTCCTCAACATGACACTTGGTAAAGAATCTGACATCTTCTACCAATAAGACTCAATTTGGGATGAGTGAAAATGCAATTTTATCATCCAGTTCTGAGGCGACTTTAGGAGTTAGGGAATACTTCAGAGATGGCTTCTCCACATTTTGGACAACTACAGGGTCTTGGATCTTGGGCGCCATGGTAGATCTTGAGTAAAATTTGACAGGTTATCCTTAGGGTTTACAAGTGACTTACTCTTCACACTCGGTAGACACTAGCAATTTGACTAGATCAAAAACCAGCTAAATAGTGTGAATAGATTGATGTAAATACCTCGAATATTTGCTCTGAATGAAGTTTGATCACTTGATTCACTCTGCTCTGCTTCTCAAAAACTTGGGTGAATGAAAATGACCGTGAAAACACTTTTAAGTACTCAAAAATACCTTATCGGGCTCCGTGCAAGTTAGGTCAAGATATTAAATGCACTCGGTTCACCTTTTACCGATTTACTCCATTTTCTGTTTTCACCGAGTACCCAACTTTGCTTTATTAACTGACTTGACAGGTTTCCTATATAGTATGCAAACTGACTAATTGCATCTTAACTATGCAGATTTTGAATTCTTGTTCATAATAAAATAGGAACTGTTATGATTTAACTTTTAAAGAATGCAGTCCCTTCATACCTTTTCTTGACTAATTTGAAATCGGTGCACCTAACTCGGTAGGTAAGGTGCTTTCTTCATCAGACATAATTTCTTTCTTTTTCCAAATCATCTTGAATTTTTCTTTTATCTCTTCAGTGTCTCTTCTCGGTTGATCTCTGCAATCTCTAGCTAAATGTCCAGCTTTGTGACAATGAAAACATGCCATACCGAGATTTCTCCATGATCTCCGGTTGATCATCCCAAACCTTATAAAACATTTGGCACTTATATGTCCATATCTTCCACAACATTCACACCATATCCTTGTATTGTAATCCCATGGTACTGCTGCATATTGTCGGTAAGGATCTGTGTGAGTTCGGTAACCTCCAGTGTTTGCTCGATGTGGATACTTCATGTAGTTCTTTTGCTTAAATCAGCACTTCTCGGTACTATGTCCATATCTATTGCAGTATTTACAAAACCCTTTGAATTTTGCCTTCTGATGGTTGTTAACAGACTTTGTCCTACATTGATTAGGTATGTGACCATATTTATTGCAATTATAACAATATCCATTGGACTTAGAGATATTCGATTGCTTACCTTTTTTGATCTGGCATATGTTGGTAGTATGACCTTGATCTCCATAGTAGTAGCAAATAGGCTTCTTCCTTTTGATGTTATTCCTTTTTCCAGCTTGTTTTGATGATTCTCCTCTCTTGGTAGTATGAATTCCTTTGTAACCGAGTCCTCCATCTTTGTAGAGTCTTCTTGTATTCAGTTGCTCATCCAACATCTTTGATGCTTCATAATTTTTCTCCAATGATTCTTTGGATTTCTTTTCTATTTCAAGTTCACCAGTCAACCTTGATACTTCAAGGTTCAATGATTGATTTTCATCATTCTTCAGAATTGCTTCATGATGTGCATAACCTAGTTGATCTGTCATATTTTTTTGAATACCAGTTAACCTTATGATTTCATCATCCTTATCAGATACTAGAGCTTCAAGTTGTTGTTTCTCTCTTTGTAGATCTCTTGCTTTATCCTTGGCTATCCTTAATGCATCTAGATTTTCAGTCATTTGTGTACTGAAATGTTCATGTTCTCTTTTCATTTCTTTTAGTTGATCAACCAATGCTTTGTTCTTTTCTTTCAACATTCCAATCATTTCTTCAGTTTCTTCAGATATACTATTCTTAGATGATGTCTCAATTTGTTCCACTAGCTCTTGAGAATCCTGCAAGTCATTAGATAATCTTCTCCTTACTTTAAGAGATTTTTGCATTTGCCTCTGCATGTCTGCAATCACTTGATTTGCATTATCTAGCTCTTCTTGAAGATGCACAATTCTCTGAGATTGTTCGTAGCCTTCCATTGCTAACATCTTTCTCTTTAGGTAGTTAAACCCTTTTCCAAGATTCAAGTTCTGATACCAATTGTTAGGCCCAATATAGAAAGCTAACATACTAAGAGGGGAGGGGTGAATCAGTACTTCAAAACTTTTCTCTAATAATAACCTTATTGTTATGCATAAACAAAATAGGGCAGTAACATAAAATAAAACTATAATCAACAGATAACAATCATACATGATTCACTCCATAACACATATATTTTGGTCACGTAGAAACTCTTGGTTAGAGAAAAACTACGGTGGGGATGGTGCCCACAACTTCACTACTGCAATAATAAAGAATGCTCGGTTAGAGCTACATTTAGCTATTTCTAATAGCTTACCCTGTTAGGAGTATTAAGATCAGTTAGATCTACCTTACTAAAGGATTTTTACAACACTATATAAGTGTAGCACCTGGTTAAAGGATTTACAATTTATAGACTTGGTTAGAGTCTTTTACTCTGTTAAAGGTTTCTCTTACAACTTCAAAATATTACAATATAATCTTTACAAATATCTGCAACTTTACATCTGCAATGCTAAAGCAGATTCTATGTGCTCTGAATACGATTACCTAGCTTGTAGCATACCTCGGTAACCCATAATGAAACTCGGTAAACCCTTCTATTTACTCTGTTCTTTGACTGTTCACTGATAACCTTCTCGGTGACCTCTCTATGTCTCTGTAATAGTCTTCCTTCATGCATACACACTGCTATCTCATTGTATCTCATATCACATCATGTGTCTTATATATTTTCTAACCCTAGAATCATGCTGTATATATAGATCTCTTACAGTGGTGATTTGATTCATTGCTTCGATCTTACAAAAAGATTCTTCGAATGAATAACTAAACAAAATATCTCATAGGTTAGATTGGCCTTGTAATCATATACAATCTCATAGTGCAATTTCCAATGCAAAAATGGTTAGATGTGCCTCGATCTTGTAATACGTTTTCATGTGCATGTCCAAGTTCAATGTATCTGGTAAAACATTTCACTCAGTGAATATCAACTCGGTGAGTTATTTTTATCACTCGGTAGCCATGAAACTTTACTCAATAAACAGCTCGGTGAATACTGTGTTCTGTGACTGCTTTCTTCAGTAACCAACTTCTCTATGTGTATCGACTGCATGATTCGGTAATACTAACCGACTAGAATATAGTATGACTTTGGATATGAAACTAATGGCAATTTGATAAGTAGTAACAAATGGGAGTCCATGAATCCTTACAATCTCCTTAAAGAAGAGATGTGCAATACAACTAGCATCATGAGTAGTTCTACATGGAATAAAATGGCTCATCTTAGAAAATATGTCTACCACAACATAGATGCTATCCATACCTGTCTTTGTCTTGGGGAGTCCTACCATAAAGTCCATTCTCACACACTCCCAAGGCGTATTTGGGACCGGTAATGGCTGATAGAGGCCTGCATTGCTTGATCCTCCTTTTGCCCTTTGACACACACCACATTGCTCCACATACCTTCTCACATCCATTGGCAACCTAGGCCAATAGTAGTACCTCTGTACTAGATCCAAAGTTTTATTGATTCCAAAGTGTCCACTTAGACTTCCATTGTGTTTCTCTTGTATGAGATTTTCTCTCAAGGATCCTCTAGGCACACATAACTGATTGCCTTTGAACAAGAGACCATTTTGAAGAGTGTAATCTGCATACTCATCATAAAAATGATTCTCAAACTCCTTGCAGACCTTGTAGGCTGATGAGAAGTCCTCATCTTCTTCATAGAGATCCTTGAAACCTTCTATCCCTATGCTCTGTAATTATAATTCTTGGATAGTCAATAACTTCCAGCTTAAAGCATCTGCCACCTTGTTGAGCTACCCCTTTTTATGCTTGATGGTAAAGGTAAAGGATTGGAGGTACTCCATCCACTTCAAATGTCTATTTCTAAGCTTCTCTTGAGTGTTAATGTAACTCAAAGCTTGGTTATCTATGAACACCACAAATTCTTTTGGGAGTAGGTAATGCCTCCACTTCTTGAGAGACTGAACTAGTGCATACAACTCTAGATCATATGTTGAATACCTCTTCTTTGCCTCATTAAGATTCTCACTGAAAAATGCCACATGCCTTCCCTCTTGACTCAATACACCCCCTACTGTAATTCCACTTGCATCACATTCCAATGTGAATAGCTTGTCAAAAGTAGGTAAGAGTAGGATGGGTTTTGTGGCTACTTCTTGCTTCAATAATTGGAATGCTTCATTAGCTTGTTTAGTCCATTTGAACTTAGTTTTAAGGCCTCCTTTAATGGTGTCAAGTACTGGTGCACATATGCCACTGAATTTCCTCACAAACTTTCTATAGAATTGGGCTAAACCATGGAAACTCCTAACTTCAGTCCCTGTTTTAGGGGCAGGCCAATTTCAAGATTGCCTCCACTTTGCTTGGATCCATCTTCAAGGTTCCCTTAGACACCACAAACCCCAAGTAGACTAACTCTTGCTTCAGAAAGTCACACTTCTCTAAGTTGATTGCCAACTTCTCTTCATGCAACCTCTCTAGGACTAACCTCAAATGTTCTAGGTGCTCCTCTTTGGTTCTGCTATAGATGAGTATGTCATCTAAGTACACCACCACAAATCTCCCTGCAAAGTCCTTCAACACCTCATTCATCAACCTCATGAAGGTGCTTGGGGCATTGGTAAGTCCAAATGGCATCACAAGCCATTCATACAACCCTTCTGTGGTCTTAAAAGCGGTCTTCCACTCATCACCCTCCTTAATCCTAATTTGATGATAACCACTTTTAAGGTCCAACTTAGTAAAATACATGGCACCTCCTAAATAGTCCATCAAATCCTCTATTCTAGGAATAGGAAATATGTACCTTATGGTGATCCTATTGATTGCCCTTGAATTAGTGCAAAGTCTCCACTTGCCTCCCTTCTTTGTTTCTAGTACTATCGGGACTGCACATGGGCTGATGCTCTTCTTGATCAGTCCTTGATCCAACAACTCCTGCACTTGCCTTGCCACCTCCTTGTTTTGATCAGATGTGAGCTTATATGCTGCTTTATTGGGTAGGGATGCACCGGGGACAAAGTCTATTTGATGGCTTATAGACCTTCTTGGTGGAAGTGTTGCAGGTGCTCCATCACTCACTATGTCTTTATATTCTTGCAACATTTGCTTTACCTCCTTAGGTACCTCTGTTTGCAACTTATCTTCCTCCTCCTTTGGCTTCACAAAGATGGCACATCCCACTGTCTGCTCTTCATGCAATAGGTGTAAGAACTCTTTACCAGTATTAAGTAAGACACTAGGTGTTCTTGAGGTTCCCTCATCATTCTCTGTCAAAGACTGAATCTTATAGGTTTTGTTGTCCTTCTTGAAGGAAATGGAGTTCTCCTCTCCATCATAGATCACCTTCCTATCAAATTTCCAGGGTCTACCTAGTAGAAGATGACAAGCATCCATAGGTAACACATCACAAAGGATCTTATCCTTGTATCCTCCAATAGAAAAATCTACCCACGTCTGTTCATTGACAAGCACACTCTATCCTTGATCCAACCATGTCACCTTGTAAGGGTTAGTGTGGGGTATCTTTGTGAGTTTCAACTTCTTAGCTGCCTCATCTGATATGATGTTATTAGTTGACCCTGAATCAACTATCACCTTGCAAACCTTACCAAGGATTTTGCATCTCACCCTAAACAATGCTCTCCTATGCTTAGGTTCATCCTTAACCAGCTGTCTTATCAAGACTCTATTAAACATCAGATTTTCTCCAATCTCTGATTCAATATGGTCCACCTCAAGTGTTTTTCTGCTTGATGTGTCTTCATGGGCATAAGCAACCATCTTTCCACTGTTTGATGAGGTAGGCTTGTTAGGGCATCTATAGGCCGGGTGTCCCAATTGACCACAATTGTAGCATTTCATGGTTACAAAGTAGGAATTACCCTTGCCGGTACCTCTGCTCCTATTTGGGCCCCCTTGTGCACCTCTTCCTCGAGAATGGGCTCCTCTAAGAGTGGTTTCACTTTTATGCTCAGTCAACTTGGACTCTCCTTGATTCCTTTGCTCACTTGCCTTGCTTTGGTAACCACCTCGGTGATTCATTTGATCTCTACCTTTGCCTCTACCCTTGTTGTTGGAGTCTCCCTCCTTTTGTTCCTCTCTTCCACCTTAGTAGCAAGCTAATGACACTTTTGGACAGTGGTAGGAGTCCATAGGCTTATCTCCTCTTGGATGTTCCACTTTACGCCACTTAGATACCTAGCCACCTTGATAGATTCCTCTTCTTGGATTTTGGATCTAAGACAAAGCTATTGAAACTCCTCTATGTAGGAGGCCACATCAAGATCTTTCTGCTTCAATCCCTATCTCTTCTTATGAAGTTGGACTTCATAATCCTCTGGCAAGTAGTTCTCCTTGATCTTACTCACCATGGCCTTCCAGTTTGCAAAAGGTACCTTCCCCATGCTAGTTCTCTCCTCTTGCAAGTACTTCCACCATGTCAAGGCTGCTCCCCTTAGTCTTGATTTGGCAACCTTAACCTTTTGAGCTTCTATCACACCTTCACACTCAAAGTGGTTCTCCATACCCTCAATCCATTCCATGGAAGTGTCAATATCCATCCTTCCACTGAAATGTGGCAATCCTTCAAAAGCTTTTATATTCAAACCCTTGATGGCCTTTATAAAAGGTTCTTCATTGATTAAGGGGTCTAGTTCAGGTATGATGTGTGTAGGGGAAAAAGCGAGACTAGGCTGACATGTCCTCATCCTACCTTTTGACACACATTGTGGAATACAAAAGAGCCTAGAGGTATCACACAATTGGCTACTTCTTTTTGTGGAAGAGAGAGCCACGGGCTACCTATTAGGATTTCTATTCCTTTGTTGTAATTGAAAGATAAAATGATACAAGTTCAATTCCTAATCCCAAAATGCAATTATGAACTAATAACAAGATTGCAGAATTGAACTTAAACTATGAAAAGCTGTAAATACAAAGATAAGACAAGAATGCAAATGCGTACCCAGAGTCAAAATCTGAGTGGAAATGTTCGGGACGGGGGCGCGGGCACCACTGTCCTGATTCTGCACCTGAAACTACACCTGGAACTGCTGTTTTGCACTCTGGAAAACTGTCCGAACTGCTAAAGATTGCTGTCTGTCAGGAGGACCAGGGCGCCCAGCGCCCCTGTCCCAGGGACTAGGGCACCTAGCGCCCCTGTCCTGGCAGGACCAGGGTGCCCCATGCCCCTGTCCTGGTCTTCTGCTCTGAAACTGGGTGTGTGGTTCCGTCTCCGTCTGTTTCTTTCGGATCTGTAACTTGCAGCGTCGTCTGAATCCCGAAATCTGCACTTATATCTGAAAGAGGTGTTTGGCCAGCTATATAGGGTTTTGCCTTAGTCAAACCCCCGCTTCGGTGATTTCCACCTCCACGAATAGCCAAGTTGTATTGTAAAAGTAATGTGTGTGCAGACCTTGTGTGTGTGCAAGATCTAAAATGCAAGTAAGCAAACTAGAGCAACCTAGAAAGTAAACCCTAATTGCTTGTAAATGATAATGTAAATGCTCCAAATCAAGATGCAAAGTGATCTAAAGCATGAATACAAATGATATGATGAAGCTTATGCAAAGACATGAAAACAACATGAAATCATACCCAACCCCAAGGGAGGGGTACAAGCCAATCTTCAGTCAGTGATCCCTTATTGTTCTTCAATGCCTTAAAAGCCCTAAATGGATGAATGAAATTGATAGATGCTTGATGGATGGATGTTGAATGTTGTTGAAGTCTTCAAAGATCTTCTCTTTCACTGCATAGAAGGTCCCTGAAAACAAAAATCTGATGCTTTCAAATGAAGAAAGAGAGCTCTTATATATGAAACCCTAGGTCTTAATTTTGACTTTTGGCCGACCTAGAGATTGAATATCCCGCCAATTTCTTGGGGTTAAGCTTTATTTTATGATTGGATCGCGCTCCTAAAATTTTGGGAAAAATGTCCGGGACCATGTGCACTCTGGGCGCCATGGTCCTTTCCGGGCGCCATGGTCCCGACAACTTTTCACCAAATTTTCAGGGCCGTCGGATATGATGATTTTAGAGAGAATCTCGAAGTTACAGGTGATTTCGAGATGTTTTGACCCCCAAAACCAAGCCCCCAAGTTCAAAATAGGACCTAATTAGGGTTTTTGATTAAATGATGTATAGGAGGAATAAAATGAAAAGGGCACACTTTAATGAAAGGGCCCAACTTTATGATGTGGGAGATGATAAAATAGAACCTTAGACCTAATTAATTTGATTAATTAAGTACTAAAGGGGAAATGTAATGCAAAATGCAAAATGACCAAGGTGGGTGCTAAACTAGGTGTGAAATTGTACCACCCTAGCAAGTGCGTACAATTTACGACGCTACATTTAGCCCCCACTTTAGCGGTCATATGAACACTACGTGCATATGGAAGCTAAAGTACAGAAAAGTAAACATTATTTGAAAAAGGATATATCCATAAGTCTGTCGAACGAAGCCCCCAGCGGTATCTGTAGTACATAGTTAGGAACCACAACCTACAAAACCACATGTTAGATCACAAAATCACCTAATGCTTACTAAGGAAGGTGATGAAAATTCGAGGGTAGCTATATGCCCCCCCTATTTCGGCTTGCTAATTTTAGTGAGTTGAAACAGGGTATCATGTTTACCACTTCGAATTGTTAAAGAAAATTGATGACAAATGCTCACAAGAAGATTTGATATGAGATCAAAAAACTAATGGAGAATCATTTGGTAAGAAAGAGGACTAAATCTCAATTCCAACACAACAAAGAGTGTGAGGATTTGAGAGTTCTCTAACACAAGATGAAGGATGTAAATGGAAACAAAATGCAAAGAGAAGAAAAGAAAGGAAAAAAGCATGAATACACACATTGGTGATCCATGAGAAGAATAGTGAGAGAGAAAAACATGGACTTCTCGCCCCTAGATCTTGTCTAGGTGATCCATGGGAAAAAGGACATGGAAAACTAGCCCCTAAAGTCTGTCTAGGTGATCCATGTAAGGGAGGAGAGTGAGAAAGTCTAGCCTTATGCCGCTAGTTCCACTCAACCTCGTGCATGTGTGTGTAAGGGAGGTTAGAAGCACCTCATAGGAGTCTATGCCCGAGTATGCTACAACCTGTATATGTATAGTACAAAAGCGTGACATCTCGCTCTAAGAGTCTGTGCTCTAGTTCCGAGAATGACCCATTGCTCAAAAAGTGTAAGTTTTATGTCATAAGAAAAGTAGAACAAGGATACCTACCTTCATCACATAAGAAGATACCCCAAAAATGCAACAATGTCATAGATCCAAGAAAGAGAGTTCTGCACTCCTTAAGCAAGGATAAGATAGTTGAAAAGGGATATCCTGTAGTATGTGTAAAGGAGATCCTTAGAGGAGAAGAGATATTTGTACAAAAGACACCTATCCCTGAGAGAAATTGTCTTAGACAAATATAACATCTTCTAGAAAAAGACAAAGAAGAGAATAAGAATGCAATACTTCCTTCTTTTGCGAGGTGAAAGTGATTCTTAATGAAGGATGATGCTCTTTTTAACCCAATTAGGAGAGTGAATTCGCTATGGATGTATTTTACCAAGTGCAAAAGAGGTTGTAATCAAGGACTTACACCTCTTGTAAGAGAGAATCCTTGAACAAACAACAACAAATGCATACAAGGAATAACATCAAGTAATAAAGTTCACACCATCCACGAAATAGGAAAAAGTGGATCCTTAGATAAAAATAAGGAAAGATCATTGCCTCCCAAGGATAAGGACAATGAGAAGGACTTACACAATCTTCTAGGGAGAGATTTGGACATAAGCAAAAGAAGAGATGTATGAAATCATTCTTGTCCCCATAGGAACAAGAAAATTAGGCTATTATGTTGCTTCAAAAAAATATGATTGCACTTGGAATTGTACCATCATGAATGACAATGAGCCCCCAATAAATGAGCTACCAATGTCACATAATGATGAGCAACATAATAGCCATTAATGTTATTTAAAGACATGATAGACTAAATGAGGTATTTGAATATGACATGTTAAATGCTCAACTATAAGTGAGATCAAAAACATGTATAAAATGATAAAAATTGAAGAAGAAAAGTCACATGAAATCTTAGAAGAGGGATGAGTTTAATTTATTAGAGCCTTATCCCTAGAGGAAAGGACTTTATGATGAATAGGAGATAAAGATTCATAAGTGGATTTAGAAATTTGAGGGGATTCATAAAGAGATTTGTTCATTGCCAAGATTTCCTTATGAGGGGAATGAGAGTTGATAGAAGTAGAAGATGATTTAGTTGAAGTGAGATCATCATCACTACTAAATATAGCATTCACATTGAGAGATGGTCTTTTAGATGCTTTGGTACGTTTGCAGGGATTATAGCCGAGTCCAAAGGCATAATTGTGAAAATTAGTCTCTAGAGGAACTTTTATCCCTTGTTCATGAGCGCCACAACCATTTCCATGATACCCATGCTTAGCAAAAATGCGAAAACCATGACCATAACGATCAGCCATTTCAGGAAGAGAAGGTGGTTTTTCATAAGACAAAGAATCAAACTCTTCATAATTAGAGGTGTGAGGAGAAGAAGTTTGAGAAGCGGCCACAAAATTATTGCTCATAGGTTCAGGTAAGATTGATTGATTTTTAGTTTCTTCATTCTTTTTAACTTTAAACTCTCTAGGAGGAACCCTATACTCACCTACAAAGGTGGGATTAAAGTCAAGAGATCCCCAATCATCTTCTGCGAGAACCTTCTCAGGATCAAAAGCCTTTTCATGCGTATATTCAAGTCGAGAAGGATCTTCTTCAGGAGCTTCAGACTCATCCAAAGAATTTTGATTATCAGAGGGTAAGGATTCATCCATAGGTATCTTGTTCAAAGAGTCATTACTAGAAGAGGAAGGCTTAGATGTTTGCAAACAAGCTTGAAAATTAGTATCACCTATCAAGGTATATGTCTTATTGTTATAAATGAATTTAACTTGTCTATGCAATGTAGAGGGGACAGCTTGCATACCGTGAATCCAAGGTCTCCCTAATAACAAGTTGTATGTTAGATTTCCTGACATAACATGGATAGGAGTAGGCAAAGTAACGGGTCCCACTGTGATGGGTAAGGTGATAATACCTAATGAAGACTTAGCCACATTATCAAAGCCTCGAATGGGACGAGAGTCAGGCTCAATAAGGGATGTATCCACATTCATCTTATGCAATAGATTAATGCTACACACATTAAGGCCAGAGCCATTATCTACCAGTGTTCGTCTTATAGCAGTGTCATTTATGATAACCACAATCATCAAGGGATCATATTGATGTTGAATTTCACTAGTAGGCAACTCATCTTGAGTAAACACAATTTGAGTTTTAGGATTCATCACAGAGTTAACCAAAGACACTATATTACTAGATGTATTAGGTGGAGGAACATTCAAATCTTTCAAGGCATCTTGTAACATTCCATGATGAGTGGAAGAAGTTTGGATCAAATCCCAAAGGGATATCTTAGCAGGAGTAGTTTTAAGTTGTTCTATGAGATCATAGTCCTTACCAAGAACTTGTGAAATCCGAGGAGCTTGAGGAAGAATAGGTTGGGAAGGAGGAAGTGAAGTTGGGATAACTGGAGGAGGATTAGGTTGCCTATTGTTTCTAGTATTATAAGTATGGGCAACCGCACGATAACTCTCTCTAGTCAATTGCTTAGCATACTCATAAGGGCTCTTAGAGGAATAACCTCCTTGCACAGTAATAACCGGTTTCTTAGGAGTGCAAAAAGAATCATTAGCATAACCACCTTGAACCACTAAGATAGGCTTATTTAAAGGTTGAGAATTTTGAGAAGGACAAGCACCTTGGACAGTGAAGAGAGGCTTGTTAGGTGTTTCATTCACATGTATCAAATTGATTGAGGATGGCTTAGAGGAATGAACAAAAGTGTTGGAAGAATTATTGATAGTCTTCTCTTGCACTAAAATCTCATCATGGATTAAATCAATTTTAGGAGAGAGACAAGGGGTAGGCATTGATGTTCTAGTAGGCAGAGTAATACTAGGAAAGGTCATATCATCCTCTATCATCAAAGGATCTACATGGAGAATAAACTCTCTAGGAGAAGGATCAACATTACTCTCTAAAGTCTCACTTTTGAGAGGGAGATCTTTGAAAGAGATGTTAACCATCTTGTTTTGAACTAGGGTTTCCTTATGAGTAGAACCAAGTTGAGGAGAGGGAGATGCTTTATTTTTAGAGGGAGAATGATTGAGATTCAAGGAAGGTGAGAAACTATCAAGGGAGTTTTCAATCTTGATTTCATCCCCTTTGGCTAGGGGTAGAGAATAATCTATACCTTCTTCTAATGGTTCATCCCAAATAGTGAGGTTGTTGAAAGGAATGTTTGAAGTATTGTCAATTTCGGGAGAGGAGATAACATTGTTTATTAATTCCTCATCCTTAGGAGGGAGAGCATCAATAGATGTGTTAAACTCATCCTCTTTCCTCAAAATATGTTCAATATGATCTTTAGGGGAGAGAGAATTAAGGAAATTGCTTATTATTTCATCTTCTTTCTCTAAGGGATGCTTATGGGTAAGACCAACTTTAGGAGAAGGGTAAGCATTTATCATTAATTCATCATCTCTAGTGGGAATTTTGTTGGAAAAGGAAAGGCCATCACTAGGAAATGTAGGGATAATGTCATCTTCTTGCACAAAAGGATCCTCATGTAGGGAGTGTTTTTTAGGGGACACAAAGGCATCAAGGGCATCATTCAACAAAGCATGATCATATCTATTAAAAGGTTTATCTTTTGATTCAAAAGGAGATATCTCTTCATAGAGGGGATCATTGAAAACAACCATGTTACTAGATTTAGTGGAAGAGCTGATAGGAATGTACCCTTGAGAGGAATCATTCGACTTATCTTTCTCATCACAACGAAATGGCATAGTAACAATGTTTATGAGTTTTTGGTAAAATGAAGGTTTGGTATATTTAGGTTTCAAAAATTCATGTAAAGCTTCATCTAACTCATAATCATCACAAATATGAACATCTTGCGAATAAAAATCTGACATTTTGAAATTGCATAAAATTTTAAACACACAATGCAAAGAAACACACTTTTTTTTTTTTTTTAATGAAAATGAAATGAAAACACACTAAATCTAGATCTAGATCTAACAAATGCAATGCAAGGTGAAGCAATGATAGATTCACGTCGGGTTCACCAAAATGTGTAGGGGAAAAAGCGAGACTAGGCTGACATGTCCTAATCCTACCTTTTGACACACATTGTGGAATACGAAAGAGCCTAGAGGTATCACACAATTGGCTACTTCTTTTTGTGGAAGAGAGAGCCACGGGCTACCTATTAGGATTTCTATTCCTTTGTTGTAATTGAAAGATAAAATGATACAAGTTCAATTCCTAATCCCAAAATGCAATTATGAACTAATAACAAGATTGCAGAATTGAACTTAAACTATGAAAAGTTGTAAATACAAAGATAAGACAAGAATGCAAATGCGTACCCGGAGTCAAAATCTGAGTGGAAATGTTCAGGATGGGGGCGCGGGCGCCACTGTCCTGATTCTGCACCTGAAACTACACCTGGAACTGCTGTTTTGCACTCTGGAAAACTGTCCGAACTGCTAAAGATTGCTGTCTGTCAGGAGGACCAGGGCGCCCAGCACCCCTGTCCCAAGGACTAGGGCACCTAGTGCCCCTGTCCTGGTAGGACCTGGGCACCCCACGCCCCTGTCCTGGTCTTCTGCTCCGAAACTGGGTGTGTGGTTTCGTCTTCGTCTGCTTCTTTCGGATCTATAACTTGCGGCGTCGTCTGAATCCCGAAATCTGCACTTATATCTGAAAGAGGTGTTTGGGTGGCTATATAGGGTTTTGCCTTAGTCAAACCCCCACTTCGGTGATTCCCACCTCCATGAATAGCCAAGTTGTATTGTAAAAGTAATGTGTGTACAGACCTTGTGTGTGTGCAAGATCTAAAATGCAAGTAAGCAAACTAGAGCAACCTAGAAAGTAAACCCTAATTGCTTGTAAATGCTCCAAATCAAGATGCAAAGTGATCTAAAGCATGAATACAAATGATATGATGAAGCTTATGCAAAGACATGAAAACAACATGAAATCATACCCAACCCCAAGGGAGGGGTACAAGCCAATCTTCAGTCGGTGATCCCTTATTGTTCTTCAATGCCTTAAAAGCCCTAAATGGATGAATGAAATTGATAGATGCTTGATGGATGGATGTTGAATGTTGTTGAAGTCTTCAAAGATCCGCTCTTTCACTGCATAGAAGGTCCCTGAAAACAAAAATTTGATGCTTTCAAATGAAGAAAGAGAGCTCTTATATATGAAACCCTAGGTCTTAATTTCGACTTTTGGCCGACCTAGAGATTGAATATCCCGCCAATTTCTTGGGGTTAAGCTTTATTTTATGATTGGATCGCGCTCCTAAAATTTTGGGAAAAATGTCCAGGACCATGTGCACTCCGGGCGCCATGGTCCTTTTCGGGCGCCATGGTCCCGACAACTTTTCACCAAATTTTCAGGGTCGTCGGATATGATGATTTTAGAGAGAATCTCGAAGTTACAGGTGATTTCGAGATGTTTTGACCCCCAAAACCAAGCCCCCAAGTTCAAAATAGGACCTAATTAGGGTTTTTGATTAAATGATGTATAGGAGGAATAAAATGAAAAGGGCACACTTTAATGAAAGGACCCAACTTTATGATGTGGGAGATGATAAAATAGAACCTTAGACCTAATTAATTTGATTAATTAAGTACTAAAGGGGAAATGCAATGCAAAATGCAAAATGACCAAGGTGGGTGCTAAACTAGGTGTGAAATTGTACCACCCTAGCAAGTGCATACAATTTACGACACTACATGATGTCATCTAGATCAATAGCTTTCTTGCCTCTGTCACTAGTGTCTGCACCCCAGAGTTCTTGTGCTCTCTGATCAACCACTTCTTGCAGCTTGTTCCTTATCTCACTCATAGCATCTTCAAGGAGTCTTTTTTTCTCCTTTTGTTCTTCTACCTCCCTAGCCAGCTCTGCATTAGTGACCATTATGTTCTCCCCTACTGATTCACCAAAATATAGAGACATGCACGGTCCACCAAATATTTAACTTTGCTCTGATACCAATCTGATGGTAATGGGTATGGGATAGACTAGCCTAGTCTATGCTCTTTGATCCTCTCCTTGGATCACCAGGTGTTCCAACCACACCCTAGGGTCTCTAGGACTTCCCTTTCTTGTGGAATCCCCTGACCTTGCCCAATCCACCCACCAACAACATGTGATTCTTCTCATAAGGTCTCACCTACTCACAAGCTTCAAAAACCCTCACATAGGCTAATAAGGGTTTAACTCTTCCTACACATTCTCAGGTCCTAGAAAAGATAGGACAAGTCTTTGACATAGTTCTCCATCCATTCATGTGCCCTCAAGAGGTTTTGACTTTCCTACTTGTTACCGATCTCACTATTTTGCTTCTTTCCTACAAAATAGGGCTACAAGGAATGTGCCCCAATTAGGCCTCCATTCCGGACTTTTAGGGCTCCCTCTTGCAAATGATGCCCAAACTTGTGAAACTTCCCAAAGAGACTACTATTCATTTGGAAAAGGCTCAAATATTTTCCTAGTTTTGGGCCTCCAAGTGTCTGTCCACTGCCCTAGGTGAATTTAGGGGCTTTTTCAAGGTTTTTATGAGGATTTTTAGGCCTGCCAAGGTCACAGTGATGGTTTTCTATCTTCACCACCTTGTCTAGATTGGTGGAAGCTCCTCCTTCTCACCAATGATTCTCCACACACCCCTCTACAACTCCTCCAAAGGGTGCCTCCTTCCTTGTCCTTCCTTTCTCTCACGGACCTCTGCAACCTTAACCCTTCCTAGCCGGGCACAGTCTAGTCTTGCCTAGGAGTGGGTCTTTGAAAGGCTTTCCTACATCTTCAAGGACCCTACTTCCTCTAAGATAATGTACAGGGTCTTCACTCCTATTCCCCATGGTTTCACGGTGTTGCCACAATGGGAATAGGAGTTGTCAACCCATTTACACAAAATAGGCCAAAACTGGACAGTAAAGAAGAAATTTGCAAAGTATTTACAAACACACCAAACTTGGAAAAAAAACTTAATCTAAGTGCTCAAAATGAATGTGTCAACACTAAACAAGACTTCCAATACAATTTAGGTTCCAGAACAATCCATTAACAATCCTTCATTGCTCCATTTGTGTCGACTGGCAACCAAAACACAGTCACAGTAAAGGTCTTTTTCCTTTGGTCGTACAATCTGACATCCAACCCATCATTTTAGGGTTTGCCACCATATATAATATCTTTGCCTCAATTTTTGTGCCAAGGTTAGGGTTCTCCATTCCAAGCTAAGGTTATGACCTATTAGGTGGAAAAGTTGCATGACAACTTTGAAAAGTTGTCATGCAACTTTTTGCAACTTTTGAGCAACTTTTGCAATGTTGCTTTTCTTGACTTTTAGGCCTACATTGGGCTATCCTATGGACACAACCATGATAAAAGGACCCCAAAATGATCAATGGGCACACATACCCTCTACTCCAAAAGAAAACTCAACCTAGACTTGTGAACCTAGGACCTAAACTAGGACCTAAACAAGACCAGTGAGCTCTTGGCTCTTATTACATTTACATGGCTTCTTAAAGAAGCAAAATCCCAACAAAATCCAAATGGAGGAAGACCTTATAAGGGTGCTCCTACACCAGGTTTCCATAGAGATGGTAGAAAAACTAAAATTGAAAAGATTACCTCATAATAACCCTTATAAAGTGTCATGGTTAAATAAAGGACAATAGGTCTTAGTTGATGAGCAATCTTGGGTAGAGTTTGAAATAGGGGAGTATAAAGACAAAATATTGTGTGATGTAATCCCCATGGATGCTTGTCATTTGTTGTTAGGATGTCCACGGAAATATGATGTACAATCCCAACATGATGGGAAAATAAAATCTTTTCTCATAACCAAAAATGGGAGGAAATACAAGATGGATCCTTTACCAGATGAGGTGTAGATAAGAACATTGGGTCAAGTGTCATGATAGTAAGTGGAAAAGATTTTTTAGACATCCTAAAAGAAGAAGGAACCCTCGGGTATGCTCTGATTTTGAAGCCTAAAAATGGTCCTAATGAGCCTAGTCATGGTAAGGAAGAAGTTCCCAAAGAGGTGCAGCAGTTGTTGGATAAGTATAAGGGTATAATGGTGGAGGAAATGCCTAACACCTTGCCACCTATTACAGACATAAGCCATCAGATTGACTTCATACTAGGATCTACATTGCCAAACAAACTAGCCTATAAGATGACTCCATCTCAGAATGAGGAGATTTCTAAGCAAGTCCAAGAATTGTTGGATAAGGGGTTGGTGAGAAAGAGTCTCAATCCATGTTATGTCCCAACAGTCCTAACACCTAAAAAGGATGGTAAATGGAGACTTTGTACTGATTCTAGGGCCATCAATAGGATTACCATAAGATATATGTTTCCTATGCCTAGAATTGAAGATTTAATGGACTGTTTGGGAGTGGCTTGTTACTATTCCATAATTGATCTCAAGAGTGGGTATCATCAAATCAGAATAAGGCAAGGGGATGAATGGAAGACAACCTTCAAAACAAATGAAGGTCTCTATGAGTGGATGGTGATTCCTTTTGGGCTATCCAATGCCCCAAGCACCTTTATGTGCCTCATGAATGAGGTATTGAAAGACTTCATTGGTAAATTTGTTGTGGTTTATCTTGATGATATTCTTGTGTTTGGCAAGACAAAGGAGGAGCATTTGGAGCATTTGAACCTAGTTTTGAAGAAGTTTCATGATGAAAAGTTGATGATCAACATGGAGAAGAGTATCTTCATGAAAGAGGAACTTGTCTACCTTGTCTTTGTGATTTCAAAAGGTGATTTGAAGATGGATCCAGAAAAGGTGGAGGCTATCTTGTCATGTCCAACACCCAAGTCAGTAGGTGATGTAAGGAGCTTTCATGGTTTGGAAACATTCTATAGGAAATTCATCAAAAAATTTAGTCACATATGTGCACCTATCCTAGACACCATTAAGGGAGGACAAAAGTGTAAGTTTTCTTGATCAAATGAAGTAGATAAATATTTTGAATATCTGAAAAAGACAGTAGCACAACAACCCATCCTTGTTCTACTTGATTTCAATAAGTTGTTCATAGTAGAGTGTGATGCTAGCAATTTAGCCATAGGGGTTGTCTTAAGTCAAGAAGGCAAACCGATGGCTTTCTTTAGTGAGAAAATAAATGTTTCTAAAAGGAAGTATCCTACATATGATTTGGAGTTGTATGCAATGGTACAAGCCTTGAAGAAATGGAGGCATTACCTTTTACCTAAAGAATTCATTGTTTATACTAACAATCATACTCTCAGTTTTTTGAATGGACAAGAGAAGCTTAATCACAAGCATATGAAGTGGGTTGAACATCTTCAAGCCTATGATTAATACTAAGAGGGGGGGGTGAATTAGTATGCCAAAAACCTTTGCACTAAAACACTTACATAGTCTAAAGATAAACCGGTAAAGCAGTCTGAGAATCAAACCAGTTATCACACATACAAACCAAAATGTGAATAAAACATTCACCCACAAAAGCAATACAACCATAGCACAAGATATTTGATGTGGAAACCCAACTGGGAAAAACCATGGTGAGATGGAACTCACAAGTCACTATCTACAGAATAGAAACCAGACCGGTTAAGGTCTTACAATGTTCTTCACCAGAACAGTTCCTGTTAGGAATCTCAATCTCTGTTAGGAGATAAGTCCGATTAAAGACTACCTTGTTAGAGGATTTTAGATTCACATGTGTGAACCACCTTGTTAGAGGATTTTACAAAGGCTTTGAGACCTACTCGGTTAAGGGCTACAAACTTTTCAAAGATGTGAGTAATCAACAAGTGTTTGATCTATCTACTAGCACAAATTGCTTGGTTAGATCCAGTATTGCTCACAGCTAATGCATTCCAGCATTACTTCAGTCTCCTCTATCTCTCTCAGTAACAACTCGATCTTCTCTGATAAGATTGCTCTAAACTTCCACCTTAAACCCTAGCTCAACATAAACCCTATTCGCAACTTCTTCAACAACTTAAAAAACCTAGACATGATGTCCTTTTAAAGGAATCTGATTTCATGTCGGTCCAATAGGATTACATTACAATTTCCTAGGTTCAGTGAATCTAGACATACTCAGTAACACAACACAAGAATCACCGTCAATGTGTCGGCACCGTCAAACAATCGGTGGATTGGTAACTCATCACAGAGTGTTACCGGTTCATACAAAATGTCAATTGCCGATTTGACAAGAATGAAGACTGGTAAGAATGTGTTGTGTTGCTTTGCTTCCTCATACCGCTTGTGATTTGTGAACCGCTTGGGGTCGACATGCCACTTCAGATCGGGAAACACATTCTACAAAATCACCACTAGTCTAAAGACTAGAATACAACATATCGGTCGGAACAAATACAGGTTGAGCATGAGCTCGTACATATAAAGGGGATCTCAATACAAGTGTGTGTCCATCAATGACAATCACAACATACACATAAAAAATGCCAACAATCTCCCCCTTTGGCATTGATGGCAACACTTAGGAAAATAAAATTTTGACATCTAAGTGTTTTACAACAAAAACTTGCCATTAACAAAATTGCTCCCCCTAAGCATATACACTATCCCTTAATCAACAGAGTGTATAGCAATTTGCATTAAGAGCATAATCATCAGAGCATATAGCATATATCAAAATTTCAAAATAGATACTTCTCCCTCTAATATACTTCTCCCCCTTTGCCAACAATGACAAAGTACCGCTGCAAAAACCTGTTTCCATATATATATAAAAGAGTTTATGACAATAATGAATAATACTTGTCAAAAACCGCTTTGCAGTCCTGCAAAAATTGTTTCATGGAGAGAGACCAGGACTCTAGTAGGGAGGTTTCCACTTCCTTCTCTGTCTGCATTTGTGATACCTGCTCCTCCATGGCATTGATTGTGCTCAGTTCTTGGGTGATTGTCAGTGCATCTAGGTTCAGATAGCATTTCTGGAGAATTTGCAGTCATGGAAGTAATATTAGTTGAAGTTCCTGCAAATCCCTAGACCTTGTGCTGATCTCTTGCTCTATCTTGGCTAACTGGATCTGGAACCGGTGAATGGTTTGCCCATATGCTACAAAGGAATCGTAAGGAGTCTTGAATGTGCTTAAGTAGGACTGTAAGTCCGTTTGAAGCTGTTGCTTCTTGGTGAGCACATCATCATAGAACAGATGAGGTTGACAGATTTTGTTGAGTAGCAAGTTTCCCTCATCCAAAGCACTCCTTATGTCCTTTTGATCCTTTGATAGTTCAGTCCTAAGCTCATTCAGTTTCTTCACCAGAGCAACATTAAGAGCCTTTTGGTGCTCTTTCTTCACATTGGCCTCAGCTGCTTCTTCTAGGCTCTGCACCTGATCATCCACTACAGTACATAGAAGTTTGAGTTGTGCTAGTGATGAATCAGTGTTAGGAAGATTAGTACCGGGGATTAAACCGGTAAGTGTGTCTACAGCTGCCTGAATGATGTCTTGTTCCTTTTTTCTTCGAATGATCTCAAGGTTCTCTTGAGAAACCTTGATGCTCTGCAGAAGGTCTGACTCACTTGCAAATTGGAGATCGATAGGACTAGAAAGATCAACCGGTGAGGGTTGACTTCCAGTTGCCTTCGGAGTCTCCAACTGAGAGCTTTTTGCCGCTTCACGTTCCTTGGCTTCTTCATCTTTCTTCTTTTCCTCTTCTCTTCTCTTCTCTTCTTCCTTGTCTTCCTTTGCCTTTTTCTTCTCCTCTGCTCTCCTCTTCTGCTCTTCCTGTTCTTCTTCTTCCCCCTTCTTCTTCTCTTCCTCTTCCTTTTTCTTCTTTTCTTCCTCTTCCTTCTTTTCTTCCTCTTCCTTCTTCCTCTTTTCTTCTTCTTCCTTCTTCCTCTTTTCTTCTTCTTCCTTCTTCTTCTTTTCTTCCATTTCCTCTTCTTCTTTCTTTTTCCTTTCTTCTTCTTGCTTCTTATTTTCTTCATCTTTTCTTTTCTCCTTTTCCTCTTTCTTTTTCTCTTCCTCCTTTCTTTGTTTCTCATCGTCATCCTTCTTTTTCTCTTCTTCTTTGTCTTTTGCTTCTTGCTGTGTGTCCACAGCTTGTTCACCACCCTGATCGCCCTGTTTCCCCTGTTCAATTCCCTCAAAAGGTATGTCTTGAGTGACATCTTCTATATCCAGGGCATCGACATCTATGGTGTCAATTGGTTCCTCCACCAGGTTTCCTTCCTCATCAAAAACTTCATCCGGTTTGGAAATAACCGATTCCTTTTCTGCTTGGAGGTTGGCCATTCGAGCTTTTTTATGAGCTGATAGCATGGGCCATGTGTTGATGTGTATCCTTTTCTACATCATCAACCCTCCCTTCCAACAACCAGAGTCTTCTTCTCCTTATGAAGAAGAGACCTTTATTCTGATCTAATACATCAAATAATTCTGAATTTGAGAGTTCGGGGAAGTAATGTGCAAAAACTTTCTCCCTAATCTCTTGTTCCTTTTCAATGGCAATGCGCCATTTGTTATCCAATGCTTTATACAATGAATCTGGTGTCTGAGATTTAATCTCTGATGGTGACCAGTCATTTTTGCATAAATAAAGAATGATTTCCTGTAGTACTTCATCTTTTTCTTCACTATTGAAATCATCATAATAATCAATTAAATCATGAAGTAACTTTCTCCTAATATTCTTTACTATTCTTTGACAATGTGTCAAAGGTTTGTAAGAGGAGATATATATATTTACCGATGCGGATGTTGCCGGTTCATTCTTTTTCACCTTCTGGGTCTGTCTAGCCTTCTTTGGTTGTTCATCAGACTCAGTTTCTTCGGAGTCTGGTTCATTTGCCTTAGTCTTCCTCTTTCTTTCAAAGACTTTTTCTAGTGTTACCTCTGGTTTCTTCTTTGCCGATGACCGCTTGGTCACTCTTGGAGTCTCAGTGGTAGCTGGTGCTGATGCTACAGGCTTAGCTTCAATGGTTCTTCAACCGGTGCGATCCTCTCCAAGTAGGTTCCAGTTCATTTCACATTTGGATCAAGAGGCGAGGCAATAAGGGTTGAAGCATACCCTTCCAGCATGTCAAACGTGACCTCATAGCCCATAGGCTCCACTTCCTCCATTCTAGGTTCAACAGCCTCCATTAGACATTTGTCCACCTGAATAGTGAAACAGATGTCATCTTCATACTTCTTTACTATGTCACCTGAGATTCGCACCCTCTGACTCATCTTTCTTTTGAACTCATCAAAGTATTTGTTTAGTATCTTAGGGTAGCCGGTTCCAATGCCTTGCACACTTTACTTTATCTACTTGGTTACCAGTTGGTCAGGGGACCACTGGACATCTCCTACACCCGGAAAGTAGCCTTGGAAATAGAAAAACAACCCTACCAGTAGTTGTCCAAATTTAAATCTCAGTGAATTGTCCTTTTTGATTTTCTTGAGATTTAACAGGATTTGCCTTTGCATACCGGTGCATAAGTCAAATGATTTATCCTCTATAATCATCGGGTAAGTAGCATTTACCGCTGCCGCAGATACATAATTAATCCTACTGGCCGAGAATGTCTTGTAGCCTATCACCATGTAGGCGTATTTTACCAGTTCATCCTTGATAGAATTAACTGTCATACCTCGTGAATCACTTGTCAAACTGGTGAGCTTGGTCATTTCCATTTTGCTTACCATTCTCAGGGCTGGCACTTCCCCTGTGTTGCAGAAACCGGTGACTGCATGAATTGCTTCAGGCGTGATATCATGCGTTCTCTCCAGGTACATCTTGTCACCATGGACTCTGCTCAAGATGATTCTGATGTGATCCTCTATGAAATCTTCTTGGAAAATACACCGCATTATGGAGTTTCTTCTTCTCTAAGATACTGAACTTCGATTTGATCCTTTTGTCCTTTCCGTAAAATAGACCTAATTGAGTATGAATGGCTAAGGACCCTAGGTCTTCTATCTTGCAATCAATATAGTCTGAAATTCCTTCTTCGACTATGACTCCAGTTGGGACTTGTGACAAAGCATTATACTTGGACTTCCTCTGAATGAAATTTTCTGACTCAATGGATGTGCTTGAACTGGTATGAGATGCGGAAGCCATTGAAGAGTATTTCAAGAACACGAAAAATACCTTTCAAACACGAATTTAGGGCTTCCTAATTCTGCTTTGCTTCGCTCTCCGTCGGATGCCAAATCACCGCTTTGAGTTCTCCACTGCCGATTGCAAACTATATTTGAATCTCTTTCAAATATCTCCAATTCCTTGAAATCTAAGCTCAAATCGCCTTCTCTTTGCTCTGCACTTGAAAACTTTCCTTCGCTCGAAAATCAGATAGTGAGAAATGATTTGAAAATTGCATTTATACATGTCTCTCACCTACCATCATTAATGCTCCTATATTAGGGTGTAAACCCTAATTTGCCTCTTTACCGTTTCCTGTCTTCTGCCAAGTGACAGGTGTAACATACCAATTAAGGTCTTTTACCAGTGTTAACCAGGGGTTTGAAATCATTTTGCCATTTGCTCCCCCTAAGCCTTTGAGGCTTAGCTTGCTGGTTCCGGTATTTCCACACTGGGTGCAGAAACCGGTTCCTCCTCCAATAATACTGGTTTCTTCTTCCATATTTTCTTCATTTCTTCTTGAACTTTTTCAACCTCTATTTCTCCTTCTTGAGTGACCGGTATATCATCAGATATACTTTTTTTGCTTCTGCAGAATCTTGCAATGTGACCCAGTTTGTTGCAATGATAGCAAACAAGTCCAGGTGCTTTCCAAGGTCCATTGTACATGTTTTCATTCTTCCCTCTGCATGTTGCAGCAGTGTGACCATGACCATGACAGATCATACAACTTTCTCTCCATCCAGTTGTTGCTTGATGACCACCACTTCTTGACTGATGATTGAAGACATTAAACCGGTTGTGGTTCCGGTTCATAAAAGATTCAAGACTAGTTCCTTTGGTCCTCTGAGGATATCTTCCAGTGTTATCCATTACAGACCTGCATTCAAATGCTCTATGCCCAAACTTGTTGCATGCATAACAATGACCATTGAACTTATTGGATCTAGGTACATTGTTGATAAAATAAGGAAAATTATTGTAGGCTTTGCTCCTACATACATTAGCAGTGTGTCCTTCTTTAAGACAGTTAAAGCAAACAGGTTTGAATTTTTGCTTACCTTTTCCTTTGAGTGTCGGTTTCTTCTTTGATGCTTCAGCATTTATTCCTGAGGATTCTCCTTCCTCATGTCTAGAAAAACCAAGACCATTGGTATTCTTTGCTGGTCTAGATGACTCAAGCTTTTTCTCTAGCCTGACTGCACTATTGCCAAACTTAGCTAGTATCTCCTTTGATTCAAAGAGTTCTTTGGAAATAGCAGCGTTTGTCTCCATAAGACTTGCATTTTCAGAGATGGCAATGTTCAGTTCTCCTTGCATGTCTTCTTTCTCCATTCTATTCTCATGAAGGCGAGCAGTTAGTGCACTAATCTCATGTTTCAACTTGGAGATCTCATGATCTCTGTCTTTTACCAGATCTTCAGCTTTTCTTCGGTTCTCAAGCTCTTGGCTAAACCAAATAGTCAGTCCTTCCAACTCCTTTCTCAAATTGGAGTTTGAATCATTCATCTTATTCACTTCAGCAATCATAGCTTCCATGTTAGCTTCATCTTCAGAACTACTTTCAGATAGTTCCATCAGCCTCTCTGCATGTTCTCTTCTTTTTGCTTGAGATGCCTTGTATTTGACCACAAGATCATCATAGGCTTGCTCAGACTTAGTGAGCCGTTGAGTAAGTTCCGTCAATGTGTATTCCCCCATATCTCTTTCCAAGTGGTTAAACTTATAGAAAGGTTGGCTCTGATACCAATTGATGAATACTAAGAGGGGGGGGGTGAATTAGTATGCCAAAAACCTTTGCACTAAAACACTTACACAGTCTACAGATAAACCGATAAAGCAGTCTGACAATCAAACCGGTTATCACACATACAAACCAAAATGCGAATAAAACATTCACCCACAAAAGAAATACAACCATAACACAAGATATTTGATGTGGAAACCCAACTGGGAAAAACCACGATGAGATGGAACTCACAAGTCACTATCTGCAGAATAGAAACCAGACCGGTTAAGGTCTTACAATGTTCTTCACCAGAACAGATCCTGTTAGGAATCTCAATCTCTGTTAGGAGATGAGTCCGATTAAAGACTACCTTGTTAGAGGATTTTACAAAGGCTTTGAGGCCTACCTGGTTAAGGGCTACAAACTTGTCAAAGATGTGAGTAATCAACAAGTGGTTGATCTATCTACTAGCACAAATTGCTTGGTTAGATCCAATATTGCTCACAGCTAATGCATTCCAGCATTACTTTAGTCTCCTCTATCTCTCTCAGTAACAATTCGATCTTCTCTGATAAGATCACTCTGCACTTCCACCTTAAACCCTAGCTCAACATAAACCCTATTCACAACTTCTTCAACAACTTAAAAAACCTAGACATGATGTCCTTTTAAAGAAATCTGATTTCATGTCGGTCCAATAGGATTACATTACAATTTTCTAGGTTCAGTGAATCTAGACATACTTAGTAACACGACACAAGAATCACCATCAATGTGTCAGCACCGTCAAACAATCGGTGGATTGGTAACTCATCACAAAATGCCAGTTGGTAACTCATCACAGAGTGTTACTAGTTCATACAAAATTCCGGTTGTTGGTTTGACAAGAATGAAGACTGGTAAGAATGTGTTGTGTCGGTTTGCTTCCTCATACCGCTTGTGATCTACGAATCGCTTGGGGTCGACATGCCGCTTCAGACTGGGAAACACATTCTGCAAAATCACCACTAGTCTAAAGACTAGAATACAACATACCAGTTGGAACAAATACCGGTTGAGCATGAGCTCGTACATATAAAGGGGATCTCAATACAAGTGTGTGTCCATCAATGGCAATCACAACATAAACATCAAAAATGCCAACAGCCTACACATTCACCATTAAACACAAGAAGGGGTAGGCCAATGAGGTGGCAGATGCATTAAGTAGGAGGGTGTTTATGGTGCAGGAGATTTAATTATAGAGTGTGGGGATTGATTCCCTCAAACAAATGCACAAAGATGATGAAGATTTCAGTGAGATATATGAGGTTTGCACTAAATTTTCATATTCCTATAATTCTGATTATTCTGAGTTTTTGTTGCACTAGGAGTTGTTGTTGAAAGGGAGTCAGTTGTGTATCCCTAAATACTCCATGAGGGAGAAAATTATCAAGGAAAAACATTGTGGCAGTTTGTTGGGTCACTTTGGACTTGATAAAACATTGGAATAGGTGAAGTGGTTCTATTTTTGGCCCAAGCTACAATCAGATGTCAGGAAGTTTGTTGAAATTTGCAGCATATACCAGAGGGCTAAGGGAACATCATCAAATGCAAGCTTATATCAACCACTCCCTATTCCTTGTAGGCCACAGGAGAGTATCAACATGGATTGTTTTGGGTCTTCCTAGGACTCAAAGAGGTTTTGATAGAATTTTTGTTGTGGTAGATAGGTTTAGTAAGATGGCTCACTATTTGCCATGTAAATGTACTAATGATGCTTCCCATATTGTTGGCTTGTTTTTCAAAGAAATTGTTTGAATCCATGGTTTTCCTCTCAACATTGTAACTGACAAGGACTCTAAGTTTATGGGTCACTTTTAGCATACATTGTGGAAGAATTTGAGGACTCAACTATCCTTTACATCAGTATATCACCCTCAGACTAATAGCCAAACTAAGGTAGTGAATAGATCCTTGGGAAATCTTCTTAGATGTCTTACAAAGCATCATGGAGAAGCTTGTGATATGATAATCCCTCAAGCTGAATTTGCTTGTAATGATTATATCAAAAGAAGAATAAGAAGAAGCCCTTTTGAGGTGGTCTATGGGATTCATCCAAGGGGTATTATTGAATTAAGGGACCTACAAGGATTGGAAAGGAGTGCTTAAGGAGATAATTTTGTATTGGCTATGAAAGACATACATGATAGGGTGAGAGAAACCCTTCACAAGAACACTGAAAAGTACAAAGAGAAGGATAATGAGAAGAAGAGGGATGTGTAGTATAGGGTAGAGGACTTGGTGATGGCACACCTGAAAAGAGTGAGACTCCCTAAAGGGCAGCCAACTAAGTTTCTCATAAAGAAGATTGGACCTTGCCGGATTGTGCATAAATTTGGTTCTAAAGCCTATGAGATTGAACTTCCTTAATGCTTGGGAATATATCCTATTTTCAATGTTTTAGATTTGTTTCCTTAGAAAGGTGATGTTGCAGGTTCAGATGTAGGTTTGCAATCAGATGGAGATGAAGGTTGGGTGAAGGATCTTCCACATAGCCAACCCTTGAAGTTGGAGTGCATCTTAGACACCAAGGTGGTCAAGAAAACTAGAAAGAAGACCTACAAGGAGTACCTTGTCAAATGGAGTAGCCTACTTTCTAAAGATGCCACATGGATGAATGAAGATAACATTCTGAAGCATGGTACCTTTGTTGTTGATCTGGTCCCTCAAGGGACTTGAGTTTTTCTATTCCCTAGGAGTATGGTGTAGGAGAACCTAGTGACTCAAAAGGATTTTATCTTTTGGTTTTTGTGTTGTTTCATTTTATTATGATTTAATAAGGTTCATTGGACCAATTCATAATTTTATGTCAATTATGTAAGGCATTCATGCCATTTTGGGCTTTGTAACCTATTAGGACCTATTTGGTCAACTAGTGGTCAATGGTCACCCAAAGGTGTCAAAATGGGTGAAATCAATGTATTTAAAATATTTGAGCCACATTTGGCCTATTGTAATTATTTTTATGATTCTAGGTGAGTCTGATAGGTTAGAGTGAAAAGTTGTCAACATTGCAAAAGTTGCATGACAATTTTTGCATTCTTGATGACAATTTTTTTTTTT
Organism: Cryptomeria japonica; assembly: GCF_030272615.1. Lineage (NCBI taxonomy): Eukaryota > Viridiplantae > Streptophyta > Pinopsida > Cupressales > Cupressaceae > Cryptomeria > Cryptomeria japonica. Next base: position 715,067,626 of record NC_081408.1, on the reverse strand, counting down.
TTGAAAAAGGTGGTTGCCAACAATCATAAGGTTCAAATGGTGGTTATGATAAGTTGGAAGGATGTATGTGGTCTATATAAACCTCTCTCAAACCAAGAGGAAGGTTGCTGATGTCATTTTTGGTGATTGGAATACAAAACTTCACTGTTTCCTTGCAGATTTGATGTAAAACACATGTTGCAGACCTTATATCTTCTTTATATGGATTATTATAAAAGATAACTATATTTAATTTTCTAGTGGTTTCAAGAATTTTTATACAAATTTGAGTGAGATTCGTCCATTTTTCTAAAATCAGGTCTGAAAACCCTCATTTCCCTAGGGTTTTGTACAAAAATGTCAATAACTTGACATTCCCCATTCCAAATTTCATGCAACTTGGGTAAATGTCAGGTCCATATATTTATTTTAAGATTCCAAAATTTTTAGGGGCAGTCATGGATGTAGGAGTGATTTTCATGAATTTTTAACCTGGTATCTCTATGTGAAAGGTTATCAATTTTTTGTTATTTTGAGTGTTGGGCAGAATTGGAGATATTTGGACCCCAAATGATTGTGTATTTGGTGGATAGAGAAAAATTACGATGTTTTCCAAGTGGTGGCATGTTGATTTGAATCATTTTGAGGGTACTTGCTTTGTAAAAGTGACCTAATTGGGGCTCTAGGCCTAGTAGGTCAAATTTACACTTTGGGGGTAGGGCCGAAATTAAAAAAATCAGAAAATGTAGAAAAGTATAGAAAATTCAAAAATGCAGAATATACTTGTAACGGTCGCATTGTTTTATTCCTGTTTGCACTGAAATGTGTGTGCTCATGCTGAAACAAGTTAGTACAAACAAAGCAGAGATTCAAAAATTCAAAAATTTAAATAATGAGCGGGAATCTAATAGAGCGCCTACACTATTTCCAGAGTGCTCACACTGAAGTGAGATTTTTAAAATAAAAATGGATAACTAGACAAATACAAACTATTTTTTTTGGTTTTTTAAATTTTCTGCTTTCTTTAGTATGTTTTTAAGTACTAATTATACAATGAAAAATAGAGAATAGAAAAATGCAAGTGAGGAAACTAAATATGATGATGTTGTTGGTAGACGCACTATTCCTGTAGTGCTCGTGTTGATCTGTAGGCCTGCAAAACAGGTAGGTTAAAAATTTAAATTTTAAATCTTATGTGTTAAAGCATGTTTGCTCACACCAAAGTATCTGCCACTCGTGTTGAATCCAAAGCGATCGCACCAATTTGTAGTTGCTCGCACTGTTCCCACACCTGTGACTAAAAATTCACAAAAACTCCAAAAAAATGTTAAATTTAGGGACGTGGGTCCCATCGGGCATGCCAAAGTGAAGAGGGTAAAAATCAAAAAGGGTAGATTCAATGGTTAATAAACAAATCAAAATACAATAAAAACCATTATACCTTACTAATTTACCTTCTCCTTCGGATTGAACTTTTGATTAAGCCAAAGATGCATCCCTCCTTGACTTGATTGGATTGGCTCCTTGTTTTAATGTCATTAGATCTCCAAATGTGCACAAAGGATGATAAAATGGATGAAGGGTGGATGGATTGAGAATTGGATGGATATGCAAGATGAGATTGCTAAAGGACTAAGTTTAGGATGATTGGGAAGTTTGCAAGAGTTGGGGTGTTATGGATGATTTCTTAACTCAAATGGGTAGCATGAACTTGGATAACTTGGAGACAAAAAATGAAGGAATGGAGTCTCCAATTTATAGAAAGAGAAGGAAGGAAATGAAGGGCTAGGATTGATCCAAGATGGAGGGTCAAGATTGCATGTGAGCCCACACAAGGATCAAGGGAGATTGACAAGATAAGTGTGGAGTCCAAGAGATATTTCATAAAGGCATTTCTTGTCTCCACACTCCTCAAGGTTCATTGGGAAGGCTTCCCAATGCACCTAGGGAAGAGAAAAGGAATAAAATATTCCTTGAGTGATGAGGAGAAGGAATCAAAAATTTCTTAAAAGAATGCTCATAGGGATTGGAGGAATAGAAAGGAATTAAAAATTCCTTAGGTGAAGGGATACCTAGAGGAATGTGAGATTTTGAAAATCTCACATTCACCTAGGAAAATGACATTTAAGGAAGGTGGGTGAGTGAGGGGACAAGGAGTTGACTTTGTGGCTAATCATAAGAATTAGCCACTAGTAACTCATTAGAGGATAGATTAGAAGAATGATTAGGTGGGATTAGGGCAAGTGGGATTTGTAGGAGGAATTGATGAGGAGAGAGAATGAGTGGAGGGAATTAAAAATTAGAAGAATAATGATAAGTGAGATTAGGGGTGCTTCTAGAAGAATTAATTAGGTCAATGATGGATTAGGAAAAGGTGATTTGTAGGAATCATCTGGATTAATTAATTAATTAAAGGGGGGATTTAGGAAGAATTAATTTTGGGGACTTTGGAAGAAAAAGAGTAAATTGATTTATTAAATAAATCAATTATTGGACTATAGTGATAATATTAATTGTACTCACATAAATTTGTCCACTTAATTAAATGAATATTTAGTATTTATTTGATTATTTAACCATCAATCAATAATTAATTAAATTAATATTTACTTAATTCATCTTAACCCTCTTCTCCTATTAATTAAATAAATTATTCAATTTATTTGATTTAATTCACTTAACCAAAATCAAACTATTAATTAAATAATTAAATCATATTTGTTTAATTAAATCTTATCTCACGTTTAAATAAATTAATATTTATTTAAATTCCCCCAAAATCCCACCTCTCACATTTAAATAAATTAACATTTATTTAAATCACCTTTATCCTCTACCCACTTGTATTTTCCTACAAATGCAAGTTGCACAACTATTTTAAATAAATAAATAATTTATTTAAAATCCTATTTATCCTCACCCACTTGAAACCTTTAATGGTTTCCCTTAAAGTCTTCAAACTTAATGGCTTCCTTCTAGAGTCTTCTCAAGCCTTTAATGGTTTCCCTTAAAGTCTTCAAACTTAATGGCTTCCTTCTAGAGTCTTCTTAAGCCTTTAATGGTTTCCCTTTAAGTCTTCAAACTTAATGGCTTCCTTCTAGAGTTTAAGCCTTTAAAGGTTTCCCTTAAAGTCTTCAAGCATTTAATGCTTTATCTTCCTTTTTCTCATGTAAATAAATTAAGATTTATTTAAATCCAAAATTCACATTCACATTTAAATAAATAAATATTTATTTAAATATCTATCCAAATACAAATTACACCATTTAATTGAAATAAATGATTTTATTTCAATTGAAAATCCCAAAATTCCTCCCACTTGCATTCTCCTACAAAACTCACTTGCAATCCTAACCCCCTTCTAGATTCTTCTAACCCCTTCCTAATTAGCCTAATCCATCCCCTAAATATTGTCACATTCCTAAGCAACTTCGAGTCACTTCTCAAAGCCCTCAAAGTCTTTGAAAGGCATTTAAGGCTTTAAGTCTTCAAATGGATAACATCTAAAGTTTTACAAACCATTAAAGACTCTTACATAATCATTTATGGTTAACTCACCTTTTACCTTTGGTTAGAGACTTTCCTCTAACTTAACCATCCTTTTGACTCACGGGTCTCTTCAAAGCATTTATTTCTGTGACTAAGGTAACCATTTAACACTTGCACATTCAGTTATCCCTTGGATAAAAGGAATATCCATTAACCTAACCCTAACCCAACCCCCTAGGGTAACCATCATGTCCCCTCAAGCATTCAATGCTCCTTATCTCTCCTCTCAAGCCTCCTGATGGTGACACTTGTCAACATGGGATTGGGTTGAAAGTCTCACATGGATTGAATATCTTTCAATCTTAACCCTTCATTTCCCCATTTCTTCTATAAATAGAACCCTTCTCCTCAAGCAAAAAAGGAAGCATTAGAGTATTGTTGTTATATTGGTATTAGCATAGAGTTTTTTCATAGCATCACTATCTACACTTGCATGGCATTTGTTTATCATTTTCAACCATCTTGAATCTCCATATGGCATCCATGGCTAGTGCTAAAAGTTGAGAGCTACACTCATGTGGAACTTGGAGAGGAGAGGAACAAGGGAGGAGCAACTATGAGCATCTTGATTAGCATTTGGAGGAGTATAGTTTATCTATTCTATGTTTGTATGCTTTCTATTTCATGCTTAATATCTCTCTTGATATGCCTGTTTAGGATAATCTTTTGTTGCTAACACCAACATTTGTTTCTTGTACTCTTGTGTGTGTTGCCATCAAACAGATTTTCTAATCCTTTTTGTAGAGCATCATTAATTAAATTCAATTAATATTGAGAAATAATAGAGATTATCATAATTAATAAATTAATTGTGTGAGGAAATTAAATTAATTAATTAAAAATAATTAATTTAAGTGTCTACAAGTCCTATTTTCCAGTTAACTATCAAATCCATTCCATAGATTTCTAGTCAATCATAGGCTACTTAGATAACATGATAGAACAATGTAACCATAGTTTCCATCAACGACAACACAAACTGATCATCAAGTCATCAAACAACATCTCAACTATATCATCACCAACAGTCCTTATACCGGTTCATCCAATAACAGGAAACAAGAAACTTGTGGAGCCTTGGGCATTGATTTCAATGTTCCTTGGCATGTGGCCGACCTTTTCCCATGATCTACACTTCATCCTTTGGATTTTTTGGAGGAATCTCTTGGTAGAGGTCGACCTTGTTGATTTTACATGTTGGGTCTTATTCTTCGGGTTTTGATCCCTTTTTGGGCTGACCGAATCCCTTTAGATCATATATATAATTGTAATTGTGCATTAGAATGTATCAATAGAATAATTAAGTAGCTAAACTGAGCGTAGAAGATAGATCTTAAGATTGGTCTCGATTCTGACCTATTTTGCACTTTGAGCATGCTTTAGCAGGCCTATGAACTGGTTTCTATAACCCGGTTGTTACCGGTCGGTTGTAATCAATTTTCATGAAATAAAAAAAAATTGTTCTGCATTGCCTCCATCATATCTTTGTGTTTCCATTGTGTTTACTCTTTTTGACCGGTCCAAATCGATCTCTATGAGGTCCCTCCTCACCGGTGACTGCTTCACAGAGAGAGATGAATGGAACTGAGAAGGGTCTCCTAATCATAAACGCATCATAAACTGATTTTTACACTTCTTCCACACATATACTTCTACGTCATCCTCAATCAATCCATGCCACAATTCACAAATATGCACATATAATAATATCAACTTATTCACTTAAACACCCAACTAGGTCGGCCATAGACAAAATAAACATAAATTACACTAAGTTGGTTACCATGAGAAACTGCACTAAATATAATCCACTCTAGGAAATAAAGGGGACTAAAACACATCACAATATGTCTTCCTAAGTTAATTCCAATGAACCACACACACCAACACATCCTCCAAAGTTGACATCAAACATAATGTGTAGATAAACAATAAATTATGTTAACCAAACGGCCTAAGAACATTATCCAATGCACATAACTTAATGTAGATATTCACAAGTCATGGTAAGACCCATAACAACACCTTAACTCAACCTCCAATGTGTATTGGGACCAAAAGAGTATAATCCAAATAAGAAAAAACAACTGAGTTGACCATAGACTAACACAACAAATAGTGTCGAACAACATATCATTATAACTTCACTTGAAAAGAAAACCAACACTTAAATATTAACTTTAAAATCAATATGAACATGTCCTCCAAGCTACAACACTTGAAGTAACATTGCAAAGTAATGCAAAGCATTCTTCGAACTAGTCCCGATAGACAACCTCACTGTTAGCAAACTACAACAACCAAATGCAACACCTAAACTGTTGAAGACCTAAAAACATAATAGTGCAACATCCATAGAAGATCTAGACATTAAATCCAAAATAGCAAGCCATCATCTTTCAAAGTAGAGGAATGCATAGCGTTCTCCCAAAAAATATTTACTCTTTCTTATATATTTTTGCTTTCACTATTGTCACCTTCTAGAAATACTACATACTCACTCAATATCACCATCAAACATCACAAAAACATCTAAACACTCATTTTCAGACCATACATACCAAGCAATAATTAGATTGACAACAATGTCCACAATTGCACTAAAAACACAAATGGACAACTACAAATTCCTCTTCATCTTTGTCATTGTTAGGGTTTAGGCAAATCAAGAGAAAACAAAAATTAACAATTATATGCAGATTCAAATACAAAAAGATGAAGAAAAATACATAACACAAATAACACAAAGATTTAACGTGGTTCACCCAAGATGGGATACATCTACAGAACACAGTCGTCCAATATTTTCTTATTATCCAGTAAATTAGTACAACACCATTACAATTCCTTTTACATTCCAGCTAGCTATAAAATGCAATTTTTAGGGCAACATACAAAGTTGGACTTTTTTAGGGTTTTTTCAATGTCGCTTTTTTTTCTCAAAAAAATGGCAAAAAAAAATTCTTAGGGGTTGTGCCCCTAAACCCCCACTTGAGGCCCGACCTGAACCTAAACCCTGGCAAGGATACATTATGAGTATATAGTACTAGCATGATCAGTCACCACAAACCAACAATCTCCCACTTGGAGACTGAATAAGCTCCACACCAAACAATCATCAATACACATACATATGACATCAATGACAACACCATGTAGACTACCATGACAAGATGTTTGACATCAATGAAAACAAAAATTCATGTTTCCAATAGGAATGCTCTTAGGATATTTCCTCCATGTTTTGATGCAATAACATGATAAATCATCATGAAATCCATCTTGTAATCACCATGAAAACATAATTGAAGATGCCTTGTAGCTTTTTTCTCCTTATACTTAGATCCACTCTTGGAGAATAATAACTTTAAAAATTGAATAATAGTATAATAATTATATGAGATGAGATGAGATGATGAAATGAATTAGAAGAGATGTCTTATATAGGGATCTCAAATTAAATTCACCTTTTGGTTGACTTAAAAAGTCATTTTTATATATCAAGGATAGATTTGCAAATGGCAAGACCATCATATTATCCTCCCAAAATTTTAGCCAAAAAGCATTAGTCAACAATGCTAAGCAACATTGGCATGACAAACTAGGCCCAAATTTTTTAGGGTTGTGAGATAATAGGGCCTCGATACCAAAACTATAATTTGTATGAAAAATGATAAAATTTAAGTAGGGGAGAAGGTGAATTGAATCCATATAAGCTTAAGATGAAATAACATAAAGGGAATAGTTAAAATAAGGGCCCAAATAATAATCTGTTGATGTAATAAAGTAAAATAGTTCTGATAATATTGAATTAAATATTAATTCAATACAAGAAAAGGACATATAATGCATAGAGGAATGGAAAAATTAAAATAAGTGTTGTGAGAGTGTGAAATTGGACTCATTGATAAAAGGAGTGTGATATACAATGCTACAGGTCTTAGAAATATTTTTTTTATTTTTAGTTTTTGGTAGGTAGGAATTTAGAAGGTGATTTTGATGATGGGTTTGAAGATGATTGCATGACTTGAAGGAAATTATTGATTAGGAATTTTAATAATGAAGATGATGAAGTGGTGAAGGTTTTTGAATTAGGAGTTGGATCAAGAATCAAGACGTTAGATAATGATTTTGGTTGGATTTGATTTTATACTTAGACTAGGATACATTCCTAATCAATAATCAATTTGATTACCTCCTTGAAATACGATAATTTTTCAAGTAATTATTTATTTGATGATAGGATTTGATTGAGGTATTGATAAATGATGGGTGCCAATTTTTATCCCGAGAAGGATGATTGGATAAACATGATTAGATGGATAGGTGAGATTAAGGATTAGATATAAATATGATTGAGTGGATTTAATTAAGTTTGGATAATATGAAATAATGGGTTTATATTTGTAATGGAGAGGAAATTAAGAATTAGGGTTCTAGATAATAAAACCATTAACTAGCTCAATTAACCCAATTACAATAAAATAGGATTGAACCTAATGGAGCTAGGCTCAATCCTTGTAGGAAAGAGACTGAGATTGTGATTGGACTCAATGGGGTGGTGCATTTGATTAATCCTCTTTCTAAGTTGAATGTTTATAAATTAGGACAAAATAGGTGATTATTGAAGCAATCTGTCAGAAATAGTGAGCTACAGATGTCACACGGAGCCACCAACCTTGATCTAGGAAAAAGTATGTTTTGGATCTATTCCCAAAAGTTTGGGTTGATTTTTTGAAACCAAGTAGTATCAATTTTCCATGGTCCTCCAAATTCTTCGCCTCCAAAAGTAAAACTTTTGTGTTTGCGAATTACGTCGATCTTCCCGATTATAGCTTTGTACCTATTCCTACACATAGAGAAAAGGGGAAATGTGTTGGGAATAGGGGTCCCGATTTGGAATCAACTTTGAATGAAATAATGTAAATACTAAAATACTTATTTAAGGAAATATACCTTAGATCTATAATTGTTGTTGATGATGCGATTCTCTTTGAATGAAATCACAAATGTTGTATGAAATGGAATGGCAAACACATGAACATGAAAAACCCTAATCACACACATGTGCTTGCATAAAAAATTGACATGACTTTTCTCCACAATGCTTGATGATGAATATGTAGCCTTGAAGATCTTTGAAAATGCTTTCTAATGAATGCTTCACAGATGCATGAATATTAGGATATGCTAGCTTATGTCAAAGAATTGATATTATGTCTTTATATAGCAGTTTCTAGGTAAATTACTGATTAGGCCAACCTCCAATGGTCATGTATAGCCTCGAGGGTCAAATCTTGGTAGGGAGACATAGCACCTATCCCATTTCAAATTGGGGCCTCTTTGAGGGAGACCATGGCATTTTAGGGAGCCATGGTCCAAACCAGGATGTACAACGCCTTGGTCCCACTACAAAAGGGACTAAAATAGGGTGCCAGGGAGGTGGGTACCCCTCTGTGGGACCTACAATAGGTTGTACATGGCATCATAGTCGGCTAATAAGCACAAATCAAACCTAGAGAGGGGATGGGGATAGAACATGCTAAAGTAGGAGCACAAACATGAGGTGTAAATTGTATCAGTGATAATTTGCAATACTACAAAGATCAAATTAAATGATTTAAATTAACTTTAGATTGGATCTTATTGATATTTTGATGATGTGATTGAGTATCTATGGGGTATGATTAAGGTGATAGTAGACTTTGGTGAAGTTAGGCCCTTATAAAGCTCAATGATGAGATTGATTTGGATTATAATATGATGAAATAAGACTATTAGGATGGGTTAGAGGAATGATTGGACTAGTGGGGGTACCTATTATGCCCCTAACCCTAAAGTGTGTATTGTGTTATGATTAGTTAGCTTGTGGCTACCTAAACTCTTAAATAAATTATAGAATTATCATTATAATCATATAAATGTATTTAGGTAATCCTAGAAGTCATATTTAAGTATCTAAGTGGTCCTAGGTGGTATATAAGGCATAACATCGTATAATAGGAGGTGTAGGTTAGTTATCATCATGTTGAGTATTGAGTTCTTATTGAAGACTATTGTAGGTATCTCTCTCCAAGTGGCTTAGAGGATTGCCCCCTTGAAGTGGTATATTATTGTCAATTATTTGTAGCATATTTCAAATTATATTATTCTTGTGCAAATTATTTCATTACAAGTGCTATCATAGCATGACCTTGGCACCATGAGGGCAAGGCAATTCTCTTCAAAATTGGAGGTCATTTTGGAAATAGAATATCTTTCAAATTTGTGTGAATTTTTATTTTTTTAATTTTTAAATGGTTTTTGAAGGACATGTTGAAATACCTTTAGTCCAATTTTTAGACAAATTGAAGCATAATTGAGTGAGTTATTGTAGAATTAGGGTTTTTACCCTATTTTTGTAAACATTATAGCTCATAGAAACAAAAGAAGAAGCAGAAGAAAAGAAAAAAGGAGATGAAGAAGAAGAAAAAGAAAAAAGTTAGCATTGAGGACAATGCTTTTGTAAAGAGGGGGGGAATGTTATGCCCCTAACCCTATAGTGTGTATTGTGTTATGAGTAGTCAGCTTGTGGCTACCTTAACTCTTAAATACGTTACTTATATATGTATTTAGGTCATCCTAGAAGTCATATGCAAGTATCTAAGTCAGCCTAGGTGGTATCCAAGGCATAATATGGTATATATAGGAGGTATAGGTTAGTTATTATCGTCATGTTGAGTATTGAGTTCTTATTGAAAATGATTGGAGGTATCTCCCACAAAGTGGCTTAGGAGGTTTCCCCCTTGAAGTGGCATATTATTGTAAAGTATTTGTGGCATGTTTCATATTATATTATTTTTGTGCAAGTTATTTCATTGCAATATCTTTGATTAAATTTGATATTAGGTTTGTATGATTAAGGTGATGTGTTGGATGGATTAGTTTAAGGATTAAGCATAGAATTTATATTAGATGATTGATTGGATAAATGATTTAATTCTCTACAAACCATTAAAGAGGGATGGGTATAGGGATTTGAATGATTAGGATGAGGTGGATTTGAGGATTATTAATTGGATAGGGTTCTTGACTTTAGCAACATTTGAAAACAATCAATTTCAATCAACATTCAAAGGCATGCAAGTGAGTTTAGATTTTAAGGATTTAAATTTCAAGGGGTTACATATTTCTTGCTAATGAATATACTCTAAGCACAATAACAACCCATGATTACTTATGTGGGAGTATTAATCCTCGTAGGCCTATAGATATATCAACTTTGAGAAGGTAGTGTTGGCTCTTATTAAGGATATTAGAGTGTGGGGAAATAATCCTTTCCTATACAATATGGCACATGGGAGGATTACAAATTTCTACCTATATCCTATTACTATCATGTCATATTGCTGCATTGTGATTAGCTTCTTGTGACTAACTTCTTATTGATGCACTAAACAAATTCCTACCCATGGCCTACTACTATCATGTCCTATGGGTGCATTGCAATTTTATTCTTATGGCTAACTTCTTATTGATGCACTAAAATAAAGGATGGGTAATTGTCTTAGATGAAATATAGTTGGTAAGGTATCCTTGATATACCCTAAGGATATGTGAGGCCCTATTTCATGAAAATGAAAGAGAAATATGTTAAAGAGTTGAGAGGAGAGGCTAACCATATTTTATATTTTTCTTTACCAAATGTATAAATTTATTTGGATTATCCTAAATGATAATATTCTACTTCCAAGAGGTGTGCCTTTCAATTTGTAAGGAAGTTAAGGTAGTGGAAAAACTTCTTACACTAACCTTGAGAGGACAGTTATGCAATTTTTTTAGATCTTTATAATAGTTATAGAAACTTAATAGAAATAAACATCAATAGCATGCATATCACAACATAGTGATTTACATGGAGAAGACCCCTTCAAGAGAAAAATCCCACACTCCAAAAGCCGCCCAATATATTAGTCAAAAATCAACAATAGATTACAATATACTTGCAGAGCTAGCTTCTCATAGTTTTATCACCAATGAAGATCAAGAGGCAACTTAACAACTATCCTACTATTAGAATACATCACAATACTCAGTCACAATACAATATCCTCATAAAATAGGTTTGTCTTTTAGGGAAAATGAAGCACACAAAAATATTCATCGTTAGATCTATGACCTAATGATAAATGTTCAAGATCTACAATAATAAATTATAGAGAAAATATGGCTAGATATATAATTTAATGATAACATACTCCCCCTTGCAACCCCCTACATCCATTTGTCAATAGTAACCTATTATTATTGCAAGGTTGACTACTAAAAATTGACCCTTTGGATTAGTAACTTTCAAAATGTTAGTTGTTGTTGACCTCTCCTTAAGTTGTTTTAATGCTACAACAATCTATCTTCAAATATGATTGCATAAGTGATTATGTAACGAATTATCATGTTATTGCATCAACACCTGGAAGACTTGTCTAAAGAGCATTACATCACCCCCGTTATCAATCCTAAGGTATAATCCTATCAATTTAGTATTTGAATCTAATTTAGCCTCTATAAAACTAGGGGTAAGCTCTCTTTTTACATCATCATTGTTGTTGTCAAGGTGGGAACACCAACATAGGGTTTGACTTAGGGAAGACCCTATATGAAGCAGACACTTTTTCTCTTTTCATGTATAAAGATACAAATCCAACGACCGAGAGTTATAGAATTGTGTAGAGAAGACAGTGATAGATAGCCTCATACATAGTATAAGTGAAAACCCCTATACCATTCTGAATTTCTCCAATGTCTAATACTTTTAAGCTAATTTTTGGAGAGACATATCTACAAATCCAAAATTTTGAACCCTCTACTAACAAAGACACCCTCAGACTAGGCCACCTTGTGTTAGAAGCATGAGCTTGTATGGTTCTCATTGATGTCAAACCTGGTTATCCAGATGGATATTAGTCTGAATATGCTTTGTCGGATATTGGTTATCTGGATAGAGTTTGGTTTGGATACTCTTTTGGTGTTGGTATTGTCATCCTATATTCAGGGTGGTCTAGAATGCTTTTGGTGCCCTCTGAATATGTTGTTAATTACATTGTAGTTTAGTGGATCGTGTTCTTTTGTTCTGGATATTTGCTAGAAGATTTATTGAGATGATTATTTGGGTCTCACTTTGGTTTGTGGAGATCTGTATGGAGTATTTTTCATTGGAAATGATTAAATGGCTGATTGGTTGCTTATATCTACTCGTTATGTTTTGTAATGACTTTTGGGATATGTGCTAGCATATGCAGATTGTTGGATTGTTCATGGAATAATGTATTATGATATTTTTTGGTTCCCTCTTTCTCCTAGAGTGGAATAATATAAGTATTTTTGGTCCAAGTGGCTTATTTTGTGTTTGGCTGACCCTTGATTAGGATTTCAATATTGTATCTCATATATAAGTTGTGTAGAATGATGAATTGGGTATGGATAATAAGTGAATTGTGTGTGAATTGTATGTGAATGATTTGCAAATATATTTGAGTTTGTGGGGATGTGAAAGTCAGATTGGGAAGAGCTTTGATGTTGATATATTTTTCCAAACAAAGTGTTGTGATAGTAGAGATTATCATATATGTTTTCCATGTTATTGGCTTGAATATTTTTTAAGGACAATTCCATGATTAGGAGAATCCTTCTCATTTTCAGTTCAAATATTTCATTCGTTATTGATTGACAGTGAGTCCTTCGATAGCAGTTTGTAACTTGTCTTAAAGAAGTGTTCTCCAGCTACACAAATCCTTTTGTATCTTGCATAAGGTAGTGAACCTTATTTCTAAAAGTCCTTCAAGTATTGGTGCTCCTTGGATATAAAGCTAAAATTTTGTAAACATAGTTATTCATATTGTGAGTTAGATTCTCACTGTGGTTTTTTCCTGATTAGGTTTTAGCACATAAATCTAATGGTCATGTGTTTGTATTTGATGTGTTGATGGTTAAAGTTTTGATAGTGAATATGTTAGTTGATAAAAAAAAATTAATTTCTAGAATGATTCTCCCCCCCCCCCCTCTGAGTCCTACTAGGTGTTCAAAAATTAGTATCAAAGTGAGGTTCCTATTTGGAAAGCATAACCACTTGAGGTAGATCTAGAAATGGCATAGGACCTTCATGTTAAAGATCCAGTGTTTGATGGAACAAACTACAATTATTGGAAGGAAAAAATGGAATCTTATTTGGAAGCATTATAGAATGGAATCTAGGAGATTATCCAGACTGGTTATCCACAACCTCCTAATGGGTCATCAACTCTGGATGAGATTAAGGTTCAAGAGACAAATGTGAAGGGTAGAATAATTATTATCAGTTGTCTCAGTGATGAAGTATTTGGCAAAGTCAAAGGAATGAAAGAAGTTAAAGGAATCTAGAATAGGTTGTGTTATGCATATGAAGGTGATCCAAACACTCGGAAAGAAAGACTCTTGAACTTGAAGTAGAAGTTTGAAGGTTTTAGAATGGTTGATGATGAAAGCATTGAAATCTATATACATAGAGTAAATGATATAGTGGAAGATATTTGAGTTGTTGATGGAGTGTTTGAAGAAAGTGATGTCATCATAAAGATCCCGTTTACATTGAAAAAACCTTACAAAGCGAATAAGTGTGCAATTGAAGAATGTCATGACTTGAACAACTACACAATTGATCAGCTTATTGGTACATTGTCTACCTATCAGACTAGTGAGATGGAAGATATAAAATCTTATTAAAGAGAAGTCGTGTTCAATGTTTCAAGAATATAAGGAGACAAACCAAAAACTAGTGAGAACATGGATGAGATTCAAGCAAACTTTGTAAGAAGACTAAATCAAGGAACTGGAAAGTATAAAGGTAAGTTTCCCTTGAAATATTTTAATTGTGGAAGAATTGGTCATTATGCTTCTAAATATATATATAAAGAAGATTACAGAAAGTCTGAGGATGATGAAAAGAAAAGTAGGCATAGAAGTGTAGCATCCTAAATTGTATTTGTTGAAGATCGTTGGTCATTTCTGCTGCTAAGATATGTTGTTGTCATTGATGTCAACATATTCTTGTGATTTTCTCTGGTGTGTTTGGGAAGATCTTATGATCTGGTTTCGTAGTTTTGTTTTGTTGATCACTTTTTTTGAAGAGTTCAATATTTCCTCTGATATATTTTGGTGTGATCAGGTCTTTCTCTATGATTTTGGGATATTGTTTGGAATGATCTTATGTATCTTCATTTTAGATGGGTCGTGATTTGATGCTCCGTAAGTTATCTTTCTTCATGACAATTGCTGATTGGTTGTGTTCTTGAGCTTTCAGACGTTGACAGATGAAGATTTGATAAGTGGTGTTTCCGTAGATACTCCAAATGATTCTAATGTGCTTGTTGGTATTTCCTAGTCGTGTCCTATTTGTTTTGGTGATCCGCATTGATTGTTGTGAGAGTTTTTGGTGGTTTTAATGAACTGGTGATGATTTTTGTGTTATGCGGTTTATCTTGGCATGATTTTCGGTGAAGCTGAGTGTTTGGGAATTTGATTTAGGTCCATGTTATGTCATGTAAATTATTATATTTATCTAGTGGTCAATCTTTGTATGGTGTGATGTAATTTTGTAATTATGAGATTAGGGTTTAGCTGACCTTGTTGTCAAGGTTGATGATTTGTATATATAGGTGATATAATCATGTAATTTAGGTATCAATTGAAGTGTATGCATTATTAGAGAGTGGTATATGTGTGATCAAGTGATTCATATTTTAGTGTTGTGATTGAGGAGAGATTGGTGTTACTAGGAAGAAAATTATGCTTAATCAGAACTATAATTAGGCATTTGGAGATGATATTCTTTCAGTTCATTTCTTCCAGATTGTAGTCTAAATATTATTGTAAGTCGGTGCAACTTCCCTGAGGGTTGTAGCCTTCTGAGCATATATCTTTTGAGCAGTGAGCTCTAGGCAATGTGCCTAAATACATGTGCATTTCCCATTGTAATATTTTCATATACTACTGCAGATTATCATCTTACTATGGGTAGGTTCCCACTATGGTTTTTCCCTTAACTGGGTTTTCCACATCAAAATCTTGGTGTTGTGTGTTGTGCTTTCAATTTTCTTATCTTTTTTTGTTACTCCCATTTATCAGATCTGTTTTTGTGATTAAGTTTGGTGATCTAGTGAAGACTAATTCTTCCTCCCCCATCTCAGTCTTCCTTCTTTGTTGCTTCTAATAATTGGTATCAAATTAGATCCTCTGGTAGAAGGTTAACAACTTGAGGAGATTCAGGATGACAGCTCATGATTATCCTTAAGAATGACATTTTGAGATTTGATGGAAGTAAGTATGCTATATGGAAGAACCAAATGAAAGTGCACTTGAAATGTCTTGGTGAAGATTACTAGAAGATTACAAAGAATGCCTATTCTTCTCCTCCAAATGGACCGACTACTCCTAATGAGATCAAGGAAGATGAGCATACTATTAGAGCAAAGGAAGCATTGCTTACTGCCCTGACTGATTTTGAGATGACAAATGTAATGGGACTTCAGACCGCACTTGAGATTTGGGAAAAGCTTGAGATCCTGTATGAAGGTGATAAACAAATAAAAGTTGTTGAGTTACAAATTTTGAAAAGAAAGTATGATATATTGAAGATGGGAGATGATGAGAACATACACTCTTTCACGGCTAAGGTGAATGACCTGGTCCTAGGTATCAGATGTGCCCGTGGAACCATTGAGGAAGATGAAATTGTTGTTAAGGTGCTGAGATCTTTGCCCCCTGCTTATAAACATAAGGTTGCTTCTATTGATGAGATCTAGAGTGTGACTACAGTAACAAGAGATATGCTAGTTGGAAAGATTGCTTCTTTTGAGTTGAATGAGTTTGGAGAATCACATGGAAAGTCTAAAACAACATTAAGCGAATTTGCATCTCTATCCGGTAAGCAGAAGTATGATCCTGATGAGTGAAGAATATCCATATATGAAAGAGAGAGAAGAGAGATGGAAGAACAAGAAAGAGAGCTAGATGAGCTTGAAGCATTGATTGCTCAAAGATTGCCTAAAGGATCCGGTACGTATGATGGAAAACTGCCTCTGAAATATTTCTCTTGTAATAAGATAGGATATTTTATTTTTAAATTCCTAGAGAGAATGCTTAAGTATGACAGGAATGATAATTTTGACAAACATGATAGGAATGATAGATATGAAAAGAATGATAAGTATGATAAGCCCTAAAAGCCTAAGCGAAAGTATAGGAATTAGAAGAATTTTTATTATGTTGTTGATGAAGGTATTACAGATGAAGAATTAGGAGGAGATGAAATTGTATTCCTTGCCATTAAGGAAGATGGTCATGTACCTATTGATTCTACAAGTTGTACTATTGAAGAGAAATCTTTAGCTACTAAAGTTGAAGAGAAGGATGAATGAGTAATTGACAATGGTTGTTCACATCATATGACTAGTGATAAAAGTAAATTTGTATGGAAAGATATGATGGTGAAGTAGTTAGATTTGGAGATGACAAAGCTCGTGTGATCCGTGGGAGAGGTTCTATTTCTTTTGATGGTAAGCATAATATTGATGATGTCTTGTATGTTGAAGTTTTGAAGCATAATCTTTTGAGTGTTGGACACATGGTTGATAAAGGTTATGATCTACAATTCAAGGATGGAAAATGCAAGATCCTAAATGCCTCTAGTATAGAGATTGCATCTAGAACTAAGACTGAAGGTAACATTTTTTATTTGAATGCTGGTGAGAAAAGTTGTTTGATTGCTCAGATTGATGAGAGTTGGTTGTGGCATAGGAGAATGAGTCATGTAAATTTTGATTCAATGATTAAGATCTGTTCTACATAAGTTGTTAGAGATCTACCTAAGATTGTTAAGCTTGCTAATCTGGTATGTAAGGAATGTCAGTTGGATAAGAAAACAAGAATTTCTTTCAAGAGTAAACAGTATACATCTGATGGATTGCTATACCTTGTGCTACTGACCTATGTGGACCTACAAAGGTTAGAAGTGTGCAGGGTGATAGATATTTTATGTTTCTAATTGATGATTATTCCAGGATGATGTGGGTTGTCTTTTTGAAGGACAAATTAGAAGCATTGGACAAATTCAAGATGTTCAAATCTAAGGTGGAGACTGAGTCTGGTTTGAAGGTGAAGTATTTGAGATCTGATAGAGGTGGAGATTTTTGTTCCAGTGAGTTCAATTCAAACTATGAGAAGCATGGAATTAGAAGACAATTATCTACTCCTAGAAAACCCTTGCAGAATGCATTTGCTGAAAGGAAGAACAAAAATGTCTTAGATGTTGCAAGGTTTATGTTGATTGAAGGGAATGTTCAGAAGATCTACTAGAGAGAAGCTATTAGCATTGTTGTTTACACATTCAACAAAGTTAATATTAAAGATGATATTGGTAAGACTCCTTATGAGCTATTATTTGGTCGTGTTCCTACTGTGAGATATTTCAGAGTATTTGGTAGAAAATGTTATATCAAGAGAGATGAGGATATAGGAAAGTTTGATGCTAGAAGTGATGAAGGATTTTTCTTGGGATATTCTACAAAGACAAAAGCCTACCAGTGCTACAATAAGAGACTGAGAAAGATAGTGGAGAGTGCAAATGTCAAGGTGGATGAGAACCTTGGGAAAGAGATCAGAGCATGTGGATATGATGATGGACAACATATTGTTTTAGCCCCTATTCAGACTGAAGAACCTAAGCAGAATGATCTCATAGAGATAGTCAACCCGGATGTTGTTGTTGTTGGTGAAGAAGTGTAGCAACCTAAAAATCAAAATGATCAGAAGACTCTGAGGTATGTAAGATTGAATCATTCCAAAAATCAAATTAGTGATGATAAAAATAAAGGTGTGATGACTAGAAGAAGGTTAGTTGCTAAAGAAGTATGTTTTATTTCTAAAGTTGAACCTAAAGATGTTGTTGAATCTTGTAAAGATGAAAAATGGATGAGAGCTATGGAAGAAGAATTAGATCAGATTGAAAAGAATAACACATGGGATCTTGTGCCTAGACCTAAGGATAAGAATGTTATTGGTATTAAATGGGTATTTAGGAATAAATTGAATGAAGCCGGTGAAGTTGTCACAAATAAAGCTAGACTGGTTTGCAAAGGATATTCTCAAAAAGAAGGAATTGATTATGAGGAGACTTTTTCTCCAGTGGCCAAACTTGAAGTTGTTAGACTGTTGCTTGCATATGTTGCTTATAAATATTTCAAGGTATATCAGATGGATGTCAAATCTGCCTTTTTGAATGGTGATCTTGAGGAAGAAGTCTACATTGAGCAACCTGATGGATTTGTTAGCAATATGTTGGATTTAGTTAAGTGTTGTCATTGATGTCAACATTGTATCCTGATTGGAGACTATCCTGGTTAGATCTATCCTAGTTAGTCTTGGTGATCATTTTGGTTTTGGCTGTGATTTTGATCCAATATGATCAGGCCTATGGAGTCAGTTTTGGATTCTTATTCTGATGGTTATATGCTTGCTATATTTTGGTGGTTTCATGGTTTGGCTATCAGTTTTGGTATTTCCAGTTACCGGCTTGTTCTTTGCTTTATCGGCTAGCTTTTTCCTTTACCAGCTTCTGGCACTCCCAGTTAGCTTTACCGATATGTTGTTTTAGTGACTTGGTAAGTGGATTTTGGGTCCGGCTTATGGTATCAGTTTCTTTCATGTTGTCGGTGCTTCTTGATCATATCCTGAGAATTTGGTAACTTTTCTTTGGATGGTGTGCTTTTATGATGGTCCTATTTGGATCCAGTTATACTTTCACTGAGGGTTTCTACCAGCAAGTGAAGCATGTTGGATTTTGGTCTTAGCGGAATACTCAAAAAATATAATAGTTTGGTTACTTGATTTAGGTCCATGCTATGTAATGTAAATCATAATATTGTTCTAGTCGTATCATATGATGTAATTTTGTAATTATGGGTTTATGGGTTTAGGGTTTAGACGACCTTGTCAATAAGGTTGATGATTTGTATTTATAGGTGACTTGTTCATGTAATTCATATGTGATAGATGGGATATCGATGGTTGGTTAAGTTTGCATTATCAGAGAAGGATTAAGTGTGAATAAAGTCATATCATTTAGGTGAAGGTTGGAAAGGTTTTGTATTGCAGAGCAAACATTAGTGCTTAACTGAAACTGTATCAGGCATTAGTAGATGCTACTTTCATAGTTCATTGTATTTCGGATTGTAGTCTGATGATTTTGTAAGTTAGTGAGACTTCCCTTTGTGATGAGCAGTGCGCTCTAGGTTGTTGGCCTTTCTGCATGTGTAGACTCTATTGTAATTATTCATTATACTACTGTAGAGTATTCATCTAATTGTGGGTAGGGTTTCCCACCGTGGTTTTTCCCTTTCTGGGTTTTCCACGTCAAATATTAGTATTATGTGTGTTGTACTTTCATGTTATATTATTCATTGGGTTGTGCTCTAGTTTAAGGTGTATAATTGAATTGATTGTTGTTATTGTTAGTAAACTGATTCACCCGCCACCTCTCAGTTTACTACCGATATCAGTATATTCCAACAACATTTTCATTATCAAATGATGGAGACATGATATGTAAAATGAAGAAACCTCTTTATGGATTGAAGCAAGCCCCTAGAACCTGGTATGATAGACTAGATAAGTATTTATTGAAATTGAGATTTAGTAAAAGTGTTGTTGACAGTAATCTATACTTTAAGATTGAGAATGATAACATCCTAATTGTTGAAGTCTTTGTTGATGATATTATATTTGGAGGTGATGATGATTTGAGTATGAATTTTGTTGGTGATATGCAGAAAGAATTTGAGATGTCTATGATTAGTGAGATGAATTTTTTCTTAGGTTTGTAAATTTCACAAACTTGAAAAGGTATATTTATTTCTCAAACTAAGTATGTGAAGGAATTGCTAAAGAAGTTTGGGTTAGATGACTCCAAACCGGTTGCAACTCTTATGGTGAATGGTTCTAAATTGTCTAAGAATGATGAATCTTAGAAAGCTAATCAGAGTTTGTACAGATCTATGGTTGGTGGACTGATACATCTTACTCAAACTAGACCAGACATTATGCATGTTGTGTGCATGGCTGCTAGATATCAAGTTGATCTGAAAGAGAGTCGCATCACTGCTGTGAAGAGGATATTCAGATACCTGAAGGGGACTATGGATTATGGTTTGTGGTATCCAAGGAATGATGATTTCATTTTATGCACTTACACTGATGATGATTGGGCTGGTGATGTTGATGACCGGAAGAGCACTACTAATGGAGCATTCTTTTTGGGAAAGAAGTTAGTTTCATGGGCTAGTAAGAAACAAGATTTAGTGTCCTTATCTGCTGTTGAAGCTGAGTACATTATTGTTGCTAGTAATTGCACTTAGGTAGTTTGGATGAAGCAAATATTGAAAGATATCAGAGTTATCTATGATGAGCCTACTATCATATACTGTGATAATTCCAGTACTATTAACATGTCAAAGAATCTGGTGCAAAATTCAAAGACTAAACATGTGTCAATCAAATATCATTACTTAAGAGAGCAGGTCAGTGAAGAGAAGGTGAAGCTGGAGTATGTATCTATAAAGGAACAAATAGCTAATATTTTCACTAGCCTTTGCATGCAGATAAATTTGTCTATTTGAGAGACAAGTTAGGGGTATCTACCCCTCCTGTTGAGAACTAGATGCATTGAGTTGCATCAATCTAGTGGACTTCAAAGCCTTATTCAGATTGATGAATTGGTGTTGCTCCTTTGGTGGAGTAGTTTGTGCATTAGGGAAAAAGATTCTTGAAATTCATGTTTCTATTTTGGGGGGAGAGAAACATGGTTTGGTTTTCTGTTTTGAGATCTTTGGCATTTGTTGTCAAAGGGGGAGAGAGATCATCTAAAAAATTTCTTTATATGTCTTGATTGCAGTACCCCTCCTCGATCAGCCTCTTTTTGTATGTTTTTATTTACTTTGGTGACTGTTCAGTGGAACATTATTGTATATTGATTCATATTTTATGCGATGTTATTTCATAATTTATCTGGATGTATGGTGTATGCTTTTATGCAATATCTCAGTTCTTATGTTTAATGTTATTTTATGGATCATTATCATGGACTGACACTTTTACCTTATATTGCAATGCATTATTTATATGTTGCATGTTTGCTAGTGTATTGGGATGCGAGGGGATGATTTTCCTTCACTCACTCTGGTGAGACAGGGAACGTCACGATTCTCCTTCATCGATGTGTGTGTCGTGTTTGTATATGTCTGAATATTTGTGTAAAGCAGAAAATAATCAAACCCTAGCCGTTCTCCCCTCCCCAACTCCGAGGAGAGAGAAGGGAGAGTCACTAGGGTTGATGGTTTTCACTTAGGAGGGACTTTACATTCAAAAGAGGGGTTGAAACCCACAAGATCCAATCCCACGCAATGCAAGATTGGATTCTATATGAGTTTGAAGGGTTGTGATAGCAAGGATACCCTCTTTTGTAAAGAATGTAGATGGAAAGATTGAACTAGGAATGCATAGAAAGTGAGAAAGATTCACTTATAAACTGAGTTAGGGATATAGGATGAAAGCTGCAGACCTGGAATTAGCAGTAAAATGTCGAGACGGTGCTGTCCTGCAAATTTGAGCAAAAGTTGACGGGACGATGGCGCCCGGCGTGCACACGGTCCTCCGAAAAATCCGTGAAACGAAGGGGGATCTGTTCGTCTCTGCACAAGGATTCCAGATCTTCAATTTCAGCTGCGTACCTGCAACCTACACACAGAAAAGCAAAGATGATTGGGGGGTTAGGGATGAGGGGTTTGCCCTTAGGTCAAACCCCGGTTTTGGAATTAACCAAGAAATGAGAAATGCTGTAAATGTAATGTAAAACAAGTACTAATACCTTGTTGTAAGGATGTTTGTATCCTTATATGCGAAGGTATAGATGTTGTTGTATGTTGTATGTTGTGTGTTGTAGTATGTGATGTCCTCTTCAATGGTTGAATCCTTGTCTTGAATGCAACACTTAGCCTTGAATGGAGACTTAGAATGATCAATTGCTTGAAGGAATGCTTGAATGCTTGAATGCTTGAATGTTTGAATATTGTTTCCACCCTTTTTTCATCCTCCCCCAAAATGAGAGAGGAAAATTAGTTTATATACTTGCCAATTAGGGTTAACAGACTGATTTTCCCGACCTTAGGCCGACCAGGAAATGTTATTTTCCAATTTGCAAACAAAAAGGCCCGAAGTCCCATAGGAGATCGGGCCCAAAATAGGGCCAGGGACCAGGGCGCTGGGCGCCATGGTCCTGGGGGACCAGGGCGCTGGGCGCTCTGGTCCCACCTCCTGGGACAACGGGGTGCAAGGAGGATCAGGCTAGGGTGCTGGAAAAATGCAGTTTTTGGTGTCGTGAGCAAGTTTCGGGGTCTCCATTCAGGTTTAGTGTTGCGTCGCCATCATGAAGACCCAAATGTAGTCAAAATTGCAAGTGTCGCAATTTTAGGACGCTACATTTAGCCCCCACTTTAGCGGGAGTATAAGCGTATGCTCATACTTCCGGTAAAGTAAAAGGAAACAACATTGAAAAACTTTCACCATGTCAAGGAGGCAAGATACACCAAGCCCCCAGTGGACTAAGGATCTTACGACTTTGATTGATAAAGTAAAAGGGAAGATCACGAGGGAAAACCATGACTGTCAGTAGTAAGGTTCCCTCACTATGAGTCATGCAAGAAAGATATCAAAAATTTTCAAGGCAAAGCTAAATTTGTCAAGAAATTTTCAAGTATCTTGAAAAGATATGGATGGGATGTATGCCCCCCTACGTTAAAGCGATTGCAGATGTATGCCCCCCTACGTTAAAGCGATCGCACACGCAAAGTTTGAGAGGCAGCTACCTGAGCTCTAAGACGATGCTTTCGTCGGCGTTCACGTGCAGAACGATTTCGTCTAGTCTTAGTAGGAAGTTGAGAAGATTGAGGAGGAGGAATGTTCTCATCCTTATCACTTGGGTGTTTAGGTTGTGGTCTCTTAGGTTGAACAATAGGAGAAGAGGAAGGTCTCTTCTCTCCGTAAGAGGAAGGAGGAGGAACTGCTCCATACAAAGGAGGAATATTTGGTTTAGGAAGGAGACCAAGTCCATCATGACGAGGAGGTATAGGTCTACTTTTAGGAAGTTTATTAGATATAGACATAGTCACA
This sequence comes from Cryptomeria japonica, assembly GCF_030272615.1. Classification (NCBI taxonomy): domain Eukaryota; kingdom Viridiplantae; phylum Streptophyta; class Pinopsida; order Cupressales; family Cupressaceae; genus Cryptomeria; species Cryptomeria japonica. The sequence continues at coordinate 715,043,866 of NC_081408.1, read as the reverse complement.
TACATAGGGATGGGTTGGGAATCTTCTTGAGGAAAGACATTAGTTTTATCTTTCAAAGGAAGAACTTCCTTCTCAAGAACGATAGGAATATCAAGTTTGGGTGTTCTAGGTTCACTTAGAGATAGGATCATATCTTTTTTCCACTTTTGATAAGATTTGAAAAGATGATCACTTCGCAGAGGAAGAGATTGGAATTGTTTAGGCCAAAAGTAATCAATAGGAACACTAGAAGTTCTTTCAACTGGTTTAAAGAGACTATGATTGATAGTAACAACTTCACCATTATGGGGAAATTTCAGACACTTGTGAATAGGAGAAGCAATAGCTTTCATGGAAGATAGCCAAGGATAGCCTAGCTTCACACGAAATTGTTCGGATGATGGAATAATAGCAAAGTCCACATCAAGGGATTTGTTATGGACCTCAATAGCTAATGTAATAGAACCAATTGCAGGAGAAGAAAATGCATCAAATAGTTTCACAACCACATTTGTTTCATCATAGATCACTTGATTCAATTGCAAAGTAAAAAGAAATTCTTCAGTAATGACATTAACCATACAAGAAGGATCAATAAGCACTCCACGGCAAGGTGTATTCTTGACTTTTGCAACTATATATAAAGGACCATCAGGTGCCCTGATAGTTTCACTGGAATCAAATGTGATGGAAGGTTCTTTAGGGATTTTCTGTTGTTCCACAAAGTTAATCACATTCGGAGTCATAGACACGAGATCATTAGGTGAGACAGAGGAATCAGTAGTGTCAATCGCATTAGAGGTATGAGAAGGCAATGGATCAGTGAAAATCTGAAGATTTTGGTTAGGAGGAGCTACAGATGTATTGCCTTTATCATTCACTCCAGAAACAGAGATAGTATTATTATCAATCAAATCTTGAATTTTCCCCTTTAAAGCAAAACATTTTTCAGTATCATGCCCAGGTTGACGATGAAATTGACAAAAAGATTTTTTATCAAAATAGGGTGAATTAATTTTTGCAGGATCAATTTGCCTTATAGGAGGAAGAGTAAGCACATTTTGTTCCAATAACTTATTCATAATACTATGCAATGATTCATTCAAAGGAGTAAACTTTCTTTCTTTCTTGAAAAACTTAGAAATAGGAGACACACCTGATGCTGCATTCACATTGTTGTTGATGATGTTTTCATTGAATTTAATGGACTCTCTGTTCAGTTTAAACTTCCCAAATGGTTGTTGACTACTATCACCCTTATCACTCAGAGCCATAGGATGTGATTGTTCCATTTGACTCACAGTCAGTTGATAATTGTGAAGAGTTGCGCACAACTGTTGGAAAGAAGCAAACTCAGAAAACAGGAGTTTTTCTCTAATGTCTTTTTGTAAATTAGAAATAAAGATTCTTTGAATATCATTGTCAGGCACTGGAAAAGAAATTTGAGCATACAAATGCTTATATCTACCAATGAAATCAGTCACTTTTTCTTTAACACCTTGTTTACAATGCATTAAATCAATCAAAGTAACTTTAGGACTTATATTGTTTTGAAATTGTTGAATGAAAGCATTTGCAAGTTGTTCGAAAGAAGTAATAGAATAGGAAGGCAACGAGCAATACCATTGTAGGGCTTTGTCTCTTAATGTTCTAGTAAACAGTTTTGCAAGCAACCTTTGGTCATAAGCAAAATCAGTACATATTGTTTGAAAGGTCTTAACATGTGTTAGAGGATCGCCCTTACCATTATAAAGCTCCAAATGCGGAATTTCAACATGTTTAGGGGGGATAGCTCGAACAATGTCAAGAGAAAGTGGACTCGCAACATCAAATGTGGGCACACTAAACTTAGATTGATTCATAGAGGCAATTTGTTGCTGTAAAGAAGAGACAGTTTGTGCAAGATTGTTAATGGTCGCTTCAGTCGAAGAGTTCATATTAGACGTGTTAGATTGTGATGGAGGTGTTATGTTATTGAAAGAAGGTAGAGAGTAAGGTGGTGGGACACTATGATAGTTAGTCATAGGAGATGATTGGACAGGAGGAACACTACAAGGAGGAATGGAATGGTTAAATGAATTGCCCCCTTGCGTCATGTTCATTTGTGGTGATATAATAGGCACACTCATTGAAGGAATGAATGAAGAAATTGGATTGAATGAAGGAAGAGGGTTGATTGGAGAAGAAGGATTGCCCCCATGACTAGTGATCATAGGAGGAATGTCTTGTATTGAAGTAGTCATTATATTTGATGTAAAAGTAGGTATACTAGCAATAGGAGTCGTCAAAGGAATAGAATGATTGTCTTGAGTAGGAGGTTGTGTATAACCTAAGGTTTCGGCACAACTTTTCATAGGCATCACATTTGAATCCACAATGTGTGCAATACCACGCAAAATATCAATTCCATTCTTATCACTTTGAAGCATACGTTTTAGACCCTCAATTAAAGGAAGAGCTTGACTATCAGGGTATTCTTGAGACATCCACTGTCGAAAATCGTCAAATTGGTTATCCAATTTTGAAAGTTGTTCTACAGAAACCTCATGGAGAACTTCTTCATCATTAAGAGGATTAGAGGAATTACCCATGTCCTCGTTAAAAAGACCATTCAAATTAGGTTCCATCTCCTCAGTAATTAAACCTTGGAAGGACTTAATTCTAAGGCTTCGTCTAACGGGAATAGTGTAAGTAGGGCTTATTGTTGTAAAACTCATGCACTAAAGAAAGAGAGAAGATTTTGAATTTTAGAGGTAGCAAATTTCAATAAAATCAGCCAATCTCCTAGATTTAAGCTGTAAAATGCAATCAGGACAATCTCCCGAAATTTTGGAAAAAATGTCCGGGACCGTGGCACTCAGAGTGCACACGGTCCTCACAACTTTTTTCAAAATTTTCAGGGATGAAAGTAATGATGATTTTAAAGCTAATCTGAAAAAATTGAGTGATTTTACGATCTGTAGATAGGTCAAATTAAAGTTGCAATCTCAAAATTGAACCCTACCAAGATTGTCGAAAAATGCAAAATTTGAATTTTGAAAAAGAGAGGGAAACTGAAATTTTGAATTTTATGATTTTAGAGGGAATACCAAAAGCAATGCAAGTTTTGAAATTTGAAAGTTGACTCAATTTCACGCAAAATTTAATTTTGAAAGCGGAAATCAAAGTTGTTGTAATTAAGCACTTAATTTCAAAAGTCACAAATTGCAAAAATTTGAATAAAGCATTGAAATTTCGAATGAATGCTAACACACTTTTCAGATTTAGGACCAGTAAGAAACACAATTTTGACACAAATTTCAATTTCAACAATTTTTGAATGATTAGAAGCCTCAATCCAAGCAATCACTAGACCAACTTTGACTGTAATTTTGAAGGTGTTAAAATTGATAAAATCAGCGAAAATTCTGGATTTTAGCAGAAAAATACAATAAGATCTAGCTCCCGAAATTTTGGAAAAAATGTCGGGGACGATGGCGCTCAGAGTGCACACGGTCCTCGCAACTTTTTTCCAAATTTTCAGGGATGAAAGATATTGTGATTTTATTGCGGAATCCAAAGTTACAACCGATTTGGAGATGTTTTGATCAGTGAAATTGTCGGACAAAGGTTGAATCAAGAGAGTTTCAAAAATTAGGGTTTTGACACTTAACCACTTAATTTTCAAAATTAATGCACAAATATGAATTGATAATTTGTAATAGAAGGGAAGATTTGAAACAAGCATTTAACAATTAAACATTTCACAAGTTTAATTACTTAAAAAGAAAATTTAGGGTTTTTATGCAATTAACCTCTAAAATTTTGCAAAAGATCAAACATGGAAATGTAATCAAGGAATCCAATTTTCAGATCTAACTATGAATAATCAGAAACGATGTTCACGTCGGGTTCACCAAAATGTAAAGCGGAAAATAATCGAACCCTAGCCGTTCTCCCCTCCCCAACTCCGAGGAGAGAGAAGGGAGAGTCACTAGGGTTGATGGTTTTCACTTAGGAGGGACTTTACATTCAAAAGAGGGGTTGAAACCCACAAGATCCAATCCCACGCAATGCAAGATTGGATTCTATATGAGTTTCAAGGGTTGTGATAGCAAGGATACCCTCTTTTGTAAAGAATGTAGATGGAAAGATTGAACTAGGAATGCATAGAAAGTGAGAAAGATTCACTTATAAACTGAGTTAGGGATATAGGATGAAGCTGCGGACCTGGAATTAGCAGTAAAATGTCGAGACGGCACTGTCCTGCAAATTTGAGCAAAATTTGACGGGACGATGGCACCCAGCGTGCACACGGTCCTCCGAAAAATCTGCGAAACGAAGGGGGATCTATTCGTCTCTGCACAAGGATTCCAGATCTTCAATTTCAGCCGCGTACCTGCAACCTACACACAGAAAAGCGAAGATGATTGGGGGGTTAGGGATGAGGGGTTTGCCCTTAGGTCAAACCCCGGTTTTGGAATTAACCAAGAAATGAGAAATGCTGTAAATGTAATGTAAAACAAGTACTAATACCTTGTTGTAAGGATGTTTGTATCCTTATATGTGAAGGTATAGATGTTGTTGTATGTTGTATGTTGTGTGTTGTAGTATGTGATCTCCTCTTCAATGGTTGAATCCTTGTCTTGAATGCAACACTTAGCCTTGAATGGAGACTTAGAATGATCAATTGCTTGAAGGAATGCTTGAATGCTTGAATGCTTGAATGTTTGAATATTGTTTCCACCCTTTTTTCATCCTCCCCCAAAATGAGAGAGGAAAAGTAGTTTATATACTTGCCAATTAGGGTTAACAGACTGATTTTCTCGACCTCAGGCCGACCAGGAAATGTTATTTTCCAATTTGCAAACAAAAAGGCCTGAAGTCCCATAGGAGACCGGGCCCAAAATAGGGCCAGGGACCAGGGCGCTGGGTGCCATGGTCCTGGGGGACCAGGGCGCTGGGCGCTCTGGTCCCACCTCCCGGGACAACGGGGTGCAAGGAGGATCAGGCCAGGGTGCTGGAAAAATGCAGTTTTTGGTGTCGTGAGCAAGTTTCAGGGCCTCCATTCAGGTTTAGTGTTGCGTCGCCATCGTGAAGACCCAAATGCAGTCGAAATTGCAAGTGTCACAATTTTAGGACGCTATAATTTGTCTATATGCACGTATGGATTCTTTTGGTGTAGGACATTATAGGTACTAGTACCGGGTAGGTACAAGGTATTGACTCCACCTAGTTTCACAGGTCTGAGCATGCCTTATATGTCCGATGGGAGTGGAGGAGATAGTTGTTGTACCCTAACTTGACCCGTAGTTACACTCGTGTGAGTTTTGTCAGTTGGTTGTCTGTCCCGTCTGGCTGGTATGTGAGTCATAGTGCTTTGGTTTGGTCATTTGTGAGTCATCATTTGATCATCCTTTATTTTGTGTGCTTCCGTTTATTTAATGATTATTTAATTAAATGGATGATGTTGTCTTATGTTGGCGTAATTAGTTAGTTATTATGCTTTGTGATTATTGATTTAATTTAATTAATGATTTTGTAGATTAAATGGTTAAATAGCTTATTTCATTGTGTAAAGTTGCATTGCTATAATTGTGGAGAGAAAGAAATAATTGCCTAGCCAATTGAAGGTTAAATGCTTATGTTGAAAGAAAGTATTTTGGAAAATAGAAAATAAAATAAAAAGCTTTTCTTTTTACCTTTCTATTTTAACTTTTTAATTTTATTTGTTGGAAAAGAATTGTTTTTGTTGGATATTATTGGCATATGATGAACCGGTATGTTGATATGATGATAATGTATGTTCATTGATGTCAATAAGTGTAAGTGAACTAGTATGAAGAGGCATGAGGAGATTCAGTGAACCGGTGTCGAGGTTTCACTAAGTGTGATTACCGGTTGGTAGTCTCAGCTCTATGGTTATCGGTTTGGTGATCCAGCTTGTGTGATGAATTGATGATACTCTGTGATGAGTTAGCTAAGAGATGTGATCGAGGTGCCATGTCAACTTTGTGCACGTGAAGGATTGAGGCATAATAAGATCGATCGTGTTTGAAGTCTACCTCGAGAATGATCATTTTTCTTAAGTGGTATGAGAAGAGAGTGTGATGGGTTACTGATTCTCATGTGCGGTGATGAATGAATGATGTAGATTGTCTTGTGATCTATTTGAAATTGTAATGCTCTATGCAATATGTTTTAACGGTCAGGATTGGACCGCCTGTGTTGTAAACCTAAGATACTTAGGGTTTACGGTTTATGTTATCGACCTATCTGTTGTCTATAAGTTCGATGATGTTTGTTATTGAAAATTTATTGGCAAATGTTGTGTGTATGTATCCAAGTGAAGAGATACTTGATACTTGCCAAACCAGTAAGAGGTAAACTACAGAGTGTGATTGCAGAGTAGAGGATATGAAAAGGATCTGCCTTGGCATGTAGTGTTGTTATCAGATCGTAGTTTTTCCTGTTGTCTTCTAATCATTTCAACAGATGGAAAATCCCTTTACTGGGTAGCTTCAACAGGCTTATTGTAAAACCTATAACGAGGTGACTCAAGATCATTGAGTTCTTTAAATCCTCTAGCGAGGTAACCTTTAATAGGGTTTCAACCTTTAACAGGGTATATAGCCATCCCTTAACCGGGTGATCTCTAATAGGATCGGTTCCTAGCAAAACCTTATTGCAAAGTCTTTAATCGGACTAGGCTCCTAACAGGGCGACCTTCAAAAGAGTTCAAAACAAGCTTGTGGGTATTCATCCCCACCGTGGTTTTTCCCATTTGGGTTTCCACGTGAAAAATTTGTGTGTTATGTGTTATGTATTTTTCATGTGATGTTTATGAAGTATTTGGTTGAAGGATTATGCATGCAGGATTAATAGGTTATGGTATTTTTAGTATACCACATGCATATGTTTATGGGTGAAGTTGATGTTGCATAATTGATCGTATTTGAAGTATTCAGACCTATCAGTTTATGGGTCTGGTGTCTTATTGTGTTTAACCGGTATTGCCATGGTTAAGTTCAGTAATGGTGATAACCAGTTGGTTTTGCTTTAGCTAGATAAGTTGTTAAGAGAGTTTTTATCTGTATTGATTCACCCCCCCCCCCCCTCTCAGTACTGGTTGGGGTATCTATTGTTCATCATTATTCATCAGTTTTTAGAAAAAGAGAAAATCTAATTACTTTTTACCTTTAAAAATATTTAAATCTTTTTGGATGGAATAACTTTCAACCTAGAAAGTTTAGGTTAAAACATATTTTTCAATCCATTTCTAAGAATCCAGGGGAAGGAGAAGAAGAGAATTTGTGGAGATAAATTTTGGAAAACTTCCTGGAGGAGCTAGAAATTCAATCTGGTTTGCAAGACTAGAAATTCTTCATCTCTTTGCTTGCTATTGCTTCAAGGTTGGAGGATCTCTTCTTGTTTTAAAATTTGATTTTTGAATATTTCAATTTCTTCCTGTGTGTTTAAAAATGCAAATCTGCCTATAGATTCTTGTGGAATGTTGGATTGGAAGAAGGGATGCCTGTTATTGTTGATTTTGGAGAGCTCTTATCATATGGTTGCATATAGGAAAGAAATGGTTCATCTCTCTATTTGTTGGGTGTTAATTGTTCTGAAAATCAACTTCTTGGTTTCCCTCTTCCATTTGAAAAAGGATGAACTAGATTTAGCTTGGTGTGTGCTTTCTAGTATCTTGTTGCCCAAGATTTGGGGTTCTTGTGGGGTTTTATTTGACCATTTGCCTTATTGGTAAATATCCATTTGAAATTTGGATTTGGCACTGTATATGTGTGTGCCCGTGAAATAACCTGGGAATGAATCATTTTGATGTTTAAATGATTTTGGGTGTATGGATTTTTATTGTTTTGGAGGGCATGTATTTTATTTTTCTTATCGTTGACTGTACCTTACCCCGTGGCGGGCAAGTCCCACCACGCAGGTCGGTAGTGTCTGCTACCCATAGGTAGCAATACTATCGGTCGGTAGGACTGTTACCATTCGGTAGCAGTACTACTGGTCAGTAGGACTGCTATCGGTTGGTAGCAGTGCTACCGGTCGGTAAGACTGCTATCGGTTGGTAGCAGTGCTACCGGTCGGTAGCGGCTGCTACCGACTGTAGCAGTGCTATCAGACGGTAGCGTCTGCTACCAATCGGTAGCGTCTGCTACCGGTCGCCAGTAGTACTACCGGAAAGTAGTGCCTATGGCCTTGGCAGCGGCACTGTTGTGGGTTGGTCTTGACCCCCGCATAACCTTGTACCCTTACCGATACAAACTGGTTTATGCACTGAAGTTAGTTTTTATAAAATGGAATATATTTTAAAGTGGTTTTAAGTGTTAAATGAAAATGGTGATTTTTTATTATGTGGTTTAATAAATTTATCTATGGAAATCAAAGCATGAATTAGGAATTCAAATTGGTTAATTTGGATATATTCTGGAAATGAATTAAATGCTTGTTGGGAATTCATGTTTTTATTCGGATGGGTATTTGACTTGAATTTGTTCCTTGATGGAATATTGATTTGGAAGTTGAATGAGGCGTGAACGTCATGAAAGAGTGTTTTATTTAATTTCAATCAATGATATTGCAAGTGCTTATGATGCTGATTTTCTCAAAGATTGTCTTAGTGCGGACTTAGTGAATTAGCTGTCCTTGCAAGTGTATAGTGTGTTATTTCTGGTCCGTGGTTCAGTCGTCCTGTGGTGGCATATTTGGTACCTTTGACCAGGTGATATATGTTGGCTTCATTGTCTTAACCATGTAGTGTCTTCGCCTTATGGTTAGCCATGAGTTAGTATGTCTATGTTTGACCACTTGTTTCTGAAAGTGGTGTAATGGTTGTCTGCTCGCCATAGGGTCCTTGGGGAGTGACCTTGTCTGTTTAGTGTCCTTTGAGAGAGTGGCTTTCGAGCAAGGGTTGCACCCAAAGTGGTAGGCATTACGACCCAACGAAAGTCAAATAATAAGTGATAATCTAATTAATTGATTAGGTGGGTAGTTCATAACATTAATAAAGATATTGTACCTCGCGCATAGGTGAGTGCTTGTATTGAGGCTCATAATGTAGTGAGAAGGCATGGAATGGCAAACTGACCACCTTTTCTTCACAAAAGGCTGGAAGGGTCCGCATGAGACTTAGTTGGAGTCAGAGGTTCAGGAGAGGTTACCAAGATAGAGAGACAGGACCTATGAGGGCCTACCAAGGTAACCATCAAGCTATGCAATGACACTCTCTCTTTAGGTTCACTTGTGTGTGTGATGTCGGTTCACTTGTGTTTTGTGATATCGAGTCATTTGTGTAATTGTGATGTTGAGTCACCTGGATTATTGTGGAATCTCCTTGTGTTGTCATGGTGTTGTATCGTTTTGTCGACCATGTCATGCCTTTGCTTGCTTGAGGGTCCTTAGCTATCTCCTAGCATGGTGGGGTGATTCCATTTTGGGAATTACATGGTCGAGTGGTAGTGCCACTTCCCATCGGATGTTCTTGTTTGTATCTTCATGCAAGGATTGGCTTCACAGGTGCTTTTGTGGTTCGTGGCTCATGCATAATCTCATGTGGGAGATTATTATTCTTTGGAGATCTAAGTGGTCATTGTATCATTGAACTTTTGTAACCTCATTATTGGCTAAGTTGTATCTTTATATGTATATTGAGAGGTCATGTATTGGAAGAACAATGTAATCCTAAGATTGGGATGTTATTTATCAGTTTCCTTCATATTATGTGTACATTCTTATCGAAGAGATTATATTGTATCCTTTCATTCTTTCAATGGTGTAATTTGTTATTACTTATGGCTTCTTGTGATCATTAAGTTAATGATGGATATTGGATTAATCTTAATTGTGGAATTTATCTTTTGGTTTTAATTCTTCGTTGGTAACCCTTAAAGAATTCGGGTGTAAGTCTTCCGCTTGTGTTATCGTGCATGTTGTGTAAATGCACCTATGATGTTTAAACTTTAAAAAAAAAAAAAAAATGTTTCACCCTTGTTGTGGGTTTTTCCTTCGGGGTTCCTGGCGGGGCATTACATTGATCTTAGGGGGAGTTTGTTGGAGATGTCTTCTTTCTTTGCATTGACTATTTTTCACATCCATATGTTACCATCAATGTCAAAGGGGGAGATTGTTGGAGATTTTTGGTCATTGTTGCTGCTAGGATATGTTTTTGTCATTGATGTTAACATATTCCTATGATTTTCTCTGGTGTGTTTGGGAAGATCTTATGACCCGGTTTTGCAGTTTTGTTTTGTTGATCACTGTTTTGTAGAGTTCAGTATTTCCTCTGATATATTTTGATGTGATCAGATCTTATTCTATGATTTTGGGATATTGTTTAGAATGGTGTTGTGTATCTTCATTTCAAATGGATCACGATTTGGTACTCTGCAAGTTATCTTTCTTTGTGACAGTTGCTAATTGGTTGTGTTCTTGAGATTTTAGATGCTGACAATTGAAGATTTGATAAGTGGTGTTGGCGCAGCTATTCTTGATGATTCTAATGTGCTTGTTGGTGTTTCCTATTCATGTCCTATTTGATTTTTTGATCCAAATTGATCATTGTGTGATTTTTTGGTGATTTTAATGAACTAGTGATGATTTTTGTGTTATGTAGTATTTCTGATAGTGTTGCGTGTTGTGGTTGATCTTGGCATCATTTCTGATGGAGCCGAGCATTTGGGAATTTGATTTAGGTCCATGTTATGTCATGTAAATCATTATATTAGTCTCATGGTCAATCTTTGTATCGTGTGATGTAATTTTGTAATTATGAGATGAGGGTTTAGCCAACCTTGTTGTCAAGGTTGATGATTTGTATATATAGGTGATATAGTCATGTAATTTTGGTATCAGTGGAAGTGTCTACATTATTAGAGAGTGGTATATGTGCAATCAAATGATTCATATTTTAGTGTTGTTTTTTAGGAGAGATTAATGTTGTTGGGTAGATAACTATGCTTAACCAGAACTATAATCAGGCATTTGAAGATGCTATTCTTTCAGTTCATTTCTTCCAGATTGTAGTCTAAATATTATTGTAAGTCAGTGAGACTTCCCTGAGGGTTATAGCCTTCTAGGCATATATCTATTGAGCAGTGAGCTCTAGGCAGTGTTCCTAAATGCATGTGCATTCCCCATTATAATATTTTCACATACTACTGCAGAGTATCATCTTACTGTGGGTAGGTTCCCACTGTGGTTTTTCCCTTAATCGGGTTTTCCACATCAAAATATTGGTGTTGTGTGTTGTTCTTACAATTTTCTTATCTTTTTTGTTATTGCAGTTTATTAGATCTATTTTTGTGATTAAGTTTGGTGATTCGGTGAAGACTGACTCCCCCCCCCCTCTCAGTCTTCCTTCTTTGCTGCTGCTAACAGTATTCGGCTATAATTGCTTCATCATTTAGGCCTCACTTTGGAATTCATCCTCTAAGGTCTGACTAAAGCACTGATTATTGTCACACCAACTATCAAACATAAATTTTCATTATCTACACTGACTCTCCTTGATCATGGAGCTAAGCACCATGGTCCTAAACTAGGATCATGACACCCAATGTAATGGTCATCTCAAAAAGTGCCCATGTTGGGGTCTCATAACGGTCACCTAATTTGGGCGGGGACCTAGATCCCATGTTGACTCAATTTGGAAATTAAATTTGTTTTTCAACCAATAAGTATAAAACGAGGCCTACCCCTCTCATTTTAAACCTAACACCCCTAATTTGAATTCATAATCAACTCATAAACAAAAAATTGATATCCTACATTCAAGTGAGCAAGTAATCAGTCTTCTATCAAGCATTGGAGCATAAGTGAAGTCAATATTCAAGTATTAGAGACAACATTCATGTTCTATATTTTATGAAGGAAATCTACTTGAAACCCTGATTCCTTGTGAAGACAAAAAAAAATTTATTAAAGGTATATCATTAGGTTTTCATTCATTCTCAAACATTCCCTCAAAAAAAAAGTATTTTACTACAATACTTCATTTACATTTTCAGTTCAATTTCAAGATTAATTCTAAAATTTGGGTTTGAACTAAGGCAAACCCCTATTCCCAACAATTTCCCCCTTTTCATTGTGTGCAAGAATAGGCATAAAGATGTGTTCAGGAGGGTCGACAGGATTCATAGAGATGAACAGGTTCACCTTTCAATAGTGAGAAATTTAGAGGACTAGGGCAACTAGCAACATGGTCCTAAAAAATGAGGCAAATCTAGGTTAGTGGCTCCACATGACATCTATAGCTCATTGTTTATGCCTAATCTCTTCTAAAATTCACTATTTTTCCCTAATCTTGAATAATTAAAATTCAATTCAATTTAGGGAAGAAAGAGCCCCATTTAGGAGGCCTGGTATCTAATCAAAATGTTTGTCTATCAAGCCTAGATCTATTAGATTCCATCTCTCCCCTAATGTAATGGTAAATTAGGTCATTTAGTGGTTTTATTGTCTTAATTTAATCCTGGCCCTAATTTTCACACCATTACAAGAAGAAATGACTTTAAGAGAAGAATGGATGATAGAGATAAAGGGAAAACTATTTTGTTTTCTATGGAGGCACATTCATCTAAAGAAGAAGATGTTGAAGACTTGAATGAAGAATCCTTATTTCTAGCTATTGAAGAGAAGTATCAAGAATGTATTACAAGACCAGAAGAGAAGACTACACTGTATGCTAAATTTGAACCTAGATCATGGATCATTGATGAACTAGATGCTCAAATCACATGTTTGGAGACAAAGACAGGTTTATTACTCTAAAGAAGTATGATGGCAGATCTATAAAATTTGCTAGAGAGGAAGTTGAACCAATCTACAAAATAGGAAGCAGATCTATTGATGGTAAGCACATAATTGATGGTGTTTATTATGTAGAGGGATTGAGACATAGTATGTTGAGTGTTAGTCAAATGTGCAATAGAGGTTATAAATTTGTGTTTAGAAAAACTAGATGTATGATTAGAAAAGGTAGAACTAGAAAGTTTGTAGTAGAAGGAATTAGGACAACACATAATATTGACTACATAAAGGACAAAATGGAAACATATGTTATCTAAGTCAAAGTAATGAATGATGCTCATGGTATAAGAGTATGGGACATGTTAACTTTGATAACATGATAAAGATCAATAACTATATATTAGTGAGAGATTTACCAAGGATTATGAAACCTGTTGATATTGTGTGTAGGGAATGTCAGCTAGGAAAGCAAACAAGGAGAAGTTTCAAGAATAAGGAGTATTCTACATCATATCTCTTAGAGATAATTCACATAGACTTATGTGGCCCTACAAGGACATGCAAACCCAATGGTGGAAGGTATTTTATGTTCCCCATTGATGACTACTCTAGAATGATGGGTTACATTTTTTAGGGAAAACTTTGAAGATTTTGAAAGATTTAAAGTTTTCAAGTAAATGGTAGAGAATCATTTAAGATCTGATAGAGGTAGAGAATTTACTTCGAATGAATTTGACAAATTCTTTGAGAAATATAACATTAGGAGACATCTTTATGCTACGAGAACCCCTCAATAGAATGGTGTGGGAGAAAGGAATAATAGAAGTGTTATTGAAATGGATCGAACTATGATGAAAGATAATAACTTGGCTAATGTTTATTGGGAATAAGTTGTGCATATTGTTGTTTACATTTTTAACAGGGTTCAAATAAGGATAAATCATACAAATATGCCTTATGAATTGTGGTATGGAAGACCACCTACATTTTAGAATCTTTGGAAGCAAGTGCTATATCAAAAGAGATGAGAATGATCTCAAAAAATTTGATACCAAAGTTGATTAAGGAATATTCTTAGGATATTCTACAAACAACTAGGCTTGCCGGTGTTACAATAAAAAATTGAGCAAGATAGTGGAGAGTACAAATGTGAAAGTATGCAAATTATGGGATCAAATTGCCCTAGAACCTATTCAGAAGACTGAGTTTAAGATCATACCTACTACTATAGAAGAAAAGACACCTCTGGAAGGAAGAAATGAGGAGAAACCAGATGAGGCAGAAGAAGACAGTAGAGAAGAAGTAGAACAAATGATTAAGCCCTAAAATTTGTGTAGAAGAATCATTCAAAAGATTAGATAAGTGGAGACACGAATAAAGGAGTTCGGACAAGAAGAAGTGTTATAGAGGTAAATGAGAAAACTAATTGTTATTTTCTTTCACTTCTTGAACCTAAATCATATGAAGAAGAAACAAAAGAAGAACTAAATAGATACAGAAGAATCAAACTTGGGAATTGGTAACTAGTGTTGAATGGCTGAATGGACCAAAATACTAAGAGGGGGGTGAATCAGTATTCCCATACTTATAACACTTTCATTGATATTTTAACCTTAGCAATTAATCTCATTAACATGAATCAACAAATGCAATATAAGTAAACAGCATAACCACAAAATGAACACCGTATTTTTATACTTGGAAAACCCAAATGGGAAAAACCACAGAGAGGTTTGACTCTCAAGATAATATAACTATTTATATGGTGTTTACAAAAGGGTTGGCTCATTGTCGGATGGCTCACTACCTGATTATAATGTGGCTCCCTATCAAAATGCTCACAACAATAGAAATAAATGAACTGAGGAAAGTTGCATCTCTAAATGCTTGAAGTCAATTCCAAGATAAGCTCAGATAACAACTCATAGAAACTCACAATAGATCTAGTAAGAGATCTCTCCAACCTATTCACAACTATTGTAGATCTATAAGGGATTACTGCAACACTATCTGCACTTTTTCAATTACTTGCAGCAGATCCGATGAGGGATTATTGCAACACTTTCTTCACTTTCACTCTTCCACATACACCTTCACTCTTACACATACATCATACTCCATTGTTCACACTACACACTACTTGCATACTGCTATTGCTCTCCTTACTTGCATACCACTACTCTGATGCTTGCACACTTCATACTCTTCTATATATCACACACACACACACACACACACACACACACACACACACACACACACACACACACACACACACACACACACACACACACACACACACACACACACATATATATATATATCAGTAAGCACATACACTGAGATAATATGTTGGACTAAGCACAAATATTTTACACAATAAAGTATTGCTTAGATCAACACATTACCAAAATATATTTTGATCAAAGAAAATGGTAACCAAGTCGGCCTTCACATATCTTTTACTTGCTTCCCTCACACACTTCAAGTACCAAAACACATGCCTCAATTAATAGAGCATAACAAGGGTCTATCTAACCCAAAGATACAAACCATAAGCACAAATTCCAAGCATAACAACTCCTATCTTCAAGACATGGGTGTCATACATTCCAGAGCATAAATCATTATGTAATATAAACATTCAATAATACAATAGACACAATTGATACTGAAATTTGATACAAACCAAAACACAAGATTCTAGAGAAGAGGATCTTCCAAAAATAACTCTAGTAGATCATAGTAGTGTATATGGTAAAAAATGATGATGACAAACTATTGCAAAACCAAAAAGATCCAACCACAACAAACCCTAGTCCTACAATAAAAAATTCACCATACAACAATGAAGATACCTAAGAAAATGCATATTAACAAATTGAACAATAATACCATTCACATGCGAAGTAGGGTTTTAATCTCCATTGTCTCATATCTCCATTGATCTTGTTTGATATATTTGCCCTTAGATTTTGTATGTGTACAAGAGCTCAACAAAGAACAAATTGTGGTTGTGAAGTCTCTTGATTACACAAAGGCTTGATTGCATAAAGTATTGATTAGGGGTGATAATGATGAGAGTATCCCCTTATATAGAAGATACTTTAGAAAATGAAGGGATAAGATTAAGAGGTGAAAAGATAAATGGTCGGCTAGGATTAAATGATAGGTCAAAGAAATAATAAAATAATGAAGGGGGTAGGTAGAGGAAAATTAAGATATAAATGACATGTGTCATAGAGGAAAAAGATAATGAATTAATTAAATAAATAAAGATTTATTTAATTAATAGAAGAAGTGGGACCAATAAAGTATTTATTTAATTTAAGGAAAGATAATTTAAATAAATAAAAATATTTATTTAAATGAGGAAAGGGCTAGAAAAGGATAAATGAATTAATTAAATAAATAAATTATTTGTTTAATTAATAGAAGACAAGATAAAATAATTAAATAAATAAAAAATATTTATTTTATTAAATAGGACAATTTTAGGTGTCTACAAGTAGATCATACAAACTTAGTTGCTCGGTATCTATTTCATATCACTGCTTTGCTACATATGCCTCATCCAGTTCTAACTGGATCATCAGGTTTGACATTGTTAGGATTCCCAAAGATATTGAGAGGGGGGGTGAATCAGTATCTAACCGATTAATAAATTTACTTGACTTAAAACATGAAAAGCATATTAAAATTGTGTACCGGTAAACCAAAAATAATACAGTAAACAAGAATAACAACAACCACATGAGAAGCACACCATAACATAGTATTTTAACGAGGAAACCCGATGTGGGAAAAACCTCGGTGGGATTTGTGACCCACAATATTCGCTTACTGGCCAATAAGGGAATATTACTCTTACAATAGGGGCCTGCACATGCAGGAAGGCCAAGTGCCTAGAGCTCATTGCTCAATTACAAAAGAAGTCACACTAACTTACAAAAATAGATTATGTTAATCCAATGTCTTGTGTTGCTTCAAATTAGCATATGCTATGCTAGATCCAATACCGGTTTAATCTCCACTACATGCATAAACCCTTAACCTATAATTTGCATAGTAGGTCTACTTATCTTGCATCCTATCACACACACTTCCTATTACAAAATGATCTCATACATATATGAGTCATATTACAGCTCGCCATGTCGGCTTACAATGATTTTACAATTAATTACAAAATACATTTCAAACAAAATTCCTGTCGGCCAAGGTGTCGGTATCCTTCCTTTCACTGTCGGTGTTCTTTGTGTCAGTCTAGAGTTTGTCGTTGCCGGTGTCAGTATCCTGTCTTGCTGGTATCATATGATTGCAAGGTTGCCATCAATGAAAAAACCTTCAATCACCTACAATTTCTCATTGGAGTGTGCATTTGCCAACAATCTCCCCCTTTGGCATTGATGGCAACACTCATGAGAAAAAACAAAAGTGTCCAAAATGATATTCAAAAATAGTCTGCCAAAATTGTCTTACCAAAACTGTATGCTCCCCCTAAGCAGATGAAGTCCCTTCCTTCTGACCATTTTTCTCGTCCCACTACTCCCCCTTTGACATCAATGACAAAGGTTGTCATTCGTTGTCAGTGGAGTCCTGCCTGGATTTTTGTAACTAGTGGATTACAATCTGAAAGATATCTATCAAAACTAAATTTATGACATTGTTGAATGTTTTGCAGTCTTTTATTGCCTCTTGTGTTCTCTGCACTGTACTAGTGAGTATGTGCATTTTCTCTTCCGGTGTCTTCAGTTTGGGAACCAGAGCCTCAGATATTTATTTTCTCAAGGAAATAAGATACTCTAGTCTTGGACTAAGTCTGCATTTTAAGTCCTTTGCCTTATCCTTTATTCCCTATTTGTCTTTTTCCAATTTCTTGATTTTCTCTTCCTGCTCTGCAATTTTCTTTTCTAATTCCAAAAATGAATCTGATGTTCCAATCAAATTGTCAGCAATATTATTTAACTTCTCTTGAGCTTTGTTTATCTCTTTGTCAAGATCCTCTATTAAGACATTTGTTTTGCAAGTATCCCTGTATAGTTTCTTGAAGTCATAGATTATTTCTCCAAGTTCTGGTAAGAGGGTAACCATTTCTTCCTTGTTTTTCTTTAAAATATCCTCAAATATTTTCTCTTTTTCTTTTATCATTCTCTCCTTAAATGTATCCTCATTTATTTGATCAACAGTTACTAGGTTGTTAGTGATAAACTTAGACAATGTCTCTAGTTGACCTAATGAATCTTTATTCTCAACACTGCACTTTGGCGCTATCAATTTAAGAATTGGTATAGTATCATCAATAGCCTTATAAGCTTGTGCATTGCATTCTGTGATCTTCTTTATTGAATCTAGTAAGACCTTAGTTACATTAGTAGGTCTGAATTCTGTCATAGTTGCACCAGATGTTTGTCCAATAGTTTTTACAATAGCCATGCTACCGGTTGTATCTATTTCCTTGCTTGGTTCGACCTCTGGTAGGTATGTCTGTGTTTGCATTTCCACAAACAAAGTTTTAGGCTTTTCAGTTTGGCCGGGTGGCACTGTCTTTGTCTATACCTGTGCTTCAACCTGTACCGGTTTGGGTTTCTTCAAATGTGTCTCAGACGGTTTCTCTAAGCTTTCAGTTGCCGGTTCCTCAGTTTGTGCCTCTGAACTTTGCTTAGTTGGTTCTTCAGATGGTTTGTTTGTCATATCTACCAGTTTCTCAATGGTATCCTCTGCCGATTGCTCTATCTATGTAGGTTTTTCTGTGTTTAACTCAACCTCTACAGCTGGTGACTCAGTGGTCACATCTTTCTCCTTATCCTCAGTGGTCTCTCTATCAACCACGACATTAACTTCCTGAGTATCTACATTTACAGTATACAAAATTTCTGATTCAAGGTGTGTATCTTCTACCAGAGTCTCCATACTCTCAGTAGCCAGTTGATTTGCAGTAGTGTCTACCGGTGGAGTATCTGAAGGAGGTGGGGGCATATTGTTAGTTATTTTTAAACTTGGTGATCCACCTACCTTGCCTTTACCCTTGTCTCTATCCTTTTGATATACTCTGATAGTTTTAGGTCTGAGTAATTCTTCCTCTTTTTCTTTCTCCACAAAGAAAATATCCCATCCATCAGTTGTTTCCTCAGATACTTTAGTTACTCTACCAGCCATTAATGCTACATGTCGGTGAGCAGTAGAGAATATTGTCCAGTTAGCCTCACTAATTAATTTGTCTATTTCATCAGGTGAGTTAACTGGATGCACTGCCAGTAATTTTTCAATTTTAATCTTTTTATCTAGTTCAACAATAGATAATCTTCTAGCTTCTAATCTCCTATACAACTCATTTGGAATTTTATCAACAATTTGCTTCAAAAATTTCTTGTATATATCTAAGTGTAGAATTACACTGTTCTCTATACTTTCCTTATCATCAGCTGATAGTGTATTGTACATTTTATTGATGTTCTTTAGCTTACCATCCTCTTCAATTTCACTAAGAAGTTTGTCAATGGGGGCAATAGTTTGTTTCACCTTCTTCTTAGGAGTCATCTTCTTTGCTGGAGGCCTTACAGCCTTTTGCTTCTGCCTTGTCCTTTTTGGTGTAGGAGAGGGTGTCGGTGAAGGTTTTCTTTTCCTCTCAACTCTCTTGAATACAATAGGTATGTCACTTTCTGAAGAAGATCCAATCGGTGAAAGGTGAGTTTCCAGTTGAAGTGCTTCCAACTCACTTTCAGTTATACCAGTTTGTTTTAGCACATCTTCCTTGATTTCCTTTCCCTGTCGGGTTCCTTTTTTAACGGTTGCTTCTACCTTCTTAACTCTTTTCCTTGATTGTATAGTGCTCTCAATTTTTTCTACACTACCAAATACTTTCTCTTCCGGTTCCTTAGGAGCTTCAAGGAGGGATTTTGCATAAGTTTCTATGATGTTATCATCTGTCTCATAGCCCATTTCAATTACCTAGATGGTTCTAGGGATAACTGTCTCCATCCAAATTTCATCTTTCTTGATCACAAAATAGATTTCCTTTTGATACTTATCCATAATAGCTTGTGATAGTCTTACTCTGCTCTTCATTCGAGCCTTAAATTCTTGAAAATGCTCATTTATGTTTTACTCCCTGTTCTCTCCCATATTGTTTAATAGTTCTGATAGTTGTTTTCCTACCGATATATCAAATCCAAAATCTCTAGCACCAATACTGGGTACTTGTTTGGTTATGTATAGCATTAGACAAACAAGTAAGTTTCCAAATCTGAATGTCCCCTTTTTTGTCTCTTTTGATCTTACCCAAATTGTCTATCAACTCATCTTTGAGCCATTCAGATATGTCTATTCTTTCATTATCATTTACCATATCATAGGCACTCTTAATACATAGGCTAGAAACTGAGTTTAACCTATTTGCATGTGTAGCCTCATAACCTAAGATCATACTGATAAATCTGATATTTGTATCCTCCACATCGTTTACCCTTAGAGATCTCTTATCAAATGTTGCACCGGTTAGGTTTGTCACTAAGTCATTTGAGACATTCTTAGTTTTATCAGGTCTGTTGCCGATGGAGGGTAACCCTGTTACAACTTTTACTGCTTCTTTTGTGATTTTATGAATAGAGTCTAACCAGAAGAATTCACCATGTACTCTACTTAACACAATCCTTATGATATCCTTGGGGAAATCTGGGATACTAAGTATTTCAGTGAAACCTAGGGTTTCTACTATCATATGTTCAGGTTTGACATTTCCGGCTTCATCACAAATTATAGTCTCATACATATTTTTAATTTCATCATCACCTAGTTCATCAATATGATAATGTATATACATTCTAGGGTCTTCAGCATACACTACTCCTTTAGGGATTTGAGAGAATGCACCTATGCTATCATCTTTCTTAGCAATTTCAGGAACTAGCCTAAAAATGAGTCTAGGTCGCTTAACAACTTCAACAACAGTAGGGTTTGCAATAGATTCAGGAGTGGATGAAGATGTCATAGCTATAAATACCTCAATCTACGTTAAGGATGAATGCTTTGATGGATTGCTTCACTTCTTTGCTTGGAGTACCTTCGCTCAGGAATTTTCATGCTCTCGAAGATTTGAATGCTCGGTGAATGAAAAAGGAGAAAAAACACTTGCTTTATAATGTTATTTTCACCAACTACCACATTTAATGCTTGCCGGTTAAGTCACAACTTAAGTCATCTGCTGGTATAGAAGTAATTTCAACTTTTCACCATCAACCGAGGGAATAATAGCATGTTTTTCATTTTGTTACTAAACCCCCAAAATAATTTTCTTCAGTTAGATGAAGAGTCTCCTGTCGGTGGAGGAGTAATCACATCAACATTCTAATCTGACTTTCTGATCCATTGTTTTGAGAATTCTTGCTTTACCTCTTCAACTTTTTCTTTACCTTTCAAACTAGGACCTTTGTTATTTGCTGGTGATGCCTTACTTCTACAAAGTTTAGCAATATGTCCAATCTTGTTACAGGAATAACAAGTCACATTGTTCTTCTGAATAGATTTCCCATATCCTATGCTGGTATGTGTTCTGCATTGATTAGATAAGTGCCAAAATCTTCCACAAACATACCATCTCACATTCATTCTGCAATTTTCTGAATTATGACCAACTTTGTTGCTTTTAGAACATTGACCGGTGGGTGTATTAGTGTTCTAATAATTTCTAGATCTACACTGATTTGATCTATGACCATACTTGTTACAGTTAAAGCATTTGCCATTAAACTTGTAAGCAGTAGGTTGTCTTAGCGGTTTGCTATGATCATGATTGTTTGCAGTATCGGAGCTTTCACCAACTTCAAAGCCAAGGCCATTTGTATCACCATTGGGTTTCTGATTCTTCAGCATGTCACCAAGTTCTTTTGAACTTTTCTTGAATTTCTCCTTGTGATGATTTGCAATAGTTAGTTCACTTTCCAAGATTCTTTTCTGTCTTATGAGTTCAGTTCTATCATTTTGTGTGTGCATTAGATCTGTCTTCAACATATCATTTTCATGACTAAGTCTTGTGTTTTCATTTCCAGCATCATTTAGTCTTCGGACCAAGTCTTCTTCATTCTTCTTTTTATCTTCAATTTCTTTACAAAATCTCATAGTCATATCCTGCATCTCATTATGTGTTGTACTGATCTCTTGTCTTAGCTTGTTTACCAGATCATTAAGAGTTTCCTTTTCATCATTCTCATTCTGCATCTTTTCACAAAGTTCTCTTCTCTTATTTCTTGCAATGGTAAGATTTTCTTGAAGTACTTGAATGATATCTTGAGCAACCTTTAGATCATCTTCAAGTTTGATATTCTTCACCTTTCTGCATCATAGTCTGAAAGAGTTGTTTTCAATTGTTCTCTCAAGTTTTCCATCTCTACCGGTGACAAGATCTTCCTCAAGTTGTTAGGCTTCTGAAAATAGAGGACCAGGCTTTGATACCAATTATTAGGATTCCCAAAGATACTAAGAGGGGGGGTGAATTAGTATCTAACTAGTTAATAAATTTACTTGACTTAAAACATGAAAAGCATATTAAAACTGTGTACCGGTAAACTGAAAAATAATGCAATAAACAAGAATAACAACAACCACATGAGAAGCACACCATAACACAGTATTTTAACGAAGAAACCCGGTGTGGAAAAAACCTCAGTGGGATTTGTGACCCACAATATTCGCTTACTGGCCAATAAGGGAATATTACTCTTACAATAGGGGCCTGCACATGCAAGAAGGCCAAGTGCCTAGAGCTCACTGCTCAATTACAAAAGAAGTCACACTGACTTACAAATATGGATTATAATAATCCAATGTCTTTTACTACTTCAGATTAGCATCTGTTATGCCAGATCCAGTATCAGTTTAAGCTTTTCTATATACATAAACCCTTAACCTATAATTTGCATAGTAGGTCTGCTTATCTCGCATCCTATCACACACACTTCCTATTACAAAATGATCTCATACATATATGAGTCATATTACAACTCACCATGTCAGCTTACAATGATTTTACAATTAATTACAAAATAAATTTCAAACAAAATTCCTGTTGGCTAGGGCATCGGTATCCTTCCTTTCATTGTCGGTGTTCTGTGTGTCAGTGTAGAGTTTTTCGTTGCCGGTGTTGATATCCTATCTTGCTGGTATTGTATGATTGCAAGGTTGCCATCAATGAAAAAACCTTCAATCACCCACAATTTCTCATTGGAGTGTGCATTTTCCAATAGACATCAATGACAACATTCACATAAATCTAACAATCTCCCCCTTTGTCATTAATGGCAAAACATCTCAAAAAGAATAATCTCAAAAACATGTCTACATATATATCTGCATATAACTCCCCCTTACTCATATCACTCATATATATCCATTTCTCCATTTACCTTTCTCCCCCTTTGACATCAAGGACAAAGGGTGTCTTTAATGAAAAAGAAAAAGTATGTGTTCACCAACAAAAAGAATGTCAAAATTGTATATAAAAAAAAGAAAATTCCTTGACTACTCTTCTTCTGAAAAAATCTGCTTATATTTCTCCTTAAGATCTGAAAAGAGAACACTCCATGAATGTATAGCCAATTTGATGCTAATAGAAAAGCTTCTTCATTTGACCAATATATCAATAGTATGAGATATATTGTCTAGAATAGATGGATCCTTCCCATACTCAACTGCATCATTAAGAAATGTTGAGAAGTGTTCCAATTTAGCCTAAACAATCTCTTTAAATTTTCTAAAAATGCTTATATAATCTTCCTTCTACTTTTGCAAAGACAACAACTCGTATTACAGACAATTTACCTTCTTCCTTTGATCACCATCTTTATCAATCTGAAAATCAAATGTCTTACCAGTAGAACTCAACTCCTCTTCAAAAGATTCAACTTTTGCTTTGAAATTCACCATAGCCATGGTGCAGGAGCACCTAGGACTTAGGCTCATAGTCCTTCCATAATTTTGGCTTGTACTGACCTTAGCAAAGTCAGGTTCCTAATAAGGACTCTAGGAGGGTCCAAGGTGTGTGTGTGATGTTTGATTTGAGTCAAATGTAGGCCTAGTTGAGTTGGTTTTCTTCCAAGGTTTGCACTTTGTGAATAGGTAGTAGTTTGAGTAGTTGAAATGGCCTTCTTGATGGTCAAAAGAGGCATAACTTGGTGTGAGAATTAGAGAGGTTTAGGATGGTCTTAGTAATTCTTAAAAAGTCTTGAGGAATGACTTGTAATAGGTTGTTTAGGTTGGCAAGTTAAAATGTGGAAAGTTGTAAAAGTTGGCATGACAACTTTTGAAAGTTGTCATGACAACTTTTGTCCTAAAGGAGCTTAGTGGTGGAGCTAAGGATAGCACAATTCCCTAAAATGCCTCTAAACATGGGGAAGACTATTTAAACCTCCTTTTGTATGGTTACCAAGGTTGGAAGTTTGATTTTGTATGATAGGCAATCTGAAACTACTCATTTTCGGTCTGTTATAACTGTTTTTGGCTTATTTTGCTTAAAATGTGAATACAAATGGATTGAATCCATTGATCCAGATTTGGATTGTAGTTCTTTGGTGTGTTCTAGTGTCATTTGAGTCATTTCATGCTTTTTAGTTAGTGTGTGTTGGTACTTTCTTTGTTTTGTTTCCAATCAGCCAATTTTGGCTTGTAAATAGCAATTTCATGTAAAATGGTTGCCCCATAAAATCCCTTCGTGATAACATCATGGCCTATTGGGACATGGAAGGAAACCCATTGTATAGTGTAAATATGTAGGGAGGAGTTTGGAAGTGGAGATTAATATGGCTACCACCTTGTTCTTGGCAAGTCCAGGAGCAACTCGGCTAGAGAAGATAGCATGAAAATAGAGTGCATAGTGCAGAGGTGAACACAAAACCTTAGCCAAAACATTTGGAGAGTTTCATGAGGTCCTTACAGAGTTTCCACTACAAGGAGAATCCTTGACAAGACCCTTAGATTCCTACTCCTCAAAATTGAACAGTCGCTGTCGGTTAAAGGCCCAGAAACCCTACCAAACCCTCATTTTTGGGTTAGGGCATTGTACGGTGAGTTGGAAGACCAAAACCAACAAAATCTCTTAGGGTCATGTGAGTGTTTGAAGAAAAATAAACCTTTTTGTAGGGTCTTTTGAACCGATTCCCTCAAAACCCTTGAAAACTGGATTTTGGAGGCCTAATAGGGGCTCATTCCTTGTAGCCCTATTTCTAGGCAAATTGGTGAAATCGGTAAGGAAGATAGTGAAAGAAAACTCTCAAGTGGGCCAAATTGACTTCATTTCATGTTAAATGCCACCTCCACACCTTTGCAATGACTCATAATAGTATGGGGGTGAAATTGACAAGTTGTTGTTCGACTAGCAAGATTGAGCATATGGGAAACACTTTGAAATGGTAGGATTCTTGGTCAAACACTTGTTGCAAACACCTAGAGATTGGCAAAGAGAAAGTCCTAGAGGAGATTGAGAAGGACTTGGAGGTCTTGGAGAAAAGCTAGACCTGGAGTGGTTGGTGGAATTAAGCAACACCAACTAGGTGAAGTGTGAGCAAGCTAGGATAGCCCTATCAAATTGGTATGAGAGCCTATAAGATTTGGGCTAGGTGAGTAGATTTCCTTAGTGGAATCTATAGGAGACAATACCATGGTGACCAATGCAGAGTTGGCAAAGAAAGTGGATGATCAGGAGGAAGAGAATAGACTACTAAAGAAAAAGTTGATTGAATTGGAAAGTAAGCTTGGTGAGATTGAAACCAAGGTAGATGAAATGCTGGTAAAGATTGAAGGAGCAAAAGGGAAGGGTAAAGAGGTTTTAGAGATAGACAAAGTACCTAAACCTGATCTTGTCTTAGAACAAGAACCTTTCCTAAATGCATTGAAAGCCTTGAGTGGTAAATCACTAGAAGGATTGTCATTGTTTACTGGTAAGATGGAAGCAGAAATGGTTCTAGAATGGATACAAGGCATGGAGAACCATTTTGAGAGTGAAGGCATAACTGAAGCTCAAAGAGTTAAAGTGGCCAAGTCTAGGATGAGAGGAGCTTCTCTCACATGGTGGAAATTTGTGTAGGATGGGAGAAAGAAAATGGGTAAAACACCCATCTCTTCTTGGAAAGGGATGTTAGTGAAAATCAAAGAAGTCTATCTCCCTGATGACTATGAAGTGTAGATTCATAGGAAAAGACAAAACCTAAGACAAAAAGACCTTGATGTAAGTGGATATATGGAGGAGTTTCACAAAATTAGCCTTAGATCTCATGCGGTGGGAGAAGAAAGTCTCAAAGTTTCTAGGTACATAAATGGACTACGGTGGAACATCCAAGAGTAAATCGGTCTAATGAGCCCAAAGACGGTTCATCAAAGCTATCAACTTGCCCTTAAAGTGGAAAAAAAACTAAAAAGAAAACATGATTCAAGTAGTAATAGGGGCAGAGGTAGAGGAAAATAAAATACAGGCCATAGGGGAGGCTTTGGAGAAAGAAACTCAGAGCAAAGAGCACAAGGTGAGTCTAAACTAACTGAGCAGCAAGAAAGTTGCACTGGTAAAGGAGGATTCAATAGAGGAAGAGGGTCAAACAGTGGTTTTAGAGGAAGGTCTAGTGGACAAGGTAGAGGTTCCTCAAATTTTGCCTCAATGAAGTGTTACCATTGCAATCAGATTGGTCATCCAACATATAGGTGTCCAGAGAAGGGATCATCTTCATAGAATAGTGAAAGGAGAGAGAACTACATTCAAGAAGAGACTTCAAGTAGCATGACTTTAGAGGTTGCCTTAGAATCAGAGATAGGTGACAACTTGATGATAAGAAGAAATTTGATAAAAGAACCTATCAGAGAAGAGCCTAGCCAAAGGAGGTCATTATTTAGGATCAAATGCAAGATTATGGATAAAGTTTGCAAAGTGATCATTGATTCAAGGTCAACAGACAACATTGTGTCAGAAGAGGTAGTGAGTAAGCTCAAGTTACAAAGGATACCTCACAACAACCCATATAGGGTCACTTGGTTGAACAAAGGCCAACATGTCCTGGTCAATGAGAAAGCATGGGTGGATTTCACCATTGGGAGGTATAAGGACAAAGTGTTATGTGATGTCCTACCCATGGATGCATGCCATATTCTACTAGGAAGACCATGGAAATTTTATAGACAAGCTATTCATGATGGAGCCAAGAATGCATACTCATTCAAGAAAGATGGAGTCACATTCAAGATCCAATCTATCCTTGAGGAAGGTGAAAAAAGGGTAGAAGGTCCTAATATCCTCTTAGTGAGTGAAAAATAGTACTTGAAGACACTTGAGGAAGGTGAAGGTGTAGGGTTTGCATTAGTGATGAAGCCTAAAGAGGAAGACAAGAAAGAGCAGCCAGATTTGCCAATAGAGGTTCAAGACCTATTGAAGAAGTTCAAGGGAATAGTGAGTGATGGAAAACCAACCACCTTACCTCCTAAAAGAGCCATAAGCCATCAAATAGACTTTATTCCTGGAGCATCCTTACCTAACAAAGAAGATTACAAAATGACTCCCCAATAAAATGTTGAGATTGCCAAATAAATCGAAGAGCTTTTAGACCAAGGCCTAATTAGGAAAAGCATTAGCCCTTATGTTGTACCTACTATTTTAGCCCCAAAGAAAGGTGGTACTTGGAGACTGTGCACTGACTCTAGGGCCATAAATAGGATCACTTATATAAATAGGTTTCCAATTCCTAGAATAGAATACCTAATGGATTTTTTAGGGGAAGCCAAATACTTTACCAAGATTGACCTTAAAAGTGGATACCACCAAATTAGGATTAAGGAGGGTGATGAATGGAAAACAACATTCAAGAAAATAGAAGGTCTTTATGAATGGCTTGTAATGCCATTTGGCTTATCTAATGCTCCAAGCACCTTCATGAGACTCATGAATGAGGTGATGAAGGACTTCATAGGTAAATTTGTGGTGGTATATTTAGATGATATTCTCATTTTTAGTAAGGATATGGCAGATCATATTTATCATTTGCAAAATGTGCTAGAAAGATTGTATGAAGAGAAGCTAACCATGAACTTGGACAAGTGTGAATTTGTTAAGCAGGAGTTGGTTTACCTTGGGTTTGTGTTGTCACAAGGAAACCTCAAGATGGATCCTAGCAAGGTTGAAGCCATAGTAAATTGGCCTACTCCTAAGTCAGCAACAGAGGTGAGAAGCTTCCATGGACTAGCTCAATATTACAGGAAGTTCATTAGGCAATTTAGTGCTATATGTGCACCAATGTTGGACACTATTAGAGGTGGAATGAAGGCAAAGTTTCAGTGGAATGAACAAGCAAATAGAGGTTTTGAAACCTTGAAGGAGAAGATAGCTACTCAATCGGTGTTAGTGTTGCCTAGTTTTGAGAAACTCTTCACAGTGGAATGTGATGCAAGCAATGTTGCAGTAGGTGTTGTCCTAAGCCAAGAAGAAAGACCAGTAGCTTTCCATAGTAAGAAGCTAAGTGATGCAAAGAGGAAATACTCCTCATATGACCTGGAATTATATGCTTTAGTGCAGGCTTTGAGGAAGTGGAGACACTATCTCCTTCCTAAGGAATTTGTAGTCTACACAGACAACCAAGCTTTAAGCTTTCTAAAATCACAAGACAAACTCAGTCACAAACACATGAAGTGGGTGGAGTATATGCAAGCCTACACATTCACAATAAAGCACAAAAAAAGGTTAATTAAACTGGGTTGCTGATGCATTGAGCAGAAGAATTTTGACAGTCCAAGAAATTCAGTTAAGAAGCATAGGTGTTGATAGTTTTAGACGCCTATACCCAGATGATGAAGACTTCTCAAATGCCTACAAGGTATGCAAAGAGTATCAAAATCATTTTCCAAGTGAGTATTCAGATTTTACCTTGCAAGATGGGTTATTGTTTAGAGGAGGACAACTTTGTGTGCCTAGAGGGTCAGTGAGAGAAAATCTAATACAAGAGAAGCATAATGGCAGCCTTAGTGGTCATTTTGGAGTCAACAAGACTCAAGAGTTGGTTCAGAGGTATTACTATTGGCCTAGGATGAATCAAGATGTGAAAAAGTATGTGGAAACTTGCATTGTTTGTCAAAAGGCTAAGGGCACTTCTTCAAATGCCGGTTTATACCAACCTCTTCCCATACCAAATAGACCTTGGGAGTGCATTAGTATGGATTTCATAGTAGGTTTACCAAGGACAAAGCAGGGATTTGATAGCATTTATGTCATAGTGGACTGATTTAGTAAGATGGCCCACTTTGTACCTTTCAAGACTACTCATGATGCATGTCATATAGCTCAGTTGTTCTTCAAGGAAGTGATAAGGATACATGGTTTACCCATGAGCATTGTTTCAGATGGGGACTCAAAGTTCATGAGTCATTTTTAGAAGACACTGGCAAAATCTTGGCACCAACCTATCTTTTGGATCAGCCTACCATCCACAAACAGATGGGCAGACTGAAGTGGTCAATAGGAGCTTGGGAAACTTATTAAGGTGCCTTACCAAGGAGTATGGTCAGACATGAGATCAAGTGCTATCACAAGCTGAATATGCTTACAATGACACAACAAATAGAACCACCGGCAAGAGCCATTTTGAGGTGTTCTATGATCTTCACCCAAGGGGTATATTGGAGCTAAGGGACTTAGGTAATGCAGCAACAAGAAGTGGATATGCTGAAGATTTTGGTCAGTCAATCAAAGAGGTACATGAATCAGTCAAGCAAGCATTGATGGAGAACACAAGTAGGATTAAGCAAAAAGTTGATGAGAGAAGGAAGAACCTACAATTCCAAGTAGGAGATCTTGTCATGGTGCATCTAAACAAAGCAAGGCTACAACAAGGAGTGCCTAATAAGTTACAGATAAGAAGGTTAGGTCTATGTGCCATCCTAGCCAAGTATGGAGAAAATGCATACAAGGTGGACCTACCTAGTGAAATAGGACTATCACCGGTTTTCAACATAGCAGACTTAGTTGATTATAAAAGGCCAATTCAAGGTTCAAATTGTAGTCACTCAGAGGTATCAGATGATGTAAATAACCTTCAAATACCAGCAAAACCAAGTCCAAAGGCTGAAAAGGTATTGAGTTCAAGGATCACTAAGAAGACAAGGCACCAAATCTATTGGGAGCACCTAATCAAGTGGCAGGGTATGGAAGATGTTGAGGCTACATGGGTGCTTGAGACAGATTTTAAGAAGTTAGGCATTGATCAGAATCTGATCCCCAAAGAGGTTACTTAGTTTTCTTTTGTTTGGGAGAATGGTGCAAGAGCACCTAGGACTTAGGCTCATAGTCCTTCCACAATTTTGGCTTGTACTGACCTTAGCCAACTCAGGTTCCTAATAAGGACTACAGGAGGGTCCAAGGTGTGTGTGTGATGTTTTATTTGAGTCAAATGTAGGCCTAGTTGAGTCGGTTTTCTTCCTAGGTTTGCACTTTGTGAATAGGTAGTAGTTTGAGTAGTTGAAATGGCCTTCTTGATGGTCAAAACTGGCATAACTTGGTGTGAGAATTAGAGAGGTTTAGAATGGTCTTGGTAATGCTTAAAAAGTCTTGAGGAATGACTTGTAATAGGTTGTTTAGGTTGGCAAACCAAAATGTGGAAAGTTGTAAAAGTTGTCATGACAACTTTTGTCCTAAAGGAGCTTAGCGGTGGAGTTAGGGATAGCACAATGCCCTAGAATGCTTCCACACATGGGGAAGACTATTTAAACCTCCTTTTGCATGGTAACCAAGGCTGGAAGTTTGATTTTGTATGATAGGCAATCTGAAACTACTCATCTTCAGACTGTTATCATTGTTTTTGGCTTATTTTGCTTAAAATATGAATACAAATGGGTTGAATCCATTGATCTAGTTTTGGATTGTAGTTCTCTGGTGTGTTCTAGTGTCATTTGAGTCATTTCATGATTTTTAGTTAGTGTGTGTTGGTACTTTCTTTGTTTTGTTTCCAATCAGCCAGTTTTGTCTTGTAAATAGCAATTTCATGTAAAATGGTTGCCCCATAAAATCCCTCCGTGCTACCATCACAGCCTATTGGGACATGGAAGGAAACCCATTGTACAGTTTAAATATGCAAGGAGGAGTTTGGGAAGTAGAGATTAATATGGCTACCACCTTGTTCTAGTCGAGTCCAGGAGCAACCCGGCTAGAGAAGATAGGGTAAAAATAGAGTGCATAGTGCAGAGATGAACACAAAACCTTAGCTAAATCATTTGGAGAGGCTCATGAGGTCCATATAGAGTTTCCACTACAAGGAGAATCCTTGACAAGACCCTGAGATGCCCATTCCTCAAAATTGAACAATCACTGCCGGTTAAAGGCATAGAAACCCTACCAAACCCTCATTATTGGGTTAAGGCATTGTACGGAGAGTTGGAAGACCAAAACCATTATAGACAATACATGTACACATTGTTAGAACTCTCAATATAGTCTCTCATTTCTCTTATACATTTGGTTAAATTTCTTTGAGCTTCAATGCATCTCTTTTCTAACATGTTCTGCATATTAGCTATACTAATATATTTCTCTTGAGGGGTCTCCAATCATTCTTCAACCAACTCAGACAAAGCTTTTGGAAGAGCATCACTAACATCTTTGATTTTAAGGTTGTTCTACAACATGTGATTCATTAAATCTTTATCAATTTTGTCTAGCTCAACAACATTAACCCACATTTCTCCAATCTCCTTTATTTCATCTTCACCATCAAGGATTTTCAACAAATCTAGTCTTAAAGGGCTCATCTTCATTTGACTCTGACTCTTTCCTTTTTGCTTTGCAATAGCCAATTTTTCTTCTACCACAGGGAAATCTAGATCAACAATTTATATGATATCTTTCTTCTTTTAATCCTTCTTTTGCTTCTTGGGTTCTGGAGAACCAGTGGACATTATATATTTCCTCTTTCTCTCTCGGAGGCTGAACTTACCTTAGTAAAACCAGTAACAGGGGATATCGGGCCAACATGCCAAACATCCTGAAATGTCCTAAAGTAATCATCAGAAGCTTCTTCTCTCATTTCCAAACCATTTAGATATAAAAATTATGTCTTGCAACGGGGACTTACGATTCCCATAACACATTTTTCTTCGCCATCAAAGATCCTAGAAAATACATTGCTAAACATACAAACAACAATCCAAACTGGAAGGGGTAACCTTGATCTTTTGTCATTTTAATATTTTCTAATATTTGATTCTTCAACAATTCACACAAATTGAAAACTACATCTTCCATAGTAAGCATATGCACAACATATATAGTGATAGCTAAGGTAGAACCTTCCCTATTTTTGAAATAAATATTATAAGAGATATTGTACGCAACATAACTCACCACGAGATTAACAATTTTATCAATCAATAGTGCTCTTTGATCTCTTGTCACACTGATTAGGGTTTCAACTTCCTTATTCTTCGCAATCTTCTTAACCAGTACATTTCCTTTGTCACATAGATCAGTAATAGTTGAAATGATGTCCTTATATATCAGATAGGGTTTATCCAATATAATGCAATCATTATGAACTCGACTTAGGATAAGCTTGATCAACTATTCATTATCAAACCAAGGAAATTGACTCCACAAATCCAATCCTTCCTGACCTAGCTCCTTAACATTTTGTCAATATTTTCATCTTTTTGATCTTTTCAGTATCAAATTCATCTATCTGCACCTTTTCCAAAGTCTGAAAAATATTCGCTGCTTGATTCTCTGATGATCATATTTGGTTTCATGATTACTTGCTTTGCTTCTCTACTCTTTCTCTTTAACCATTTCTTCGCTCCTTAAACTCTTTTCTTTGCATAATGTAGTCTCTAATTCACATTTTTATCTTGACAATAACTTCTAGGGTTTTGTCACCAAAAAGTGTATTATCGATGACATCGATATACTCACTAAATAACCAGATTACATATTCATGTCGAATCCCCAGCACTAACTACTTTGGAGAGGGGGAATGAAATATTTTCCTTGATATCTCCCCATGAGCCAAAGCGATAAGCTCAGTTATCAGACGAAGAGGTTCCTACTCTAGATTTTGATACACTAGGATTTCTTTCATTGTTACCCTCTTACTTTCTCCAAGCCATGACTTCCTTTTTCCTTGATTCACTAGAATTGACTACATTCTTCTCCATAGACTTCTTCATACCACCTTCATTTCTGCACTGATTAGCATAATGTCCAGATTGCTTGCACTTATAACATTTGATGTTCCTCTGCACTAAATATGTTGAATGTGTTCTAGATTTGCACTAATAGCTTTGTGACCATAGCCATTGCATAGATGACAATATCCATGAAAATTACTATTCCTATTCATTCCAACTAGATAATGATTTTCACTCACAACATGATTCTATAGTAATTTGCTTTGTGACCAAACTCCTTGCAATTGTAACATTGAATTCTTATACAAACTGAAGCTTTATAACCAAACTTATTGCATTGAAATCAATAACCATTAAATGATGGGTACCTTTGTGCATTTGGTTGTTGAGTCGGTGGTCTTCTTGCAGTAGATCTCTAATTTTGGGTTTTGCTTGTATTTTCAATTTTCTTTTCTACTTCTACCTTAACTTCCTTGCCTTTCTCTTTGTCATTTTGATTTGAACATTCATCAAACTGAAAATCTAGTCCATTTGTGTCTACATGAGCTTTTTGCATGTTAATCAAATTTTCCAAAAGTTTGTTACTTTCAAGAGCTTTAGTTTTTGCCTTCACCTTCTTGACTTCTTGTTCCAGCTTCTCACATTCTTCAGTCTTTAGCTTAATTGAATCTTTCCTAGTTTCTGTTACTACTTATCAAGTTTCCATTAGTTTTTATATTCAAAGTCATACTATATACTCTAGTCGGTTAGCACTACCGAATCATGCAGTCGGTATACACAGAGAAGTCGGTATGCACAGTCTAGTCGGTTACAAAGGAAAGCAGTCACAGAACGCAGTATACACCAAGTTGTCTACCGAGTATCTTTTCATGGCTACCGAGCAATAAAGATGACACACTGAGTTGACATACATCGAGTGAAACGTGTTACCAGATACATTGAACCTAGACATGCATATGAGAACGTGTTACAAGATTGAGGCACATCGAACCATTATCACATTAGAAATTACACTAGAAGATTGTGTATGATTTTAAGGTCAATCTAACCAATGAAATAAAGTGTTTAGTTATTCATTCGAGGAATCTTGTTTGTAAGATCGAAGCAATGAATTGGATCACTATTTTAAGAGATCTATTTATACAGCATGAGTTAAGTTTGTATGTATGCATAAAAGAAGACTGTTACAGAGACACAAAGGTCACTAAGAAGGTTTTTCAGAGAACAGTCGAAGAACAAAGTAAACAAAAGGGTTTATTGAGTTACTATATGGGTTACCGAGGTATGCTATAAGCAAGGTAATCTATTCTGAGCACATAGAATCTGCTATAACATTTCAGATGTAAATTTGCAGATATTTGTAATGATTTTATTGTAATATTGTGAAGTTGAAAGAGAAACCTTTAATAGGGTAAAAGACTCCAATCAAGTCTATAAATTGTAAAGCCTCTAACTAGGTGCAGCATTCAGATTAAATGTTGTAAAATCCTTTAGCAAGGTAGATCTAACAAATCTTGTTACTCCTAACAGGGTAAGCTATCAAAAATAGCTAAAATGTAGCTCTAACCGAGCACTCTTTATTATTGCAATAGTGAAGTTGTGGGTGCCATCCCCACTGCAATTTTTCTCTCTAACCAAGAGTTTCTACTTAACCAAAATATATGTGTTATGGAGTGAATCATGTATGATTGTTATCTATTTGCTTTAACTTTATTTTATGTTACTGCACTATTTTGTTTATGCATAATAGTAAAGTTATTATTCAAGAAAAGTTTTTCAGTACTGATTCACCCCTCCCCTCTCAGTACATTAGCTTTCCATATTGGGCCTAACAGTTTCTTCTATCTTGTTTGTCTCCTCAATTTTCAGCATCAGATCTTTAACAATTCCATTTGCCTGCTTTAACTGATTGTTAACTTCCTTATGTCTCAACTTGAACTTTCAAATTTTCTTTCAATTCTTCATTCTCAGATTCCACACTTTCCAGGTCTTCAAGAGTTGTCTTCAATTATTCATCTAGATGATATTCTTCTATCATACTCATTAGTGCCATGATTCAACCAACAAGAATCTCCCTCAAGCAGATAAGCTAGCTGACAAGGGACCAAGCTCTAATACCAATTGTTGAATGGTTGAATGGACCAGAATACTGAGACAAGGGGTGAATCAATATTCCCACACTTATAACACTTTCATTGATATTTTAACCTTAGCAATTGATCTCATCGACATGAACTAGCAAATGCAAAATATGTAAACATCATAACAATGAAATCAACACCGGATTTGTATACATGGAAGACCCAAATGGGAAAAACCACAGAGAGGGTTAACTCTCAAGATAATATAACTAGT
Organism: Cryptomeria japonica; assembly: GCF_030272615.1. Lineage (NCBI taxonomy): Eukaryota > Viridiplantae > Streptophyta > Pinopsida > Cupressales > Cupressaceae > Cryptomeria > Cryptomeria japonica. The sequence goes on along the minus strand of NC_081408.1, from coordinate 715,008,652 downwards.
TATATGGTGTTTACAAAAGGGGTGGCTTAATGTCAGATGGCTCATTGTTGAAATGCTCACTACAATAGAAATAAATGAATTGAGGAAAGTTGCATCTCCAAATGCATGAATTTAGTTCCAAGATAAGCTCAAATAACAATTCATAGCAACTCACAGTAAATCCGGTAAGGGATCTCTCCAACCTATCCACAACTACCTACAAAAAATTCGGTAAGGGATTACTGCAACACTATCTACACTCTATCAATTTCTTGAAGCAGATCTGGTGAAGGATTACTACAACATTGTCTGCACTTGCACTCTTCCACATATACCTTCACTCTTACGCATGCATCATACTCCAATATTCACACTACACACTGCCTGCATGTTGTTACTAGTCTCCTTACTCGCATACCTTGTATACCACTACTCTAACACTCACACACTTCATACTCTGCTATATATCACACATCCACATATCTTCTATATATATATATATATATATTGATAAGAACATACACCGAGATAATATGTTGACCTAAGCACAAATGTTTTGCACAATAAAGTATTGCTCGGATCAACACATTACCAAAATATATTTTGATCAAAGAAAAGGATAACCAAGTCAGTGTTCACATATCTTTTGCATGCTTCCTTCACACACTCCAATTACCGAATCATACGCCTCAATTACTGGAGAAAAACAAGGTTTTACCAAACCCAAAGATACAGACCCATAAGCACAAATTGCAAAAATAACAACTCCTATCTTCAAGATACATGTGCCATAGATTCTGGAGCATAAATCATAATGTAATATAAACATTTGACAATACAACAGACACAACTGATACCAGAACTTGATACAAATGAAAACACAAGATTTGGGAGAAGAGGATCTTCCAAAACTAACTCCAGTAGATCATACAAACTTAGATGCTCGGTATATGTTTCATATCACTACTCTGCTACATATGCTACATCTCATCCTAACCAGATCACAGGGTTTGACATCAATGACAACATTCACATAAATCTAACAATTAGACAGGTGGATAAGAATGTAATAGGAACAAAGTGTGTGTTTTAGAACAAATTGAATGAACAAGGACATGTGACAAGGAACAAGGAAAGATTGGTATTTAAAGGCTATTCTCAGGTAGAAGGTATTGATTTTGAAGAAACTTTTGCCCCTGTTGCTAGGATGGAAGCTATTAGAATGTTTCTTGTGTTTTCTACCTACAAGAACTTTAGAGTATATCAAATGGATGTTAATTTAGCATTTCTTAATGGAGAATTGGAAGAGGAAGTGTACATTTAACAACCAGATGGATTTAGACTATCAAATAGTCTGAAAATGGTTTGCAGATTAAAGAAAGCATTACATGGACTTAACAAGCACCTTGAGCTGTGGAAAAATATTTGTTACAACAGAATTTTAGGAAAGGTATTGTTGACATCAATATTTATTTTAAGGTTGAAGGCATTAAGTTTTTTATTGTTCTTGTCTATGTTGATGAAATTATCTTTAGAGGAAGTGATAGTTTGTGCAAAGAGTTTGTAGAATAAATGCAAAAAAAAATTGAGATGTTTATGTTTGGAGAAATGTCATTTTTCCTTGGGCTTCAAGTTACTCGGTTGGATGATGGAATTTTAATTTCTCAAGATAAGTATGTCAAAGAGATGTTGAAGAAGATTGATATAGAGAATTGTAAACTTGTTACTACCCCTTTAGATGTTGGATGTAAGTTAGGCATGTCAGACAGTTCAAATAACTGGAAGACAACTAAGAGCGGGGGGGGGGGGGGGTGAATCAATTGTCATAGATTATCAAAACCATTAGCAATTAAAACTTTAATATCAAAACCCAAAATATTAATACAAAAATTCTTAAACCAAATACCGAAATAGTAGTTAAACCAATTAAGCATAAACAATAATCACATAATAAAAACCATCCACATGACACCAAGATTTGTGCGTGGAAAAATCGGTGAAGGGAAAAACCATGGTGGGAAGCCTACCCACAGTCAGTTAATACTTTTGTAGTAAGTATGTGAATTACAATTGAGGGGCCTACACTTGTAGGAAGGCCAACAGCCTAGAGTACACTAGTCATCACAAAAGGAGTCTCACTGACTACATAGAAATTCAAAATACAATCCGGAGAAGTGTTGAATTGCAAAAGATAGCATCTCTTATGCCTGAGTACAATTTTGGTTGAGCTCAATACCAGATGACTAAATCCTCTTACATAAACCCAATTCGATCTCCAATGATCAACCAAATCCTCTGCGTGAATGATATTACATTATTCGCACATTGCATTCCTTGACCATGACCTCTAACATAACCATGATGATCTACAATGAGATCTTACATCTATATATACAAACCCTCGAACATAAACAATTAGGATGGCCACCAAATAATAAACCAATTACATAATTACAAACCATATCGGCCTTAGACCAAGCAAATAATATCCAACACATAAGACATCCCAGAAATGTATCGAGAGGTCCAATCCACACGTTACATTAAAGCCGGTCCATAACCTAAATCAAGTCGGTCCACATGCTATAGCAATGATCTCCATCCGCCAAGTCTCGAACATGATCACCAACAACATCCTGAAACTCCACCAGAAGCTGCACCAACACCACTTATGCAATTCATCAAAGATCTTCATCAAAAGCTTTGTCAGTGAAACCCTCGCCGGAATGAGAAACCAAGCTTCTAAGTAAATAGGATAGCATCCGATCACCAGACCAAAACCAACTGACTGAATATGAGCATGAGTATCATGAACAATCCAATTCCAACACCAAATCATACTGGAGCCTACCAGATCATGTTGGATCCAAATCAACTAGAAACCACTCAACCTACCGGGACCAGAAGGGTTTTAGTAAAGCATCCAGATAGCTAGTGTTGGCATCAATGACAAAATATCAATGCAACACATAATCAATTCCACCAAATGGCCAACAATCTCCCCCTTTGGCATTGATGGCAACACTAGATGTGAAAAACATCTAAGTACCAAGAAATGCCAAACAAGTCTCCCCAAATGGAAGACAACCAACAATCTCCCGTATACAGCTCTAAAATAAAGACCAAACTCCCTCTGTGAATAATATCTTTGTAAAGCTTTGAATTTCTCCCTTCTTCCTTTTTCACATCAATATCACTCCCCCTTTGACATCAATGCCAAAAATTTAACAAAAATATCAAAGCAAAAACATAAACTACTAAATCACAAAGCTGACTACTCCCCCTGAGTAGTATCATCCCCACATCAGTGCCAAAATGAATAGTATCTCTAATAATGCATATCGGACTGATGTCAAACTGCATCAATCAAGTCTCTACTGGAGGGGCAAAAACTCTCAATTTCTCTCTCAAGTACTCAAACGATTCCTTGGGCAAAGTTTTAGTGAAAATATCTGTAATCTATTCTTTAGTGTTCATATAAACCAGTCTAACTTCATTTGCTTCCACCTTTTCCTTCAAAAAGCTATACTTGGTAGATATGTGCTTTGTCTTAGAATGAAATACCAGATTATTTGATATATCAATAGCAGCAGAGTTATCATAGTGAATATCTACTGATGCATCACGATCCATCTTTATATCCTTCAATATTTGCTTCATCCATAAAACTTGTGTACAGTTAGTAGTAGTAGCAACATACTCAGCTTTAGCAGTAGATAAAGAAGTACATGGCTTTTTCTTGTCGATCCATGAAAACAACTTCTTTCCAAGAAAGAAAGCTCCACCAGAAGTACTTTTTCGGTCATCAACATCTCCAGCCCAATCAGCATCTATATATGCACATAAAGTAAAGTTATCATCCATAGGGTACCATAAACCATATTCTGATGTACCTTGTAAGTATCTAAAAATCATTTTCATCGCAATCTCATGATTTTCTCTAGGCTCACTCTGAAATCTTGAAACAATACAAAAAACATTCATAATGTCAGGCCTAGTCTGAGTCAAATAAGGTAGACCTCCAATCATAGATTTGTATCTTGTAGGATTTACCGGTGCAGAAACATATTTTCTTGTCAATTTCTCACTTGTAACCATAGGAGTGCTTACCGGTTTAGAATCTCCCATACCAAATTTCTTCAACAATTCCTTAGCATACTTAGTTTGACAGATGAAGATACCTTTATCAGTCTGAGTAATCTGCAAACCTAAGAAAAATTTCATCTCCCCAATCGTAGACATCTCAAATTCTTTCTCCATATTCTTAGAAAATTCTATGCACAACTTATCTTCACCTCCAAAACTAATGTCATCAACAAATACTTCAATAATCAGTATATCATCATCAGTTATCTTATAATATAAATTACTGTCAACACTACCCTTTGTAAAACCAAGTTTCAAAAGATATTTATCCAACCTTGCATACCAAGCTCTGGGTGCTTGTTTCAATCCATATAAAGCTTCTTTTAACCTGCAAACCATATTTGTATCATCTGATAGTGAAAACCATCAAGTTTCTCAATATAAACTTCCTCATCACATCCCCATTCAAAAATGCACATTTAACATCCATCTAATAAACTTTGTAGTTTTTATAAGCAACATAGGCAAGAAATAATCTTACAGCTTCAATCCTAGCTATAGGTGCAAAAGTCTCTCCATAATCAATTCCTTCCTTCTGAGAATATCCTTTACAAACCAATCTAGCCTTATTCCTTATAACTTGACCATCCTCATTCAATTTTTTCCTAAAAACCCATTTTAGGCCAGAGAACCAAAGTCCATGTGTTATTTTTCTCAATCTGATCTAATTCTTCTTACATAGCGTTCAACCAATAATTAACTTTACATGCCTCAATTAATGATACTAGTTCAACTTGTGAAATTAAACATACCTCATTAGTTGTCAGTCTTATTCTTGTCATCACTCTGTTGCTCTTATCCCCAATTATCTGATCTTCTGAATGATTCAATCTCACATACCTAGGAGTCCTTTGACTCTCTGTTCTTCTTCCTTGTTCTTCAGTCACTGTAGAATTCTCTAATACTATTGGAGTAACTGGTTCAACACTCTATTCTAATAAAGGTGTTACCAGTTCAGATATAATCATTTCCATTGTCAGTTCCTTCTCATAAACTCTGATTTGACTTTTGTTCAGCTCATCTACTTTGACATTAGCACTCTCCACAATTCTTTGCAGTCTCTTGTTATAACATCTATATATTTTGTTTTCATTAGAATAACCAATAAATATGCCTTCATCACATCTAGGATCAAATTTGCCAATGATATCATCTCTCATAATATAACATTTACTACAAAAAAATCTGAAATACTTAACTGTAGGTGTATTGCCAAACCATAATTCATAAGGTGTCTTACCGGTTTCTCCTTTGATATGTACTTTATTGAATGTACAAACCATTATGATCACTACTTCTCTCCATTAGATATGAGGTAGACTAGCTTCCATAATCATTGTTCTAGCAGCATCCAAGATAGTTTTGTTCTTCCTTTCCAGAACTCCACTCTGTTGAGGTGTCCGGGGAGCAGAAAATTGTCTTCTTATACCATGATCCTCACAAAAGTTATTAAACTCACCGGATGTGAATTATCCACCATGATTTGACCTCAAACATTTAATCTTCAATCTTGTCTTAGTTTCCACTTTAGCCTTAAAGATTTTAAACTTTTGAAATGCTTCAGATTTTTCTTTTAGAAAAGTAACCCACATCATTCTAGAATAATCATCAATGATTAGCATGAAATATCTATCACCTTGAAAACTTTTAACTCTAGCAGTGCCACACAAATCAGTATGAATAAGATCAAGAACATCATTTGATTTATCTTGTATACTCCTAAAAGAGGTTCTGACATGTTTACCCATTTGACATTCTTTGCATACCTGATCATAGGGCTTCATAATCTTAGGTATATCCCTAACTACCTTAGTTGAACTGATCTTTATAATGTAATCAAAATTCACATGACGCGGTCTTTTATGCCATAGCCAACTCTCATCAATCTGTGTAATCCAACATGTCTTCTCATTAGAATTCAAATGAAATATGTTACCTTTTGTCTGTGTACTGGTTGCAGTTTCCAAACCAGATATGTTAATGATTTTGCATTTTCCATCCTTGAACTGTAATTGAAATCCCTTATCCACCAATTGTGCTACACTCAAAAGATTATGTCTCAAACCTTCAATATAATAAACATTGTCAGTATTGTTCTTACCATCTAATGGTATAGTTCCTTTTCCTTTGATCATACCTGCCTTGTCATCTCCAAATCTAACTACACTGCCATCAAATTCTTACAAAGACAGAAAATTCTCTTTATCTCCAGTCATATGATGTGAACAACCACTGTCAATTACCCTTTCATCCTTGTCTTTAATTTTAGCAGCAAGTACCTTCTCTTCAGGTAAATTCTCTTCCAGTGCTGGATCATCTTCCTTGATAGCCAAGAACACCCATTCCTTCCCATTGTCGGAACCACTAGCAGAGCCTTCTACCGGTTCATCATCAGAATCAGTAATGTCTTCCTCATCCGCTATGTAGCATGACTTGTCTCTATTTTTCATGTACTTATACTTGTTCTGATATCTCGAGTTAGGCTTAAATGATCTTCTAACTCTTTCTTCAAATCTTGAATTCCTTTCAGGACATCTAGATGCAAAATGACCAATCTTATTACATGTAAAACATTTAAAAGGTGATTTTCCTTCATACTTACTTCCTACCGGTCCTTTAGGCACTCTTCTAGCAAATAGTGCTTCAAGTTGCTCAAACTCAACATCTTCTCTCTTCATATATTCCAATTCATTTGCATATAAAGCTTTCCAATCTTTCTTACCGGTTGTAGATGTAGATGCATGAAAAGAAGTTTTAGTCTTCACAGCTCCAGAAGGTCTAAATTCTTCAATCTCAAAAGTAGATAGTTTCCCAACCAAAGTATCTTTGTTGACAGATGTATTAGCCATTGTTCTCAACACATTAATAGAAGTAGCCTTCATTTTCTAAGCCAGTGGTAGGGCTCTCAGAACTTTAGAAACAATTTCATCTTCACTCAGAGTTCCACCACAACATTGAATTCCCATAACAATCTCATTTACCCTTTCTATGAATACAGCAATCATTTCATCTTCTTCCATCTTCTAGTTTTCATATCTTAACCAGTAACCATGAAGTTTATCAATCTTCATTGTAGGGTCACCTTCATTAAGAGTCTCCAACTTATCCCATATAGCCTTTCCAGATGATTTGTCAGTTAATCCCATTATTTTCTTATCAAAAAGTGCACACAAGAGGGCTTCTCTTGCTCTACAATTATTCTCGAGCTCCTTATCCAAGTTTACCGGAGGGGGATTGCTAGATCCCAAATTATAAGGTGTGACACCATTCTACGTGATCTCCCAAATCTCCTTGCCAAGACATCTCAGATGAGTCTCCATCCAAATCTTCCATACTATGTAATTTGTTCCATCAAGCCTAGGAATATCTCTCTGAAAGATAGCTCCAAAAGAACTAGATGAACTTGAATTGTTAGTCACCATAGGATCTTCCTCAAGTGATTAAGCTTTATATGGAGAGGAGCAAAGCTCTGATACCAATTGTTAGATAGTTCAAATTGTAGACGTCTAAAACTGGTCCCCGCTTACGGAGTCATATTTTAACATTAGCGCATTGCCTTATTTTAGGGTTTTTGCATCCCATTAACATTTCTTCTATGTCACGCACTTGGTCTTTATCATTTGCGAGCATCAAGTCCTTCTTCTGCATTCTTCATTTATCTTGCTCTCCAATTTGGTCTTGTCGACAACAATCTTCAGTCATGATTTTGGTCAATCTTATCCTGTCGCATCAATGTGCGTGCTCATTTGTTATCATTTTGGACATTGTCAATCCTAATTAGGGTTTTGTCCTCTTATCAATCTTGTCATTTTGCGATCAATTTGTCATCGATCGTTGTCCTCTTTTCAATCTTGTCGTTTTGCGATCGATTTGTCATCGATCGTTGTCCTCTTTTCAATCTTGTCATTTTGCGATCGATTTGTCATTGATCATTGTTATTTTCAATCTTGTCGACTTGCGATCGATTTGTCATCGATCGTTGTCATTTTCAATCTCGTCATTTTGCAATTGATTTGTCATTAATCGTTGTCATTTTCAATCTTGTCATTTTGCGATCAATTTGTCATCGATCATCATCTTTCTCAATCATGTCAATTTGGATCAATTTGTCATTGTTCCTCATTAATTGGCGCATTTATCAATCAAATCACTTATCAGTATGAATCATTTATCAATTCAAAATCATGATCGAATCGACATCAAATCAATCTTACATCAAGACCTAATTGTCATCCTTGCATTTCTAATTTATCTTCTAGGGTTTCATGATTTATTCATTTAACCTTGTTTGTCATTTTCTCTCCATTTTCTCTTTAGGATAAATGATTTATTTATTTATCCTAAGTCTTCTTGTCACAATTAAATGTTTATTTAATTGGCTAATTAATTCCTCCTATTTTTGTAAATTGATTAATGAATGAAAAATTATTAATTAATTTACCTAATTTTTCATCAATTTCCTAAATTCCAAGTCATCATTTCTAACCTAATTTTCTAATTATTTCTAATGTCTATTTCTATTTCAAATTCTTGTCATAACATCCTTGCATAGCAATTTGTCATAAATTGTTATAATCCTTGCATAGCAATTTGTCATACACTTGTCATAATTTTGCTATTCTTGATTTGAATTTCCATTTGAATCACTTTCATGCTAATCTGATCTTTTCTCCAATTTGTCTATAAATTGGATGAATTTCTTCAATCAAAGTCCCTGGTCGAATCAACCACGCTTCTAGTATTCTTGCGCTATCATCTTGTCTACTTGCTTTCACATCAAGCTTATGCACTAGTAGGTGAGATCCACAAACAAAGCCATTTGAAGGAGAAAGAAGGACAATGGAGCCACATGAAGGAGACATCTGCATTTGGTTTGCTTAGTTTTCAATCTTGCATGTCTTGTTTTCATGTTTTCATTGAGTGTAATTAGGATTGTTATCACTGCATTTTAGTTTTCGTGATTGAACTAGGCTAATGTTTATGTTGCTTTGATGATTTCCACATTTCCTATCTACATTAATTGGTGAACCCAATGTGAACTAACCCCCTAACCATGCTTTTGAGTGCTTTTGAGTTGATTTGCAGGTAAAAAACCCAAGAAACAGGGTAATGCAGGGCTTTCTGGGCACTTATGCGCCTGTGTAGGAGAAATCTGCGCCTGTGTCAAGCAATATGCATCTGTGTCAAGGACTTCTGTGCCTGTGTCAAAGGGATCTGTGCCTATGTTACTGCATTCTACACCTGTGTTACTGATTTCTGCACCTGTGTAAGACATTCTGCACCTGTGTAAGGCCAGAAACAGAGGTAAAAGGCACTGTTTTTACTTGCAAATTACTTTGTTTTGCATTCTGCTTCTGCTTTTTGGTTTTTCTTTGGTACTAATTCACCCTGGCATTATGTGTGACAAAGACTAAGAATGAAACTACTAACAAATCTTATGCAGGACGCGGTCAAAGACTTCTATTAAAAACATCTTGCATGTGATTTTTAAAGTAGTTGCACATTTATTTTCCTAAAGGTTAATGAACACCATGCATGCTTTGATTGCTTTTAGTTTGATTGCATGTTTTAACCCTTAGAATTGGGCCTGCCTCCCAATTTGCCTGGCACTTCGCACAGGCATTAGTGAGAGGGAACGACCCTAAGTGGTGATGGGCTAAAACCAAGCTCTTCCGAACCACTCTAAATAATTGTGGATGCAATGAAAGCTGTAGACAATGGGTGTTGGAATGGTATTGCGATGATTTATTTGTCAGATCAATACCCACCCAAATGGATGCGTTTACTAGAAGCACTTGTTTAGATGCCAAAAACCTTCTATCTGTTGGCTTAGGCATTGTGATATGCGCATGCCGAAGACACCTCTCATGTACTCCTTAGTTAGAGATAGCAAGTTCTTTGGAAGTGATGCCCCTTGAACTCGAAGCTTGGTATGCCTGAGAAGTGAGTGCACTATAAGGGGGAGCCAGTGCTACCAAGTGTCTAGCTATCCGGCTAAGTGTTGTATTTTATGGTTAGGGGATTCAACAGATATTGCCCTTGCCATCCGTAGGATTTGTTGTAAATGTGCTTGATTGTTTTGAGTCAAAGTCAAACAAACATTCTATTTTCCGTGATTGTCAAAGGTTAAATTAAAAACAAGCCTTCAAAAAAGTGCTCATAATCAACTTGGATTTTCAAAATCAACAACATTCAACTCAAAACACAATCCAAACAAAGGTCAAAGTTTGTCTAAGTATTCATCCAACATTTGAACATGGTTGTCAACACATTAAATGTCTTTGTTTCAACATTCATGTCACTTTAGGCTAGGTTTTGCATAGTCCCACTTAGGTCCTAAGGCATATTGTCATCTCTTTTCATTTTAGTCCTTTTCATTGCAAGCGTCCTCATTTTGCACTTAGGTCCAAGATCATTTTTCCCTAAGTTTGCATTTCATTGTCATATCCAAGATAGATTTCCATTTAGGTTGCATAGGTTGCATTTCACATATTCCAAGTCATTGGTCTTCGTATTTTCTTATCATTGCATTGTCATATCATATCCTTAGATCATTTTCATATCATATCCTGAGTCATTGTCATAATCATTTCTTTCTTGCACGTAGTCTCAAAAACTAGGTTTTGTCATACTTGAGTAATCCAAATCTTTGAATAAACCCTAAGTCATTGTTAGGAAGTCTAGACCTTATCAAACTTTTGTCTTTTGTCACCAATGTCATTTCGTCAAACCTAGCTTAGTATCCAAGCATATAGGGGAGACATTGTCATTTTGTCCTTTTGTCACTTGGTCCTTTTGTCCTTTGAGGTCTAGACATCATTTCAATTGCCTAAGGGTCTCTTTTAGATTTGCATTCCAAAAAGTTTGTCAAAATCTTGAAAAACAAACAAAAAACATAGGTTGCATTCTTGTCATAGATTGCATTTTCATCTATTTAGTTTGCATTTAGTTTCATATCATATATTATCATTGAAAAATTCCAAAAATACTGCATTTGCATAAGTGACATGCCTGTTGAAACAAGGTCAAAATCTAAAAAGATGGGCGAACCAACGTATCAACCCATTGACAACATATCAAATTCATAGTTTCAAACTAGTCAAACAGTGCAAATTGAAGGTTCATCAAGCACATCATTACCACCATATGGAATGGTTCAACTTGGACCACCTCCATTATATGAACCAGTGTTTGTACCCATGAAACCAGGACATGGGAGTGTTCCACCAACACCAAGAGGAAATGCACCTTTTGATTGGAATCAACCGAACCTGCAACATGAAATTCAAACATTATATGAGGAACAAACTCTTTCACAAGGATTTGGTTCAGATCAAGGCATTCAACAAGAAACAAATCCAAATATTTTACCATGTTCTTCATCAGATTCCAATGCCTCTAATGATGTTGATATGTTCCTTCAAGATCCAAATTTGATGAAAAAGATGGATAAATTCTTGAACAAGGTCTTCAAGATGTTCCCACAAAAATATCTTGACATGATGAGTAATGTGACCTCCTCAAGTGAGCAAATCAATGTGCAAAAACAACAAGGCGGTGAGCTGTTAAGTTTCTCTTCGCATCCAAATGAAGAACATGTGCAACAAGAAACTCAACCTACCTTGATGAGTACACGTGCTTCAAAGGAATTGACAGTGACTATTCCTCAAAAGTCACCATTTGAGACAATAAATAATCCATTATTTAACACAACACCTGTAACACAAGATCAAACGAGGACCACACAAATATTGACAGTTGTCCCTCAACAAGAAGTGGTTCCTCACATGCATAAAATTGGATCAAAATCTAAGATGCAAGAAAGCTTCACGACTGGAATGCCTGATCTCACAAATGTCCAAAACAATTCTATAATGCAATAAAGTTCCTATGTCCCACTAAGTTCAATATATTTACCAAACACTCAAGTACCTATTATGCAGACTATTACGACAGATCCTTCGATAATGGTGACACAAAGAGCTACAGATAGTGGTTTGCATCAACAACAAATGTTGCAATAATTGAGTAATACACAAAAGGTACAATCGAATGTGCAAACAAGCAATGTACAACAACAACAATACCACATTCGACAACAAGTTGCAGCGCCCTCTGCATCATTACAAGTTAATGCAAACTTGCAACCACCATAATGGATTGGACAAACAACATAGCAAGTCAATGCAAGTGCCATACCTCATCTTAAGGAGAAACAACAAAAACCACCTAAACAAAGTTTTTTGCAAATGATGGGATTTACACCGCAACAACAATTGGCACAAAGTCAACAAATTTTGATTCGTCAGCATCAACAACAACATGTGCCTCAATATGTGCCAAGACAAACAAGCTATCATACTTCACAACCGCAATTGACGTCTGTGCAATATCAACAACACCCTCAATTGCAATATCAACCTAGGTTACAAACAATGTTTTCACTACAAGAAGCACAGCAACAAGCTCAATATCAAGGCATGACACAACCACAACAACAAGAGGTGTACCAAGAACATTATATGCTAGAGACACCAAAGATGGCAATTTCAGAGCATCAACAACTGATCGGAAACACGATGTATCGACAAAGAGTACCCACCAGGATTAATGATGGACCTCCAAAATCTGACACAATTGCGCAACAGCTTGAGAAGTTGCAACGACAAGTCGACGCATTAGAAACCAAAGGAACAAAGAAGTTGTACACAGATCAAGATTTATGTCCTAATCCATTTGACAAGAGCTTATACATGCCTCCCTTCCCTAAGAATTTTGAGGCACCTAATTTTGAGAAATATAAAGGGAATGGCAATCAAAAAGATCACATTCGAGCATTTTTCGCGGCGTGTACCGAAGTGAGTTATGAGGAAACATATTTAATGCGCTTATTTGCACGAAGTCTCACGGGACAAGCCATGGATTGGTATTCGCATCTACCAGGAAATATAAAGACTTTGTCAGAATTGGCTCAAAAGTTTATATCCCACTTCACATTCAACATTGACAGTGACGTGACCATGTCAGATTTATGCAACACCAAGCAAAAGCAAGGTGAACCATTAGTGACTTTCTTGCAACGATGGCAAAGCTTGTATAGTCGTTCTTCCCTAGATATACCTGAAGAACAACAAGTGAACTTGTTTATCCAAAATTTGGTCCTGGAAATGATGTATGAACTCAAATTGAAAAGTCCCAATACTATTGAGAAACTCATTAAGAGAGGGATGAACATTGAAACTACCCTTGTAGCTAAAGGAATCATTAAGCTCAAAAAAGATAGTGACAACACAAACAATTCCGGGGACCGAAATAGATTTTGGTACAAAAACAAGAATGTCACTAATGATGGATTTGTTGACGCAAGAGTAGTGAATGCAAATCAACCCCCGTTCACAATCAAGAAATTGAGTGCTCCTAATATGTCGACTATGGAACAAAATCAAACACCAGCGAGCAATGTTACTCAACAGCCGCAATACCAACAGCATCCTCAACAATATACTCAACAATATAATCAACAACAAGGTCAGCAACAAAACCAACAATGAAGACCTTTTTGATCAAGGGATGGGCCTCCTCGACAATTTACACCATTGGGAGAGCCTATTGAGTCAGTAATGAAACAATTAATACAAGCAAAATTTATCAAGTTACCAGATATCAAGGCAGAACCATTGGTAAAGCCGCATTGGTGGAATGATAATGCCTATTGTGAATACCATCAGTCAAAAGGGCATAAAATTGCATCATGTTTTCAATTGAAACATATGATTCAAGACTTGTTAGAGAAAGGAGTAATTGAGGTAGATCCACCCAATGCGACCTCTAACACTGATCATACAATTTTCAAAACTCCTTTTCTTGATCATGACAAGAGTAAAGCATCCTCTTCAAACTCTACCCAAATAGAAAATTATGTGAATACTGGTTATAATAATGTCATCAATTGTTTTCGAGCATCAAATGAGTATGTTTCCACCCTAAGAATAAAGGGACAAGATCCTTCATGCGTAGTCACCACTCGTCGATCCAAAATAGTCCTAAAAGGAGCTCCTGCCGTTCCTCCCAAACCAACTCCTGCGAGTCAGTATAATCTCCTAGATCATCTAGGAAAGACACCTACACAAATATCGATCCTTGAGTTGTTGAAAATGTCCCCTATGCATCGTGCAGTCCTAGATAAAGCTTTAATTGAGTCCACTGTCCCGACAGACATTGATGTTGACCAGTTTCAAGCCCGAATAGGACATCTAGTTGTTTCCCAACACGTTGCATTTTCGGATAACAATATTTCACCTGATAAACTCCCTCATAATGATCCTTTACATCTTGAAGTCTTTGTCTATAATTGCAAAATTCGACGAGTCTTGATAGATGGCGGAGCGGGTCTTAATATTTGTATCTTGAGAGTGGTCATTGGTCTTGGTTATACAGAAAAGGATATTGATTCTTCCAGAAGAATAACAATCAAAGCATATGATGATGCTGAGCGCCCATCTAAAGGGATAATTACATTGCCTATCAGAGTCGGTCCAGTAACAGAAAACACTTTCCTGCAGGTCCTAGACCTCGATCTCCCTTACAATATGATTCTTGGTCATCCGTGGATCCACGCAATGAAAGCAGTTCCATCCACTTATCATCAATGTTTAAAATATCCTTATAATGGAACTGAGATAACAATTCCGGGAGATCCTAATCCATTTCAATTTTGTGCTACTCTAAAGGATTCCCTACAGTAGCAAGTCCCAGTTAATAGAGAGGCTCACTCACATAGTTATGTGGATCCTAATGAGTTGTTAGAAGCTGTCAAAGGTAAATTGAAGATACAGGACCAAGGATGTGGAGAGTATTCAATGGCTCAAACATTCCTCATTGGGAATTTACCAATATCTCCAAAATCACATGGCAAACCACATTTGTTGCAAAAAGAACCTAAGATAGTCATTCAGTATCAGCCCCCCACTACATTTACAAGATGGGGTGAACTTGACAAAGAAACCTTGGATGACGATGTCATAGATTGGCTTTATAAGGATCCAACTGAGACACTACCTATCAGGTTGCCGGTAGAGCGGTACGACAAAGGATTTACTATGTTGCAGAAGAAAGGATATGATGGCTGAAGTGGCTTAGGCCCTGACAAGAAAGGAAGGCTAGAACCCATTATACCCAAGAGGTGACCTCCAACTTTAGGGTTAGGTTTTGTACCATTGCGAATTGGATCCTCATCTACCAAAATGACCACGTGTAGAAAAGGGCGTGACTCTGATGATGAAACAACACCTGAGGATACCTGACCTGAAATTGATTCCAATGAATGGGAGTGGAGTTCCTTTTCCTCTAGTTCCTATGCCCTTGACAATGTTTTCCTTGACCCTGATGATTTGCCTATGGAAGACAAACATGAAATAAATCCTCTTCCCAAAACATGTCCTAATGCTTGGATAGAGTCATTCTGGGACCCAAGCTCTGAATTAGACGCGAGCAGTTCGGATAGTGATACCACGGATGTTCACATTTTTACCATTTTGGCCCTCTCTCTCCTTAAAACCGATGATGACATGCCTCTCATTTATCCCTAGCTTATCCAACAGGACCAACAAGAACCACTCACATTGGACTGTTTTCAAAATGATGAAGCAATTGCAGAATTCTTGGGACTATGGGAAGGCATACCACAAGATGATCATAAGGCAGGATTTGCTATTGATCTATATTCCACAGCATATTTTGGGGAGTCAACTCCATCTTCCAGTCATCAAAATGAAAAAAGGAAAGAAAAAGTACAAAATCAAGAAGATAGGTCTTTGAGTGAAAACCGTAAGGCACTCTCTGATCATACAAAAGTAAAAATAAAAGACGTACCTGTGGGTAAAAACCTCTCTGAGGCACCCAAAGGTGGAAGATTGGACATACCCCTATCAAGTCAGGATAAATCAACATTGCTTGTGGAAATGACCAAATAAATCAATTTGGGTACACCTGACAACTCTAAGGTCATTCATTTCACTGCTTCTTTATCAAAATAGGAAAAGATAGATTTTGTCAATTTCTTTCTTGAGAAGAAGATCAGTTTTGCATGGTCCTATGTAGATATGCCTCGCCTTGATCCAGAATTAGTCCTTCATCACTTGCCATTAAAAGTAGATTTCTTCAAGACAAAATTCACGGCTATCCATTTCAGTCAAGTTCCAAGAATGCAAAACAAGTCGGCAGATGCGATGGCTACGATTGCTTCCATGTTAAATATGCCCCACAATATGGACAAATGTGAATTTTTGGTCGAACAGTTTCTTGTTCCTTCTTTTGACATTTCGACAGCAGATGTGATGTGCATTCTTGCTAGCCCTAACTCCCCATGGTACAATGATGTATATCAATATTTGAAATCCCAAACCTTACCACCTAACCTTTCCGCTAACCAATGCCGAGCCTTCATCCGACAGACAGCCAAATATGTCATCATTGTCGATACCCTTTACCGTCGTTCCTTTGACCATACCCTCCTCAGGTGTTTGGATTCTGACGAAGCACAAACGGCTTTACACGAGGTTCACGATGGTATATGTGGGGGCCATTTCAATGGTCTAAGCTTAGCCAAAAAGTTGATTTGTGCTGGGTATTATTGGCCCACTCTAGAAAAAGATGTTCATGATTTTGTTAAGAAGTGCTACAAATGCCAGATCCATGGGAATTACATTCATGCACCAGCCCAAGAGCTTCATTCTGTCATATCTCCATGTCCCTTTTCTCAATGGGGATTGGATCTTATTGGCAAGATTCACCCGACATCTGCAAATGGACACAAGTTCATTATTACAGCCACAGAGTATTTTACAAAATGGATCGAGGCTATCCCCATGACCTATATCACTGGTGTGCAAATTTCAAAATTCCTATTGAATTATATCATATGCAGATATGGGATTCCCCTTGCCATAGTCATAGATAATGGTCGTCCCTTCAAGAATAAAGATGTCAAGGAACTCTGTGAAAAGTTTCATATTCAACACCGTTTCTCCAGTCCATACTATCCACAGGGTAATGGTCAAGCCGAAGCATCAAATAAAACCATTATCAAGATCCTGAAAAAGGTTGTCAATGACGCTGGTCGAGATTGGCATGTACAGTTGAATCCAGCACTATGGGCTTATCGCACTTCTATCTGCACACCTACTGGAGCAACACCTTATTCTTTGTTGTATGGTGCAGAAGCCATTTTACCCTTGGAAGTGGAGATTCCTTCTTTGTGTGTTTCCTTGCAACATCTAATTGATGATGAAATGCACAGAGTCTCTCGGTTGCATCAGCTTGAGATGTTAGATGAGAAGCGTCAGACAGCCCTGACACATTTGCAAGCATATCAAAACCATCTCCGTCACTCTTATAATAAGAAGGTCAAAGGGCGACACTTCGAAGTGGGAGATCTGGTTTTAAAGGCAAACCCCAAGAATGCACAATCTACTGATGTCATCAAAGGCAAGTTTGAACCTAATTGGGTTGGACCTTTGATAGTAACTGCAGCCTATGGCTCGAGGGCATATCAGCTTGCCACCCCAGAAGGTGAACCTTTGTCAGATCCTGTAAATAGCATGCACCTTCACAAGTACTAGGCATAATTTTCTATCAGCACTTCTTCAAGTATGATCCTGAAAAAATACAAAAAAAAAATAAAAAAAATACAAAAAAAGTGAAAAAAAAAAAACAAAAAAAAAAACAAAGAAAAAGAACAAAAAAAAGTCAAGAAAAATGATTCACCCTCTAGTGAAAACCTGGCAAACAGGTGCTCTGGGCAAGTACCATGGTGAAAACCTGGCAAACAGGTGCCATCTGTAAAAATGATCATTGCTCTGTCATCTATCATGACCTCTAGCTCTACTTTCTCTCTAAAGATTTATCGTGCCTATCCTTGTCCTGACCCAATGTTCTATTTCAGGCCTATGATTGGTCAACATCATTGTCTTGCATACTCCATTTCTTGTGCATATGTTTTGGTCCTGGTTTCCATATATCTCTTTCGGATGTGTATTGGGTGCGGTCCCCTTGTCATGATCAATCACTGGAACTTTCGAATCAAAATCCAAAAAAATCAACTAATGTCCTGAAAAAATCTCTAAAAATTGAAAAATGTCATGCAATAATCAAAAAAAATTGAAAAAATGTCCTGAAGAAATCATAAAAAAATCATATAATGTCTTGAAAAAAAATCCAAAAAAAAATCAAATAATGTCCTGAAAAAATCATAAAAATTGAAAAATGTCTTCACATAATAAATAAAAAATAAAAAAAAAATTTTAAAAATCCCTAAAAAGTCAAATAAAGTCCTGAAAAAAAAAAATGAACACAAAAAAATTATAACAACTCGAAAAGCAAAAAACAAAACAATATCCCCTTTGTGCATAGACAAATCACTAAGCAGCCCTCCAACAACACGTAATCACACACTGCGCTTTAATGAAATCATGCATAAACAGATGAACTTTTTCAATCAAACCAAACATTCAAACTGATCAAAATTGTCATATCAATCAATCCACATTAATATCATTGGTCCTTGGCACATTATCATGAGTCTTATACAGGGTGTGGTAAGCTCGAAACCAGACTGTGTCTTGTCTTCGACGGGGTACCGCATGTCCTGAAACCAGACAGCATGATTGTCCTATCAACACTTTCAACTTTTGACAATGAAGATCAAGATGTTTGTTTGACTTGTTGGAATTAGCGAGTCTTATCATTTACTTATTTCTCTTCGATCATGTTCCTATGTTGCTCGATGATGTCACTGAGTGATTTAGAGTGACCGGGATGGTTCATGGTCCCTTTCTTTTTTTGTTGTAATTGCTGTTTGTCTGCGATGTGTCTGTCTTTTGCAAAAAGGGTTGCATTTCAGCTCTGGCCTTCAATGCCATGATGCTACGCATCCATTTTGCTACATTAAATAAAGGTTCTCACCTATAAAGTGCATTACTAAAAGCAAGTTTTTCTTCATCGCTAACTGTCTTCTGTCTCATTTCTTCTTACTAACATTTCTTCCGTCAGTTCGGATAGTTAGTTCGGTCTAGTGCTCCGATTTCCCCAAACACATATGCTACATCCTGCATTCATTGGTTAGTACATTTGCATCATATAAAACATCACATCGAGCATCATATCAAGCATTTTATCCATTATAAATGCATCAAAAACACATAAAAACTATATCCATACATGTTCCACAATGGTACATAAACAGTGCATACGCCATCCGTACATGAAAAAAAAACATAAGTCATAACACATTGCATCCCATCATATCGATGCATATCATATCATATATCCAACTAATATCGTAGTACAATATTGGACTGTATGTCCTAAGTATGGCCCGCAGGCTGACTCCATAATGTCACACTACATAATGTCAACTATCTGTCATAAGGAGCACGTGCCTCTATCACTGGGTGCTCCCTCTATCCTCCTCATCCCTGCCATGTCTCAAGGATGATGTCCCTCTTGCCCCAGGTCCTAGCTGTGGTGGTCTCATAGGTCCACTCACCCCCATGCTACTCACTGACCTCCAAGAGCGTGCCCTGCTCTCTATCCTCGATCGTGCCCGATATGACGATGCTCTCTGCTCTGGTGGAACTGCACTCTCATATAGTGTCCTCCAATGGCGTATCTCCTCTCTGGTCTCTACCAACATCTATGCCATCTCACATGCATTGGCATCCTTAATCGACCCAATATACTCAGTGACTCTTTGTTCTTCTCGCTGTGCCTGCGCTATTGCTATATCTCGAGCCGCTGTAAGTCTGGCTATCTCTACTCTGAACTGATAATGCTCTATCCTCAAGATGGAATTTTGTCTCTCTAATGTTGCAATGTGATCATGCTGACTCGCTATGGTAGCCCTGCACATCTCCATTTCCTCTATCCTAGCTATCTCTGGCTCTATGGGTATATCCTGCAATGACTCCTGATCGGCTGAGTCTGGCTCATAATCTTCATCCTCATCATCTCTGTCCTCATCATCCCCCTCATCCTCATCACCACCCTCATCCTCATCATCCTCATCATCTCCCTCCTCCTCTCCAGCAAGTGGGAAGTCCTCCTATCTCCTAGGTACTTAAATATCAGGATCTGTCAATGGCACTGGCCGCCGTCGTGCAAACCATGCGTACACCATCCCCTCTATCGTCATCCGCTCTAGCACTCTTCCCCATCCAATAGGGAATCCATGTCCTCATCTGTCCCCTACTAGTAGGCATGCTATAACCACGGCTATCACCACATACCGTCGATCATACTCTGATGCCATGGTCTCCCAGCTGATCTCCCTCTCTACGATATCCAGATCATCTGCATCGGACTCAAATAATCTGCACAAAGCATCTCTCCTTGTCACTAGGTCATACTCTATCATCTCTCCATGAATCAGAATGTGGAGGATATGCCATACATCCTCTAGTGTCACAGTCACCTCTCCAGTTGCCAGATGGAAGGAGGAAGTCTCTGAATGCCATCGCTCTGCCAATGCGGTAAGCAGTCCTGTGTTTGCCCTAATCTTGGGCATGAATGTGATATAGTATATTCCAAGTCTTGCTAGTGTATCTCTATCTGTGCTCCTAAGTCTATGTCATAACATGAAGCAGTCTAGTCAGTTCTCCCGTGTGATCAATGGATACTGTCGACTCTGCATCACAATTGGGGCACATTTTGTCAGTTTTAGGGTTTGCTCCTATGGGTTGCATTTCCTTGTTTTATGTCAAAATTAGGGTGTTTCTAATCTATTTTGACCTATCCTACCCTTATCCCTCTTTTCGGATCATTCGCATGTTGTTTTTTACCAAAATTGAGTTCCCAGTGAACAACTGGGCCTGTGTGCTATATCCTCCGCCTGTGTTGCATTGAACTGCGCCAGTGTACCCTACACAAGCGCATAATACCCTACACAAGCGCAGGATGCGCTCACACAAGCGCAAAAGTCACTTTTTGCATTTTCTGTGGGCCCCGCAATGTCTCGCAAGCAAGTCAAATTCATGAAATTGACAATATGGGTTTGTGAGATACATACCGCTGCTCCCGCATCGTCCGGTCGTCTGTAGGTGCGTACATGTTCCCCAAGGTGATCTGCCATCAGAATGTTTGCCATCTCTCTACAAGTGTCCTTTTCCAAAGCAACAAATCCTCCTCTTTGGCTAGTGTAAATGAGCACTTTTCACTCTCTTTGTCTCATTTATAGATCTTTGTCAGTGCATAGATGGACGTGCACCCTCTCCATCTTATGCTGGTTGCAGTCTTTTGCACCTTCAATTGCTTGTCCTTCGTGCATTCGGTTTCCAATTGTCAGTCTGTTTGCTCCTATCGTGTTCTATCGTTCTTATCGATCAATTGGCCTCTTTTCTGGATGTTTTCGGCCAATTGCTCGAGGGGGAATGCATATGTCATTGTTATTGTCTGGGGCATTTTCATTATTGTTCTTTGAAACAACGCTTGAAATCGCATTGTCTCAAAAAGGGGCAAAATGTAGACGTCTAAAACTGGTCAACGCTTGCGGAGTCATATTTTAACATTGGCGCATTGCCTTATTTTAGGGTTTTTGCGTCGCATTAACATTTCTTCTATGTCATGCATTTGGTCTTTATCATTTGCAAGCATCAAGTCCTTCTTCTACATTCTTCATTTATCTTGCTCTCCAATTTGGTCCTGTCGACAACAATCTTCAGTCATGATTTTGGTCAATCTTATCCTGTCGCATCAATGTGCATGCTCATTTGTTATCATTTTGGACATCGTCAATCCTAATTAGGGTTTTGTCCTCTTATCAATCTTGTCATTTTGTGATTGATTTGTCATCGATCGATGTCCTCTTTTCAATCTTGTCGTTTTGCAATCAATTTGTCATCGATCGTTGTCCTCTTTTCAATCTTGTCGTTTTGCGATCGATTTGTCATTGATCATTGTTATTTTCAATCTTGTTGACTTGCGATCGATTTGTCATCGATCGTTGTCATTTTCAATCTCATCATTTTGCGATTGATTTGTCATCAATCGTTGTCATTTTCAATCTTGTCATTTTGCGATCAATTTGTCATCGATCTTCGTCTTTCTCAATCATGTCAATTTGGATCAATTTGTCATTGTTCCTCGTTAATTGGCGCATTTATCAATCAAATCACTTATCAGTATGAATCATTTATCAATTCAAAATCATAATCGAATCGACATCAAATCAATCTTACATCAAGACCTAATTGTCGTCCTTGCATTTCTAATTTATCTTCTAGGGTTTCATGATTTATTCATTTAACCTTGTTTGTCATTTTCTCTCCATTTTCTCTTTAGGATAAATGGTTTATTTATTTATCCTAAGTCTTCTTGTCACAATTAAATGTTTATTTATTTGGCCAATTAATTCCTCCTATTTTTGTAACTTGATTAATGAATGAAAAATTATTAATTAATTTACCTAATTTTTCATCAATTTCCTAAATTCCAAGTCATCATTTCTAACCTAATTTTCTAATTGTTTCTAATGTCTATTTCTATTTCAAATTCTTGTCATAACATCCTTGCATAGCAATTTGTCATAAATTGTCATAAATTGTCATAATCGTTGCATAGCAATTTGTCATACACTTGTCATAATTTTGCTATTCTTGATTTGAATTTCCATTCAAATCACTTTCATGCTAATCTGATCTTTTCTCCAATTTGTATATAAATTGGATAAATTTCTTCAATCAAAGTCCCTTGTCGAATCAATCATGCTTCTAGTATTCTTGCGCTATCGTCTTGTCTACTTGCTTTCACATCAAGCTTATGCACTAGTAGGTGAGATCCACAAACAAATTCATTTGAAGGAGAAAGAAGGACAATGGAGCCACATGAAGGAGACATCTGCATTTGGTTTGCTTAGTTTTCAATCTTGCATGTCTTGTTTTCATGTTTTCATTGAGTGTAATTAGGATTGTTATCACTGCATTTCAGTTTTCGTGATTGAACTAGGCTAATGTTTATGTTACTTTGATGATTTCCACATTTCCTATCTACACAAATAACTAGAAGACAACTGAGAGGGGGGGGTGAATCAGTTGTCATAGATTATCGGAACCATTAGCAATTAAAACTTTAATACCAGAACC
The DNA here is from genome assembly GCF_030272615.1 of Cryptomeria japonica. Taxonomy (NCBI): domain Eukaryota; kingdom Viridiplantae; phylum Streptophyta; class Pinopsida; order Cupressales; family Cupressaceae; genus Cryptomeria; species Cryptomeria japonica. Next base: position 714,985,394 of record NC_081408.1, on the reverse strand, counting down.
CAAAACATTAATACTATAATGCTTAAACCAATTAAGTATAAACAATAATCACGGAATAAAAAACCATCCACATGACACCAAGATTTGTATGTGGAAAACCTGGTAAAGGGAAAAAACATGGTGGGAAGCCTACCCATAGTCAAATAATACTTTTGCAGTAAGTATGTGAATTACAATTGAGGGGCCTACACTTGTAGGAAGGCCAACAACCTAGAGCACACTGCTCATCACAAAAAGAGTCTCACTGACTACATAGAAATCCATACTACAATCTAGAGAAGTGTTGAATTGCAAAAGATAGCATCTCCTATGCATGAGTACAGTTTTGGTTATGCTCAATACCGAAGGACTAAATCCTCTTGCATAAACCCAATTCAATCTCCAATGATCAACCAACTCCTCGGCCTGAATGATATTACATTATTCACACATTACATTCCTTGACCATGACCTCTAACATAACCATGATGATCTACAATGAGATCTTACATCTATATACAAACCCTCGACCATAAACAATTAGGTCATCCACCAGATAATAAACCAATTACATAATTACAAACCATGTTGGCCTTAGACCAAACAAATAATATCCAACACATAAGACATCTCAGAAACGTATCAAGAGGTCCAATCCACACGTTACATTAAAGTTGGTCTATAACCTAGATCAACTGGGACCCAGTATAGGTCCACACCCTACAACAATGATCTTCATCCACCAAGTCTCAAACATGATCACCAACATCATCCTGAAACTCCACCAGAAGATGCACCAACACTATTTATGCAATTCATCAAAGATCTTCATCAAAATCTCTGCCGGTGAAACCCTCGTCGAAACAAGAAACCAAGCTTCTAAGTAAACATGATAGCATCTGATCACCAAACCAAAACTAACTGACTGAATATGAGCATGAGTATCATGAACAAGCCAATTCCATCACCAAATCATATTGGAGCCTACTGGATCATGTCGGATCCAAATCAACTAGAAACCACTCAACCTACTGAGACCAGAAGGGTTTCAGTAAAGCATCCAAATAGCTAGTTGGCATCAATGACAAAACATCAATGCAACACAATCAATTCCACCAAATGGACAACAAGGCAAAGATGGTGCATCTCTGGATATTGATCAAAAGAAGTGCATATCTATAATTGTAGGACTATTGTATCCTACTGCTTCCAGACCATATATTATGCAGGTTGTATGTTTGATTACAAGATTTTAAGCTAGTATGAAGAAAACTCATGATCAAATAGAGAAAAGGATATTCAAATATTTGAAAGGGACTCAGGATTTTGGCCTATGGTACAAGAGAGATGGATATTTCATGTTGAAGGCACATAGTAATGTTGATTGGGTCAAAAGTATTGATGACGGGAAGAGTACAAGTGGTGGAGCATTCTTTTTGGGAGACAGATTGGTTTCATGGATGAGTAAGAAACAAGAATATGTTTCATTATCTACTGTTGAAGTTGAATATATTGTTGCAATGTCTTGTTGTACTAAATTTTTATGAATGCAGACTCTTAAGGATATCAAAGTTGTATATGATGAAGATATTCCTATTATTTGTGATAATACTAGTTCTATAAACATTTCAAAGAATCCAATTATGCATTCAAGGACTAAACACATTTTAATTTGTTATCATTTCTTGAGAGAGAATGTTGTTGAAAAGGTAGTTAGACTAGAATAAATTTCTACATCAGATCGGATAATAGATATTTTTGTGAAGGCATTGGCAAAGGATACTTTTGAGTATCTTAGACAGAAGTTAGTGGTTATTGCCCCTCCTTTTCCCAACTAAATGCAGTTTTGGTGATGCATCTTTTCAATGGCAGACTTAGTGCGTATATTTGTTCTCAGATTGATGTTGTTGCTACTTTCAAGGGGAGCAGTGGTGTGAGTGATCAATATGTTTCTATTTATCTTTATGCACCCTTTGTCTTTTTTGTCAAAAGGGGAAAGAGTTGTGAGATTATTTTGGAGAGAGTTGTGAGATTACCAATTTTTTCATTGGTATTGATGACTATTGGTTTATTTGTGTTGCCATCAATGACAAAGGGGGAGATTGTTAGAAGCATGAGATTGTATGGTTGTTATTGATGTCAAACTTGATTATCCAAATGGATATTGGTTTGAATATGCTTTGTGAGACCTTGGTTATCTGGATAGAGTTTGATCTGGATACTCTTTTGGCGTTGGTGGTGTCATCCTATAATCAAGGTGGTCCAAAATTCTTTTGGTGCCCTCCGGATAAGTTTTTACTTGCATTGCAGTTTAGTGGATCATGTTCTTTTGGTTCGGATATGTGTTGGAACATGTTTTGAGATGATTTTTTGGCTCTCACTTTGGTTTGTGGATATTTGCATGGACTATTTTTAATTGGAAATGATTATATGGTTGATTGGTTGATTATATCTACACGTTATTTTTTGTGATATCTTTTAGGATATGTGCTAACATGTGTGAATTGTTAGATTGTTCATGGAACAATGTATTATGATATATTTTGGTTCCTTCTTTCTTACAGAGTGGACCAATCTAATTATTTTTGGTTCGGGTGGCTTATTTTGTATAATATTGCTTATTATGTTTTTGGCCGACCTTTGATTAAGATTGCAATGTTGTATTTCATATATAAGATATGTGAAAGGATGAATTGAGTATGGATGAGAAGTGAATTGTGTGATAAGTGTATGTGAATGATTTGCAAGAAGACTTGAGTTTTTGGTGATGCGAAAGTCAGTTTGGGAAGAGCTTTGAAGTTGATATTGGTTGCTTGATTATTATTCAAGGACAATGTCATGATCAGGAGAATCCTTCTTGTAGACACCTAAAAATGGTCAACGCTTCCGGAGTCATACTTTAACATTTGCGCATTGCCCCATTCTAGGTTTTTGCGTCGCATTAACATTTCTCCTATGTTGCGCACTTGGTTTTTTATCATTTGCAAGCATCGAGTCTTTCTTCTACATTCTTCAATCATCTCGCTTTCGAATTTGGTCTTGTCGACAATAATTTTTAATCATGATTTTGATCGATTTTATCCTGTCGCATCAATGTGCGTAGTCATTTGTCATCATTTTGGACATCGTCAATCCTAATTAGGGTTTTTGTCCTCTTATCAATCTTATCATCTGGCGATCGATTTGTCATCGATTTTTGTTATGTTCGATCTTGTCATTTTGCAATCAATTTGTCATTGATCGTTGTCATTTTCAATCTTGTCATCTTGCAATCTATTTTGTCATCGATCCTTGTTCTCTTGTCAATTTTGTCATTTTGCGATCAATTTGTCATCGATCGTTGTTTGTCTCAATTATGTCAATTTGGATCAATTAGTCATTGTTCCTCGTCAATTGGTGCATTTATCAATCAAATCATTTATCACATTGGTTCTTTGTTAATCATAATCAAATCAACATCAATTATCTTCAATCAAGACCTAATTGTCATTCTCGCATTGCTAATTCATCTTCTAGGGTTTCATGATTTAATCATTTAACCTTGTGTGTCATTTCCTCCTCTAGGATTAATAAATTATTTATTTATCCTAAGTATTTTCATCGCAATTAAATGTTCATTTAATTGGCTAATTATTCCTCTTTGTGAATGAATTAATTAATAAATGAAAAATTATTGATTAATTCACTAATTTCCTAATTTTCATCATTTTCCTAATTCTTAATTTCCTAATTCCTCTTTTTCTAATTTTTCTAATTTCTTAATTCCTAATTTCAATTTCCTCCTATTTCTCTCCTAAATTCATGGGAATGACATAGAAATTTGTCATAATTTGTCATAATTGACAATCAATCAATTCTTGCATAGCAATTTGTCATAAATTGTCATAAATTGCAATAAATCCTTGCATAGCAATTTGTCATACACATGTCATAATTTTGCTATTCTTGATTTGAATTTCCATTTGAATCACTATCATGCTAATTTGTTCATCTCTCCAAATTGTCTATAAATTGGATGAATTCCTTCAATCAAATCCCCTAATCAGATTATCGAATTTTTAATCAATCACATTTCGAGTACTCTTGATCAATAATCTTGTCTACTTGCTTTCAATTATGTGTGTGCACTTGTAGGTGAGATCCACAACCAAACTATTTGAAGAGGAAAGAAGAAAAATGGAGCCGCATGAAGGAAGCATTCATATCCACATATGGTTTGCATAGTATTTACTTTTGAATGTTTTATCTTTATGTCTTTATTCAGTGTGTTTAGGATAGATCATTACTTTTAAGCTTTCGTGATTGAGCTAGATTATGTATTTTGATTTGCTTGTGATGATTTCCGATTTCCTAGCTACATTAATTGGTGAACCATATATGTAGCATAGGAAATAGGAAATCATCACAAGCAAATCAAAATACTAATCTAGCCCAATCACGAAAGCTTAAAAGTAATGATCTATCCTAAACACACTCAATAAAGACATAAAAATGAAACATTTAAAACTTAAAGATTGTGCAAACCAGATTAGATCTAAATGCTTCTTCATGCGGCTCCATTGTTCTTCTTTCTTCTCCAAATAGCTTTGTTGTGGATCTCACCTACTAGTGCATGATCATGATATGAAAGCAAGTAGACAAGATGATTGCTCAAGAGTACTCGAAATGTGATTGTTTTGACAAAGCGATTATTTCGACAAAGTAATTACCAATTAGCTTTGATTGATGAAGATCATCCAATTTATAGATAAATTGGAGAAATGATCAAATTAGCATGACAGTGATTCGAATAGAAATTCAAATCAAGAATAGCAAAGTTATGACAAGTGTATGACAAATTGCTATGCAAGAATTTTATGACAATTTATGACAATTTATGACAAATTGCTATGCAAGGATTTATGACAAGATTTTGGAATAGAAATAGACATTTAGGAATTTAGAAAATTAGGTTAGAAATGATGACTTGGAAATTAGGAAATTGATGCAAATTAGGTAAATTAATTAATAATTTCTCATTAATTAATTAATTTACAAAAATAGGAGGAATTAATTAGCCAATTAAATAAACATTTAATTGTGACAAGAAGACCTAGGATAAATAAATAAATTATTTAGCCTAGAGGGAAAATGCCAAACAAGATTAAATGAATAAATCATAAAACCTTGGAAGATGAATTAGCCATGCAAGAATGACAATTAGGTCTTGACAAAGGATAATTGATATCGATTCGATCATGATTTTGGATTGATAAATGATTTGATTGATAAATGCACCGAGGAACAATGACAAATTGATCCAAATTGACATGATTGAAAAGGATGATGATCAATGTCAAATCGATCATAAAATGACGAGATTGACAAGTTGATAAGAGATTGACAAGATCAACCAAAATCATGATTAAAGATTGCTATCGACAAGACCAAATTCGAAAGTGAGACAAATGAAGAATGCAGAAGAAAGACTCGATGCTCGCAAATGATAAAGACCAAGTGCGTAACATAGGAGAAATGTTAATGCGACGCAAAAACTCTAAAATGAGGCAATGCGCCAATGTTAAAATACGACTCCGCAAGCGGTGACCATTTTTAGGTGTCTACATTTTGCCCCTCTTTGAGACAATGCGATTTTAAGCGTTGTTTCAAAGAACAGTAATGAAAATGCCCCAGATAATGACAATGACATATGCATGCCCCCTCGAGGAATTGGCCGGAAACATGCAGAAAATAGGCCAATTGATCGATAAGAATGATAGAAGACGATAGGTTCGGACAGATAAAACGGACTGCCAAGACTGACGGAAGAAATGTTAGTAAGAAGAAATTAGACAGAGGACAGGTAGAGATGAAGAAAAACTTGCTTTCACGAATGCACATAAGTAGGTGAGAACCTTTATTTAATGTAGCAAAATGGATGCGTAGCATCATGGCATTGAAGGCCAGAGCTGAAATGCAACCCTTTTTGCAAAAGACAGACACATCACAGACAAACAGCAATCACAACAAAAAAGAAAGAGACCATGAACCATCCCGATCACTCTAAATCACTCAGTGACATCATCGAGAAACATAGGAACATGACCGAAGCCAAAGATAAATCAGTAAAAAATAAGATGCACAAATTCCAACAAACCAAACAAACATCTTGATCTTCATTGTCAAAAGTTGAAAGTGTTGATAGGACGATCATGTTGTCTGGTTGCAGGGAATGCGGTACCCCGTCTAAGACAGGACATAGTCTAGTTTTGAGTATACCACACCCTGTGTAAGACCCATGATAGTAGAGACAAGGACAAATGATATTGATGTTGATTGATAAGACAATTTTGATCAATTTGAATGTCTTGGTCTGAATGAAAAGTTCATTTGTTAATGCGTGATTGCATTAAAGCACAGCGTTGTGATTAATTGTTGTTGGATGCATACTCAAGGATCTGTCTATGCACAGAGGGATCATTTATTGACAAAATGCTTGTTTTTGGATTTTAATGTTTTGAAAAAAAATTTGTTCATTTTTTCAGGACTTTATTTGATTTTTAAAGATTTTTTCAGGACATTTTTCAATTTTTTTGGATTATTTCAGGACATTTTTCAATTTTTAGAGATTTTTTCAGGACATTTTCAATTTTTGTTTTGAATTATTTCAAGACATTTTTCAATTTTTATGATTTTTTCAGGACATTATTTGATTTTTAGGGATTATTTCAGGACATTTTTCAATTTTTATGATTTTGCCCCCAGTGTCTAGCAAGGCAAGGAATATGACAGGTGAATAGAAAGGCTTGTTGAAATGATGGTGGATAGAGGGAAGACAAAGGCCTATTATCATGGAGACAATACAGATGCAATTTTCAAGGGCTATTGCGTGATGGGACAAGAGACTGGATATGACAATGTAAAGCAGGAACATGGCATGAGGGACATGTCAAGAGGTTTTTGAAACCATATTTAAATTTTGCGTCCTTATGTCAGATCAAGATCAAGGAATGAAAAAGAGTGTATGGATAGTGATAAGATATGGATAGGATAAGAAAGACCAAGAATGGATAAGGGACATGGACTGAAGGTCAGGGTAGGCTAAGGGATAGTGGCAGAAAGTTGCAATAAGCTAGGGAATATGGATGAAAGGTTATAATAAGCAAATGGATAAAGACCAAAAGCTATGATAGACTAAAAGCTGCAAACAAGATGCATGATGCTCATGACGATCCTCAGCCTTGTCAAGATCAAAGGTGGAAATAGGAAATGGACATGAGGGACAATAGGATATGACAAGTAATGACTAATGACAGGGGTTCGATAGGATAATGGAAGAATGAAGGACAAACGGATATGATAGGATAAAACCTGTCCCCAAGTACGGTGTGCAAGAAGTTCATAGATTACGCATGTGTCATGCCCAAAATTTAGGGCAAAAACAGAACGTTTTTTTTTTTTTTAAAAAATACTAATTAATTAACAAGTTCGCTCACACGACAAGCGTTAATGAAATTTCCATAATTATATTCGAGCTAATTCTGAAACGAACCAAGCATCGATAATTTGTTTAATTCTAATTGCAGAAAACTAATTGGTTTAATTTTATCTCCACGAGATACCTAGTCATTAAGTTTATTAAATCAATCACGCTAAAGAAATAGGAGAGGAAAATTAATTCAATCTCCAATATGACTATATAGTCTAAACAACCATTTTAAAATTTTAATGCTCTAATTAAATTAACTAGGGCAATATTAAGCATTTAACACGCTAAAAACATTTGAAATTTATAAGACCGGGCTTTATTCATAAATTTGTATATTTTCTTTTTTTTTCTTTTACTACCTATTAGAAACCAATACAGAGGTATTTAAATATTTAAATCTCTATTAATTATTTACTCCAAATTATAAAAAGAATATTATATATATATATATTTATAATTAAATACTTACTCCAAAATATAACCAGAATTATATATATATATATATATATATATATATATATATATATTTACATATATTAATATATTTTAACTCTTCTAAAATAACTTTCCAAAATAATAAACAATATTTTTCCAACCCTAATTAGGGTTCTATTTTTTTTAAAATGTATATTAACAACTCTAAACTATCAAGTAAATTTTATTTCATTTACCCTAGCCCTACCCGGGTTACGGTTTAATCTCTTTATTTTTTTATTACCTCTAAAATTCCATAGGGCCGAACAACGGCGGCGGCCTTTTTTTTTATGCAGGGATTGAAGAAGGCGAAGGCCGTGGGCGCCACTGTGTGAACGCACAATGGCGGCGCGACACCACTGTGTGTCCACACAGTGGGCGCCGCTTGCGGCTCGCACCACTGTGTGTCCACACAGTGGCGGCCGCGGCCGACCACTGTGTCCACACAGTGGGAGCCGAAGCGGCTCGCACTGTGTGTGCACACAGTGGGCGCCGCGCGGCCTGCACTGTGTGTACACACAGTTGGGTCCGCGTGGATCCCAAATTTCCCTTTTTTAATTTTAATTTAGTTTTTTTTTTAAATTTATATTATATATAAATATATAAATATATATATATTTATATTTATATAAATATATATATATATATTTATATTTATATAAATTTATATATATATAATTTTTAAGGGTGAATATATATAAAATTATATTTTTTTTTTTATAAGATTTACATACAAAATTTTAAACAAGATAACAAAAGGGAAATCATTATGTAAATCAAAATTTCATGTGCACAAATATATATATATATATATATATATATATATATATAAACAATTGGTATATAAACTTAGGCTCTTTTATTTATTTATTTTAATTGCTGATAAAAGAAATTGAAGTAGATCTTTTGCTAAACTTTTATTCTAACACATTTTTTTCTTAAAAAAACCATCATACTATTCTGAATAAAACACATTCATTGATTTTTTCACTAATAAAACAATTACTTAAAACACCCTTATTCTTTTTAAATACTTAGGATCTTTCAGCAAAATAACTCATACTTTTCAACAAGTAGAATATAGATAAAATTTATTTGAAAACTAATCTTTTCCATAATACAAAAGAAGCTTTTGCATGCAACTTAAGGAGGCTTTTCTTTTTCTGAAACAAAAACAGAAGTAGAAATAAAACAAGCTTTTTTTTTTACAACTCCAAGATATTCTGCAAATTTTACAGGATGTTTCTTTGTTTAGCTACAACAATAAACCTCAAGACTATTTTCAAGAATTACAACTTCCCTCTCATTTCTATGAATGAGGGCATACTTCTGAATCAAAAATAAAAACAAATATTTGCAAATGTATTTAAGTATCTTCAACAATAATCTTCTGTATCTTTTCATGGTTCCTATTCTCTTCTCCTAACTTTCCTGCATAATAGAAACACAAATATGACCACGGAGTGCTCACCTCCCAGCCTAGGCTAACTGGTAGCCACCCCCGAGCTCGGAGAACCAATTCCTAGACGGGTAACAAACAGGCAAACACATAGAAGGCAAATACATACAGATTTTCAGACACACTCCCAACTTGGCTTCACAGCACCACACTTTGGTGATGATCTTTTCAAAGGGTGGTAGTGGACCAATACCCTAAGGAGAACTGCAAGTATGAAATAAATAAGAAGCCACCTCATGGCACAATAATTATATCAAGAATCTCAACCCCTTATTCCTTATGCCCCCCAAAGGCATTCTAGCCTTATTTCCCTCCTTATGACCCCCATTGCACAAACAGGCCATGCAGCAAGGGTCACACAAAGATCCCTTGTGATCACTCTCAAAAGAGAGTCTCTCACTCGAGGGTTGTCACTGCTACCACCCACAAGATCCTCTTCTCTCCCAAGAGTAAGAGGTCTTGAGAAAACTCCCAAAACACAAACAAATCATAATGCAAAAATACCAAATGAATTTCAAAAGAAACATTCAAGAACACAGATTTCTTACACCAACATACTTCCATACATAAGCAAGAAGAAGACATTATAATGAATAATTGAAACCAACCTTAATCTGCCCAAAGGTATTATGATATTTGAGGAAGAGCTGCCCAATCCACGAATCTTTTTCCTTCTACCCTTAGTCAATTTTTCTATTCCATCCTATTATTTTCTTTTCAAAATTTCTCTTGTCTCCAAAAATGGAGAGTGGGTGATTACCCTTCAATTCCCAAAAATCTTGCTTAAGAAGCTCATTCTCTGAGTTCTCACAAGTTTCTAAAAACCAAAAAGGAAAGAAAAGCAAAATGCAAAAAGACTCTCATTCCAAAAGGAAAAATCTTAATTAGATTTAAACTTCTAATTTTCAATTTTCGCTCAACCCAAAAAGCCAATTTTTAAAGCGTCAAAAAGATCATTTAAAAGTAGAAACTTGCCTAAAATTACCCCTAACCCCTGGGTATACCTTATGGGCTTTAGGAAACCCTATTAAACTACCCCTAGGTGTTCATTTAACCCATTTTAAACCCCTCTGAAGTTTATTTTCGGGTCAAACATATGTTGACCACCCCAAATATTATATTCCCAAAGTATTTATGACAACACATTATTTTATTTAAGAAGAACTATAATTAAACACTTTCCCACCAAGAGACCAAATAAAACATTTAAATTTAAATCCACACATGTGTCAAGTGACACAAATAAAACACTTTTACAAAATAAAACATGAAATTGTCTCTTGTGGTTTTACACATTAAATTTAAATAACACTTAACACTCATGCAGCATATACTGTTACGAATAAAATACAACACAAACGGGGTGTTGTCTCTCCAAATAGACAACCCCTGGCTTACGAACATACATAAGTCTAGGTTTGGTTCTCCGTAATTTCCATGGTCACATGGTAAATTTCCTGTGCATCTCATTTAACACATTAGTACTTTCAAATATCCACATATAATATAATTCAAAGGAATAACAATACACATCATCAGTTGCATACAATTTTCATCAGCACAGATTAAATACATCTTTTATCAAGCAAAGTTCTCATAAACAATTTCATCCCAATTCACATACACTTAACCATACATCATAGTTCTATTATCATAGAAAAGTCCTACAAATTAAATAACTACATCTATCATTGCAATATCATCTTATCTAACAATCAAGTAGTGTTCTATCTCATAAGGCATATAAGTAAAATCATCAAATCATAGCAATGTTATCCAAATCCTGAAATCATATAAGTTCTAAGTCTCAAAAAGCATCAAAATAAAGTATTCATAATAGTCTAAAAAATAAAATCCACTGAATGTCAGACTGAGTCGAGGTGAGGCCTCACATCCTCCCCCTCTAGGCATGAACTTCCTCCTGGAGTTCATCAAAGAGGTGGGGGTACTCTGATCTCATACGTGCTGCGTCCTCCCATGAAGTCGTAACCTCATCATAACAATCCCACTGGACCCTAACCTGGTCCAGCTCTCAACCTCGAAGGGCCAATGTCCGGCGTGCCAAAATGTGAATGGGCTCCAAAGCTAGCTGCCCGTCTGACTCCACCTGCAAGGCATCCCAATCTAAAATGTGAGACTCATCATAGATATACTTTCTCAAAACTGAAACATGAAACACATCGTGGATGCGTGACAGGCTAGGTGGCAAAGCTAAACGGTAGGCAACTGGGCCTATCCTCTCCAGAATCTCAAAAGGTCCTACAAAGCGAGGTGCGAGCTTAGAACCCTTTCCGTAACGGATTGGACTCTTATGCGGTCGCACTCTCAAGAAAACTCTTTCTCCAACCAAGTAGCTACGATCTATCCTCTTTGCATCGACATATTTCTTCTGTCTATCCTGAGCCTCTCTGAGACGCTGCCTAATCAAATCCACCTGCTGTTCCATATCCCGAACTATCTCAGGACCAATAGCAACTCTATCCTCTATGCGATCCCAACTCAAGGGCATCCTGCAAGGCCTGCCATATAATGGCTGATAGGGTGGCATCCCCAAAGATGTGTGATTCCCATTGTTATAGGCAAACTCCACTAAGGGAAGATACTCCTCCCACCGGGTCTGATGATCCATGACGTACATGCGAAGCATATCCTCTAACACCTGATTGACCCTCTCTGTCTGACCATCTGTCTCTGGGTGATAGGCTGTACTGAAATTGAGCTTAGTGCCCATAGCTGCCTGTAATGACTTCCAAAAGGAAGAAGTGAAAAGAGAATCCCTATCAGAAATAATCTTGCGGGGTACGCCATGAAGTCTAACAATGTCTCGCAAGAACACCTGTGCTACTGGTGGAGCTGTGAATGTAGTACGGACTGGTGAAAAGTGAGCTACTTTGGTCAACTTGTCAACTGTCACCAAGATAGCATCATGGCGACGAGAAGACATAGGAAGACCAATGATGAAATCCATGGATATAGTATCCCACTTCCACTCTAGTATAGCATGAGACTGAAGCAACCCACCTAGATGGCGGTGCTCCGCCTTTACCCTCTAACACTCGAGACATCGAGCTACTATCTCAGCAATGAGCTGCCGCATTCCCGGCCAATGATACAACTGTCTCAAGTCAGCATGCAACTTCTTAACTCCGGGATGCGCTGCATAAGGAGCTCTATGAGCTTCTGTGACAATGAACTCTCACAACCCTCCGGAGGAAGGTACATAAATGCGCCCTCTATGGCGTAACAGTCCATCGGACTCCAAAGAATAATCCACATATTTCCCTTCTAGAGTAACCTGAGAACGTAATACCTGACAAACCTCTGCATATCATGCATCCTCTAACAAGTACTGAAGTATATGGTCTCTCAAGTCTGTGCCCATGGATATGGTGTAAACCTCGTGACGTCTCCTACTCAAGGCATCTGCAACTACGTTTTCCTTACCTTTGATGTAGTGGACGTCAAAATCATATTCGCACAAGAACTCCATCCATCTCCTCTGATGTGCATTAAGGTTCGGCTGAGTGAAGATGTACTGAAGACTCTGATGATCTGAATGCAACTTGAAGTGATGTCCTAAAAGGAAGTGTCTCCACCTCACAAGTGCATGCACTACTGCTGCGAGCTCAAGGTCGTGAGTGGGATAATTAAGTTCATGAGTCTTAATTTTCCTAGACTCGAAAGCTATGACCCTACCATCTTGCATAAGAACTGCCCCTAAACCCTCTAAAGAAGCATCTGTACAAACCATGAAGTCAGCTGAAGGATCTGGTACAACAAGGATAGGAGCGCTAGTAAGTGCCTTCTTGAGTTCCTGAAAGGCCTTCTCGCACTTCTCTGTCCACTCAAATTTCTTCCCTTTATGCTGAAGAGAAGTAATAAGGTGTGCGACTCTGGAAAATCCCTTGATGAAACGTCGGTAATACCCTGCTAAGCCCATGAAACTCCTGACCTCTGTCACACTGGTAGGCGCTGGCCAATCCATAATAGCCCTAATCTTTGATGGGTCAACTGAGACCCCATCACCAGAAATAACGTGCCCAAGGTACTTGACCTCAGACCAAAAGAAAGCACACTTCGATAGGCTGCAAAACAACTGGTTATCCCGCAAACACTGCAATACCTATTTCAGGTGCTCCTCATGCTCCTTCTCATTCCGAGAATATATCAGTATATCATCGAGGAACACAACAACAAAATGGTCCAGAAAGGTACGAAACACCCCATTCATGAGGCTCATAAAAACTGTTGGTGCATTCCTAAGTCCAAACGGGACTACGGTAAACTCATAGTGACCATATCTAGTGCGAAATGCAGTCTTGTGGATATCACTTTCCACTATTCTCAACTGATGGTATCCTGACTTCAGATCTATTTTGGAAAAGACCTTGGCACCCTGAAGTTGGTCGAATAAATCATCAATTCTGGGCAAAGGATATAGGTTCTTGATGGTTACTTTATTCAGCTGCCGATAATCCATACATAATCGGAGAGATCCATCCTTCTTCTTAACGAAGATGACTGGTGCACCCCAAGGGGATACGCTAGGACGAATATGACCCTTCTCAAGAAGTTCCTCAAGCTGAATTTTAAGTTCATTTAGCTCATTTGTGGTCATCCTATAAGGTGCTCTGGAAACTGGTTCGGCTCCTGGTACTAGGTCTATATGAAAGTCAATCTCTCTACAGGGAGGCATTCCCGGTAATTCTGAAGGAAATACATCTGAATATCCCTTAAGGATAGGATGGTCATCGAGCGATGTTTCTTTTTCTTCCTCTTCTCCTCTGTCACTGATAGCGATAGCAAAAAGCTGACATTCCTTCCGCATGCTCCGCTTAAGCTGCATTGCGAAAATCATGCGAAGAGACACGGGCCTCTGAATCCCGGCGATAACTATGGGTGAACCATGATCATCCTCACACTCGATCTTTTTCAGGTGGCAATCCATCTTGGCCCTGTGAGCATAAAGCCAATCCATGCCAAGTACGATTCTGTAAGATCCAAGTGGAGTCACTCTAAGGTCTACTAAAGTGGTGGTCTTGCCAATCTGCAGTTGACATGCCCTAACCTCTTATTCCACTGACACTCTAGCCCCTGAAGCTAATTCCACTTCCCAACTGACACCCTGTCTAGTTGCCACTAGCCCGCAATGCTCCACAACCAATGGAGATATAAAGGAGTCAGTAGCTCCTAAATCAAACAAAATAGATACATTGTTACCTTTGATTATACCTATAGATTAGATAATCGTGGCCTGATGCTCAGCCTGGCGGTTGTCAACCGCTGTGAATACTCTATGGGACCTACCCATATCACCAACTGTCGGCTCTGAAGCGGCCATCCGCTGACTCCCTGCTACCTGTCCTTGAGGGCGATCCCTCGCCATATGCCCCATGGCTCCACATGTAAAGTAAGCACCCCGTGCCTGGAACTGGGCACCCTGAGGCCTAGAGAATGCCTGACCTCCTGTCCTACTGGTTCCGTTGTACCCACCCCTAGAGGACTGCTGAGTCCCCACCGGCTGTGTGTACTGCCCCTGTGCTCTCTGATCACATTTCTGTCCCTGAGTCTGCCACTGCTTGGGCTTGGAGCCCTACTGATACTGTGGAGGCTTCTGCCTCTGGTTCTGTGGTGTCTGTTGTGGAGGAGGGGGTTTGGAGAACCCCTGAGAATTTCGGTTGTTCCCTTTCCAATGTGGTTTCTGGAATCCGTAAGTCTGAGGTGCGGGATTTCGGTTCTGAAACCGATCCCTATTGTCCTATGGTCTAACCTGAATTTCCTCGGCAATCAGTGCCTTCTCTACAGCAACCCGAAGGCTCTCTGGGGCGGACATCCTAACAGGCCTGGCTATACCGGCATTTAATCCCCTGATGAAGCGGTTTACAAGAAGTTTCTCATCCTTTAGATAATCTACATAAGGCAACAACTCAAAGAATTTACTCTCATACTGGGTTACTGACAAGCCTTTTTGTTGGAGATCATGAAATTCGTCTATACGACGCTGCCTGAAGTGTTCTGATAGGTACCTCTCACGGAACCTCTCTGTGAATATCTCCCAAGTGAGAGTATTAGGATCTAATCCGCATTTGTACTCTTCCTGTCTCCACCAAGTGGAGGTTGTCCCTCTCAGAAGATGAACTGCAACATGTGCTTTCAAGTTGCTCTCATAATAACGCAACGCAAAGCACCTCTCAAGACTCAGAAGCCGTGCCTGGAACTGGGCACCCTGAGGCCTAGAGAATGCCTGACCTCCTATCCTACTGGATCCGTTGTACCCACCCCTAGAGGACTGCTGAGTCCCCGCCGGCTGTGTGTACTGCCCCTGTGCTCTCTAATCACGTTTCTGTCCCTGAGTCTGCCACTGCTTGGGCTTGGAGCCCTACTGATACTGTGGAGGCTTCTGCCTCTGGTTCTGTGGTGTTTGTTGTGGAGGAAGGGGTTTGGAGAACCCCTGAGAATTTCGGTTGTTCCCTTTCCAATGTGGTTTTTGGAATCCATAAGTCTGAGGTGCGGGATTTCGGTTCTGAAACCGATCCCTATTGTCCTATGGTCTAACCTGAATTTCCTTGGCAATCAGTGCCTTCTCTACAGCAACCCGAAGGCTCTCTGGGGCGGACATCCTAACAGGCCTGGCTATACCGGCATTTAATCCCCTGATGAAGCGGTTTACAAGAAGTTTCTCATCCTTTAGATAATCTACATAAGGCAACAACTCAAAGAATTTACTCTCATACTGGGTTACTGACAAGCCTTTTTGTTGGAGATCATGAAATTCGTCTATACGACGCTGCCTGAAGTGTTCTGATAGGTACCTCTCACGGAACCTCTCTGTGAATATCTCCCAAGTGAGAGTATCAGGATCTAATCCGCATTTGTACTCTTCCTGTCTCCACCAAGTGGAGGTTGTCCCTCTCAGAAGATGAACTGCAACATGTGCTTTCAAGTTGCTCTCATAATAACGCAACGCAAAGCACCTCTCAAGACTCAGAAGCCATGCCTTGGCCTCTACTCCATCTGTAGAACCTCCGAAGGATGGTGGTTGGAGGCGCATGACCTCCCTGATGAGATCCCCTGGATCTCGATGAGCTCTCTCAAAATATACTGGTTCCACCACTGGAGGTGGTCCTGGCATATGCACAGACTCTGGCTCATACCACCCTGACTCTCTACAGGAATCGGAGCTGGGCTCCTGCTTCATTCTCTATCAATGGATCTATGACTCCCAGAGTCATGACTCCTAACCTGAGGGTTCTCTGCTGGGATCCTTTCCTGAACTATGCCAATAAGATTCTGAATGGCTGCTAAGAGGTCTTGATTAGGTTCATTTGGCTGTTTGGGAGGTGCTCCTGGGTTCTCCTCTGGAACTGATGCCTCCCTCTCTACCTCCTCGCGTGCTATGTGCACATGTCTAGGACCCCGTCCGCGCTTGCGAGCTTGTCGCGTCGTCGGTGGCATCCTAAGAGGAAAATAAGGCAAAACAATTAATTTATTAATTTCTTTTAGAATAATATTCAATTCAAATAAATTCAAAAGTCTGATAAAATCAATTTAACAAAATAATTTTAAATGTTCTAAGGCGAAACATAAGTGAGTAAGGTTCCTAGTGTGGAAACCTCGCTCTGATACCAAAATGTCATGCCCAAAATTTAGGGCAAAAACGGAACGTTTTTTTTTTTTTTAGAATACTAATTAATTAACAAGTTCGCTCACACGACAAGCGTTAATGAAATTTCCATAATTATATTCGAGCTAATTCTGAAACGAACCAAGCATCGATAATTTGTTTAATTCTAATTGCTGAAAACTAACTGGTTTAATTTTATCTCCACGAGATACCTAGTCATTAAGTTTATTAAATCAATCACGCTAAAGAAATAGGAGAGGAAAATTAATTCTATCTCCAATATGACTATATAGTCTAAACAACCATTTTAAAATTTTAATGCTCTAATTAGATTAACTAGGGCAATATTAAGCATTTAACACGCTAAAAACATTTGAAATTTATAAGACCAGGCTTTATTCATAAATTTGTATTTTTTTTTTTTTTTCTTTTACTACCTATTAGAAACCAATACAGAGGTATTTAAATATTTAAATCTCTATTAATTACTTACTCCAAATTATAACCAGAATATATATATATATATATATATATATATATATATATATATATATATATATATATATATATATATATATATATATATATAATTAAATACTTACTCCAAAATATAACCAGAATTATATATATATATATATATAGATATATATAGATATATATATTTACATATATTAATATATTTTAACTCTTCTAAAATAACTTTCCAAAATAATAAACAATATTTTTCCAACCCAAATTAGGGTTCTATTTTTTTTTTAAATGTATATTAACAACTCTAAACTATCAAGTAAATTTTATTTCATTTACCCTAGCCCTACCCGGACTAGGGTTTAATCTCTTTATTTTTTTATTACCTCTAAAATTCCACAGGGCCGAACAACGGCGGCGGCCTTTTTTTTTATGCAGGGATTGAAGAAGGTGAAGGCCGTGGGCGCCACTGTGTGAACGCACAGTGGCGGCGCGGCACCACTGTGTGTCCACACAGTGGGCGCCGCTTATAGCTCGCACCACTGTGTGTCCACACAATGGCAGCCGCGGCCGACCACTGTGTGTCCACATAGTGGGAGCCGAAGCGGCTCGCACTGTGTGTGCACACAGTGGGCGCCGCACGGCCCGCACTGTGTGTACACATAGTGGGGTCCGCGTGGATCCCAAATTTCCCTTTTTTTTTTTTAATTTAGTTTTTTTTTTTAAATTTATATTATATATAAATATATAAATATATATATATATATATTTATATTTATATTTATATAAATTTATATATATAAAAGTTTTAAGGGTGAATATATATAAAAAAAAAAAAAAATTTATAAGATTTACATACAAAATTTTAAACAAGATAACAAAAGGGAAAGCATTATGTAAATCAAAATTTCATGTGCACAAATATATATATATATATATATAAACAATTGGTATATAAACTTAGGCTCTTTTATTTATTTATTTTAATTGCTGATAAAAGAAATTGAAGTAGATCTTTTGCTAAACTTTTATTCTAACACATTTTTTTCTTAAAAAAAACATCATACTATTCTGAATAAAACACATTCATTGATTTTTTCACTAATAAAACAATTACTTAAAACACCTTTATTCTTTTTAAATACTTAGGATCTTTCAGCAAAATAACTCATACTTTTCAACAAGTAGAATATAGATAAAATTTATTTGAAAACTAATCTTTTCCATAATACAAAAGAAGCTTTTGCATGCAACTCAAGGAGGCTTTTCTTTTTCTGAAACAAAAACAGAAGTAGAAATAAAACAAGCTTTTTTTTTTACAACTCCAAGATATTCTGCAAATTTTACAGGATGTTTCTTTGTTTAGCTACAACAATAAACTTCAAGACTATTTTCAAGAATTACAACTTGCCTCTCATTTCTATGAATGAGGGCATACTTCTGAATCAAAAATAAAAACAAATATTTGCAAATGTATTTAAGTATCTTCAACAATAATCTTTTGTATCTTTTCATGGTTCCTATTCTCTTCTCCTGACTTTCCTGCATAATAGAAACACAAATATGACCATGGAGTGCTCACCTCCCAACCTAGGCTAACTAGTAGCCACCCCCGAGCTCGGAGAACCAATTCCTAGATGGGTAACAAACAAGCAAACACATAGAAGGCAAATACATACAGATTTTCAGACACACTCCCAACTTGGCTTCACAGCACCACACTTTGGTGATGATCTTTTCAAAGGGTGGTAGTGGACCAATACCCTGAGGAGAACTGCAAGTATGAAATAAACAAGAAGCCACCTCATGGCACAATAATTATATCAAGAATCTCAACCCCTTATTCCTTATGCCCCCCAAAGGCATTCTAGCCTTATTTCCCTCCCTATGACCCCCATTGCACAAACAGGCCATGCAGCAAGGGTCACACAAAGATCCCTTGTGATCGCTCTCAAAGGAGAGTCTCTCACTCAAGGGTTGTCACTGCTACCACCCACAAGATCCTCTTCTCTCCCAAGAGTAAGAGGTATTGAGAAAACTCCCAAAACACAAACAAATCATAATGCAAAAATACCAAATGAATTTCAAAAGAAACATTCAAGAACACAGATTTCTTACACCAACATACTTCCAGACATAAGCAAGAAGAAGACATTATAATGAATAATTGAAACCAACCTTAATCTGCCCAAAGGTATTATGATATTTGAGGAAGAGCTACCCAATCCACGAATCTTTTTCCTTCTACCCTTAGTCAATTTTTCTATTCCATCCTATTATTTTCTTTTCAAAATTTTTCTTGTCTCCAAAAATGGAGAGTGGGTGATTACCCTTCAATTCCCAAAAATCTTGCTTAAGAAGCTCATTCTCTGAGTTCTCACAAGTTTCTAAAAACCAAAAAGGAAAGAAAAGCAGAATGCAAAAAGACTCTCATTCCAAAAGGAAAAATCTTAATTAGATTTAAACTTCTAATTTTCAATTTTCGCTCAACCCAAAAAAGCCAATTTTTAAAGCGTCAAAAAGATCATTTAAAAGTAGAAACTTGCCTAAAATTACCCCTAACCCCTAGGTATACCTTATGGGCTTTAGGAAACCCTATTAAACTACCCCTAGGTGTTCATTTAAACCATTTTAAACCCCTCTGAAGTTTATTTTCGGGTCAAACATATGTTGACCACCCCAAACATTATATTCCCAAAGTATTTATGACAACACATTATTTTATTTAAGAAGAACTATAATTAAACACTTTCCCACCAAGAGACCAAATAAAACATTTAAATTTAAATCCACACGTGTCAAGTGACACAAATAAAACACTTTTACAAAATAAAACATGAAATTGTCTCTTGTGGTTTTACACATTAAATTTAAATAACACTTAACACTCATGCAGCATATACTATTACGAATAAAATACAACACAAACGGGGTGTTGTCTCTCCAAATAGACAACCCCTGGCTTACGAACATACATAAGTCTAGGTTTGGTTCTCCGTAATTTCCATGGTCACATGGTAAATTTCCTGCGCATCTCATTTAACACATTAGTACTTTCAAATATCCACATATAATATAATTCAAAGGAATAACAATACACATCATCAGTTGCATACAATTTTCATCAGCATAGATTAAATACATCTTTTATCAAGCAAAGTTCTCATAAACAATTTCATCTCAATTTACATACACTTAACCATACATCATAGTTCTATTATCATAGAAAAGTCCTGTAAATTAAATAACGACATCTATCATTGCAATATCATCTTATCTAACAATCAAGTAGTGTTCTATCTCATAAGGCATATAAGTAAAATCATCAAATCATAGCAATGTTATCCAAATCCTGAAATCATATAAGTTCTAAGTCTCAAAAAGCATCAAAATAAAGTATTCATAATGGTCTAAAAAATAAAATCCACTGAATGTCAGACTGAGTCGAGGTGAGGCCTCACAGCATGACACCTATTTGCCAGGTTTTCATCACGATACTTGCCCAAGGTGCCTGTTTGCCAGGTTTTCACTAGTGGACGAATTATTTTTGCTTTGCTTTTTTTATTTTGTCTCTTTTTTTTTCACTTTTTTTTTTTTTTTGTATTTTTTTCTTTTTTGATTTTTTTTTTTGTATTTTGACTTTTTCAATAGAAGATGGACACATGATAGGGGATGGAAGAAGGACTCAAGCATCTTTTTGTTTGGATAGTAGCCTTGAAAAAAAATGGACCATGACCTTTAAAAGTATGCTCAAAGACGTTGGTAGGATAAGGACATGGAAAATGAGATGAAACTAAGGCAAGGATTTATGCAAAGGATTGGATCAAAGGGATCGAATGATGGAAAATATGCATTGGATAATATGTAGGGTATTGGAAGAATTGGGCTTTAGTGGATGGAAATGAAGGCAAGATCGACATTGGCACACACCTTGAGGGGTGATGGACTGATGGAGGAAAGATGTATTTTGGATATTGAGATTTTGAGGAAGGAAAGGCTATGGATTTTGGGACATAAGGACCCAAAATGGATAAAGAAGGTGATGGAGGAATAGATTTGAGAGGTTTGGATGGACGAATAGCAATTTTGGATGCCAAGTGCGATGTTTCTTTAGGCTTTTGCGCTTCAAGGAGCCGCTTAGGGATCCACATGGTTTTTGATTTTTCATGCTTTTGTGGTTCCTTGGAGTGCATTGCTTGCACAAGGGATTTAGGACCCCATATATATTTTGAATTTTGTTTTTGAGCAATGGGCCTTTGTGAACTTTTGGATTTTTCCTTTTCTTTATATATCATATTGTTCTTTGTTTTGACATGTCGATTATATTGGACATGTTGATCCTTGAATACATGTGGATTGCTAGACTTATGACATTTATACTTGGCATCCAAATTGCTTGGAAGAGGGAATGAATGTCGGTGTGGATGGGAATGATATGGAAGCCTGTGGGATGGATGGAAGGTTCTCCAAGATGTGTGCCTTTGCTGATGTTGCATAGGAGATGGAGGGATATAGGGACCTAGAATGGATGGAAGCGATGAAGGGGAAGGTGGACATTTGGATTTTGACTTTGAAGGGATACCAACACCTTGAGTGTGAGCTCTGTAGCCATGACCATTAGTATATTCTTTGATATGAAGGGGTTCTTTCTCATGAAGGTCTACTCCTTTGCCTTTATGAATATCTTGACTTGTAGGATACTCTTTTATTTGGGAAGAAGATGCAAGTCCATTATGAGGTGGATATGATATGAGAGAAATAATGAGATCTTGAAGTGGATCGGATTGCACCAAAGTGGAAGAACCCATTATGCATGTCGAGGGTTCATGAACATCTTGCACTAACACGTTAGAATCATGAGGGGGATTAGGATCATGAGTGGAACTAGGATTGTGTAGTGGACATGGCTCAATGACAGGTTCTTCAAGAGATGGAATGGGAGAAATAATGGGATCATCAAAAGAAATGCGATCTTGGAGTGTATATGGAGCATTAAGACAAGGAGATGGAGGAACAAAAAGATCTTGTGGAGGATTTAAAGAAATAATTTGATCTTGACAAGGAGGAAGATCATTGGAATCCTCTTTAAAGGTGCTTTTCTCTTGACTTTTAATGGGATCATCGGAAAGGATGGAAGGGATATCTTGATCTTTCTTAGGAAGTGGAATGTCAATGGGATTTGAAAGGACATTTTTTTCATGGAATGGAAGGGGATCATTTGGGATTGGATGGACTGGGATATCTTGATCTTTGTCAGGGAATGGAGTGTCAATAGGACTTTGGATAGGATGGACAAGAATAGGGGAATCATCATGAGTGTCTAGGAACATGGGGTCTTGGTCAACAATTGGATGGGATGATAAGGTTTCAGGATCTTGATCTTGATCCGTTTCAAGACACATTTCTTCATGCTCTAAACTATCCTCTTGACATGAGGTTGGACTTTGGATATACATGGGGGATTTTGGCAAGGGATCAATGCTTTGGCATGAAGGAAATGAACTTTGAACATTTGTGATGGATTCTGGCAAGGAATCAATGCTTGAACATGAGGAAGAGGGACTTTGAATGGGGTCTTCTAAAACAGGTAATGGCAATAAAGTGCATGGTGGCATTGGGTCTTGTATTTCTGAAACATGACAAGGATGTGCATCATGAACTGGATTATCGTGGCAATCAATTATCAATAGCCCTTGAAAATTGCATCCACGTTGTCTCCATAATAAAAGGCCTTTGTCTTCCCTCTATCCACCAACATTTCAAAAAGCCTATTTATTCACCTGTCATATTCCTTGCCTTGCTAGATACTGGGGGCAAAATCAAAAAAAAAAATTGAACAATGTCCTGAAAAAATCATAAAAATTGAAAAAGGTCCTGAAATAAAAAAAAAAAAAATCAAAAAATGTCCTGAAATAAAAAAATCATAAAAAATCAAATAATGTCCTGAAAAATAATCTCTTAAAAATTGAAAAATGTCCTGAGAAAATCCCTAAAAAGTCATATAAAGTCCTGAAAAAATGAACACAAACAAAAAATTTGTAAAAATCGAAAAGCAAAACAAAAAATAAAGGATCCCTTTTGTGCATAAGACAAATCACTGAGCATCCCTCCGACAACCCGCAATCGCACATTGTGCTTTAATGAAATCACGCATTCATAGATGAACTTTTCAATCAAACCAGACATTCAACCTGATCCGAATTGTCATATCAATCAACTGCAAAAATCATTTATCCTTGTCTCTAATATCATGGGTCTTATACAGGGTGTGGTATACTCGAAACCAGACTGTGTCCTGTCTTAGACGGGGTACCACATTCCCTGAAATTAGACATCATGATCGTCCTATCAGCATTTTCAACTTTTGACAATGATGATCAGAATGTTTGTTTGACTTGTTTGACTTTGCGAGTCTTGTCTTTTTATTGATTTATTTTTGTCTTCGACCATGTTCCAATGTTGCTCGATGATGTCACTAAGTGATTTAGAGTGGTCGGGATGGCTCATGGTTCTTTATTATTTTTGTCTTCTATTTGTGGAGTGTTTCATAACATTCTGGGGCAAGTTTGTCTTAGGATTTTTGAACCATTCCTTGTCTGTGAACATGTTTGTCTTACGCAAAGGGATTGCATTATCACTCTGGCCTTCATTGCCATGTTGCGCCGCATCCATTTTGCCATACCAAATAAAGGTTCTCACCTACTTATGTGCATATGTGAAAGCAAGTTTTCCTTCATCTCTAACTGTCCTCTGTCTAATTTCTTCTCACTAACATTTCTTCCATCAGTCCGTTTAATCCGTTTGATCTTATCATTTTCTATCATTCTTATCAATCAATTGGCCTCTTTTCTAGATGTTTCCGGCCAATTCCTCAAGGGGGCATGCATATGTCATTATTATTGTCTGGGGCATTTTCATTATTATTCTTTGAAACAACGCTTAAAATTGCATTGTCTCAAAGAGGGGCAAAATGTAGACACCTAAAAATGGTCAACGCTTGCGGAGTCATACTTTAACATTTGCGCATTGCCTCATTCTAGGTTTTTGCATCGCATTAACATTTCTCCTATGTTGCGCACTTGGTTTTTATCATTTGCGAGCATCGAGTCTTTCTTCTACATTCTTCAATCATCTCACTTTCGAATTTGGTCTTGTCGACAATAATTTTTAATCATGATTTTGATCGATTTTATCCTGTCGCATCAATGTGCGTAGTCATTTGTCATCATTTTGGACATCGTCAATCCTAATTAGGGTTTTTGTCCTCTTATCAATCTTATCATCTGGCGATCGATTTGTCATTGATTGTTGTTATTTTCGATCTTGTCATTTTGCGATCAATTTGTCATTGATCGTTGTCATTTTCAATCTTGTCGTCTTGCAATCTATTTTGTCATTGATCCTTGTTCTCTTGTCAATTTTTTCATTTGCGATCAATTTGTCATCGATCATTGTTTGTCTCAATTATGTCAATTTGGATCAGTTAGTCATTGTTCCTCGTCAATTGGTGCATTTATCAATCAAATCATTTATCACATTGGTTCTTTGTTAATCGTAATCGAATCAACATCAATTATCTTCAATCAAGACCTAATTGTCATTCTCGCATTGCTAATTCATCTTCTAGGGTTTCATGATTTAATCATTTAACCTTGTGTGTCATTTCCTCCTCTAGGATTAATAAATTATTTATTTATCCTAAGTATTTTCATCGCAATTAAATGTTCATTTAATTGGCTAATTATTCCTCTTTGTGAATGAATTAATTAATAAATGAAAAATTATTGATTAATTCACTAATTTCCTAATTTTCATCATTTTCCTAATTCTTAATTTCCTAATTCCTCTTTTTCTAATTTTTCTAATTTCTTAATTCCTAATTTCAATTTCCTCCTATTTCTCTCCTAAATTCATGGGAATGACATAGAAATTTGTCATAATTTGTCATAATTGACAATCAATCAATTCTTGCATAGCAATTTGTCATAAATTGTCATAAATTGCAATAAATCCTTGCATAGCAATTTGTCATACACATGTCATAATTTTGCTATTCTTGATTTGAATTTCCATTTGAATCACTATCATGCTAATTTGTTCATCTCTCCAAATTGTCTATAAATTGGATGAATTCCTTCAATCAAATCCCCTAATCAGATTATCGAATTTTTAATCAATCACATTTCGAGTACTCTTGATCAATAATCTTGTCTACTTGCTTTCAATTATGTGTGTGCACTTGTAGGTGAGATCCACAACCAAACTATTTGAAGAGGAAAGAAGAACAATGGAGCCGCATGAAGGAAGCATTCATATCCACATATGGTTTGCATAGTATTTACTTTTGAATGTTTTATCTTTATGTCTTTATTCAGTGTGTTTAGGATAGATCATTACTTTTAAGATTTCGTGATTGAGCTAGATTATGTATTTTGATTTTCTTGTGATGATTTCTGATTTCCTAGCTACACTTCTCATTTTCAATTCATCTATTTCATTCATTGTTGATTGACAATGATTCCTTTGGCAACAATTTGTATCTTGTCATAAAGAAGTGTTGTTCAGTTGCACAAGTCATTTTGTATCATACCTAAGGTAATGCACCTTAGTTTTGCAAGTCCTTCAAGTGTTGGTGTTCCTTGGCTACAAACCTAAAATGTTGTAAACTTGGTTATTCATATTGTGAGTTAGATTATCACTGTTATTTTTCCCTATTTGAATTTTCGAATTAAATTTGGTGTTTATGTGTTTCTATCTGATGTGTTGATGGTTAAAGTGTTGATATTGAATAAGTTAATTAATAATTGTTTTTGAAGTTCTGAGCTGATTCCTCCCCCCTCTCAGTCCTGTTGGGTGTTCAACACCTTGCTCCATACTCTGATGTATTCTTCTCCAAATTACAATTATAGGTTATGTTGACATTTTTTATGTCACCTTCAAAGTCATGCAAATAACTAATCTAAGATAGCCTAATGGCTAAACCTTGCATACTTCCCCAAGGCCTAAAATCCTAAACCCATAAGGATTCTTGCCTTTGTTTTTTTTGCTTTGTTATTTTCCACCATTGACTAGCTTAGGTGGTCATGACACTTAAATCAACTAGTTGGAGTGTCTCTTATTCATCTGAGAATTGGCCCTGTTTTACCCACTAATGATAGGAAAGAGGCTTATAAAGGTTAATTTTTACATTGATTGTTGGGTCGTATCTTCGTAGTAGTTAAGGTGAACAGCCGGTTAACCCTATGATTGGTGGTTGGAAATTAAATGGATGTTAATTCGCATCATCATGAATTTAGTATATCCTTTTGGCCTAGCCTACGATCCTGTGATATCCTACTGTGTGTCTAGTCCGGTCAGTGAGATCGATGGTTGTGTTTTATTTGATCATTGAGGATCCTTCTGAGGGTTTCTAGGTGCATCCCAATTGTTCATCCATGTACAAAGAGAATATCTAGTGGCCAAGATTCAAACATTAGGATGAACATTGGATTTCAAATAGCATCATGGTGGTTGTTGACCTATCAGGTCGAAATTGAATGCAGGTCCCGTCAACATGCCATATATGATCTGATTGAGCTTCAACCACTTCCATATGTCATAGGACAATCATAATTACTCTTCCCACACTCTATACACATTTTCCAGGGGCACCCATGCCCAGTTATTGCACCCAGTTGACATTCTTGCCTTGCAGACTGTATTTTGATGCCATCGTAGTACATAATTGATAGGGAGGAATGACTGAGAAGTTGCCAATGAGTCTAAAACTTGCTAAATTCAACCAATTGGTTAGTTTTTGTGTTCAGTATGTGTTTTCCATGTCAAATTTGATTATTATCTATTCACCACTTCACTTCTCTTCTCAGACAATCACCCTATCATTTTAGTTCACTCCCTTTACTCAAGCATCCTCCACCTAGCTCAAATAGACACTTTTCCCAATCTTTGCCTTTAGCTCACTTTGCATATGGTTTTACAGCTCTTTGGGAGGTTTTAAGCTTTCAAACATTTTTTGAGGAATTATTGTAAGTTTATCCTTTTATCTTGGTTAAAACCCCTTGTTTGGAGTTAGCTTATCAACACTGCTCACATCCACCATACTAGGTCCAAACCCCCAAATGTCTTAACTGGAATTCTGAGGGCTTCACGAGGTTTCCAAGGTTTTTTTGGATTTATTTCAAAAGGTTTAATAAGGCCAATAAACCTTACTTCAATTGGATTCTTAGTTTTTCCCCAAACAGGGCTACAAGGAAGGAGCCCCTTTTAGCCCTCCTGAAACACCATTTTGCTCATTACTTACTCCCATTTTGGAATCTCTGAAAAAGGTAAATTTTTTTAAGTACCCTTTTGGCCAAAGTCACTAATTGGTGCTAAGAGAGGTCTTGGGAAGGTCAATTTATGACTATCCTATTTTGTAGCCTCAAAACAAGGGTTTTGTGAGGGTTTGGGAACTTAGAGTTTGTTAAACCACTCCATAGCCTTGAACCTTGTCTCCCTGCCAATACACACCTCTTCAACATCATATTAACCTATCCATCAAGTCTTCCCTGCAAGCATAATGTCAGTTAGCAAAAGAAGAAGGTCTCACTGGTAAAGGGATGTATTCGTATGAGGTTGTTGAATGATCAAGTATGAACCGACTATGTGTCGGTAAGATAAGTGGTTGATCATGTGATGCCATGTGGAGCTGAGGTGGCAAATATGTAGGGGTCGATAAAGCTACCATCGACAAGGTTGGTGAAACTATTAGTCAACATAAATGAAACAACCACAAATCATGGGATTGTAACTGACCAATGCAGCTCGAGGAAGAAAGAATGACGAAGGAAGATCAGCAGTAGTTGGCGCCTGAATCAATGCAAAGGAAATATGATTCAGGAAGACCTCGAAAAGGAAACAGCAAAAGCGTTTTATGAGTCGACAGATTTCAAGGTAGGAGATCTAGTTCGAGATTGCTATTTTCAGCAAATATGCATTGGATAATGAAAACTGTGTACAGATGCATTCTTGAAGAACAGGTGATCGATCGAAGATAGGCTAGATCGGATCTCATGAAGATTGTGTTGAAAAAGAGGAAACCATAACCGCTCTGAAGTTTGAATTGCTTTTTGGCAGGAAAGCATGGGATAAAGAGAAGAGCTCGAGATAGAGCAAAGCGCTGCTGCAGTAGGAAGACAAGGGTGACATTGTTGTTTGAGAGCCGATGAGAAAAGAACTTAAAGTGCTTATGAGAAAAGTATTAATTCACAGGAGAAGCAAAGAAAACCGGTATAAGGAACAACCGGTCAAGAGTGCATTGAACATAGAGGTGATAAACCAATAGAAGCTATGTTTGATTAAGGGTGATTGAGTGAGAGTTAAGTGGAAGAAGACATTGTGAGAGAGGATTGAGAAAGGTGATCAACAAAGTAAAGTTGCAGAGTGGGTGGAGAGAATATAGACCAGTAAGGGTGAAATCGGCAGAGGAGATTACTGTAAGGTTGCAAAACTTCATTTGCAACAGTGATTTCATTTGTATATCTGAGTTTTATATTGCTTAGACTAAATTGCAACTTAGTGCAGGGGTTGTAGCTCCTTTAGGTAGTAGCCTATTAATTGTGCAAGGGTTGGTGCTCCTTTGAGTTGGTGCTCATAAATCAGGGGTTGGTGCTCCTTGGGTCAGTGCCCTAAATTTTGTAATCAAAGTTTCATTGTGAGACTGGATTGGAGCAGTAGACTCCAGCAGCTATTCTCGCCGAGGTTTTTCCCACATTGGTTTTTCCTCATATATATCCAGTGTTGTGTGTTGCATCTTTATGCATGTGGTATATTAATGTTTTAGAAAATCCTTTCACACACCTTGGTTGCACTATTTGAGCTACTGATTAACACTCAGTTTGTTTTATATATATTACCGATATCTCCTTGTTGAAAGAAAAGAGTTTAAATCACTGATTCACCCCCCTCTCAGTGATCCATTGTGTCCAACAATTTATATCAGAGAGTAGGTACCTTGTTTTGTCAAAAGCGTTCTCTAGCTTAGGTAGATCCTGTCAAGTGTTCACAATGGCAAGAAATGACTCAGCCTCCTCAAAAGCTCCTATGTTTGATGGTGTCTACTATGCCTTTTGGAGTAGAAGAATGGAAACCTATTTGTCCTCTCTAGGTTGTGATGTATGGATGTCGGTTGTAAATGGATATACAGTTCCTAATAATCCCCCTATTGATCCATATGCTAAGAAGGAATATGAGAACAATGTTAAAGCCAAGAATGTCATTCTTAGTGGGTTGTCCAATAATGAGTTTGTTAAAGTCATGCACTGCTCTTTTGCCAAGAAGACCTGGGATAAGTTGTAGAAGATTTTTGAAGGTGATGCTAAAGTCAAGGAAGCCAAGTTGCAAACTTTGAGAGCACAGCTTGAAGGTTTGAAGATGAGAGATGAAGAGAATATTGTTGACTATCTCCAAAGGGTTGATGAAACAACAAACATCATTAGAGGGCTTGGAGAAGAAATAAAAGATGAGGTGGTAGTGAAGAAAGTACTTAGATCTCTTACATCTAAGTATGATACAAAGGTCTCAGCAATAGAAGAAGCAAAAGATCTGAAAGTCTTCAAAATGGATGAGTTGTATGGCTCCCTAACTACTTATGAGATGAGGACTGCTAGTATTGATGCTATGAAGAAAGAAGCTGCATTCAAGACCTCAAGAAAAGGAAAAAAAGAATCTATTCATGATGCAACCGATGAAGACTGATGACATCATGGAAAACTTTATCAGAAGACTCAAGACTGGTTCAGGCAAATATAAAGGCAAGTTGCCTTTAAAATGTTTCAATTGTGGAAAGATTGGACATTTTGCTATTAAATGTCCTTATGGTGATAAGAATGAAGATGATCAATCAAATGGTAGTAGATCATTTAGTAAGGATAGGAAGAAAAATGTCTACCGGCATGGTAGGAAAGGCTATCGAAAGCAGAGAAGTATTTACACACATGAAGATGATACCACGGATGAGGAAAGTTCCTCAGATGACTATTGTAGTGGAGATGAAGTAAGAGCAAACCTTGGGTACTCTGATCTCATGTGTGTTGCGTCCTCCCATGAAGTTGTAATCTCATCATAGCAATCCCACTGGACCCTAACCTGGTCCAGCTCTCGACCTCAAAGGGCCAGCGTCCAGCATGCCAAAATGCGAATGGGCTCCAAAGCTAGCTGCTCGTCCGACTCCACCTGCAAGGCATCCCAATCTAAAATATGAGAGTCATCATAGATATATTTCCTCAAAACTGATACATGAAACACATCGTGGATGCATGACAGGCTAGGTGGCAATGCTAAATGGTAGGAGACTAGGCCTATCCTCTCAAGGATCTCAAAAGGTCCTACAAAGCAAGGTGCGAGCTTAGAACCCTTTCCGTAATGGATTGGACTCTTATGCGGTCGCACTCTCAAGTAAACTCTATCTCCAACCAAGTAGCTACGATCTATCCTCTTCTCATCTACATATTTCTTTTGTCTATCTTGTGCCTCTCTAAGGCGCTGCCTAATCAAATCCACCTGTTGTTTCATATCCCAAACTATCTCAGGACCAATAGTAACTCTGTCCTCTATGCGGTCCCAACTCAACGGTGTCCTGCAAGGCCTGTCATATAATGCCTGATAGGGTGGCACCCCCAAAGAAGTGTGATGCCCATTGTTATAGGAAAACTCCACTAAGGGAAGGTACTCTTCCCATCTGGTCTGATGATCCATGACATACATGTGAATCATATCCTCTAACACCTGATTAACCCTCTCTGTCTGACCATCTGTTTCCGGGTGATAGGATGTACTGAAATTGAGCTTAGTGCCCATAGTTGCTTGTAATGCCTTCCAAAAGGAAGAAGTGAAGAGGGAATCTCTGTCAAAAATAATCTTGCATGGAACGCCATGAAGTCTGACAATGTCTCACAAGAACACCTGTGCTACCGCTGGTGCTGTGAAGGTAGTCTGAACTGGTGAAAAGTGAGCCACTTTGGTCAACTTGTCAACTGTCACCAAGATGGCATCATGGCGATGAGAAGACATAGGAAGACCAATGATGAAATCCATGGATATAGTATCCCACTTCCACTCTGGTATAGCATGAGACTGGAGCAACCCACCTGGATGGCGGTGCTCCGCCTTTACTCTCTGACACTCGAGGCATCGGGCTACTAACTCAGCAATGAGCTGCCGCATTCCTGGCCAATGATATAACTGCCTCAAGTCAGCATGCATCTTTTTAACTATGGGATGCACTGCATAAGGATCTCTATGAGCCTCCATGACAATGAGCTCTCACAATTCCCCAGAGGAAGGTACATAGATGCGCCCTCTATGGTGTAATAGTCCATTGGACTCCAAAGAATAATCCACATATTTCCCCTCTAGAGTATCCTGAGATCGTAACACCTGACAAACCTCTGAATACCATCCATCCTCTGGCAAATGCTGCAGTATACGGTCTCTCAAATCCGTGCCCATAGATATGGTGTATACCTTGTGACGTCTCCTACTCAAAGCATCTGCAACTACATTTTCCTTTCCTTTGATGTAGTGAACGTCAAAATCATATTCGCACAAGAACTCCATCCATCTCCTCTGACATGCATTAAGGTTCGGCTAAGTGAAAATATATTGAAGACTCTGATGATCTGAATGCAGCTCGAAGTGATGACCCAAAAGGAAGTTTCTCCACCTCACAAGTGCATGCACTACTGCTGCAAGCTCAAGGTTGTGAGTAGGATAATTAAGTTCATGAGTCTTAAGTTTCCTAGACTCAAAAGTTATAGCCCTACCATCCTGCATAAGAACTACTCCTAAACCCTCTAGTGAAGCATCTGTACAAACCATGAAGTCAGCTGAGGGATCTGGTACAACAAAGATAGGAGCACTAATGAGGGCCCTTTTGAGTTCCTGAAAGGCCTTCTTGCACTTCTCTGTCCACTCAAATTTCTTCCCTTTACGCTGAAGAGAAGTAATAGGATGTGCGACTCTGGAGAATCCCTCAACAAAACGTCAGTAATAACCTGCTAAGCCCATGAAGCTCCTGACCTCTGTCTCACTGGTTGGCGCTGGCCAATCCATAATAGCCCTAATCTTCGATGGGTCAACTGAGATCCCATCATCGAAAATAACGTGCCCAAGGTACTTGACCTCTGATCGAAAGATAGCACACTTTGACAAACTACCAAACAATTGATTATCTCGCAAACACTATAATACCTGTTTCAGGTGCTCCTCATGCTCCTTCTCATTCCGAGAATATATCAGTATATCATCAAGGAACACAATCACTAAGTGGTCCATAAATGTGTGGAATACCCCATTCATGAGGCTCATGAAAACGGCTGGAGCATTCGTAAGACCGAATGGAACCACAATGAACTCATAGTGACCATATCTAGTGAGAAATGTGGTCTTGTGGATATCACTTTCCACTATTCTCAGCTGATGGTATCCTGACTTCAGATCAATTTTGGAAAAGACTTTGGCACCCTAAAGTTTGTCGAATAAATCATCAATTCTGGGCAAAGGATATTGGTTCTTGATGGTTACTTTATTTAACTGTCGATAATCCATACATAATCGGAGAGATCCATCCTTCTTCTTAATGAAGATGACTGGTGCATCCCAAGGGGATATGCTAGGATGAATATGACCCTTCTCAAGGAGTTCCTCAAGCTGTATTTTGAGCTCATTAAGCTCATTTGTGGTCATCCTATAAGGTGCTCTAGAAACTAGCTCAGCTTCTGGTACAAGGTCTATATGAAAGTCAATCTCTCTATGGGGCGGCATTCTAGGTAGCTCTGAAGGAAACACATCTGAATATCCCTTAAGGATAGGGTGGTCGTCAAGCGATGTTTCCTTTTCTTCCTCTCCTCCTCTATCACTAATAGTGATAGCAAAAAGTTGACATCCCTTTCGCATGCTCCGCTTAAGCTGCATTGCGGAGATCATACGAAGAGACACGGGTCTCTGAATCCCGGTGATAACTATGGGCGAACCATGATCATCCTCACACTCGATCTTTTTCAGGCAGCAATCCAGCTTGGCTCTGTGGGCATAAAGTCAATCCATGCCAAGTACGATACCATAAGATCCAAGTGGAGTAACTCTAAGGTCTACTAAAGTGGTGGTCTTGCCAATCTGTAGCTGACATGCCCTAACCTCTGATTCTACTGAAACTCTAGCCCCTGAAGCTAATTCCACTTCCCAACTGACACCTTGTCTAGTTGCCACTAGCCCACAATGCTCCACAACCAATGGAGATATAAAGGAGTCAATAGCTCCAGAATCAAATAAAATAGATACATTGTTACCTTTGATCATACCTGCAGCCTCGATGACTGTGGCCTAGTGCTCAGCCTAGCGGTTGTCAACCGTTGCGAATACTCTATGGGACCTGCCCATATCACCAACTGTCGGCTCTAAAGCGGCCATCTGCTGATTCCCTGCCATCTGACCCTGAGGACAATCCCTCGCCATATGTCCCATGGCTTCACATGTAAAGCAAGCACCCTGTGCCTGAAATTGGGCACCCTGAGGCCTAGAGAAAGCTTGTCCTCCTGTCCTGCTAGATCCGTTGTACCCACCCCTGGAGGACTGTTGAGTCCTTACCGGAGGTGTGTAAGGCACCTGCACTCTCTGATCTCTCCTCTGACCCTGAGACTTCCACTGCTTGGGCTTTGTGCCCTACTGATACTATGGAGGCTTCTGCCTCTGGTTCTGTTGTGTCTATTGCGGAGGAGGGGATTTGGAGAACCCCTGTGAGTTTCGGTTATTTCCCTTCCAATGGGGTTTTTGAAATCCATAAGTCTGGGGTGTAGGGTTTCGGTTTTGAAACTGATCCCTAGTATCTTGTGGTCTGGCTTGAATCTCCTCTACTATCAGTGCCTTCTCCTTGGCAACCCGAAGGCTCTCTGGAGCAGACATCCTCACTGGCCCTGCTATACCGGCATTCAGCCTTCTGATGAAGCGGTTGACGAAAAAATTTTCATCCTTTAGATAATCCACGTAAGGCAAGAGCTCAAAGAATTTTCTCTCGTATTGGGTCACAGATAAGCCCTTTTGTTGGAGGTCATGAAACTCATCTATCCGACGTTGTCTGAAATGTTCTGATAGGTACCTCTCCCTGAACCTCTCTGTAAATATCTCCCAAGTGAGAGTATCAGGAACTAATCCACACTTGTACTCCTCCTGTCTCCACCATGTGGAGGTCATTCCTCTCAACAAATGGACTGCGACACGTGCTTTTAGAGGTCATTCCTCTCAACAAATGGACTGCGACACGTGCTTTTAGATTGCTCTCATAAGAGCACAATGCAAAGCACCTCTCAAGGCTCAAAAGCCATGCCTCAACTTCTACCCCATCGGTAGAACCCCCAAAAGACGGTGGCTGGAGGCGCATAACCTCCCTGATAAGATCCCCTGGATCCTGACAAGCTCTCTCAAAATAAACTGGCTCCACCACTAGAGGTGGTCTTGGTAGGTGCATAGACTCTGGCTCATTCCCACCCTGACTCTTTACAGGAATAGGAGGTGGACTCCTGCTCCGTTCCCTATCAGCTGATCTATGACTCCTAGAGTTCTGATTTCTAACATGATGGTCCTCTACTGGAATCCTTTCCTGAACTATACTAATTAGGTTCTGGATTGCTTCTAAGAGGTTTCGGTTAGGATCATTTGGTTGTTCGGGAGGAGCTTCTGGGTTCTCTTCCAAAACTGATTCCTCCCTAGCTACCTCTTCGTGTGCTATGCGCACACGCCTAGGACCCCCTTTCGCACTTGCAAGCTTGTTGCGTAGTCGGAGGCATCCTAAGAGAAAAATAAAATAAAATAAATTTAATAACTAATTTCTTTTGGAAAAATATTTAATTAATTAAATTTAAATATCCTAGAAAATCAATATAATAAAATTAATTAAATAATCTAAAGCGAAACGTAATGGAGAAAGCTTCCTAGTGTTGGAAACCTGGCTCTGATACCAAAATGTCATGCCCAAAATTTAGGGCAAGAACGAGATAAAAAAAAAAAATTTAAATCACAACTTAAACCTAAATTTGACAAATATGAAATGCTAAAACATATTTTTTCTTAACTATGTTTAGAGTTAACTTTATCTACTAACTCAAGTATTCAAAAATATTTAAAATTAAATGTGGAATTCTAAGTGAATAGTGTTATTGTCTACTTGAATTTAATCAATCAACTAATTTAGATAATTAAATGGCACAGCCAAAATTAATCTCTAATAGCCATTAATTGATTTTAGAAACTAATTAAAATTATTCTTCTAGCATTCATTTTAATTCATAATTAAAATGTGCTTAAATTAAATTAACTAAGGTACAATTAAGTCCATGACGAAAAACGTCCTATAAGGTCTAATTCCAAAAACCTATATCCAAGTATGTTAATTAAATCTCAACTTCATTTTTTATTTTTTTTTGAAAGAAACACCCTTAGGTTGATTTAAAAAACAATGTTTGTCCACTTGATTTTATATACTCATAAGAATTCTACAAACACTAAATAAAATGTTAAAATCTAAAGATTTTCTTTATTCTTTAATACCCACAACTTTCTATATATATATATATATATAACAATTTTCTCAAATTTATAAAAGCAAAACCATGCAAACCCTAACTAGGAATTTGCATTATAAAATACTCCCTATTTTATAATTTACCATATCTTATTACTACCCTAGCCCTACCCAGGCTACGGTTTTATATTTTTTTTTTTATTAGGGAATTATGCAAGGCCGAATGGAGACCTCGGCGGCGGCCATGGCAGATGCTGGGCGGAGGCATTGTTTCTTTGGAGGGGGGGAGCGGCGGTTTCTCCCAGCCAGCGCCGCTCACTGTGTGTTCACACAGTGGTGGTGCCAAGGGCGTCACCCACTGTGTGCTCACATAGTGGCGGTGCCATGGGCACGACCCACTGTGTGAAAACACAGTAGGGTTCGGCCCGACCCGTGCCCCCTCTTTTTTTTTCTTTGCTAATTTTTTTTTTTTATGTTTTTTTTTATTTAAAAAAAATAAAATATACTTATATATATATATATATATATATATATATATATATATATATATATATATATATATATATATAACAGAAATTATATAATGAATAGACAAAAGTATTTTGATTTCAGGTATGTATTCGAACACAGGATCTTACTATACAGAATACTGAAGTATTATATTGTTTTCTTTTGATTTATTTCTTTTCATAAATTTCCTAGATGCAAAAATAAAATAGATGGATTATTTAAATCCTGATTTACTTACAATAAAAGTAAAGTAATTTTATTACTTCATTTAAACTGTTTAACTGTAGATTTTATTTTCTGTATATAAATAATGACAGTATTTAATAAATTCTAACATCAACTATATAAATGACCAAAATTAATAGATTTACCAGCAGCTAAATAAATCTAGATTTTTATTTAACTAAAACTATAATAGATTATGATTTTCATTTTCTACAATAAACAAAATGACAGATTTTGATAATTCTACAGCAACTATTTAAATGACAAATTTTAATAAAATTAACAACAACTAAATGTAGCTATAATTTATTAATCTAAAACCTTAGAGATGGCTATAAAATCTTTGCTCTTATCTTTTGCAAATCATATATAAAAAATAAAATCGCAAATAAAACGAAATCATAGATTTAAATAAAATAACTTTTACATTTCTATGTATAGATCTACATGGTTTTATTTTCAGCATCCTGCATGCATGCTAAATCAATTTTATTTCTTTTCAAATAAATTGTTTTTAGATGCGTATGAGAATTAACAATTTTCTTCATTTCCAAAATATCCTATACACACAATTATTTATTTCAAAACTTTAGGTACTACTATCAGAAATAATCATTTTCTTTTCTGCAATACAACTTAAATGACTATTACAAATATTCAAATCTTATCTCCAAGATATTCTTGTCACTTTACAATTAGGACTCTCATTTCTAATAAATGAGGAAAGTAATAAATACATATCCAAATATTTTTCTGCAACAACTAAATCCAGCCACATCTACTTGTCCTGCTATTTTCTTCTAACAACCTGCAATTAAATCGAAGCTATGACCATGGAGAGCTCACCTCCCAGCCTAGGCTAACTGGTAGCCACCCTCGAGCTCGGAGAACCAAGCCCTAGACAGGTAACACACATGCAAACACAAAAGACGAGAGAATACACAAACTCAAACACAACCCCAACCCAGGCTACACTGCATCACACATTTGTGGTGTCTTTTCAAGGGTGGTAGTGGACCAAGTACCCTGAGGAGACTGCAAGTATGGTAAAACATATAGCCACCTCATGGCAAACCAAATACATCAAGTATAACAACCCCATATTCCTTATGCCCCCAAGGCATTTATGTCTTATTTCCCTCCTTATGACCCCCAATGCATGCCATGCAGCAAGGGTCACATAATATCCCTTGTGATCACTCTCATAACGAGAGCCTCTCACTCGAGGGTTGTCACTTCTACCACCCACAAGACCATCATCTCTCCCAAGAGTAGGAGGTCTTGATTACTTCCCAAAACACATACATTGCATAAGCACAAAACACCAAATAAATTTCCAAGAAATACATGCAAGAAAACTAGTCTTTTACAAAAGCATTTCTTTCAAAACAACATGCAATAAGAAAAACTTTACAAGAAAGGTAGAACCAACCTTAAACTACTCAAAGGTATGCTAGTTTTGTTGAGGATGAGCAGCCCAATTCCACAAGTCTTTTCTTTTTAGACTTAGCCAAATTCTCAATCCCAAATCTATCTTTTTCTTTTCAAAATTTCTTTGTCTCCAAAAATGGAGAGTGGGTGATTACCCACTAATTTTCTAATTCTTTCTTAAGAAGCCCTTTGTGAGAGTTCTCACAAGTTTCTAAAAACTAAAAAGGAAGGTAAGGTAAAATGGGAAAGGGAACTCTCATTCGAAAAGGAAGGTTCACAACTTAGTTCAAGTCTTCTAATTTCAATTTTCGCACAACTTAGAAAAGTCACTTTTTAGGGTGTCTAAAAGGTCACATGGGAGTAGAAACTTGCCTAAAATTACCCCTAACCTTTAGGTATACCTTATGGGCTTTAGAAAACCCTATTAAACTACCCCTAGGTGTCCATTTAATCCTTTTTTAACCCCTCTAAAGTTTATTTTCGGGTCAAATCTATGTTGACCATCCCAAAGATTCTTTACCCAAGGTATTTATGGAATCACATTACATTAATTGAAAAAGTTATAGTTAAACAATTCCCTCCTAGAGACAAATTTAAAAATTCAAACATGAATGCACACATGTGTCAAGTGACACAAAGAAAATACTTTTACAAAATTATACATGAAATCGTGTCTCTTGTTGGATTTACATAAATCAATTAAATAACATTTAACACACATGCATCATTTACTATTATGAATAAAATACGACACAAACAGGGTGTTGTCTCTCCAAATAGACAAACCCTGGTTTTACGAACATACATAGGTCTAGGTTTGGTTCTCTGTAATATTTCCATAGTCACATGGATAACTTCCTGCGCATCTCAATTACACATTAGTAACTTCAAATAACCTCGTATAATATAAAACACAAGAATAATAGTACACATCAAACACTTGCATACAATTTACATTTGAACAATTTAATACATCTTATATCCAAGTAATTTCACATAAGCAATTATCCTAATTCTCATAATTTTGATCCACACATAAAACATACATCATATTTCTATCATCATAGTAAAGTCCTGCAAATCCAATAACGACATATATCACCGCAAATTCATCCTATTCAAAAATCATGTAGAGTTCTATATCATACAACATATAAATGAAGCATCAACATATAGCAATGTTATCCAAATCATGGAATCATATAAGTTATAAATCCATAATGCATAAAAATAAAGCATCCATAATAGTCTCAACATAAAAACCACTGAAATGTCAGACTGAGTCAGGGTGGGGCCTCACAAAGAGGTACCGGTACCTAAAGAAGCAGAAGAGGAAGAGCAAGAAGGTGAAGTAGATCTTGAAGCAGAACTCATTAGTGTCTTAGATGAGCTAAAGAAAACAAGTAGAGAGTTGAAGAAGGTAAAAAGGGTTGCAGCTAAAGAACAAGAGTTGTTAGAACAATCTCTTGAAGAGCCCCATAAAAATATTGCAGATCTAAAACTCCAGTTGGAAGAGGTCAAGAGGATGTGTGAAGTCACTAGTACCAGTCTGAGTGAAAAGGAAAAGGAACATCGGAATCTAGAAGCAGAAATAGTGAAACTCCGGAAGGACTTGGAGAAAAGTCAGGAAGAAATAAAAGTGAGAAGCAAGTATGAAGGCAACACTAAAGCTTTGAACAAGATGCTGAGAAAACAGAAGCAATCCAAAGATACCGGTGGCTTAGGTTTTCTAAAAGGTCAAAGTTCAAATAGAAAAGACACATCGGATAAGGAAATTCAATTCACTTCTACAAAGGAATGTGAAGAGAAGAAGACATTCACAGTGGACAAGGATATCGGCAAAAAGACATATGCAGATGTTGCTAGAAACCGATACACAAACCGGTATGCTAAATCAATGAACCAGAGACCATACTCAATGCACCAACATGTAGATCCAAGAAGGAATGCAAGAATTGATCATGAAGGATTCACAAAGGTTAGTAGCATGAAAGGAATCACCCCCGTGAGATAGTTGTTTGTAGGTTCAAGACAACCTAACCGATATGTACCAAAATTTCATGGTTATTGTCATCGATGCAATAAGTTCAGTCATAGAATGGCAAACTGTAGGAAAATGAATGTCAAACCTAGTTTTGAGAGTAGAAACTCATTTGCTTCATTACAAAGTACAAATATCATGTGTTATAATTGCAATGAGTTTGGTCACAAGAGCTATGAATGTAGGAGTAACATGCAAATGTCCTACAAGAATGTATTGAGTACATCTTTTGGTGCTAATGTGAAATGCTATAAGTAAAAATTTTGGTCACATAGAAAGGCACTGTCAGTTGAGAACTGACAAGAAAAAGAGAGTTGTACCAGATGAGAAGTTAGAAACAAAACTAGAACACAAAGTGACAGAAGAGGAAAAGAAAGAAGAGAAATCAATTTGGGTAGAGAAGGAGAAAAACAAGATAGAGTCCAGCCTGACTGTGCAGACTGCTCTACATGTTGAAAGGAGGAATGTATGGGTAGTTGATAGTGGTTTCTCAAATCACATGACCAGAGATAAGAAAAATTTCATCAAGCTTGATGATTGGAATGGTAGTTCAGTCTAGTTCAGTGACAACTCCTCCATCAAGATCAAAGGTCGGGGTACACCGAATATTGATGGAAAGCTCAAGGCTCATGATGTGTACTATGTGGAAGGTTTGAAATATAACCTATTGAATGTAAGTCAGATGTGTGACAAAGGGTACAAGTTCTCATTTGATTCTACTAGTTGCCAGATAAGGAAGCAGAGTATCAGTTAGGTGGTAGAAGAAGGAAAGAGAATAGAGGGTAATGTCTACAATATGAAGGAATGTTATGAGTCCCAATGCATGATGGGACAGGTTGATGAAAGTTGGTTGTGGCACCAGAGACTAGGCCATGTGAATTTTGACAATATGATGAAGATAAGGAAGAATCGATATGTAAGAAACATACCTCAGATCATAAAACTATTAAGCACATTATGTGATGAATGTGTCAAAGGTAAGCAAGCAAAGTTCAGTTTTAAGACAAAAGAATATAACACCTAAAGACCTTTGGAGTTGATACATACCGACTTATGTGGGCCAACATGGACAAAAGCTTTGGCCAGAGAAAGGTATTTCATGTTGTTCATAGATGATTACTCAAGAATGACTTGGGTAACCTTCCTGCATGACAAGTCACAAGCATTTGAGAGATTCAAAATTTTCAAAAAGATGGTGGAAAATGAAAGTGGACACCAGTTAAAGTGCTTAAGATCTGACTGGGGTGGGGAATTCTCTTCAAATGAATTTGTTGACTACTATGAGAAACATGGAATTCGAAGGCAATTTTCAGCAGCAAGGACACCTCAACAAAATGGGGTGGTGGAGAGGAAAAATAGAACAGTAAAGGAGATGGCCAGAACAATGTTGAATAAAGCCAACATACCGGATATATACTGGAAAGATGCAATTCACACTATTGTCTACACTTTAAACCGGGTTCAGTTAAGGGTGAACAATAGAATGGCTCTTTATGAGTTGTGGAATGAAAGGAAACCATCACTCAAACACTTTAGAGTGTTTGGAAGTAAGTGCTTCATCAAGAAAGATGTTGATGGGTTGGGAAGTTTTGATTCTTGGAATGATGAAGGAATTTTCTTGGGATACTCAGCCAACAGTAAATCCTACAAATGCTACAACAAGAGATTGAGAAGAGTGGTTGAGAGTGTACATGTGAGAATAGATGAAGACTCACACAAAGAACAATCTACACCTACACCCTACATTGATGAGTCGGATGTGGAATATGAAGACCAACCTGACAATGGACCAGTAGAAGATGTACCAAACAAGACTCCCAACTGGTATGTGCAAAAGAATCATCCGGAAGAACAGATCATAGGAGATAGGAATGAAGGTGTGCAGACCAGAAGGAGATTAGCTCGAGAAGGTGAGCAGGTACATTTCTATCTCATGACTGAAGTAGAGCCCAAAACTTTTGATGATGCCAACAAAAGTGAGAAGTGGGTAGATGCCATGGATGAAGAACTGAGACAAATTAAGAAAAATCAAACTTGGGAACTTGTTCCTAGAGCAGTAGACAAGAATTTCATAGGTACCAAATGGGTCTACCGAAACAAGATGAATGAAGAAGGTAAGATAGTCCGGCATAAAGCAAGGTTAGTTTGCAAAGGGTATGCTCAAGTTAAAGGTATTGACTTTGAAGAAATCTTTGCACCAGTTGCTAGGTTAGAGGCAATAAGAATTTTTTTATCTTTCTCAGCCTACAAGGGATATAAAGTGTATCAAATGGATGTGAAATATGTCTTTCTTAATGGCAGTCTTGAAGAAGAAGTGTATATGGAACAGACGGAAGGGTACTTGTTGCATGAAGATGAGAGTTTTGTATGCCGGTTGAAGAAAGCTCTGTATGGCTTGAAACAAGCTCCCAGAGCATGGCATTCCTGGTTAAATAAATACTTGAGGGAGCAAGGATTTTGGAAAGGAAATGCAGACAAAAACTTGTATGTCAAGGGAAATCGAGATCACATGATTATAGTTGTTGTATGTGTGGATGATATTTTTTTCAGTGGGGACAAGGACATCATGTGCAAAGAATTTGTTGATCAAATGAAGATAGAATTTGAGATGTCCATGTTGGGTGAGTTGTCCTATTTTCTTGGCTTACAGATCTCTCAGAAAGAAAAAGGAATCTTCATCTCCCAAGCCAAGCATGCAAAAGACATGCTGAAGAAATTTCAAATGGAGGACAGCAAACCGGTGAGCACTCCCATGGTTACCGGTTGTAGGTTGAGAAAACTAGATGAATCACTGGAAGTTGAGAAAACATTGTATAGGTCTATGATTGGCAGTCTGTTGTATTTAACAGCATCTAGACTAGATATTGTACAAGTTGTTTGCATGGTGGCAAGATTTCAAGATGCTCCTAAATAGTCCCACTTAAATGCAGTTAGAAGAATTTTTAGATATCTGCAAGGGACTATTAGTTATGGTCTATGGTATCCAAAGAAAGGAGACTTCTCTTTGCAAGCTTATACAGATGCAGATTGGGCCAGAAGTATTGATCACTGGAAAAGTACAAGTGGAGGTGCTTTATACTTAGGAGACTGATTAGTATCATGGCACAGTAAGAAGCAAGATTCAGTGTCACTATCTACTGCTGAGGCAGAATACATAGCAGTTGTTACATGTTGTTCACAGGTTTTATGGATGAAGCAGACATTGAAAGACATATAGGTGGAGATACCAGAACATATTCCAATCCGATGTGATAACTCAAGTGCAATCAACATCTCCAAGAATCTTGTAATGCACTCAAGAACAAAACATATTGCAATCAAGTATCACTTCCTGAGGGAGAAGGTAGCAGACAAGGAGGTTCTGGTAGAATATGTTCCCACTGGTGAGCAAATTGCTGACATATTTACCAAGACACTTCCATTGGATCCTTTTGAGTACCTGAGACAAAAAATGGGAGTTGTCCCACCATCTAGTAGCACGTAAAGGCATGAGAGGATGCATGATTTAGGGGGATTATTGAATCATGAAGCATGGACACAGGGTGTAGAGCCCCTCCCTAATCAAGCTCCGGTTAACTCAGTTGACCATGGTTGACCTTACTAATAAATGTTATAATTCAATAGGATGGGCTATGTTAGATGGATAGATTGGTGAGAAAAGTAATTGAACCAAGTTACGGAATCATTTCACCTTGAGGTGTACATTTTGATGTGTAATAGATACATAACTTTATATGATTCTAGAATAGGATAACTTTGAGATGATGTATGTCATTATTGGATTTGCAGGACTTTACTATGATGATAGAAATAGGATGCATGTCTTATGTATGGATCAAAATTATGAAGATTATGATAATTGCTTATGTGAATTTATTTGGATATAAGATATATCGATTTGTTTAAATGTAAATTGTATGCAGAGTGTTCGATGTGTATTCTTATTCATGTGTTTAATATTATATGAGGTTATTTGGAATTACTAATGTGTGATTGAGATGCGCAGGAAAATTATCCATGTGACCATGGAAATATTATGGAGAACCAAACCTAGACCTATGTACGTTTGTAAAGCCAGGGGTTGTCTATTTGGAGAGACAACACCCTGTATGTATCGTATTTTATTTGTGAAAGTAAATGTTGCGTGTGTGTTAAATTAAATTTATTAATTTGTATAAATCCAACAAGAGACAAATTTCATGTGTAAATTTGTAATGTATTTTATTGTGTCACTTGACACGTGTTGATTTATGTCTTGATTTTTGACTTGTCTCTTGGAGGGAGTTGTCCAACTATAG
The DNA here is from genome assembly GCF_030272615.1 of Cryptomeria japonica. NCBI lineage: Eukaryota > Viridiplantae > Streptophyta > Pinopsida > Cupressales > Cupressaceae > Cryptomeria > Cryptomeria japonica. The sequence goes on along the minus strand of NC_081408.1, from coordinate 714,940,864 downwards.
TTTTTTAAAACATTTGAATGTGTTTCTAAAATTTCCTTGGGTAGAGGGTTTTTGGAGTGGTCAACTCAAGTTTGACCCGAAAGTTAACTTCAGATGGGTTTATAAGGGGTCAAATGGACCCCTAGGGGTAGTTTAAAGGTGTTTCCTAAAGCCCATAAGGTATACCTATGGGTTAGGAGTATTTTTAGGCATGTGTCTACTCCCATGTGATTGTTTAGTCCTCCCAAAAAGTGGGTTTTCTAAGATGTGCGAAAATTCAAAATTAGAAGGTGCCATCTAGGTTAGATAACCTTCCCTTTTGATGAGAGATCCTTTTTTATCTTGTTCTTACTTTTTCCTTTTTCAGTTTTAGAAACCTGTGAGAACTCTCACCGAGGTCTTCTTAGACAAGAAGGAGAGATTTTGTGGGTAATCACCCACTCTCCATTTTTGGAGACGATGCATTTTGAAAAATACAGTTTTTGTGATAGAATTTTGGGCTAAGTGTAGAAGAAATATTGGTGGATTTGGGCTGCTCATCCTCAAACTAAGTTCTAGCACACCTTTGGGTAGATTGAAGGTTGGTTCATCCACCTCTTTTGTTTTCTTTTAAGTTGCATGTTTATGTTAGAAAGATTGTTTGAATGAAAAAGTTGTTGTCTTGTATTTTCTTTTGTAAAGATTATTATGCGACCCTTCTTTTATTCTTTTATGCATTTCCTATGATTTGGGAGTAACCAAGGCCTTCTACTCTTCGGAGAGTAGGATGGTCTTGCGGGTGGTAGGAGTTTAACAGCCCTTGAGTGAGAGACTCTCTTTATGAGAGCGAACTCAAGGGGTGTATATGTGACCCTTGCTACATGGTCTGGTTTGTGCATTTGGGGGTCATAAGGGGAGAAAGTATGGCATGAATGTCTTGGGGGGCATAAGGAATGTGGGGTTAATGAACTTGTGATATATCTTTGTTTGCCATGAGGTGGCTTTGTGATCTACTATTCTTGCAGTCTCCTCAGGGTATTCGATCCACTACCACCCATGTAAAATCATCACATTTTGTGATGGAATATAGCCTTGGTTGGGAAAGTGTTTGTTATATGTTTTTACCTTGCTTGTTGTGTTTGCATGTCTATAACCTGTCTAGGGCTTGGTTCTCCAAGCTCGGGGGTAGCTTCTAGTAAGCCTAGGCTGGGAGGTGAGCACTCCATGGTCAAGCCTATAATTTATTTGCATGATTGCTTGGAAAAAAAAAGAAAAGGACAAGTAGAAGTTGCTAGATTTATTTGTTTGCAGAAAAAGATTTGGAAATGGAATATTTATATTTTAAGTTGCAGCAATGTGAAAGGGAAACTATATGTTGTAATTACTTTGAAAAGGAAATGTATCCATTTTATTTAAAGTCCTCATTTAAGAGAAATGAGAGATCCATTTGTAAGGTTGACTATATTGTAATTTAAATATACTCTAAGGATATACATTATTTTTATTAACTATTATTTTGTTGCAAAATGAAATATTTATGTTTAAGTTTAAGTTATGTATTGTTCTTGAAATAATGTTGATTGTATACATGGTATTTTGAAAATGAAAGTTAAATTTGCATGTTACTTCTAAAAATAAAAGATCAATTTATTTCCCTATGCATACCTCTAAGGTTAAATTTAAATAATATCACATCGATATAGTTGTTGTTTAAATTTATTGAATTATGTCATTTATTTGTAGAAAATAAATCTAAAGTTAAATAGTCTATCTCTAATTTTAGCAATAAGGTATTCAAAATAAAAATAAAAATAAAATACATTGTTTTGAATCTGAAAATTTTAACTAAATCTATTTATAAGATATCCAAGAAATGATCCTAATAAAACAAAAGTAAAGAAATAAACTTGCTGTTTTTTTTTTCTATCATTATTTTGTTAATACCCTGCAAGTTGGTTTCATATATATATATATATATATATATATATATATATATATATATATATATATATATATATATATATATATATATTAAATTGTGCCCTAAAATATCAAAGTATATTTAAAAATATCAAATATATAAATATACTTTTGAAGGTATATATATATATATATATATATATATATATATATATATGTATATATATATATATATATATATGTATATATATATATATATATGTATATTATGTATACATATATATACATTATTATACATATATACATATGTATATATATATATAAAGAAATAAAATAATATAAAATAAAATTCTAAAAATAAAAAATTAACAAAGAGAAAGAAAGGGCTCGGCCCATGCAGAATCCCCGCAGGGCGGCCCCCCCGCACAGTGGGCGGCGACCCCGAGCGGTGGCCGCAGCCGCCACTATGGGTCACAACCCACAGTTGGGAGGCTTCGGCCCCCACTGTGGGCGGCGCCCAACAGCGACAATGCAGCCAGGCTGCGGGCCGCGCCTCACAGCGGCGGCCAAGGCCACTTCTATGGGACGCGACCCGCAACATGGCTGCGGCCGTCCCTGCGGGGAGCCCTCCCCCCTGACCTCCACCTCCGCCTTGGTAAGTTTGCTTTCCCCCCCCCTGCAACCAAAAAAAAATATGAAACCCTAGTCCGGTTAGAGTTAGGGTATTCTGAAATAATAAAAGGGAATAAAAGAAATGGGGTTTGAAAAGGATGTTTTATAATATTTTTATTAGGGTTCATGTGTATTATTTTTATAATAATGTGAATATATATATATATATATAGTTAGAAATATGGATATATATAGAGGCCAAATTGTAGATTAAATATATTTCTCTAAAATTTGAAGTGGAATGATTCTTTAAACTTGAGTTATTATAGAGTTCTATAAGCTAGTTTGGAATTTAATGGAAAATATAGTGAATTTTTCTACAACATTGTCATATTTGGGTAAATATATTTGAGAAGTTTAATTGATTGAACTTAAAGCAAGAGGTAATATGTATATTGAATACAAAATATTTAATAGTTGATGTTTGGAAGAAGAAATATATAACAACTTGATTTAAATTATATAATTACATTTTAGAGATCTAAATGGTTTGTATAATTAAATGGAATAATTTAATATAGTTAGTTAAATTATTTATTTAAGAGGATATTGTAGTGGCGTAATATATTTTCTCTAAAATAAAATTAATGGACTAAGTCTTGCGAACCTTGTTAACCCAAGTGGATACTTTTATCAGATAATTTAATTATCATAATAATGTTTGACACTTTAATTGTATTTGCTCAATTAGATAATATTAATACAACGAAATAGTATTAGTGTTGAATTAATAGAACCCATATTTAGTTAGGAAACTTGATATTTATTAAATAAATGATATTGAACCAAGTAATTATATTAATGTCTATTTAGTAGCAATTGAGCTAATTAAGTACAAATAAGCGCAACTGAAATGAAAGGGACTTATGAGTGAATTTAATATTACCCTTTTAAAAATTATTCGTTTCACTTGATAATAGGAGCTATTGTATTTGATATGTTAGTAATTTTCTTAATCCTATCATCCAGGAGTTTTATTGAGACCTGAGGCTTCTTGTTAAACTTTATTACATCGCTCACTTTAGTAACTCATTTTAATATCAACTAAGAATTCATTTGGAACAACTTGATAAGTTGTCACAACTATTTAAGCAATAGTTGCACGTAATTTAGTGTTAAAAAAAAATTTGTTGTTTGTGTTTTTGCCCAAAAGTTTGGGCATGACACAGGGGGAAAGAATGACTTAACCGGAAGTTGTCAAGGGAGAGATTATTGGTGTCAGAATAAGGTTCACTTTGCCATTGTTGTCAAAGGGGGAGTGAAACCGGAAAAGGAAAAGGAATGTTGACATCAATGCCAAAGGGGGAGATTGTTGGCATTGAGTTGTCATTGATGTCAATCGGTATTGCAGGCAAGCTATCGATAGAGGTATACCATTCGGGATGATGAAGAATAATGTACTGGTATGATGAAAGACAAGTACTATCAGTAACTTCATCAGTATGAGATGAGATACATGTGTGGGGGAGCATGTTAAGTAACAACAAGTTGAGCTTATACTAGTCTAAATTTTGACTGCATGTTTATGATGAAGAGGCAAAATGTTAAAGTCATCATAAACCACCGAAGGTGAAGGTGTGTTACCGGTGTAGTGTACACTGCTGGTTAGGAAAAGAAGAAGGTCTCACCGATAAAGGGATGTACCGATATGAGGTTGTTGAACGATCAAGTATGAATCGACTATGTGTTGGTAAGCTAAGTGGTTGATCGTGTGACACCATGTGGAGTTGAGGTGGCAAATATGTAGGGGTTGGTAAAGCTACCATCGACAAGGTTGGTGTAATTGTTAGTTGACATAAATGAAACAACCACAAATCACGGGATTGTAACTGACCGATGCAGCTCGAGGAAGAAAGAATGACGAAGGAAGATCAGCAGTAGTTGGCGCCCGAATCAATGCAAAGGAAATCTGATTCGGAAAGACCTCAAAAAGGAAACAACTAAAGCATTTTATGAGTCGACAGATTTCAAGGCAGAAGATCTAGTTCGAGATTGCTATTTTCAGGAAATATGCATTGGATAATGAAAATCGTGTACATATGCATTCTTGAAGGACAAGTGATCGATCCAAGACAGGCTGGATCGAATCTCATGAAGATTGTGTCGAAAAAGAGGAAACCATAACCGCTCCGAAGTTTGAATTGATTTCTGGCGGGAAATCATGGGATAAAGAGAAGAGCTCGAGACAGAGCAAAGCGCTGCTGTAGTAAGAAAACAAGGGTGACATTGTTGTCTGAGAGCCAATGAGAAAAGACCTTAAAGTGCTTATGAGAAAAGTATTGATTCATAGGAGAAGCAGAGCAAACCGGTATAAGGAACAACCGGTCAAGAGTGCATTGAACATAGAGGTGATAAACCGACAGAAGCTGTGTTTGATTAAGGGTGACTGAGTGAGAGTTAAGTGGAAGAAGACATTGTGAGAGAGGATTGATAAAGGTGATCAACAAAGTAAAGTTGCAAAGTGGGTGGAGAGAATACAGACCGATAAGGGTGAAACCGGCAGAGGAGATTACTGTAAGGTTGCAAAACTTCATTTGCAATAGTGATTTCATTTATATATCTAAGTTTTATATTGCTTACACTAAGTTGTAGCTTAGTGCAAGGGTTGTAGCTCCTTTAGGTAGTAGCCTATAAATTATGCAGGGGTTGGTGCTCCTTGGGTCGCTGCCCTAAATTTTGTAATCAGAGTTTTATTGTGAGGCTGGATTGGAGCAGTAGACTCCAGCAGCTATTCTCACCGAGGTTTTTCCTACATTGGGTTTTCCTCGTATATATCTGGTGTTGTGTGTTGCATCTTTGTACATGTGGTATATTAATGTTTTAAAAAATCCTTTCACCAACCTTGGTTGCACTATTTGAGTTACCGATATCTCCTTGTTGAAAGAAAAGAGTTTAAATCACTGATTCACCTCCCTCTCAGTGATCCATTGTGTCCAACAATCTCCATCCCTCTCCTAAAGATCCTCCTATCCATAAGAATATTTTGAAGCGAGAAGATGATCAAACTAGCACCTTTCTCAATGCCCCCCCTTCTAGAGATGAAGCAATGATTAATCATGCTTGTCCCTCTCCTAAAATTATCCCTACCCAAAAGGATATTTTTGTGAAAGAGAATGATGCCATTAAAACTTCCTATAATGAAATGTTACTGATAACACAATGATGAACAGTGAGTACTAAACCGGTACTGAGAGGGGGGCAGTGAATTAGTACAGGTACAAAAACTTTTCCTGAACCAGTTTGACTGCAAACAATGAACTTGACTAGCAATCACTAACACCGGTCATAAACCAAAATACTACTAGTTAAGCACAATGAGATTGTGAAAGATATAAACCGGAAACACTTATCTTACCACACAAACTACACCCTCATTTCCACATTATCCTTGTGCATAAACAGATATTCTATCATTAGAAATATAATAACATGCTAGATCAACATGATTCACCGCTTGACAGAAAACAACATAGCATCACATGAAAAAGACATCACATATGACACACATATTTTTCACGTGGAAATCCAACTGGGAAAAACCATGGTGGGGATGAATACCCACAAACTGTTTTTGAACTCTTTAGAAGTTTGCTCTATTAGAAGCCTAGTCTGGTTAAAGACTGTTACAACAGGTTCTGTTAGGAACCGATCCTGTTAAGAATCACCCAGTTAAGGGATGGCTAGAATACCCGGTTAAGGGTTACCTTATTAGAGGATTTTATGAACTCAATGGCTTTGAGTCACCATGTTAAAGGATTTACAGCAAGCTGGTTAAAGCTACCCTATTAAGGGATTTTCCAACTGTTGAAGTGATTAGAGATCAATAGGTATTACAATGATTTGATAATAGCACTCAATGCTAATGTAGACCCGCTTTAGTTCCTTTCTTCTGCATACACACTCTGTAGGTATCAACCCTCTTATCTGGTCTGGCAAGAATCACGTATCTTTGCACTTAGATACACACACAACATTTGCCAACAACTTCAACATGAAACACAACATCAACCTTATAGGAAACAGATAGGTCAGTAACATAAACCCTAAACCCTAAACATTTAGGTTGAGCAATTAAGTCGGTTCAATATTGACCATTGAACACTTTGCATTTGAATACAAAGGTCTTAAACAGATCTCAAGACATTCTCCATCATTTGTTCTTCACCGCTTCTTGGAGGTGATAACCCATCACACGTTTTCTACCATTTGCAGAGACTTCACACATTCCCGAGATAGATAGGATCAATCTCCTTCATGCAAGATCCTTCACATGCACGAGACTGACGTGGCAACACGATCTGATCTCCATTACAATACTAACTCAACACACAATGCCATCGGTTGAATCACACAAGCTCGAAACACTTCTACCAAAAACCCTAAAGCTAAGACTACCAACCGGTAGTCATACCATATTAAACCGCTTCACCTTTAGCACATATACCGGTTCTCACCATTATACCGGTTCACTTTGCCAGTTGCTTAACTTCAATAAACCTGTTCACTCTTCATCATATTACCGGTTCTCTTTCAGCATATTATCGGTTCTCTTTTTCAACATATTGACATCAATGACAACACAATATCATCATGTCAACATATTCTGCACATATGCCAACAGTTACATCCTATTTACTTTAATTACATCTCTTCTAGAGATAAATTATTGATGAATCATGCTTGTCCACCTCTCAAAATCAGTCCCGCTCATGAGCATATTTTGGTTGCAAAGAGGAGGATATTACTAGCAATATTTTCAATACTCTCTTCTTCTAAAGATAATTTTTTAGTGAACAAATAGCCCAATCAAGGTCTATTGAACACAATTTGCATTCGTCAAACTTTTTCTTACCATTAGAGGAATCCCAAATTCCCAACCAGATACTAAATCAGGACTTTTCTAAAAGGTATTAAAGACCCACCTAGACCTCCTGATTACATTCTAAACTTTGCAAAACAACTCAACCAAAGTAATATACTGAATCAACAAGTGTCACAACAACCTCATTAGTACATAGTTGCTCACACATATAACACTTAGAACAATAAAAAGATACAAATGTTCTTCCTAATTCTTATCCTTTTAATCATGTTGGTAAGGAGTACAATCTTGTTGAACAACTTCATGCTACTCCAGCTAAGATCCCTCTTTAATATTTGACTCAAACTTCACCTATATACCATGGGATGCTCCATGAGGCCTTACAAAAGTTAGTTGTCTCACTTCTATTAGACCAAATGATGTAGAAGTCGTGTTTGATTGTATGCACACCACAAAGACGGATATTGTTTTCTCACAATATGAATTACTGCCTTTGGAAGTTTAAAATTATAGTAATCCCCTCATGATTATTGTGTTGATTATGAAACTAGGATAAGATGTACCATAATTGATAATGGATTAAGTCATAATGTTATATCATAAACCTATTGCATCAACTCAATGTGGATGCCTCCCTCATTCAACCCAATCATTATCTATTCATGGCTTTGATAATGTTGGTATATAGTCATTAGGTACAATCACATTACCTATTATGGTAGGACCCTTGACTTTACCCACACCTATCCATGTCATGCCTAACACTCACATACAATCTTCTTCTAGGTAGATTGTGGATTCATTCTATGCAAGTAGTGTTGATGTGTTTTTTACGCACATGCGAATACAGAATAAAATACCCAGCAGTATCTTATCCTCTCTTGAACAAAGTTACTAAAGTGTTGAAGATTGGCTTAAGGATCACTTGAAACAACTCCAAGGTTCTGATATGTCGGGTAGCGACGTATAGATAAGCACAGTTGATTGTTATGAATATTGTTTCATCAAGGGGCCTTTTACACAAGAAGAGATTTCATGAAGTACTTTGTGGATGATATGCGGTGAAGTTCCTTCTCACACTAATGAATGTTTGTCCAAAAAAACGGCAAAAGATGAGGGTTTAGAGATTTTCTAAGCTATCCTAGGAATGAATGGATGAGGACGACATTAGTAAAGTTCTACTAGTTTTAACTTCGCCATACAAGAACAACTCCACCAAAACTAGTGCAATCTTCTAGAGATGCTTTAAGATTTTTTAGATTGTTACTAAACATTAGACACCATCACTTGAATGCATACCCATGATTAAGTAACAATTGAACTCAAGCACTTTTAATGATTCCAGTTGACCACACAGGGTGCACTTATAATCAGCAAGAGGCTAGTAGTATGGATTACGAGTTTAACAATACATCAAGTACAACATTCCATCATTCAATCTAAACACTTAAAATAATATCAAAGATTGACTTGAGAGGATAAAGAACCATGCAAGAAGCTTCAAAGATTGGATAGAAACACCATAACTTCAATGTTTTATTAATCCAAAAGCCAAAAGCCAAACAACAACAATTCTTCAATTCCTTCTCTTATCACTCTTTAATTCTATCTCTAATATATAATCTCTCTCTTACTAATTTTCTAATCAAAATCACTATTTCTCTATTAACCTTTTCAAATGAAATGAGTGGATTTTATATAATACTCCCAAATACAATGAAGGGTCGAGATCGAATGGAGATCAAGGGCCAAGATTTTACCACCTAAACCCTAATTCGGGTTTGATACAAATGAAACCCTATCTAGATAAACATCATCATGGAAACAACCAATGAGAAAATAGCATGTGTTGACACAGAAATTGAGAAAGCATCCTCTAATGAGAAAATGAACTGCCAAGTAGGATCACAACAAACTGTCTTCTAGAATCTTGTTTCCTTTTTCACGTTCCTTTCTGGCATATTCAATGAATTTGGTCACTATGCCATCAATCTTTCTCATCGAGATCTCAGGTAGAGACTTCAATTGTTCTTTCATGTGCATGACCTCACCTAAAGCTTTGACAATGGCATTCTCCCATTCAGGTTCAAGTTCTTGAGTCTTGTTGGCTAATACTATGAACTCAAGCATATCATCCAATTGTCCTTTGGTGATCATTCCATCAGTCCTATGGAAGATAACTTTTATTCTTTCCTCCAACTCTCTAGCTTCTATTATAGTCCTAGGATCAATCTTTCTTTCCAGAACAATTTGTGCTACTTCCACTATCTTATCATGAAATCGGTGCATATCATCTTGAACTTGACTACATCCATTTCCAATCTCCTCAAAAATGATCTTCTTTGTGTGAAGTGGACTGCTCCATCGTAGAAAATTGGGGGTAGATCCTTATCTTCTTATCTTCTCTCTTAACAAAACCTCTCTGGGTGTTTTCCTTATTACTTGCAGTACTGGAATGATGACATCTCTAGCATGAGCAAATGTTTCAAAGGATTCTATGAGGACATGAGTTCTCCCAAGAAATTTTATAACTATATCAAGTGTCTTCATTATGCCCTTCATGAAATTTCTAACTCTAGTATATGAATATTCTATCCATGCATCCATCAATTGTGCAGAGTTCCTCGTCTTCTCCTTATGATCAACTGATTCTGGAGGAAGCAAAGGTGGTGGTGTAGCTATTGGACTTTGATGTCTCAATGGTTCCTAAAATTGCTGAGCATAATTCCTCCACGCACTTATCTCCTTTTCTAATCTTCTATTCTTTTCTATTTTAGCTCTCAACATATCATTAACCGCCTTCAACGAAACAGTGGCATCACCTATAGCTTGCTTGGAGGTGAGTGGACCCATATCAATAGTCTCCATATCATATTCATCTGTTGTGATTTCACCTTCACACTTATCAACCTTTGGAGTAGCTATTTTCAATTTCCTTAATCCTGAATCATCTCTAATCACCTTGGACATCTTTGTAGCTTTCCTCTTCTTGGTGGCCTCTCGAGCGTAGCTTAGAAGGCTTGCTATGTCATATGTTGGTTCTTCATCAACTACTATCACCTCTTGGGCTAGTCTTTCCTTTAGCCATTCAAGAATAGAAGATCTTCCTTCTTGAATTTGTGTTGCTTCATGCATTTGCTTATCTCTAGGTGGTGAGGTAGTCTCATCATTGTCCTCTTCTTCGTTTCTTTCGATCTATTGGGTGTGATGAGTGAGATATTCCTACTCCTATGATGACTTCTCTTTGCCTTTATCGTTGTGAACTATGGATTCTATTGATTCATTAGCTCCTTGACTTAACTCTTTTTCTACCCTTTTCTCTTTGTGTCTTTCTCCCTTATTCGATTCTTCTTCATGTCTAGAGGAAGGATGACTTGAATTTGATTTATGTTTATTTCTTGACGGCTCTTTTTCTCCATGATCTTCCTTTCTCTCTGAACCTCTTGAGTGAGATGGTTGAGGTGCACTCCCACTTGCGCTTGCTTCATCTTCATCATCTGCTCTTTCTTCTTAGTGGAATGTCAATTCTATATTCTTCTCTTTCAACTTCTGGTGGTGTATGTCTATCCATATGCAGGTGTATTCCAAAACTAATTTCATTAACTCCTTCAAATCAACAACCGCCATATCAACCCATTTGAATTTGATCTCTTTGTCTTCCTTGGCGTAGGTTGCTTGGAGGTATTTGTCGATGTCCTGAACTTGATCGGAAACATGAAACAACTTGTATTTCCTGATAAAACTGAGAGATAGCCTGGAATACATCTTCTTCTTCACTTCTACATCATCTTGAACGTTCCTCCAATAGTCCTCTAGCTGCCATCGGTGTCCATATTTCTTTCCCAAAATTACTTTTATATTATCATATGGATTGAAGCAATCTTTAGGCATGAATGGCTTGAGTGAATGGAGTGCTAACTCTCTCTCGACATCCTCAACTACATGAATGGAGGGGCATACTTCAATAGAATCTCCAACCGTGATAGGAAAAGTAATACTGGTTTCATGCTTATGCCTATATGCCTTGACACATGCCACCAATTGTCTCACCACCTCGAGTAACACCACTTTATTTGTTGGGTAGCGCGGCAACATGTAGGGAGGATAAGGACATCCTTGAACTCTGATATATGTGAATTTCGGGAACTGGATGAACCATGCACCATGTTGTTCTACCAATGCTTATGCTTTTGGAGAGAGTCTTCGCTGCAATCCACCTCGAAGCATCCTGGTGATATGCATAGTGAATGCATCATTCACTCTCCTATAGTGTTGTTTTGGTGGATGATTAAGATATGGATAACATTCATGAACATTTATCTCTTTGGGTCTCCTTCCAACTACGCCCGTATACATAAGTCCTGGATACTCATAATTTCTTGCAAGGGAGTATATGGTATAGGAGCTCATATAGAATGTTTTGGTGTGCATCAGCCTCCTTAACTATAGATCAATGTTGTTGTTGATGAGCCTCGCCCAATTGATTGCATTCTTGCCATGAGTGATAGTCTCAATGAAGTAGAACATCCAGTCCTTGAAATATGAAGTCTTAGGTGCACCAACCAATTGATGGAGTAGAGTGATGAAATCTCTGAATTCATCATTGAAGTCCACCCTATGTAATTTGTCGGGCCATCTACTCCTACCACCTCTACTCAACTTCAACCAAAACTTGTCAATGATCTTTGCACAAGCATCTGGATCATCATCATAGGCGGACTTAGCTCCTTCCATGCTTATGTAGACCATGTCCTTAGGCTCAGGTAGATGAAATGTTTCACTGATTGTTGTCTCTGAGAGATATTCGAGCATTGTTCCATCCTTTGCCACAATTCTTCTTGAGGTAGAGTCATAATGTTGAGCACATTCCACAATTAGCTCGTAGCATTGCACCGTGGGAGGAAAGTTAGCTGCATTTATGATCCCACTTTCAATCATCTTCTTGGTTGTAGTAGTAGGTTCACTTGTGTATGATGGGTGTCAAAACTTCTTGGTGTCGAACTTCCCGAGATTGGTATCTCCTATATTGCTCCAATGTGAAGTGATCCTACTTTCGAATGCACCATTCTTCAAGTCTTCCTTGATGAGTGCCTGACAGGAAATGGTTTTGTTTGGTTTAGGAGCCGCCATCTTTCACCTACAAGAGATATATAAGCTAGAGTAGTGGTGAAATATTGATGTAATGAAGCCTATTTTACTCAGCTATGAAATGAATCTTGCATCTTAAAAAATATGAAATCAATTGCTGAATAAGATTGATTTACTCTTCTAGATGAATTAGGGAGGTCTAATTTGCCAAAACAAAATCAATTTCTAGCCTTAATCAAACCTGTATCTGATTTTATATCAGTCTAAATGATGTGTTTACTTTTGATTTAAACTTAAAATATGACCATTGATATGACTGTTGATGTCTAAGGGTTTGCTATCTCCTTGAATTCGCCTTAATTCCTTTCTATTGAAGGATAAAATTCGCCCTTCAATCTGCCCAAATTCGCCCTTGTGAGGATGAAATTGTTGCTATTTTGGGATAAATTCAATGTTGATAATAATAAATTCACTTCCCTTCTGCTATTAAATTTGTTGATCTGTTCTTGGAGTTTGCGAATTAGAGAGATGAATTTGTTTTGATTGATGTTTGAAATGAAGATTTGCCCTCTCTTATAGGTGATTAGGGAAGGGTGGTGTATTTTCCCATATTAGGTCAGCTTGATCTAATTAAATTAAAACAATAAATTTCATCTTAAGCCGGTCAACTTACCTCTTTTGTTTGAATTTTGAATTTAGCTTAGGGGACACCAAAACAATGTTTAATTAAGACATTAAGAAAGTTCACTCATATAGCTCCATTCTTGAAGTTCACTCATCTATCTCATCTTTTGAAGTTCGCTCATATGCCTTAGTTTTTTAAGTTCGCTCATCTATCTCATCTTTTGAAGTTCACTCATGTGCATCAATTCTTGAAGTTTGCTCATGTGCGTCAAATTATGAAGTTCACCCATCTGCATCAAATTATGAAGTTCTCTCATATACCTTGATTATTGAAGTCGCTCATCCACCTTGATTCTTGAAGTTCTCTCTTGTAGGACAAGTTGTGAAGTTCATTCATAACATTCAATCTTAGGTGCTTGGGCATTGAATTCTCTCATCTCCCTTTAATCATAAAATTCGCTCATATACCTCGATCTTTGAAGTTCACTGATGTAGTTCAATGTTCGAAGTTCGCTCATCCCCCTTGATTCTTGAAGTCGCTCATGGGGTTCAAGTCATGAAGTTCACTCATATAATAGAGTTCATGAAGTTCGTTAATCTTGTTGATTTTATGAAATTTGCTCAAAACAAATGCTATCACATCTCTTTCGCTCCTATACTTCCATTTTTGCTCATCTACTTCAAATCTTGAAGTTCGCTCATCTCCCTCAAGTCATGAAGTTTGCTCATGTATCTTGAATCTTGAAGTTCGGTCCTCATTGATTTGAGAAGTTCACTCATATAGCTTAAGTTGTGAAGTTCCCTCATCTGTCTTGAATCTTGAAGTTCGTTTCTCTCACCAAGCACATGAAGTTATATCCTATCATCCATCACATGAAGCAACACTTGAACTTCGCCTTTTGATCTTGCTCTTGAAACCACTCTTTTCTTAGCTTTTGAAATCCACTTTTATGTTGCTAAATGTGAAATTCGCTCATCTCCCTTAAATCATGAAGTTCACTCATATCCCCCAACTTGTGAAATTCACTCATATACCCTCAAACATGAAGTTCACTTGTCTTTCTAAATTTGAAATCATTCTCTTCTAAATATGTTAAGACATCAAATCAACTTCAAGGAAATTATCTTTCTTGTTGTAGGTAAATGAAACAAATTCGTTCTTATCCTTCAACTCATGAAGTTCGCTCATCCTCTTGAGAACATGAAGTTCGCTCATGTACCCCCAACATGAAGTTTTCTCATGTAGGTTGAAACATGAAGTTCGCTCATGTACCCTCAAACATGAAGCAAAACCTATTGAAGACTTGGAGATGAAGTAGATTTCAAATAAGCTTTTCTTCAATCATTTCATTGCATATGAATTCAATCCTTGGACTATCAGATTCAAACGCTCAAACATATTCACACAGATACTCAAACAAGGCACTCAGAGGGAATTCGCTCTCCCATTGCCAAACCTGAAGTTCGCTCATGCACCTTAAGTCATGAAGTTCACTCTCCTATAGCCAAACCTGAAGTGCGCTCTCTTAAGGCTTTAACATGATGTTAAGGTTTCTTGAAAGAACTTTGGTTGAGCTCATGGCTGAATCATCTAGACCCTATGAACTTACTCATTTCACCTGCGAGAAGGGGAAAGATTAGACTAAGAGGCTAGGACATGACAAAAAGGGGGATCCCCATCTTAATGGGGTGATGTGTGAAATGGTCACAACAAGTAGTCCCTTCTACCCTTCATTGCACAATAAAATTAGTACATGGTGATTGGGTGTACATACTATCACTTTAAAAAAATCTATTTAGTGGTGCCAAAAAAGAAGTAGGACATATATCTTCCTTTAGCAATATGGTTCCTCCTACACCACAATCTCCCATCGATGATGATTTCTTAAATAAAAATTGGGCTCCATTAGACTTTACACCCTCCTTTAATAGAGCATATAAAGTTCTTGAATTCAAAACTAGAGCTTCAAGGAAACCTTGTATTTTATTTATCCAAGCTACTCCTAAATTCATTCCAACTTCTGCCAACACATGTCTTGATAATGATTAGAACTCTTTAGACTTCAACCCATATGGTCAAATTTAATCTAAGATTGAACCTTCTCATCTTGACATTTCAACACCTAGTAAGGATCCTTCATTTGATTTAGAAAAAAATTATATATTTGGTGTAGACAACTAAAATTGTCCTGTCTAATTAAATAAATATTTTTATTTATTTAATTACCTTAAGCCTAATTCTTCTATTAATTAAATAAATCTTTATTTATTTAATTAATTCATTTATCCTTTTCTAGCCTCTTTCCTCATTTAAATAAATACATTTATTTATTTAAATTGTCTTTTCCTAAATTAAATAAATATTTTATTTATTTAATTGATCTCACTTTAATTAATTAAATGAATCTTTATTTATTTAATTAATTCATTAGTCTTTTGTACCCATGACACATGTCATTCATCTCTTAATTCCTACACTACCTACCCTTTCATTATTTTCTTATTTTCTCTACCTATCCTCTAATCCTAGCCGACCATTTATCTTTTACACCTCTTAATCTTATCCCTCCATTTCTTACAGTGTCTTCTATATAAGGAGATACTTATTTCAATTCCTCCTAAGCTCCTAAGCACTCCTAGCATTCCAACTTTCATATGCAATCAAGCCTTTTTGCAATCAAGCTATCAACCACATTTCCGTTCTTTGTTGAGCTCTTGTGCACACATAAAATCTAAAAGCAAATATATCAAGCAAGATCAATGGAGATAGGAAGAATGGAGATTCAAACCCTAGTGGACATGTAATGGTATAATCTTTGTGATTTTGTTGATTTGCATTGTCTTAGGTAATCTTCATATGTTATGGTGGATCTTTATTGTTGTTAGGCTAGGGTTTTGTGGTTGAATCTATTTTAGTCTTTCAATATTGTTGTTTCCATTATCCATTTCCACCATAAACATTTGGTTTCAAAATTCTTTCTAAACATGGATATGGTGGACATGATTTAGGATGTATAGAATAAAGTATTGAGGCTCTATAAATCCTACATCACACTTTTCTAAAGAGGGTTAAGATTTCCAACATCCATTGTCTACATCCCCTCCTTTATTGTCTAATACATTTATGTCTTCTTCTTATGAAGGGAAAGGATCGCCTCATACTCCTAACTTTTCATCTAAACAAGAGATTATTTTGTTAACGCTTCTCGAAGCCAACTTGCTTACTCTTAAAAAACCATAAGGAGAGAAAACTCATAAACATAATCATGAAAACATTTATTTTTGTGTGTATCATCAAATACATGGGTATTCCACTGATGAATGTCAAGCTTTAGAATGCAAAATTCAACAAATTATTATATCTAATATCATTCAAATATCATGACCCTTCTAACTAACATTCATTTCTATTATGTTGTTCCTTACTATGTGACATTAGTAGCTCTACATGGAGGCTCTATCATTCACAGTGGTATAATCTCAAGTACAATTGTTTCTTCTTTAGGGTTAGCAACATAATAGTATCTACTGTGGTTATCCTTACCTACACATTGGGGAGCATGGATAACTTGTTTTGAGGCGTGCATCCTTGCTTGAGGGTCTCCTCTCCTCTTATGTGCATCCTTTTTTTAAAGACCTTCTTCCCTCATGGAAACAGGTGTCCTTAGACAAGGATCCTCCATTCTCTTTGCCTCTTTGATAGTCATGCATCCTTGATAAGGACCTCTTTACACTTTTTGCAAGATTTCTCCTTTACAATGATCTCTTCCTTGCTTAAAGATTTCAATCCTTTTTAAGGATCTCTTTCCTAAGTTAGAACACATGCATTTTTTAAAAGGATATCTCCTTAGTGTTGAAAGTGTTTTATCCTTGATATGGATCTCTACCTTCCTTAAGATATCATCTTAGAAACATGTTGACATCTTAGCAAGGGGAATATGAGGTTGTTGCTTGTATCCATTCATTGATGTTCCCCCAGAGTGATGGTGTTGTGTTGCATAAGGCCCCCTAAGGCATGGATATCAATCTATCTCTAGCAACTTGCATGGAATATAAACTTTGTTTTGACAATGTAGCATAAGTGTGGCTTCCTAGTTTGATCTCTTGAAGCAACTTACACACTAGTGGCATCCATATGACTCATCTCAGTCCTCTAGCATAACACAACTTTCTAGCTTGATCCTTTAGCGAACATTCTTTATGCTCCTTGAGCATTGGTCATCTAACATAGCACAACTTGTTAGCATGATCATCATTGTTATCATTTATGCTTTCTCAAGCATTGATTACCTAGTATAGCATGGCTTGCTAGCATGATCATTTTGTTGCACTACATGAATCACCCAACATAGCACAACTTGTTGGCTAGTGGAATTCATGCCATGTCTGTGAACCCCTAGCATAACATAAATTGCTAGTTGTTGGACCATGGATCCTCCTCTCTTTGGTGTATGCTCATGTCTCTTTCTAGAAGTCCACTTTTGCTCTTACAATAACATTTTGAGAATGATTCTAGTGCTTAAGACAACCTTTACATCGAGGTCTCTTCACCTAGTTGACTCAAAACATTTTGTGTTTTCTTGATTACTAGCATTGTTTTCTCTGTAATATATGTGTATATTTGAATGTTTTGTGTGGATCGATATGATCCTAAGCTTGGGGGCTTGCTTCTCTCAACTTAGTGTCATCTTATCCCTAGTTTGTCTTGCTCTCAATTGCCCTCTATCTCTTCATCTCTACTTTACTGTTAGTATGAGCAGAATTTTATACACCCACTAAAGTGGGGATTAAATGTAATGTAGTAAATTGTACCCTTTTACAATTTTGTACTCTATTTGGTCCCTCACTTTAGTGTGCCCTCTCTTAGGTCATTTTTATTTGGGCCTTATCCTATCCTTTTGTCATCATATGCTAAGATTAAGACCAAATCCTATGTATTGTGTCCTGATACCTTGCCACATCTCTTTCTAATCCCTTTTTGAGTGGACCAGGACACCTATCATCCTAGTCCTTGTGTACTAGGATTCCTAGTGCCCTAGTCCCACCAAAAGGAGCCCAAATTCAAACATGTGTGTGTCTGTCAATTCTCGCCATTTGTGATTTGATCCTAATATTTTCATTTTACCATTAAGAGTGCCTAAATTCATATATACCTTGAGAAGTCTATATAAAGCAATCTTTTATAATTCACAAAGCCTAACTAGTTAATTCATTCTATCATCACAATTCAACAATCCTAATTCAAGTCATTTAAGAGCAAATTTGAGTACAAGGAGTAACAAGTTATAGCAACCTATCTTCAAGTATGATTTTATGAGTGATTATGTTATGATTTATCATGTTATTGCATCAACACTTGGAAGTCTTGTCTAAAGAGAATTGCATCACCACCATCATCAATTCTAAGGTATAATCTTGTCAATTCAATATTTTAATTGTGTTTTGGTCTTTGCCCTATTAGGGGCAAGCTCTCTTTTTGCATCATCATTGGTATTGTGAAGATGGGAACACCAACATGGGGTTTGAATTAGGCAAGCCCCTATACAACACAACTATTTTTCCTCTTTCCATGTGTGCAGATACATATCCAACAACTGAGAGTTGCAAAATTGCGTAGAGAAAATAGTGATGGATAGTCACAAAATTTGAATGGGAGAAAACCCTTTGACTATGATGAGTTGCTCCAGTGTCTGACACTTTTAGGGTAATTTTTGGAGAGATGGATCTATGGATACTTCTAATCTAGAATCCTATGTTGATGAAGACAATCTCAAACTAGGGTGCCCTACTACATAGTTTGACATATTTGACTCTAAATTATAGCCATAAGTTTCTCTTTGCATCTCATTTCCAAATTTGTGCTACTATGTTGATTTCCAGTTCTATATCTTACTATTTATACTTAAAGTTATCAATTTCCTATCATTTAACCTAGTTCACGCGTGCGCACACACACACACACACGCGCGCACACCCACACCCACACACACACACATTTTCCATCATATCCATCAACTTCTCCCAAGGGAATCCTCAACCATTAATTTATATCTTGGACTCCTCCACATCCCCCAACCTCATGGAGACACTTGTCCACTCTTTATTCTCTCAATCAGTGAGAGCCCTAGATCCTTCAGATCAATCCTAGCCATCCAAAACTCTATAAATTGGCCTTAACCAAAGACATTCTAATAGACGACTCTTTGGAATACAATGTTATGTTTCAAGTAAAAGCACTCACATGACATCTTGGAGCACAATCGGCATAGCTTGGTGTGACAAGGGTTGGTATTTGTGAGATAGTAGTTTTATATTTTAATCAAATAATTAGAAATAAATTATTCACATGTTATATTTTCATCTCTATTTTTTAAGGTGTCCTAATGTCCATACAATGGTAGGTCTACAACATAAATAAGTGTTTTTGCACTTATTTTAATGGTTCTACTTGGGTAACATCATTTAATCATATTTTTTCATTTAATCTTTCTTGACCTCATACACTAATCATAATTTGTCGTGGCGTGATCTAATATCATCTTGTGCAAAAAATCAGATCTCCAAGGCATCATCTTAAACTCAACATCTTTTACCTACTAATCCAAGCACACTTCATTTCTTAAAGGGAAATCAAATTGTATGTCATTCTTTTGAGGCTTATTAAAGTGCATGCTCTCTCCTTTCGCATGTGTGTATCTTGGAGATCAAAAGCTTAAGTTGGCCTCTTTTCTTTTATCGTTTTTAATCACAAGGACTCTAATCACATAAGATTTCCCCTTATACTTTGTCAGATCTTGAGTGAATAAAATTGACCAAATCATTCTTCTAGTAGTCTACCTAAATATTTGATGATGTTAGTGGATAACCTCAACTCTATCATTACAATATAGAATAAATAGTTATGGTGAATTGTGTCTTGAATGGATACCCATTTTGTGAAGAAAATGTATTCTTTTATTTATAAATAAAACTAAAATGGATAATCTCTAAATAAAATGACAACCAAACATCTTCATAACCCGCATTCCCAAATCTTTTTTAAATTTTGATAATAGTACACCATGAGTTGCAAAGGTTCAAGAGCTACACCATCAAATAAATGGACATATGTCATATCCCTAGCAAAGTTATGATTGCTTTCCCTGTATGGACTACATGAAAACTCCACTTCAAATTAGAGAAACTCCATATTGTGTTGTGGCAATGGGTAAGTTATTTTTTAGGGTGTCTATCCACATTGGCATGGGTGGAAAAGTAATCAAGTATTAGGGAGTTCGAATTTAACTTTTGGCCTCACCTCATATATTTTGGACAACCAATTGAATCCATCACCTTCAACAAAACATGTGAACATGCCTTCATCTTTAATGGCCTAAACCTCAAATGATAGGTTTAAAAACTCATTTTGTCAAGCAAGATAACGTGAAAGTTTGAGGGTCGTCCGATTTACCATGTATGAGCTTGAGGGGGGCAAAGTTAGTCTTAATAACTACTACGTCCTTTACCATATTATTTAAACAAAAATATTTCTTAAGAAAAGTCGTGTTGAAATGTTTGTAAAAAACAATTCTATGATTACACATAGGCACACCAAAAAGATATGACTTAATGCACAAGTTATGGACCATTTTTTCAATGGTTTTAAGAATCTCGTTGAGGGACACACCAAAAAGACATGACTTAATGTGAAGTTGTGGACCAATTTTTTCCCTTTGTTTTTAGAATCTTGTTGAGTAAATGTGTTAAAACAAAATCTTGTTGAGTAAATGTGTTAAAAAGTAATCTTCCACGTTATTTAAATCCCTGAATTGAAATTTGTAGTTTGAGCAAATGCCACCAGTCCTACCATAAAAAAAAGGGTTTGCTAACAGGCCTCACGTGAACATAGCAAACCTGACAACATAGGGTGTCCAAGGCTTTTTAGAGCCATGGACGAAACACAGACATCCTTCTTATTGAATAAACAGAGCAAGCATCTTCACCAGTGTAACACTTCATATTCATTTCTTTTTTAAACCAATCCAAACAGCATTACTTGGGACATCCAAATAATACCAGGGTTAGTATACCTCTTAGTAACTCTGGTAAAGATTTTGATTGCCAGGGAAATCAATAAATTATGAAAAATAAACATTGTAGACATTAGGTTTCCACAGTCCATATTGATGTAATTTGACTCTCTATCTTTTTCTCATCAACGTTTTGAATCAAACTTGCGCACACACCTAACGTTGACAAAATCTTGCCTCCCACATTAAATTAACTTACATCAACACCTGGGCAATTTGAGGTTAATGGAAAGGAAAAAAATAGCTACTTTCTTCCAGAATACATCATTTTACATTTCTTTTTCAGGAAACAGCTGCATACCTTTTTTTCTTTGCCAGGTTTTGACTTATCTGTTATTTCTTTTGAAATGGTTCTATTAATATCCAAATTTGGCACAATGAAAATGTGTCCGCTCTCCTTGATTGATGATCTTACAAGCATTAATGGAGCAATTTCACAAGCTTTGTTGTTATTTAACCCCAATCCATCCACTCTGCTCAAATGCAGCAGGTTTTTCTCAAATTCAATAGCTTCTCTTCTTGAATGTTTTATGTAACCTTGTTCTTAGCTAAGCATTCATCTAAAACTAAACACCATACCTGCTTGGAGGATGAAAAAGCAGTTGTACATGATCAAGAAATGCCAGCAAAGTAAAATAGTTATGCAATTGTTTCCTGGAAAGGAATTATACATTTTCTTTAAGTATTGATATTATTGTTAAATCCTAAATCAATAATCTATAGGCTAATGGTTAGGCTGTGTGATGCTAGAGATGCTTATATCAATGTAAACCATTAAAATTCTTCTTTGTTGGATAGATGTCGTATACTTTCAATGTTTAATAAGTTGGATGGGATTGTGAAGAGAATTTTTTGTAGTATTATTTTGAGTCTTTTATTTTCGCTGATGTTTTAAAGCACTCTTGTTTATCCTTTGCATGATTCATGCAAAGTATACAACCAGTTTGATGTGCCTATTTATATCCGCACATGCTTAAAGATGAAGCAAGAGAGACTTACTATTGTATTGCAAAACAATTGAGTTTTTGTTATAGGGAAAACTAAAAAACTTTACTGTGCTGGCTTTTTCCTGACATAGTTTTCCAAACTGATTTATTCTGTTATTGTTACAGATAGTACATATATTACTTTTATAGAAAGTTTATCATGGTTCTTTTTCTTTACATTCTTGAATGAATATCATGCGGCTTCTTTGGTAACAAAATCTATGTTTTGGTATTGGCAAATGACATTCAAAGTCCTGCTAATATATGAAATTCGGGCCTTGAAGTTTAGACTTATGGCCGAATATCAAACATTTTAACATTACAGGATAGCACAAAGTTAGAATCTTCACCAAATTAGGATGAGCTCTTAACCAAATTTTCTGGAAGCAATAATTTATTGCAAAACATTTTTAATTAACTAAATGAAATGCAAGAAAGGAGATGGAGACCAAACTTTTAAAAAAATGAATTTAAGGATAATTCTAGCAATATAGAAATAAGAATTAATATTCTACAAGTTGTTTACAAAAATCAACATTAAAAGGTCCATAACCTGCTTCACAGCATAAAATACATGAATACAAACCGAGTCCAAACTCAGTTTACCAAAGATGAAAATGTTTTACAGTACAACATGGGACAAAACAATGAATACTCCACCTGAAGCTTATCAACGTTCTCTACAATTATTCAACTCCCAACCCATCTTCTGAACTCTCCATCCAGAGTACCCTGATCAGAACATTTTAGACGGATCATGGAACAGAACCTTTTGCAAATCCATTTATATCAACTTGATCAACCATCATCAAATCATAAAAATATGGTACAAAAATAAAATAAAATAAAATACATATAACATTTGACATACCCTAATTAAAAAACTTCTCTTGAAAGATTTTGTGGTGAACTTAGTCTTCCGTAGTTTTTCATTTTGTAGATAGGTTTCTAGATGCTACTGTGTGGTATCGAGCTGTGTGCAATTCAAGTTGGCCTTCATTACTGTACAGTCCATACAGAGGACTGGAATCCAGATCAAATCTCAGCTGATAAAATGTCACTGAAAATCAAATTGCACATCAACATGCATAAATTTTCTCATAAGACTCACAATAGAAGAGGTAAACCTTGCCAAAGATGCACATTCATCTCGAGTTTTTGTCTCTGAGACACATCCATGGATAATAAGCCGCTTGAGATTTGGGCACCTTTCAAGCAAACCTCCTATCCATTGTGCAAACACATCATTAATCAAAGCCGATCCCAACTTCAGCAGGACCACATTCTCCAACAAGGATGATCCTCTTAATACATGCTGAAGTAATCCATCTCTCAAGTCATAGCTCAAAGAGAGATGGTTTAGTTTAGGAAAGCACACTGCTATGGTCTCCAAATCCATTATCTCATCCTCTGCATCAAATACTATACCCCATAGACGCAATCTTCTCAGTTTAGTTGCTCTTGATATCATCTGATAAAATTTTGGCCACATGATTGTGAAATCACTTACATCCACCACCTCTAAGAGATCAGTGGTCTCCCCAATATCCAGATGAATTATACTAACATCATCCATTCTAATGTGTTTCAGGCTTCCTTTACTTATGAGCTCAAAAAGCTCAACTGTTGAGTCTTTCAAATGGAGACTCTCTAAGTTATCAGCTTCCAGAACAAATTTGTCCAGACTTATTTCTTTCACATAAAGCTGTTTCAAAGTTGGGCTGGTCAACTCCATCACAGCTTGAGAATCTGACATGGCAATCTCCGGATTTACAAGTGAGAAAGATTCAAGCTTAGGGCATGCAGTCAGCATAAGGCTCAAATCCAATGCAGAAATATTCACACTGTGAAGGGTAAGAGATTTCAAGCATGGAAATCGTTGGTAGCTTGGATCCACACCACTTATTGAAGTATAGCCTGAAACCAAAACTTCCAACTTTTGCCGGCCACATTTCTCAAAGATGTTTACATTGGGGTTTGTATGCATCATATACAATAGACTCCTTAAGGTATCTCTTGTATACATGAGCCAGGCAATCACCGAGGCTGCAGAAAATTCACCGCCCTCACTCATGCAAATATGTAGGTTTTGCAAACCAGTTGTCTGAAAAATTGTTTGAGTAATAAGAATTTCCAACCTGCTAGTGGTAAGTTCACCGTAGATGGGCCAGTCTGTCATGTCAAATATAAGGGTATGCAAATGCTTTTTGGTTGCTTCTCTCCATTTTCTGCAAGTAGCAGAAGCTACCATAACATCCTTAGCGGCAGCAAGATGAGAAAGAATATTCCCTATGACTTCAACAGGAAGCGCTTCCATTGATTTCCTTTATCTTCACCACTCTAAGCAAATACAGAGACGATAGCAAATCACTATTAATGTCCACTAATAACTAGATAAGGTCAATGGAAGGAAAGAAAATGAAATCAGCATTGATCTCCACCATACACCAAAATAGTTTCTATAGGAGTGAAATGAAATGAAATCTCTATTGATGTGCACCAATGACCAAATCCGGTCAACGGGTAGTGATTACACTCAACAAAGACAGCAGTCAGCAGGGGCATACTAAAAGGATAGAACTTCTCCAAGCCAAAAGAGAAGAAAATCAACATAAACGATATACACAAATATCTATCAATACCTAGGGCTAAAGAGGAAAAAAAACCCTAACAGAGCGTCAGCAACCATTGAAACTTCAAATCCCAAATCACAGAAATCACAAAGCCTATGGATCTTCACGCATCTGGTTTCATGGGCAATTTTATAAAGATAGAAAGAGTGCACCCTAATATCCATTAGAAACACACAAACATCGCAGAAATACTGATTTCATGACGATAACTACAGCTACATCGATGCAAATTTGATAAATGCAATATATATATCTGATGATAAACAAAATCGCCAAAATTAGAAAGCTAAAATCCCCCACAACTGGCATATACATAAATCACACAGATCAACACGAGAGAAGATTTTAAAGGAATCACAGAAGTTGCGGCAATCGACAGGTTTTACTCCCAATTACAAGAAAGGAATATATTCAAATGGGTGTTGCCGAAAAACATTCATACCATCAAATCGTGTCGTAAAACATTCAAATTCCGCAGAAAAGAACTTCAATTTTTTTTCAAAAAAGAAAAGAAAAAGAGATTCAGAAACTACTTTACCTTAAGAGTAACCATAAATCTGCAGATGAATAACTTTAATCGACAGATTTGAAACCGTGAAGTGATAGCCAATAAGATCGAGAGAGAAACAATCGACAATCGTCTTTCATCTAACAAGCATTTTGTCAAACAAATTGGATGAAAACTCACCAAACATCGAAGATGGATTCAACCGAGAGGAGTTGGGAAATAATCTGTAATTAAGGAAAATGAAGGAATTGGTCCACGCGGTCCCTCTCATCAATCCCCACAAATTTTAATCTCTATTTTATTTGAATTTGGCATGGAAGGCATCAATGCAATATCGTTTCCTAAGCCTTTTTTTTAACTCTTCTTTTCTTCTTTTTTTTTATTCTTTTATGTCATTTTATATTGTAATATTATTATTTTTAAAATTTTGTGATTATCATCTCCTAGAAGATTCTTATATATATATATATACTTCTAGGAGATGATAATCACAAAATTTTAATATATATATATATATATATATATATATTCTAGGAGATGATAATCACAAAATTTTAAAAATAATTATATATATATATATAATTTGTTTTATTAATGTGGATTTTTTTTCAAATTGTTTTGAAGAAAAGAGGATAAGTTCACAATATGGAGAATCAAATTATGGCAAACCATCTAAATCTCAATTTGATAAGGGAAGAATATGTTGGAGAAGACTGCCAAGTAGTGAAATTTCCAAATAAGTTTGAGAATCAACTACTTACAAGTGTGGATGATAAGATTGTGAGAGGTGGGAGGTGGAGGTTTCTAGGTGAGTGAGCAAGCCTATGTTTGTTGTTTAGTAGTTGACAACTATCACCTTCTAATAGTGGGTTCTTCTATTTTTCATGTACACTACCTTACTACCTTACTGTTGTTATTCACCTTCATGGCTCCACAATCAAACTATGTTGTTGTTGGAAAAGGTAAGGGGTTGAATCCTTGTATGAAGTTGATTTATTTTTATTGCTGAGGATATTTCCAATATTAATAATTTTTAAAAAACTTCAAATGGTTAACTACTAGGATGATGTACTTGTAATATATACTCTTTGGGAGATTACCATTTTTTTTATTGGACTCTCTTGCCTTTGTTGTTTGGTAGCTTAGAACAACTCTTACCTTCTAATAGTGGGCTCTTCTATTTTACATGAATTACCTAGGTGTTGTTTTTTTTGGTCATCTTCTTCACCCTCAGAGCTCCACAAACAAACTATGTTATTGTTAGATTAGGTAAGGGGTTGAATCCTTCTATGAAGTTGACTTCCTATGTTGCTAAGGATATTTCCAATCTTAATGATTTTGAAAAACTTCAAATTATTAACTACTAGGATGATGTACCTATATTAATTTTTGGTAAATTCATGAATTTAGGCTAAAAAAGAATAGAGATCAACAATTCAAAGAACAATTCAAAGGGGGGCTAATATTTCAATGTGTGGAAGGAGATTTTTTCATTGTTTTCTTCTTTGTTAAAGAGGAGAAAGATCTAAATGTTTTTCACAATAGGTCTTGGTCCATAAGTACTTGCAACTTGTATCTAAATCATTGGTTTGTTGATTTCGATTCAAATAAAAAAACTCTCTTAAGTATTTTTTTTGGGTCTCTTCCTCCCATCTTTTTTGAATGATGAAGCCCTTTAAATGATAGACAACAATATTAGAACATTAATCATGTTTACATTATAATGTAATATTCAACGTATAAAAATTTGTGTGCATTTATTTTGACAAAATATTTATCTCTTGATTTTAAATATGTATATACACATGTATTTATTTTAATAAAATGAAAAAAGTATGTAAACAAAAAAAAATATTTATTTTAATAAAATGATTGAAAATAAAAAAATAAAAAAGTATAAATGAAGTTTTCTTTATTAAATTATGTGTAGTCATATATTTCATTTTTAAATAACATTCAACATTTGAAGGTGGGGCGGCCGAGTTCATGGAAAACATGTGTGGACATGATAAACAACTCTCTATTCAATTCGTCTTGGAATAATTGTAGAGTTGTTGCTAGGGGAATCTCCTTTGAAGTTTCTGAGGAAGTTATTGCTCATGTGACCGGTCTTTCTCTAGAGGGAAGGAGATGGAAGTGGGTGAGTCATGTGGCAAACAACAATGGCCTCGATAAATTCTTCAAGGGGAAGGAGGCCCCTGTCAAATTGAAAGGTGGTTTCACCAAAGAAGAACTCAAACATCCACGAGACATGGTATGTTTAATGATAATGAAATATTTCACTCTTGAGGGCCACCACAAAGTTTATTATTATTTTCATATGCCCTTACTAAATCATTTCAGGAACCATGATCTTTTGTGTTTTCCTTTCTATCTGTTGCATTCTCTGGAATGCTCTATCAAGGAAGTCTTAGACCCGAAGAGTGAGGATAAACAACCTATCCCTATCCACCAAGGTCTTATTTAAAGGCTCTATCATTACCATTTTGTTTTATATACCCCCCCCCCCAAATAATGTCATGTTAGTTCAACCCCCTTTGCATGCCTCTCACCCTTGGGTGGCATTTGCGAGTAGAGTGGCCCCTTTCAAATTCTTCCAGCTCTCTAATGAAGCTTTTATTTCCTCCCCTCTCCCCTCTTCTTTAGTTACCATCACTGAGTCAAGCCCCCCTACCTTCTGATGAAGAGTGGATTGTCTCTCACCGGTTTGTGCTACCTTGCCTAGGTATCTCCTACAAGCTACACAAGAACCATCCAATGATTCTACACCTTACACCCTCCAAGGGTCCACAAGACTTACACTCTCTGACCTTACCAAGGTCCTTAGGCTAGGATAAGCTCTTGTTATTTTGTGAGTTCCATTTTTTTGCTTCAAAGACCTTATTTTCCCACTCTCTTTCACACTCAACCTGAAAAGTTCAACCCCTCTACTATAGGCTCTTCATTCCCCAAACTACACACATTAGGATGGGTGATTCTAGATGGATTCCAAATCCTATTCCTTACTCAGGAGCCTTTAACACTTACTGGTTTGGTGTTTTACACACAAACTGCACTTTTAGGCCTAACCGATTCTAGTAGCCCAGTCAACGAGGTATTCTGCATTCACCGGTTAAAATTCTTGAGCAACCCTATGAACTCTTTGTCATTCCAGACACCCTTTTGGAGTTTACATACAATATCTCAAAACTAGAGGTGGGTTTTGTCACTAACATGTCTAACCCCTATCGATTAACTAGGCCTAATCGCCCCTTTCTAGGCCTTTAAAATAGGAATTGGTTAAAACTCCTTCATTGGTCTAATTGCCTAAGTGAAATGTTGATATTTTGGGGTCTGTGTTTCCATATGGAATTCCAAACCTATCATACTTCTCCTTCACCCATTGGACTCACCCAATTAGGGCTTGTTATCCATGATTCCTAATGCTTGCCAATTCAATGTGCCAAGCTTAGGGTATGGTGGCAAATGTCTGTCTTGGCTTCCCCTATCTCAAAACCAAAAATAAAACATATAATACATTTCAACCTAATATTCTACAAGGTTTTAGAGAGGAAATCCACCATGGAACGTTAGGTTAGAGCCATTTTTCTCTCAAAACCCTAGTTTTTAGGGCTCTTGAACCCGCCTACAACAAAATGGAGTTTATTCACAAACTACAACACTTCAAGACTCCAAAATCAAAAACAAAATGAAGTTAAGACACCAGACTAATAATACATGCCCCTTTTTTGGGATACTAGCCTTGGAGTAGTTACAAATGCTCACAACTGATTGTGTCAACCAACTAATCGTTGGAGTGTGAAAATGTTGCAAAGTTGCTATGAGCAACTTTTGCAAATTGTTGCATAGGTGAGCAACTTTTCTCAAACCCAAACTTGGTCACTCTCAAATGACTTATATGACCTTAACAATCTCAAAACAACATCAACCAACCTACATTAACCAAAAAATAACTTATTAAGTGCTCTACCTGGCACCCTCAAGAGCTCACAAGCCAATATTGGTCAAACAAAGACTCTTGGGGCCCTTACAGTCATTTGAGCACACACTCTATGGCCTCTTGGCCTTATTACAAAACTAAAAATATGATTCCAACATCCTGGAAACAAACTCAACAAAAATTGCTAAGTTCCCCTGCACCACCTTCCCTTCCTCCTCTACTACTAAAGAGCATAAACCCTTTGCTCTAAGTGCAAGGGTAAATCCGTTAGAAACCGAAAAATGAATTGTGATTGATAATTCTATCTTGGAGGACATGAATGAGGATGGCCCTATTCTAGAAACTGAGGGAAGGAGAAGGTCTTGAAGGCTTGCCTCCAAGGGTGATGGTGAGAAAAAGGATAATAATCAAATTGTTGTTGATACTGAAGATGATCTTGAAATGGATGAAGGTGGTAGAATTTTAAATGAACATGAGGGTAAGAGATTGGTACTGTTGGCAACATGGATGACTTGGGTCCCCTACTAGGCCCTCAAGATTTGAATGCAACAAATGAGCTCCCCGTATAGAATTTTGAAGATGTGTCGTCAGAGAAAATTATATAGAATGTGGACTTAGTCACTACAATGGCTTCTGAATTGGATGAAGGCTTAAGGTTAATGAAGGAGTTATTGTGGAAGGAATGGACAAGGGTAATAAAAGCAATAAGAAATAGGGGAAGAAGAAAAAAGACAAGAGGTGCTCTCCCATTGAAGAGGACCAATAGGAAATGCAGATGGATGAGAAAGCGGAGCCCACTAACCTCCCCAAGGATGATGAGATCAGCCCCTCAAATGTGAGGTCCAAGAGTTGTGGGACCATCTAAACAGTGTTAGAGTGGACAAGGAAATATAGAATTTGAAGAAGGAACTCAGGGAAACGAAGCGCAAATGGGACATCAGAGATAAGAAATTGGTCAACATCAACAAATTATGCACGAGAATCATGCACAACTCGGTGACAACCCTTTTCCTCCTATATGACAAGATTGTTGAAGATGTTGTGGATAAATAGGCCTACATGGAACTCTATAGGTTCCTAACTGAGGACTAGGGCAATGTCGTTGAGATGGTTGGGCTCCAAAAGCCAGCCCCCTAGGTCTAGGTCAGTTTGTTATTTTTGCTTATGATGTTTGTTATTGTTTCTCTAGACTTATGAGGTATACCCCTGTTGCTCTCTTTTACTACTGTTAGACTCTCATTTAAAGTTTTGTTTTGTGTTGTTAAGGTGTTGTTAAAGTGCTATTGATAGTCCCTAGACTATGTTAAGGGTCAGAGCCCTTGTAAACGCTACTTATATAATAAAGAATATTTAGTATTAAAATAATATTTTTTATTTTTTACTAAATTAATTTTATAATTATTATTTTAAATGTTAATATTAAAATAAAAATATAATTTTTAAAATTTATACACTTATTTGAATACATCATAAGAACCCCCTCTTCACTCTCCCCAATAGCCTCCCTCTGTTGGATAGATGGCTCCCCCCTCCTGCTAACTAAGGCCAAAATGATCTACTCTACCCTTACTAACTCTGTGGATATTCTTGCCCACCTTAACAACACCTGGAACCTCTCCTGGGACCCAAAAAAATGGTATGCTAGCCTCTCAAGATTCTGGTCTAACCGACTAAGCGAAAAAATAATTTTTTTGCTTGGAGACTCCTGCTTCATAAACTGCCACTTAAAGATAACAACGGTGACCCCCTACTATGTAAACTATGTTGAGTCCCTGAATCTATGCCTCATATTTTCTTTGAATTTCATTTTGCCAAAGAAGTCTAGAATCTGTTTGGTATCTCTGTTAATAACAATTGTTTTTCTGTTGAAGAGATGGTACTTGGTTATGTTAGAGGTGGCAAGAAATATGCTAATCTTTTTTGGTTTGCTCTCTCCTTGGAAAATCTTTGGATCATTTGGAAATATAGGAATGATGATGTGTTTAATGGAAAGGGTAGAAACCTCACTGAGTCTCTTAGGAGACTTATCTGCTACCTTGTTGCTATGCAGGTCACAGTGGTCCTACGATTGGATGAAGACAAATTCGGCAAATGGCTAAAGAATGGAACAACTCTAGTATTCATTCAAGAGCTCTCACATGGCTTCACCTGGGATCGTATGGGAAGCAACAAGGCACACTTTGAGCAGGGGTTGATGAGATTTATGCAGGAGATGGAGGCAAGGCAACAAAGAGAGGACTTTATTGAGTTGGAGCTGGAAGGACTACCTGCCCACCCCTTCAAAGATCAGTTTGCTGAAGGAAATGTGTTGGTCTGGTGTGAGGGGGAGCTAGGTTGGACTGCATGGCTCCCCCCCGTGGGCAACAACAAGGATCCTGGCTCCTCCTTTGTGTTTAGCTAGTTGTATAATCTATGTTTCATTTTGCTATGGCTCTCATTTTAGTGTAATTTTGTAATTCAGCTTCATCCTATGTATATGGTCTTATATTATGGCTCATGATCCCACCTGACATGGTCAAGTCTGCACTCTATGTTTTTACTCTTTAGCTGGCTATGAGTTCTCCAGCCAAGACCCTTGATTTTTTGTAACTGTTGATTTTATGATGCTTAATACAAAAATTACATCATAAGAGGCTTGTGTTCTTAATAAAATAAAATCATCAACAAACAAAATAGTGTTCTAAATAAAATATAATACTTTATATTTGAATTAATCATGATGAATTGTTAATGTCTTTTAAATAATGCTAAATATATATTAACTATTTCTTGATTATAATTAATTTAAATATAAAGTTAATTCGTGAATTATTAATAATTTTAAAAGGCTCAACTTAAAGAGAAGAATTATTATGTTGCCTATATTTGTGTCGAAGTTAATCTCCTTGATAAGATTCCTACCAAAATTTCTCCTAAAGGATTTGATTATGAGTGTGTTCCTTTTAAATGTAGTTGTCTTCATGAACTAAATTATAAAACAAACTACAATTAAAATAATAAGAAAATCTAAATTCAAAAATATAATTAAACTAGATCTTACTAACTCTTTTGATAAACAATTATTTATTACACTAATTAACTACGTTGTGTAAACCTATTCATCTATATTTTATAATTTATCAAAAATATTTCTTCTATAATCTTAATTTGTATAATTAATAAATCTTTTACTTTTCTAAAAATAATTTTTAAAAAAATCATTAAAAAATTATTATACCAATAAAATAAATAATTTTTACTTTATTTATTTTTATATATTCTAATATTTTATTAAAAATTTATATAAACACACAAATTGTATATAACTATTAAAAATATTCGAACTTCCACTCTCTCCCTACAAATATTGAATATGATTAAGACCCTTGTGAATAAATAATGAAAAACCTTTCCAAAATAAATGATAGAAACAATGTATCTTTACTATGTAAAGAAATTAAGGTCAACATGAGCTATATCATGTAGTATATGGCCTTGTCTTTTGTTAGTCAGCCTAAAAGGTGATGACCACATGTCCACTAACTTAGCCTTGTCTCTATTACATATAGGGTGGTAATACCATCTTAGTGGTGTAGACCATATTGTGAATCACAATATACTTCATTTTATTAGAGTTAATCTTATATAATTTAGCATGTGATTATATTTTCTTAGATAAAATTATATATTAGCACTTGTATCAAAAGGAGGTGCAAGGGGTGCAAGGGTTACGTCGTTAGTAAATATAGTTAAATAATATATTTGGAAGAACTAAATTTAAAAGTGATAATAATTTATAGTATGCCATAGTAAATCTAAATCATTTAATATACTTAATAAAATGTGAAGATTTGTGGAAGATTAAGTGTCCAATAGAATATTAAAATAATATTATTAAAAACCCTAAATAATTTATAGGAAGACATGGTTTAGAATAATATGATATTAAAATATAAGGAGGTATTATTTTGAGAAAAATAGAATGAAAGTAATAACTCAATAAATTAAACTTAGAGTAAATATAATGGAGTGTAGAATAATTTCAACACGTAAAATAAAATAACAAGATATGTAGAATTGTTTTTTCTATTTTAAGAATGTAACATATAATTTAGAATGGGTGGATGAAAATTTAAGTGAAGAGTATTCTTTTCACAAAAAATAATTCAGATTTGTTTTTATTACCATTTTTCTTTGTGGAGGAAATAAAAATAGAAAAATATGAAACGTCCATAGATCAAAAGTTGGTAGACTAAATGTTCATAAATAAACTATTTTACAAATCAATACAATTTAAAATTATTAAAGATGTTTCCACAATACTAATTACATCTTTACAAACACAATAAGATCTAATATAATATAAAAATAATATAAACAAACATAATTAAAAATAAGCACATTAAAAGATGATGTTTGTATATAAGATATAAATGTTAAAATTCTATTATAGATTTAATGAATGTTTTCATAAAAAACCAAATTTAATAATCTTAAATTTATTATTTCTATAAATATCCACTTATTTTTTATAATTTTATCATTATCTATTCTTTAAATTTTAATAATATTTTAAAACTATATAACTATATGTTTAAAAAGCCATTTTTCTAAAAAAACATAAAATAATAATAAACTAATTTTTTTTTTAAAACTCTTAAATTTATATTAAACAAAATAAATCAAATGAATCACAAATCAAATCAATATTTAAATTTTTAAAAATTAATAATTGAATGAGTAATTTTATTCAATTGTTATAACTGGCAACAATATAAAGGAAAAAAAATGTAAGGAAAAAAATTGGGGAAAAAATGACCTGGCACCATATTCAATTTTTAACAACTGGGTTGCTATGTACACAAACGAGAAATAAGGGAGTGAATAAATGCAAGAAGCGAGAAGTTGACAAATGAAATGGTTAGTGGGAAAATCAATCGAAGTGGGAAAAGAAATTATGAAATCTTTATCAATGTTTTTGGAGCTATGAAAACCTTATATCAAAATGGTTTCTAGTGTCTGACAAGCAGTTTTTCAAGTGTCAGACAACAAGTCCACTTATAACAAAAGCGTATGGACTAATTAATATTTTTAGTGTTTTATGTTAAATTTTATATTTTTTGACATATAAATATGTTTATATTTATTAATTATATATAATTACTCATTCACAAAGTTGGAAAGCAAAATAATTTTACTATAATACATACTCAAATAAAACATATTGCACATTTTCCAATGATCCAATATTAAAATATTTCAAATCTTTTATTGGACTTTGGATTATTCCTAAGGAAGTCTTGAAAGTCAACATATTTGGAGCAAGCTCTAGAGGTGTCTCTAATAACATTAGTTTTAGATATCTTAACTTGAAAGACTAGTTGCAAAAATTGTATATCTAACAATTTGTCATTATACAAGACACTACTATACATGAAAAATATTTGTACAATTATATAAAATGCTACCACAACCAAAAAAACAAACAAAACTACCCACGATGATATATTCAAAACATAAGATAATAACAAAGAAAACAAAAATATATAATTCCTGACATCAATTTCTAATCTAATTCAATCTAAATCATAATTAAAACCAAAACTTCCAACCATAGAAAAAACAACTAAGCATCTTAACCTTCTCTCTTACTCTTCTTTTCTATGAATAACTTACTCTCCCTTTATAATTTAACATACAAAAGCACACTAGATGTGTTGTTATTATGCTTTGTAATTGTTAAATTCTAAATTAAAGGAATGACTAAAATAACAATTAAAACATTAGAGATTCCATTGCCCACTTCACGATTATAAAGTCAATATTAATATGTGTGGTATCCAACAAAGTCAATTTAGTAATGAATGGGGTCCATTTAAAAATAGAGTTGTTTTCAATCTTATCTCCTTCAGTTATGCTTAGAATTTAGCAATACATAGAAATAGACCTCTAGTGGATGGGTCCAGTGGGCCCTCAGGCAAACCATATACATTTACAACTAATTTTTTTACTATATTAAATTTCTTATCCCAACAAATACTGTGAATTTGAATGATATTTCATAACAATTCATCTGTATTTCTAATTGGTAAATGACATATAATATGGTTTCACCTCTCGTACCTGTCATGACCTAAACTTTAAAATATATCTTTATGTAGGGCACCACAACCAAGTCAATTCACCAATGAAATGTGTCATAGTTCCTCAATGTAGAAACTAATAATAATAATAATAGCCCTTTAATATATAATGATTTCATGCCTAATGTCCACTCAAATATGTATATGATGACCTTCCACCAAAGCATCCATAATTTAGTAATTATAGACATGACTTTCCATAGCTTTGAGTATCTTCTAAGCAATTTAAATTCTTTCAAATCCTTTTGTGTCATCTCATTCATTGATATAACGAAGGGAATAGCAAATGATGGAGTGTGCATCCAAATTGCATAAAAATTAATTGACCATTTAAGTGTGTCTTAGTAAGTTGACCCCCCTTTGTAAGGAATTATGTCCCACTGGTGTCCACCAAATAAGAATTGTCATCATTAGGTATTATATTAGAAAATTTAAAGAAAAGGTAATTAATTTAAGGGATAAAAATGTATATTTATACAATTTAATAATTAGTGTGTAATTGTATAAGTATGAAGGAATTTTTTTCTATTCATTTTGATAAATTTGTATGTTAATGTATACGATTTAGTAATATTTAATTCTAGCATATAAATTTTGGTATTATATATATCGTATATATAAGTCAATGTGTCATTGTGTGTCATTATAGATAATCATGTATACAAATCACTATGTTATTTTGATGCTTCTATACATGATCTGATATATTTATGTGCATTACCTAGTAGACATAACACAATTAATGGACTAGACCCTCTACTTCTAATATTGTATAGAATTGGAAAATACCAGTAAATACGAGTTGTGATGGAGAAGCATTGCATGGCAATGTTGAGGCTATGCAAGTAGGGCCCTTAGGCCTTGCCACACTTTTTCCTTGATTTTTGTTCTTAGTTTGGTAGTGTTCGATGTTGCTTCTTGGCGCAAGGTTTGTGGGTTGTCTTGTAGTGACTTTTGTGCGTGTCGAGTGCTAGTGTGGTCAATTTTGAGGTTATTTCTAGCTATGCAAGGGGGTAAGGGGTGTTTTTTTGCGTAGGCTTGAGATGGGTGCTGGGTTTTTTATTTATTTTGGCTTTTTTGGTTCGTGATCTCAATTTTGGTGGTGGGCTTGGTGTCACTCTAGAAAGTATGTTTTTTTGTGAGGCCTTGGCTAGGAAATACTCAACTTCTTCTTTGCATGCAAATGGAGTTGATTGCTTGATTAAAG
Organism: Cryptomeria japonica; assembly: GCF_030272615.1. NCBI lineage: Eukaryota > Viridiplantae > Streptophyta > Pinopsida > Cupressales > Cupressaceae > Cryptomeria > Cryptomeria japonica. Next base: position 714,904,315 of record NC_081408.1, on the reverse strand, counting down.
ATATGAACGATGGGATCTCTTCTTTGAATGGAGAGCTTAAAATCCTAAAAGTGAATGGTTGTTTTGAAAGGAGATATGATCGATGGGTCTTAGTGATTCAACTAGATTCTGTTGCAAAATATGTTAATTACTTGACGACTCATGCACTAATCTATAATTTTATGGGGATTTAGGTTTCTCTTCCTTTTTTGGAATCAAGAGCTCATATAACTTATAACTCAAAGGGAGATATGGAGATTATGCTAGTGGCTAACAACTACTTTTTTGGTAATCTTTTCAAGCATGGGTGGTTGAAATAAGGCTTTTGAGGGTGGGCCTTATTTTTACAACCAGGTTGACTTGTTCAACAAACCATGGCATGCAAGAATTAACTCTACAAAGGAGCTTACTTAAAAGGTTCCTATTTGGGTTTGTCTCTCGAGACTCCCACTTGAGTTTTAGAGGAATGACATTTTACAAATGATTCTCTTTTGTTAGGGAAGTTTGTTGGCCCATCATAGTAGATGTTGGATAAAAAGTTAATCTCTTATGCCCAAGTTTGTGTTGAAATTGATTTAAATAATCTTTTGCCAACTTCTATATAAATTTGTTTAGGATCCTCCTCTTAGACCTAGCAGCTTGATTATGAAGATCTTCCTTTTCGATGTCACATATTCCATGAGTATGGACATCTATAGAGGAAGTGCCCAATAATCAACCATGCAAATAATTCAACTAATGTACCTTCTCATTGATGCAAGAGCATCCCCAGTTCACAACAATCTTGCATCAACCAAAAACATTTTATTTTTGTTTGGTTTTCTATTTGCAGTTTTTGTTTTCCTTTCTATGTGTCTCGGCTTTGGCTCACCGGATCTTGTGGAGTTGGATTCTACTTGAAGACTTGATCATCTTTCTTTCTTTCAAACCGCATCTCTTTTGGATTCAGCAAGATATCACTACCGGTTTCCATGGCAGTTTTCTTGTTACCAATTGTTCCTTTGTTACCGGTTGCCTGAGACCTATTCTGGTGATCTACCAGAACCCATTCCGAAGCTTGTGGAGCCTTGGACGTTAATCTCAATGTTTCTTGGTGTGTGGTCGACCTTCTACATTTCATCCATTGGATTTTCTAGAGGAATCTCTTAGCGGAGGCTGACCTTGTTCATTTTGCATGTTAGGTCTTGTTCTTCGGGTTTTGATCCTTTTTGGGCTGACTAGATCCTTTGGATCGATATATATATTTGTAATCATGCTTTAGAATGTAATCAATCAGAGAATCAAGAAGTAATAGAGAGATAGACTATGCCTAGAAGATAGATCTTTCGATTCAAGGTACAGGTGTGACCTATTCTACCAGGCCTTTGTGCCAGTATGTTGTAACCCGGTTGGATGCAATTAAATTTCATGCAATAAAACTATTTGTTCTGCATTGCCTCCATTATATCTGTGTGTTTCCGTTTTGTTTACTCTTGTTGACTGGTTTGGACTGATCTCCTTGAGGTCCCTCCTCACCGATAATTGTTTCAAGTGGTATCAGAGCGAAGTTTCATTTCAGAGGTTGTGTGTCCTGAATTTTTGTTGTAGGGTGGCAGATTGCGGATCCAACCTGAAATTGTAGAGGACTAGCATGAATCAATGGTGCAAAGATGAACTAGGAATGGTGGAGCATGTGGGAATGCATACCCTACTGTAATGGAGATGTTGTGAGGAATAGCAGCCTGGTTAGAAACCGTGGAGACAACCCAAAGAAGAGGCCGACATATTGAGGATGTGAGCAAAGATGAAGGAGAAGAAGCCCCAACAGAACAAGTGAACCTACCGATAGTTGATCCAAAGGAGGAAACGTTTTTAAGGGTTTTGAGTAAGCTGAACACTAAACCTCATTTTACCCCACCAAAATATGATGGGAGGTTAGATTTAGATGAATTGATGGATTGGATCTTGGAGATGGAGAAGTATTTTGATTTTGAAAACACTGTTGAAGAGTGGAAGGTGAAATATGCATGTACCCGGTTGAAAGGTCATGCATTTCTTTGCTGGGAGAATTTGCAAGTTGATAGACATAGAAGAGGTAAAGGAAAGATTAAGACATGGGATAGGATGATTGCTAAGTTAAAATCAAAGTTTGTCCCAGAGAATTATCAAGTAGATTTGTTTTGGAAGTTGCAGAATCTGAGATAGAAAGAATCTAGTGTGAAGGAGTACACCGAAGCATTTTACAAGTTGAACATCAGATCCAGACATGTTGATGATGAAGTTGAACATATTGCAAGATATTTGAATGGATTGCAGATGTCTATACAAGATGAACTCAGTATGATCAAATTGGAGAGTGTTGAAGAGGCTTACCAGTATGCAATAAAGGTTGAAGAGATTAAACAAATGACATGAGCAGAGACAGAGAGGTAGAGGTGGAAGGTTTATCGAAGGAATATTTCAAGGAGGATGAGGATATACCAGAGGAAGAGGAACCAGTATAGATTAGAACAAGGACAAGAAAGTGAGCAAAGAAGGTAATTCATAGCAGAAGGATGATAGAAATTTCTACCAGAGGAGAGAACCGGATGGTTACCGGAATGAGAACTTTGGAAGACAAGACAAGAGGACATTTAGAGTAACTTGCTTTAAGTGTGGAGGGGAAGGACACCATGCATTTGAATGTAAGAAGATAGAGGCTACCGAAAGAGCAATAGTGGTGGAAGAAAACCCCACCAGATCAGACAATAAATCAAAAGATGGAGAAGTATTGATGATGAGGAGAGCTTTGTGTTATACCGAAGGAGATGAAGAACCCTTGCAGAGGAAGAACTTGTTCAAGACTAGATGTAAGGTATCTGATAAGTGTTGTAAAGTTGTTATTGATAGTGGTAGTTCAAATAATCTTGTTTCAGAAGAGATGGTGAATAAGTTGAAATTGGAGAGATTGAAACACCCTAAGCCTTATCAAATAGCATGTATTCAGGATGAACATAAGTTGTTAGTAAGTGAACAGTGCTTAGTAAAATTAAAAATTGGGAATTATCATGATGAAGTTTTGTGTGATATTATGCCTATGGATATTTGTCATCTTTTGTTGGCAAGACCTTGGCAGTTTGATAGACAAGCAATACAAGATGGAAGGAAGAATACATACACTATTGTGGCCAATGGGATGAAGCAAACCTTGTTACCTTTGGAGGAACCTTTGAACAGTGAATCTTATACAAATACCAAAATCTATCTAGTAGATGGAAGGAAATTCATGGATGGATTGAGGCATGAGAATGTGTGTTTTGCCTTAATTCCTAAGAAGACTAAGAGACCAGAACTAGAAGGAGAACACCCGACAGAGATAAGAGATTTGCTGACAGAATACGATGACATAATTTCAGATAATGTACCTGATGGATTGCCACCTATTCGAAGTATTAGTCATTGTATGGACTTGGTTCCTGGAGCTAGTTTTCCTAACAAAGTTGCACACTGGTTGACACCGATAGAGAATGAAGAACTGAATAGACAAGTGTAGGAGCTATTGAAGAAAGGTTTGATCAGGGAATGTCTAAGCCCTTGTGCAGTACCAGTAGTATTAGCACCTAATAAGAATGGAGGATGTGTACCAATTCAAGAGCAATAAACAAGATCACAGTAAAATACCAGTTTCCTTTGCCTAGGATGGATGACATAATGAACTGTTTGAGTGAAAAAAAATACTTTACAAAGATATATTTGAAGAGTGGAAATCATCAGATCAGGATCAAAGAAGGTGATGAGTGGAAGACAACATTGAAGACAAATGAAGGACTATATGAATGGTTAGTAATGCCTTTTGGATTGACTAATGCACTGAGTACTTTCATGAGGTTGATGAATGAGGTATTGAAGAAATTCTTGGGTAAGTTTGTTATTGTGTATTTGGATGACATTATGATTTTCAGTAGAACAAAATAGGAGCATTTGTTGCAGTTAAGACAAGTTTTGGAGAGGTTGAGAGAAGAAAAGTTGTTGATCAATATCAAGAAGTATACTTTAATGAAGGATGAGTTAGTCTATTTGGGCTTTGTGATATCTAAGGATGGTTTGAAGATGGACCCTAAGAAAGTGAAAGCCATTGTTGAGTGGCCTACACTAGAAAGCATTGGAGAGGTAAGATCATTTCATTAATTGGCTAGTTTTAACAGAAAGTTTATTAGAAATTTTAGTTCACTTTGTAACCCTATGACTGAGACCATGAGAGGGGATCAAAAGGAATTCAAGTGGACCATCGGAGCAAACAAAATTTTTGAATTGTTGAAGCTGAAAGTGACTGAGTAGCCTGTGTTGGCTTTACTAGATTTCAATAAGGTATTTCAAGTGGATTGTGATGCAAGTGGAACAACAATGGGAGTAGTTTTGAGTCAAGAAGGGAGAGCAATAGCATATTTCAGTGAGAAATTGAATGATGTCCGAAAGAGATATCCAGTGTATGATCAGGAATTTTATGTCATAATTCAAGCCTTGAAGAAATGAAGACATTACTTTTTTCCTAAGGACTTTGTATTGTATACAGATCATCAAGCTTTGCAGTATTTGAATAGTCAGAGTAAGTTGAATCAAAGACATACGAGATAAGTAGAGTTCTTATAGAGTTACACCTTTGTGTTGAAGCATAGAAATGGGAAATCTAACAAAGTTGTTGATGCATTGAGTAGGGGAAGGAATTTGTTGATAGAGATGAGAGTGACAATATTAGGTTTTGAAGATTTGAAGACCTTGTATGATGAAGACCTGGATTTTGCAGAACCTTGGAAAGCATGTAGAGAATTGGTTATAGTTGATAGAAGCAAATGGTTGGATTATTTCATTAACGATGGGATGTTATTCAAGGGCGTTCAGTTATGCATACCTAAGAGTTCCATAAGAGAAAACCTAATCAAAGAGAAACATAGTGGAGGTTTAGCTGGACATTTTGGCATTGATAAAACAGTTGCATTGGTGAGTGAGCAGTACTTTTGGCCCCAGTTTCATAAGGATGTTAAGAGATATGTGCAGAGTTATAGATTTTGTCAAGTTGCAAAAGGTAGTAGTCAGAATGTGGGATTGTATAAACCTTTGATAGTACCGGCAAGACCTTGGGAGGATATAAGCATGGATTTTGTACTTGGATTGCCTAAGACACCAAGAGGGAATGATTCTCTATTTGTGGTAGTGGATAGATTATCAAAGATGGCTCATTGCATACATTGTAAGAAGACATTGGATGCATTGCATGTAGCAGACCTATTTTTCAAGGAAGTGGTGAGATTGCATGGATTAACTAAGAGCATAGTTTCAAACAAAGATACTAAGTTTGTTGGCTATTTTTGGAGAAAACTTTGGAAGAATATGAAGATAGATTTGAAGTTCAATTCTACTTTTCATCAACAAACTAATGGACAGACATAAGTAGTTAACCAGAGTTTGGGAAACTTGTTGAGATGTTTAGTGGGAGATAAAACCAGAAGTTGGGATTTGATCCTTGCACAAGCAGAGTTTGCCTATAACAATTCAATGAGTAGAAGTACCAAAAAACACCTTTTGAGATTGTTGTTGAAGTGCATCCTAGAGGAATAGTAGAATTGAGAGACATTAGCAGTGAAGACCGAAAGTGTTCAGATGCAGAAGATTTTGCAGATCACATCGCAACATTGCATATTCAGGTTAAACAACATTTGGAAGACATGAACAACAAATATAAGAAGGCAGATGAGAAGAGGAGACATAAGGAATTTAAAGTTGGTGATGAAGTGATGGTATACTTGAGAAAATAGAGATTCCCAATTGGAACTTATAATAAGTTGTAGATGAAGAAGTTTGGACCCTGTAAGATTTTGAGAAAGTTCAGTTCTGGAAATGCATATGAAGTAGGGCTACTGGATTGTCTAAGTATTTCACCTATATTCAACATTACAGATCTTCATGAGTACCATGAACCATAATTTAGTGAGGATGGTATTGCAGACTTGGAGAAACAATTGCCCCGAAAGGAACCAAATTAGATTGAAGAGATTTTGGATAGTAGGATTGAGCCTAGTACCCGAAACAGTCAGTACAAATAATACCTTATGAAGTGGAAGAGCAGACCAGTTGAACATTCATCTTGGATTTCTCATGAAGAGGTAGACCACCTTGGTTTCCCTCTGATCACCCAAAAGTGAGAGGCTCACTTTTTCATTTACCCCGGATGTCTGATGGAGGAGTATCCCCAGTTCACAACAATCTTGCATCAACCAAAAACATTTTCTTTCTATTTTGTTTTCTGTTTGTAATTTCAGTTTTTCTTTCTATGTGTCTTGGTTTTGGTTCACTGGATCCTGTGGAGTTGGATTCTACTTGAAGACTCAATCATCTTTCTTTCTTTCAAACCACATCTCTTTTGGATCACTTTTTGATAAGATATCGCTACTAGTTTCCATGTCAATTTTCTTGTTACTGGTTGTTCCTTTGTTACCGGTTGCCTGAGACCTATTCTAGTGATCTACTGGAACCCATTCCAAAGTTTGCAGAGCCTTGGACATTGATCTCGATGTTTCTTGGTGTGTGGCCGACCTTCTACATTTCATCATTTGGATTTTCTAGAGGAATCTCTTGGCAGAGGCCGACCTTGTTCATTTTGCACGTTAGGTCTTGTTCTTCGAGTTTTGACCCTTTTTGGGCCTACTGGATCCTTTGGATCAATATATATATATATATATATATATATATATATATATATATATATGTATATATATATATATATAATCATGGTTTAGAATGTAATCAATCAGAGAATCAAGAAGTATCAGATAGATAGATCTTTTGATTCAAGGTCTCGACGTGACCTATTCTACTAGGCTTGTGTGCCAGTATGTTGTAACCCAGTTGTTACCGGTTGGATGCAATCGAATTTCATGCAATAAAACTATTTGTTCTACATTGCCTCCATCATATTTGTGTGTTTATGTTGTGTTTACTCTTGTTGATCAGTTTGGACTGATCTCCTTGAGGTCCCTCCTCACCGGTGACTGCTTCACTCATCCTCCATCTAAGGTTGATATAGGAAAATCTCCTATGATAGAAGGGCTTACAAATAAGGAGGTCTCTATTCATGTAAAGTCTTATAATAAGGCTAGAGGACAAAATATCTCTTAGGGATAGACAAAGTGATGGGATTTTTTTATTATCAATTTTGATGTCTTAGATGATTTGGCTCAAGAAGGGATTCCAATAGGACTACATTCTACAATTGGTTCCTTTGGAGAGGTTCCCTAGATGGTGGAGAGATGGACAATCAAAATTTGTTGAAGGTTGGACCCTAAAATACTCAAATGGATATAGATCAGCCTCCTTTGGTTCTTGGTGAATTGGAGTTGAGTGGGATCAAAGAATTTAAAGATAGATCAAATGTAGATAGTCCTACTCCTCTTTTAGAGTGACAAGTTTTGGATATTGGAAAAGGCAGTGGGGACTCGGCTACTTTGAAGTTGCAACAAAATTCTTGTAAAAAGTGTGATATAGAGAATCCCTCAAAGGTGGGATGCAAGATAGACCAAGAGAAAGTAAAATTAACTGGTGAGACATTGGTGGAATTTGGGTTGGTGAAATTCTCCCAAATATTATTGTTCTTTCATGGAATGCAAGAGGTATGAATAGCATCCCTAGACAAAATTTTATTTGAGAGTTGATCAAAATTCATTCTCTTGATATCATTTTCATTCAAGAGATCAAGTTATCTATGGAAGTTTTGCATAATATGACTTTCAAAATTTGGACAAGGGGTCAATTTTGGTGTATTAGGGCTCAAGGCAATTCAGGTATGTGGCTTGCTTTTGTGACCTACATATAGCTGTTCCACTTTGGTTGATCTTAAGTAGATCCTCTATTTCTTTGGATGCTTCAAGTATAGAATCAAGGGAAACTAATCTTCTTGCCAATATTTATGCTCCTATAGACCTTCAAGGAAAATTATAGCTATGGTCTCACGTCAGGTGTGTTCGATCTCAAGCCTTTTATCTCCCTTGGGATCCTTTTTGGAGACGTTAATGCAATTGTGAATTTGGAAGAAAAATGAGGTGACACTAGAAGGCTTGAGCCTTCTTCAAGGCTTCCAAGGGAAAACATAGACTACTTGAATTTGGTGGACATAAAGCCTTGCAATGGTTTATTTACCTAGAATAAAAAGAGATGCAAGGAGTATGATATCTTTGAGAGGATAAAAAAATTTCTAGTCTCTATTTTTTGAGTTGGTGATAGCTAGGTTACCAGTTCAAATATTTTAAACTAGAGAGGGTTAGACCATTCACCAATCAAACTTTCTACTATTTTTTCAAAACATCAAAGAATACCTCATTTAAATTTTAGTTGACGTGATGTTGCAGACACCTAAAAATGTCTCATTGATCATGTACTAATTATTCGTCTAATTGATTAAATAAGTCTTTAATTGTTTAATTAAGTTAATTAATCTTATTCTTCTAAATTCATATTTCCTCATCATCTTACTAATTATTATATTTTTTAATTCTATCATCATTTAATTATTTAAACCATTTTCTAATGATTAATTACATATTTATTATTTAATTAATTGTGTTTATTAATCCCTCAATTTAAATAATCTTTATTATTTAAAAAAATTCCATTTTCAATTTCTATCTCTAATCATCTAATCATTAACCCTTTGCTAAGTATTAATTAAATATTTATTACTTAATTAATTATGGTTATAATCTTTAATTTAAATAATCTTTATTATTTAATTAACATCAATTTCTAAATAATTAAATAGTTTCTTTAAATTATTTAATTTAACTAATTATTTCTCTAATTCAAATTCCAAATCCCCAAATTCTAATTTCTTCTAAATTCATTAATTCTCCAAATTCTTCTAATTTCATTTAATTTCATATTCTTCCAATTTCTCCTAATTTCAAATACATGTTCATGATTTCAAAAATCAAATTGAAAATCAAAGTCATGTTCTAAATATATTCAAATAATAAATTGAATTTAAAATAAATTCAATATTTGAATTAAATCTCATGCAAATATTAAATTGAAAATCCAAGTTAAAGTTCAAGCACATGCTAAATTAATTAATTCAATTATCTCTTCAATTCCTATTTCTATCTTTTAGTTAACTTTTTCTAAATAAAGCTCTCAATCAACTTTCAATCAATTAACTATCTCCTCCTCTTTATTTCCTCCAATCACCCTTTTTCATCTTTCAATCAACTTTTTTGTCAATCAGTTAACTTATTAATCTATTCAATCTATTCAGTTCCACCTCCAAATCAATAGTTCAACTACCAATCAGCATGTGAGCTCACCTAAGTTCCACCTCTTGATCAGTTTGTTCCACCTCTCAATCAATTCCTTTCCAATTATCTATAAATTGAGCATTCAATCTCCATTTTCAACAATCATGAACTTTGAATATGTGTGTCATTTGTAGGTTGCCAGCGTGATATTTGAGAGCCACCATACCACAAAGAAGAGAAGAGCAATGGAAGCCATGATGCACAATAGAGAGTTCTATATTGTTCAGAATTATTCTATATGCATCTATATTTCATTGAGTTTTTGTTTGAATTCTATTAGGATAGGGATTCGTGATTTCCCTCTTATTTATGATTGATTTAATGATGAATTTTAGCATATGACATTTTGGTGAACCTGACATGAACTAACAACAATTTAACCTTCTTTGTTTTCTGTGTGATTTTGCAGATCGTACGAAATTTTTTATATTTTTTTGCAGGTTTGTATGGATTGCATAATAGATTCAGAATCACACAATCGTGTTTATACAATCATGCAATCACATAGATAGTCTCACGCAATTGATCACACAGGGTCACACATTCATGCGGACCCCATCACGCAAAAGCCTTTACACTGTCACGCATTCGTCAGAGTTATTTTTGTGTCTATTTATCTACTATTTCTTGTTTCCTACTTTTTGTTTCGTTAAATTTTGTATGAAATTGGGTAAATTTGAATATGGTTTACACTTATTACATGCTTTAATTATGACATCTTATGGCACATAAGGTACAATTCAGGATTTCAAGTGCAAGGAGGACGAAGGAGCAAAGAAGACAAGCCAGACACTATAAGAAAATCCTAAAGGCAGAAAAGAAGATGCAAGATCTAGAGGACCAACCAGCCATTGATAGATACAACATCCTAGTTCTCTCATATAGAGTAAAATATGATTTGCTTAACATAGAGTGGATGATGAGAGATCTTGCTAGGGCATCACAATCTATTTTGTAGGTTCCAAATCAGAATTAGCTTCTTTTTTTTTATTGGTCTATTTGTGTATCACTCATTCACCTATATAGGATCACGTGTTCTCCTAGATAGGATCACACAATCGCATTGTCAGAATTACACAATCGCTCTGTCAGAATTACGCAATCGGTCATACAAAATCATTGTAAGGAAAGCACAGTGTGGAAAAATGCTTCCCTAATGTCAATTTGCAAGGGAAACAAGACTAGTGTGTTTTAAAACTTTATAGAATACTAAGATTAGCATATACAAAATAAAGATAATGTTAGAATTCAAACACACACAAAGATAAACACCATGAGTTTATGTGGGAAACCCTTTCGGGAAAAAACCCACCATCGACAACAAAAGCACTTTATTCTCAGCAAAGAATCTTTACAATAAAGTTTGTTATCACAACACAGATGTTCACTCTGATCACTTCGGCTACACACCACAATATACAACTTATCATCAGAACAACAACCTTGTTTGAGTTTCCTCTTGGCTTGACCATTCAACTATCAGTTTGCACCAATCAGTTAGACATCTAACTATCTGTGTTGGTCTGCATTCGTGAGAAAACAACTATCCCACATGCATCCAGGAATCGAACCGATTCATATTCAAATACACCAGTCCAGACGAGTCAACTCCATCAAGTATCGGTGTAACTTCAAAAACTATATCTCTGATGGTCGATGATAGACCCGATCGCCGAAGGCAATTCCATCGAGTCATTGACAAGCCGAACTATCATCTATCTCGATCGTCCGATCTGCTCCATCTCTATTTCTACGCTCCACCATGTGGCACCCTCTGATTTTCTCCGAGGTCCATGCCCTTCCACCTCAACACGACCTTACTAACCTCCCAGAATGAAGCTTTCCTTTGTCAGGTCCCACCTTGGTTGCCAAGTCACATAGGATAAATAATGTGCATCTTGCCATAGCGGTATAGCAACAGTCATCTGATCATCCTGGACTTGCTCACCCATTAAACTGTCTAAGTTACTCTTTCTGCTGGGCCCCACCATGGTCGCCAATTCATAGGAAATAACATACGTGCATCTTTCCATAGCAGTAAAGCGATGACCAATGGATCTAGATCTAAACTGCATGCATTTTATCCTTCCATCCATATGATAATCAATGCTACCTCGAAGACCGAAAAAGACTTCATCGGGTATCGACATAACATGAAACAAGTCTACCCGATAGCCGATAGCGCTCCAATGACTCAAGGAGGATTCATTAGGTATCGACATAACACAGAACAAGTCTATCTAATAGCTGACAGCACTCTTGATGACCGAAGCCGACTTTGTCGAGTCATCGGGATGCCTTCAAACCTGCTACTCCGAGCTCCGAAATGTCGAGTTCATTGGCAAAAGTTATACCGGTAGAGTTCACAGATTTCTTCACACTGTTTCATCAGCCAGAGTTAACCCGATCAGTATGAACAAGGGTCAAGTGAATTAGAGGCACATTTCCAACAAACTCCCACTTGATGAGGAATTTACTGGACTGCTTGAGAACTTTTCCAAACATTATAGAGAGGGATGGGTACTGAGACCCATCAAGTTAGAACACCACCAGAACTTGTGAGTGCTCATCAGTTTTGTTAATGTGTCCGCAAAATTTTCCTAAGTGTCTACCTTGTTCAGATTAATATTTCCATCTTCTACCATGTCACGCACAAAATGGAATTGCACATATATGTATTTAGACCTGGCATGGTATGTAGGGTTATTTGCTAAATATATAGCACTCTGACTATCACTTCGCACTTCAACCCGCCCTGCATCAAAACCAACATCTGTACTCAAACACCTGAGCCAAACAACTTCTTTACAAGCATGTGTGGCTGCCATGTATTATGGCTCCGTAGTGGACAAAGCAACTATAGACTATCGCTTGCTCATCCAACTTATTGCTCCACCATTTAGAACAAAATTGTATCCACTGGTGGATCTTCTACTGTCAATGTCCCGTGCCCAATCAGAATCTGCATAATCACAAACGTTGAGAGTTCTCTTTGAATCATTCAGATTACCATGATAGCATAATGCAAAGTCTGAAGTACCCTTTAGATATCTGAAAAATCTCTTTACAACATCCCAATGTGGTCTTCTTGGGTTTGACATAAATCTGCTTAATACTCCCACTGTTTGGGCAATGTCTGGCCTTGTAAAAACCATTGCATAAATCAAGCTGCCAATAGCACTTGCATAAGGTATACTCTTCATGTCATTTATCTCTTTTGGAGATTTTAGATTGTCATGCACAAACAGTTTGGTTCCCTGCAAAATAGGAACAACCTATTGTTTACAGTCAGACATATTAAACTTATCAAGAACACTAGTGATGTACTTTCTCTGGCTGAGCTAGAGTTTTATCTTAGACCCGTCCCTCTTGATTTCCATTCCCAGAATGTAGTTTGCTGACCCCAAATCTTTCATTTTGAACTTCAAGGATAATTGGGACTTCAAGTCTGAGATCATACCTTTGTTATTTCCGAATAACAACATGTCGTCAACATACAAAGCAATAATAAGTATCTTATCATCTTCAACCTTGTTGTACACACAATGATCGACTTTCGATCTCACAAATCCCAAAGACAACACAAATGTATCATATTTTTGATACCATATTCTTGGAGTGTTTCAAACCATAAAGAGACTTCTTTAGTTTACATACCAAATGTTCTTTACCCTTTTTCACAAAATGCTCAGGTTGGGACATATAAATTTCTTCTTCAAGGTCCCCGTGAAGAAATGTTGTTTTAACATCCATTTTCTCTTCCCAATCATACGCAGCTGCAAGTGACAAAAGAAATCTAATAGATGTTAGCTTAGCTATAGGAGAGAATATTTCTCCATAGTTAATACCTTCCTTTTGAGAATACCCCTTTGCAACCAATCTGGCGTTGTACTTGTCAATGTTGCCATCTGGACCATACTTCCTTTTGAAAACCCATTTATAGCCCACCGGCTTTCTGCCTTTAGGCAAAGATACCAGATTCCATGTTCCATTCTTGTCCAGTGATTTCATTTCATCATTCATGGCTTCCAACCAAGAATTTGAATCTGACATATCCATGGCTTCTTTTATAGTCCTAGGCTCATCAACATCAACAAGTAAAGCATAAGCACAATTTACATTCAACATTGAAAAATTATACCTATTTGGGGTAAACCTATCAGGTTGTCGCCTCTCTCATGTGGATCTTCTTAACACTTGTGGTGAGGCTTCATTTTTTTCTTCTTCTGAACTTTCAGAGCTACTTGATCTCTCTTCATTTTCATCTTCAGGTACATCTGGAGTTTTCACTTCTTCTCCTAGTGGAAATTGAACCACATCCTTCTCTTTTTCCTTCTCTATTGGTTTATCTATAGACATAGGTTTCAACTCTCAGAAGATGACACTTCTGATGTATACAACCTTTCTAGTCTTAGGATTATAAAGCTTGTATCCTTTAACTCCAACTCCATATCCAATGAAAATACATTTGACTACTTTGCTATCCAATTTAGATCTTTTAACATCAGGCACATGTGCATATGCCTTTGAACCAAACACACGAATGTGTCTTAGAGAAGGTTTCTTACTAGACCATGCTTCCATAGGTGTCTTGTCTACTAATGTTGTTGTAGGTGACTGGTTCAACAAGTAACATGTTGTAGCCACTGCTTTTGCCAAAAACTTTTGTTCCATCCTAACACTACTCAACATCCTTCTTGTTTTCTCCATCAGAGACCAATTCAACCTTTTAGCAACTCCATTTTGTTGTGGAGTATAAGGCATAGCTCTATGTCTTTTGATCCCATGGTCTACACAGTACTTGTCAAAATTTGTATTGCAATACTCACCACCATTGTCAGTTCTTAAACATTTTATTCTTCTTCCAATCTAGTTTTCAACCAAGCTTTTAAATTCCTTAAACCAACTGAACACTTCTGACTTACTTTTCATAAAATAAACAAATGTCCTTCTCAAATAATCATCAACAAAGGATACATAGTACTTTGATTTAGACAAAGAAGGTACATCCACTGGACCAAACACATCAGAATGCACATAGTCTAGAATGTCAGAAGATTTATGAGGACTTGAATAAAATTGAACACAGTTTTGTTTTCCATATATGCAATGTTCACATAAATCAAACTCAAGGTTACAATCAGTAAGTCCTTCTACCAGATTTTTACTCTTTAAAGTTTTCAAACCTTTTTCACCAATGTGACCAAGCCTATAATGCCAGAGCATTGTCTTTTCTGTAGGAAGTTTAGCTTCCATAGAATTTACACCATATGTCAACTCGATGGTTCTATCAGATTTCTTAGTGACTATATTACAACACACAGGTTCAACATTTAACTTGTACAGTGTACCAATGCGTTCACCCTTAGCCAAACTAATAGACCCTCTAGTCATCTTACAACCACTAGACACAAATGTTACCTAGACTCCAACATAATTTAGCTTGCTTACGGAAAGTAGGTTTCTTGCCAAACCTGGTATGTGCAAAACTCCATTGATTCCCTTTATTCTCCCATCAAGAAATTGGATTTTAATTCTTCCTCTCCCAACAATCTCCAGTGTTGAATCACTTGCTAAGTACACCTTCCCACCAGCATACGGTTCATACTTTGAGAACCACTTCTTGTGAGATATCATATGGAAAGATGCCCCTGAGTCAATCAACCACACATTGTCAGAAGCAGGCATTGCTAGAGTTACTATGTCATGCCCAAACTTTTTGGGCAAAAACACAACTACAATTTTTTTTTTGAACACTTAAATACATGCATCCTATGCTTAATTAGTTGTTACAACTTAACAAGTTGTTCCAACGAAACCTTAATTGCTATTAAAATGGGTTTCTAAAGAGACGACGAAATAAAAATTTAATTAGAGGCGTTAGGTTTTGATATAACTCCTAGACGTTACAATTATATTATTACTTACGTAACAATTACGATCACTCCTATTATCAAGAAGAACAAATTAATTTTATAAGGACGATAATAAATTCACTCAAATGTCTCTTTTATTTTAGATGCGAAAGGTAATACTTAATTAGATCAACCTCTACTATACAATCATGAATATAATTACTCGATTCAATAATTATTCATCTAGGTAGAGGTATATCAAGCATTCCCCAATACCTTGGTATTATAGCCTCTTCCTTTATAACTTAATTAATTCTTAAATATATTAATTCAATATTATTACAAATTCATTGTATTAATATTATCTAATTGAATAAATAAATTTTAAGTGTCGAGCACCATTATGATAACTGAATTATTTGATAAAAGTCTCCACTCGGGGATAACAAGGTTCGCAAGATTTAACCCATCAATTTATTTTAATTTAGAGCAAATATATTACGCCACTACAATATCCCCTTAAATTAAACATTTAATAACCTAATTTAAATTCTTCCATAAATATCATTAAAATTTCTAAAAGGTATTTATATAACTTAAATCATATTGCAATATATATTAATCCTCCAATCATTAGGTATTAAATATTTAATACTCAACATTTAAATTACCTCTAGATTTTAAATTTGATCTTTAAATTTTACGAAAACTTATCAATAAACTCATTTAATACATTTACTCCAAAGAGTACATTATTTCTCTATAAATTAATCACTCTCCAAATTTAATAAATATTGACATTAGAAATACCCCCTATTTTTTGACTTAGTTTAGATAAACATACTATTTAAATCTTTCTTTAATATCCTTTCCAATCACATCCTACCCATAAGATGGAAAATAAAATGATTGGATAAAATTTAATTCCTAATACAAAAGTCAATCTCAAATAAAATATTTAAAATTTAACCAAATGAGGATATCCCAATTCGAATTTTGAAAAGCAATCTTTCCCCCCTCCCTTATTACTTATTTTATTAATATCTTCTTAAATAACCCTAACTAAGGTTTGCTTATATTTTTTAAAAATCTATAAGCTCTCATCTAATTTTCTTTTCTATCCCTTTGTCTTTACCCTAACCCAAAATTGGGTTAGGGTTTATTATTTTATTTTTTTATTGCTTGTGTGTGTGGTGTAGGGTCTATGGAGGTGGGGGAGGCTACCATGGCGGAGAGCGACACATGAGGTTCCATGGCGAGGCGAAAGCAGGCCACAGGGCACCACTATGGATACCCACAGTGGCGGCCTCATGCCGCTCACTGTGGTTACCCACAGTGGTGACCCCGGGCGCCGCCCACTGTGGTGGCACCGACGCCGCCCACTGTGGTTGTCCACAGTGGCGGATGCGGCTCCGTCCACTATGGATACCCACAGTGGCCGCGTTGCCCTAGCTTTTTGCATATTATTTTTTTTTGTAAATTTTTTAAAATAATATATATATATATATACATACATATATATATATATATGTATGTATGTATATATATATATATGTATATATATATGTATATGTATATGTATATATATATATATGTATATATATTTATATATGTATATATATATGTATATATATTTATATGTATATATATGTATATATATTTATGTATATATATTTATATATAGGTATATATATATGTTCTATATATATTTTTCTTTTATATATATACAACAACATAAAAAGAATGTAAAATATTAGCTAACTGATAAGGAAAAAAACAACAACATTCAATAGATGTACATTTAATTTTGTAGATTAAAATGTATAAACCCTTATCATGTATATGCATATTTGGACTAATAAAAATGAAAGGAGGTGGGACTAACCCATCCCACATTATTATTATTATTATTATTTTATTTTTTTACTTAACTTGCAGATAGGAGGAATAATGCATGTACAGACATATATTGTATATCTATATGTTTTATTATGCTTATTTAAATGCATGCAATGTTTCTCTAACTTTTCAATATGCAGGGATATCATCATAAAAATAGTGACTGTCAAAAGACAAAATTACACAACAATGCAATAGTTATCTATTTTATCATTTCTTTAAAACAGGTTTAAGGTAAAACACTTTTTGATAAGAAGACAATAGTCTTTCCATAAGAACATTAAAGCAGAATATTGTAGGCTAGATTTAATGTATCTCTTTTCATTTTAAATATCTAAGAGTTAACTATAGGGTAATATTATTTTATCTACTTTTATTTTCTGCATTTTTTTTTAGAGTAAATGACAGAAGTAAATAAAACTTTTAGCAGCATTAAATTAGTCTAGAAAACACTTTAAAACATTATCAATATGTACAATGCAAAAACTATTATACTTCTAAAGTCCGTTTAGCCATATTTGCATTCAGAATAAATAAATCACTAGGACTAAATATTTACTTTTATCTTACTAACATTCTAGCTTTTCTAATTCATAATATCTCCATTTTACTTTCTGCATTTTTTTTTGTTAAATAAATGACAAAGATAACCAAATGACAACATTAATCTAGACTAGAAAACACTTAGAAATATTAAAAATGCAGGGCTATTAGTTCCTCTAACATCCTCTTAACCACATTTTGCAATATCAACTTAACAAAGAATACATTTCTTATAAGGAAAATCTGAGTACAATATGTCCACTTTTACAATGGGTGAAATACCCAACTAGTCTCTCATTCCTAATAATGAGGACTTAAATAAAATAATACATTTCTCTTTCAAAATAAATACAACATAAGACTCTTCTCTTTCACTTCTGCAACTAAAATAAAATCTACAAGACCATTTCCAAGTTTTTCCTTCAATCCCTTCCCAAAGCAACCTGGAATACAAAATCTTAAGGTTGTGAACATGGAGAGCTCACCTCCCAACCTAGGCTTACTAGAAGCCACCCCTGAGCTTGGAGAACCAAGACCTAGACGGGTTATACTCAATCAATACAAAAACAAGCAAGAAAAAGCTCACATCAAACACATTCCCATCCCAAGGCTGAACTTCATCACATAATGTGATGTTTACATGGGTGGAAGTGGACCAAGTAGCTTGAGGAGAACTGCTATATAGTAGATCACCAGCTAACTCATGGCAACCAAGAACACAACATATGTCCAGCAAGATAGTAGTGATAACTCAATGATGAACTGATAGTACTAACCTGGTATTGAGAGGGGGGGGTGAATCAGTACAGACAAAAATACAGTCCTAAATAGGTCTGCCAGCAAACACTTCAAATGACTGGCAAACAGTGACACCGGTTTGAAACAGAGTGAAACCGGTAAAGTTTAAGAATGACTGAGACAAGCATTAACTGGTTACTCACTTAGTTTTTCACTCAACTCAAGACTACCCTACCATTTCTCCCTTATGCATAAACATGTAATCTATCATCAGATCATAATAACAGCTAGTTCAACATGTTTTATTGATAGGCATAAAACATAGAACCATCATATGCTTGACAGATAATAGGAAAGCATCACAAGATAAAAGCTTCACACATGACACACATATTTTTCACATGGAAACCCAACTGGGAAAAACCACGGTGGGGATGAATACCCATAAGCTATTTTTGAACTCTTTAGAAGTCCGCTCTGTTAGGAGCCTTGTCCGGTTAGAGACATTATAATAGGTTCTGCTAGGAACCGATCTTGTTAGAGATCACCCGGTTAAGGGATGGCTACAATACCCGGTTAAGGGTTAAACCCTATTAAAGGTTACCTTGTTAGAGGATTTCAAGAACTCAATAGCTAAAGGATTTCGAACTCAATAGCTTTGAATTACCTTGTTAAAGGATTTACAGCAAGCCGGTTAAGGCTACCCTGTTAAGGGATTTTCCAACTATTGAGGTGGTTAGAGATCAACGAGTATTACAATGATCTGGTAACAACACTCAATGCCAATGCAGATCCGCTTAAGCTCCTCTTCACCTTCTGCACTTACACTCTACAGGTATCGCTTCTCTCCTTTTGGTCTAGCAAGAATCATGTATCCCTTCTCTTGGATACACACACACAACTTTTGCCAACAACCTCAGAAAGAGACACAACATCGAACTTATAGGAAAACAGATAGGTCGGTAGCATAAACCCTAAACCCTGAACCTATTAGGTTAAGGAATTCAAATGGTTCAATCCTGACCGTTGAGAACACTGCATTAATTGCAACAGTCTTGATCCAATCTCAAGACATTCTCCATCGTCCATTTTCACTGATTTCATGGCGGTTGATAACCCATCACACGTTATCACCATTTTACAGACTTCACACATTCACGAGGTAGATAGGAACAATCTCCTTCATTCAAGATCCTTCATGTGCACAAGGCTGACGTGGCAACATGATCTGTTCTTCATTACAATGCTAACTCATCACACAATGTCACTGGTTGAGCCACACAGGCTTGAAGCACTTCAACTGTAAACCCTGAAATTGAGACTACCAATCAGTAGTCATACAATGGTTCCATGTGCCAGTTCCCATAACCATATGCCGGTTCACCTTGAACAAGCACGCCGCTTCACTTTGGCACAAATGTCGGTTCACAATGTTATACCAGTTCTCACCTCTTCAACATATTGACATCAATGACAACATACAATGTCATTATGTCCTCATATTGGTTCACATAATGCTTACAATCTCCCCATTTGGCATTGATGGCAATATACAAAGATATCTCTCCGCTTCACATCTTCTCCCCCAATTCCTATAGATATCTTCTCCCCCTTTGACAATAATGCCAAAGTGGAGGCACAAGCGGCCCTGTTCCATTATGTTGCTCCCCCTATGGAGTAGCATCATTCAACACATCAATCCTGAAGAAAAATTTGACTATGTTATACTTGACTGATGTGGAGCATATACCTTTAGTTCACCTCCTGAAGGGGCAGTACCCCTAATTCACCTCTTAAGTACATGAATGTAGTCTTTGGGAGAGGCTTCGTGAATATGTCTGCTAACTGCTCCCTACTGGAAACATGCTCCAGTGCAATCTCTTTGTTTTGAACCTTTTCCCTCAAGAAATGATACTTAAGCTCAAAGTGCTTGGTTCTAGAATGTAAAACCAAATTCTTGGAGATATTAATTGCGCTAGTATTGTCACAAAATATACTTACTGGTTCAGATATAGGAACTTTGAAGCCATTCAATACATGCTTCATCCAAATTGTCTGAGTACAGTTCATGAAAGTTGCAACATACTTTGCTTCCACTATAGATTGAGAGATACAACTCTGCTTCTTACTCATCCATGAGATTAGTCTACCAATGAGAAAGAATGCACCACCAGTTGTGCTTTTCTGGTCATCTATATTACCAGCCCAATCAGCATCTATGAACACTTTCAAGTTGAAATCCTTGCTATATGGATACCACAATCCATAGTCAACGGTTCCCTTAAGATACCTAAGAATCTGTTTGACTACAACCAAGTGGGATTCTCTTGGACTTTTCTGGAACCTTGCAGTAATGCCAACTACATGTGCAATATCCGGTCTGCTATGCACTACATAATGCAATTTACCAATCACTGATTGGTATTCCTTCTCATCAATCAATGCTGAGTCATCCTTTTTGGATAGTTTACAACCGATCACTATCGGTGTACCAACCGGTTTGCTATCTTCCATGCTCTTTAACACCTCTTTTACATACTTGGACTGAGTGATAAAGATTCCATCTCTCAACTGCTGGATTTGCAGTCAAATGAAGAACTTAATCTCCCCTATGAGTGACATCTCAAACTCTTTCTTCATCTCATCTGCAAACTCATGATTTATCTTATCATCTCCACCAAAGATAATGTCATCAACAAATACCTCAAAAATTAGGATCTGATCTCCTTCAGACTTCAAGTAGATATTACTATCTTCACTTGTTCTCTCAAATCCAATCTTCACAAGATGAGAATGCAGATGTTCATACCATGCCCTAGGTGCCTGCTTTAGTCCATATAAGGCTTTATGTAGCCTACATACCATGTCACTTTCTTCAGATAGGGAAAATCCATCTGGTTTCTCAATGTACACCTCCTCTTCAAGTACACCATTTAGGGATGAAGATTTTACATCCATTTGATATACTTTGAAACCTTTAAAAGCTGCATATGCAAGAAGCATACAGACCCCTTCCAATCTGGCTACAGGAGCAAAGGTTTCTCCATAGTCTTCTCCTTCTTCTTGAGCATATCCTTTGCATACCAATCTGGCTTTGTTTTTAATCACTGTGCCATCCTCATTCAGCTTATTTCTGAAGACCCATTTGGTACCAATGACATTTTTATGCTCTGGTCTGGGTACCAAAGACCATGTACCATTTTTCTCTATCTGGTCAAGTTCCTCTTCCATTGCCTTGATCCAGTCTTCATCTTTATGTTCTCTTTGAATGTTTTAGGCTCAAATTCAGAGATCATACATGAGTTTTCTCTGACCTTTCTTCTTGTAAGGATTCTTGCATCCTTATCTCCTATGATCTGCTTAGGATCATGATTCAACTTGACATACCAAGGAATGGTCTTGATAGATTCCTTTTGCTTTTCTTATTCATCTTCATCTCCATTAGTATTAGCATCTACATTTGCTGGTGTAGGAACATTGTTACTAGTACTTGGTTGGCTGTCAATCGGTTCCCAGAAGGTTGCAACCGATTCATTTACCGATTTCACACTGCCGGTTTCCTCAGTTTTCTCAAAGGTTTCATCAACTCTTACATTGATGATTTCCATAATTCTCTGAGTCCTGTTGTTGAAACATTTGAGAGCTTTGCTCTTGGTGGAATATCCTAGGAATATTCCCTCATCACATTTCACATCAAATTTGCTCTGGTGTTCACTCCTCTTGATGTAACATTTTCTACCAAACACTCTAAAGTAGCTAACCACAGGTGTCTTACCGGTCCAATACTCATAAGGAGTTTTATCCTTACCTTTCTTGATGAATACCTGATTCATTGTGTAGACTACAGTGCTCACCGCTTCTCTCTAAAAGGTGTGAGCTACCTTTCCTTGAATCAACATGGTTCTAGCTGCTTCAACCACAGTCCAGTTATTCCTCTTTGCTAGGCCATTCTACTATGGAGTCTGGGGGGCAGACAATTGCCTCTTGATGCCATGTTCTTCACAGTATTTGTTGAATTCACCGGAAGTGAATTCCCCTCCTTGATCAGTTCTTAGGCACTTGATCCTTTTACTGCTTTCCTTCTCCACTAATGCTCTAAAAGCTTTGAACTTTACAAAGGCTTCAAACTTGTCTTTCAAGAATGTGACCCACATCATTCTTGAGCAGTCATTAGTGAGAATCATGAAGTACCTATCACCCTGCACACTTCTAGTTTTTATAGGACCACACAAATCAGTATGCACAAGATCAAGCAAGTTGTCAGCAGTGAAAGATTTACCTTTAAAGGTTGAGGAAGACATTTTCCCCAATTGACACTCTCTGCACAAGGTATTGTCCGGTTTGCTTAGCACCAGAAACCCTCTAACTACCTTGATCTTACTAGCCTTCACAATGTTATCAAAGTTTACATGGCAAAGTCTCCTATACCATATCCAACTATCATCAAATTTAGCCATAAGACATGTACTTATATTTGCATTCAGATGAAATAGGTTACCTTTGGTCTACATGCTGGTGGCCACCAATTCACCATTCTTTCCTTTGATTATGCAAACTCCATTCTTGAATTTCAGAGTGAGGCCACTGTCATTTAGCTAGGCAACACTCAGAAGGTTGTGTCTAAGACCATCAACCCAATACACATTGTCAGCACTACTCTTTCCATTTAGAGAGATGGACCCTCTACCTTTGACCATGCATGGTGCATCATTGCCAAAGCGAACCACACCACCATCATACTCCTCTAATGATAGAAACTTGCTCCGGTCACCAGTCATATGGTGAGAACAACCACTGTCAATGATCCACTCATTGGAATTATCAAACTGGGAGACAAGAGCCTTCTTGTCTGACACATCTTCTTTGACAGCAACAAACACAATATCTTCATTTTCTTCATCCTCTGATTCTTCATCTGTGACACCTTCATCAACTGCCACAAAATAGTTTCTCCGGTTTCCTGCTTTGAATTTCTTGAACCTTTCCGGTTTGTCCTTGTTGTCGACATTAGGACAGTTTACAACAATATGTCCTATCCGATTACAAGAGAAGCATTTCAAAGGTAGCTTACCTTTGTATTTTCTAGTTCCTTTAGGAAGTTTCCTGGAAAGGAGAGCTTCAAATGCCATTAGAATCTCCTCATCATCCATTTCTCTACCCTGTCTTGGTTCACCACTAGTGCTAGCTTCTTTTCCTTTTCTGGATGGTACTGTAGAAGCTTTAAAAGTTGATTCAGTCTTTTGAACATTACCATCGAAACTATTTAGCTCATAGCTTGTCAACTTTGCAATGATGGAGTCTAGGGATACCTTAGTCTTGTCTATTGATCTTAGCTCTTGAATAGTAGCAACCCTTATTGCATAGACCGACAATAGGGATCTCAGGACTTCGCTTACCACAGTGGCATCTTCTATTTTACCACCTGCACTCTTGATATCTCCAACAACGGTTTTGATTCTTATTCCATACTGTTGAATGGTCTCACCTTCAACCATCCGCATATCTTCAAACTTCCCTCTAAGGCTTTCTTCCTTAGCCTATTTTACATGCTCATCACCGCCATAGATATTTTCAAGAGTATCCCATACCTCTTTGGGATTTACCTTATCCTGAACATCAATAAACTCAATGTCAGATAAACTACTAATTAGGGCTTCCATGACTTGCCCATTCTCCTGCATCTCTCTCTTTTGGTCATCGGTAAGGGTACCGGTGGGAGCAACATAGGCAGTCTCAACATAGCTCTAGCATTGAGTAGCCGTGCTTCTGATGTATATCTTCATTCTATCTTTCCATATACTAAAATTTTCTCTGTTAAACTTTGGACCTTCCCTCTTCATCATTAGACTAGGATCTTTACCTCAAGCATTTAAGCCTATAGCATAGAGGACCTGGAGGACGCTCTGATACCAATTGATAACTCAATAATGAATTGATAGTACTAACCCAGTACTGAGAGGGGGGGTGAATCAGTACAGACAAAAATACATGTTAGGTCCCAGAGACAACTAAGAGAGGGGGGGTGAATCAGTTGTCAAATAAATTCAAACAAAAACTTATTAACCAACTTAATGCTTAATACCAGTAAACCAGTTAAGTATGCCGGTAGACAGTGTTAACAGTAAATTGCTATATCATTAAGGATTAATGCATGAAACATAAACATAAAGTCATCCACAACAAATGACACCAATATTTGTAGGTGGAAACCCTATAAGGGGAAAAACCACGGTGGGAAACCTTACCCACAATCAGATGATACTACTGTAGATAGTAAGTGTACATAAATGGGGTCTGCACATGCAGAAAGGCCAACAGCCTAGAGCTCACTGCTCAATCACAAAATAGGAGTCATATTGACTATAGTTGGATGGTTAAATCCAATAAGAATGTACTACCCAAAATAGTATCTTCATATGTTGGATTCAGTACTAGTGTAATGCTAATATGCTTTTACAAAAACCTAGCTTCACCTTCAAATGATGTCTTCATGTATACCTATGCTTAATCTCGCATATACCTTCTCAAAATTCTTTTTCACATTCCACACTTGATCTTACAAATAAGATCTTACATTTATACCATACCCTGAGACCAATTTTAGTAGGTCAGCTCTACAAGATATTACAAAAAATATTTTACAAACAATATAATATCCAATGCAATAACCGATTGAACATGTCAGCTTAATGCATTTACAACAATAATAAATCATCTCAATAGCATGCCATGTTGATCTGGAAAAGATAAACCTACCGGTGTAACCCTAGATAACCTGGACCTATTTGTCGGTAAAAGCAAATATGCAAATATAAATGTACCAATGATTATTTCTTCAAAACAAAGTGTCCATATGATGTCTTCGATATTACCAAGTGTCTTCCATATCATTCCAGGTACCGGTGAACAATATATTCTATCGGTGAACCATATACCAGTAACTATTGCACAGTTTACTTGCTTGCCGGTGAATGTTGCTGGATCTCCAAAGTAGGTGTATTAGTAGGTGTTGACATCAATGACAAAACCATACCAAAATACCAACAATCTCCCCCTTTGGCATTGATGGCAACACAAGATGGAAAAACCATCAAAGTGCCAAAACAGAAATGCCAAATACAAAAACCAACAATCTCTATTTCTCCTCCTGGGAGTAATAATACCAATCTCTCAAATGTGTTTTTCAAAATCTCTCCTCTAAAATCTCTCCCCCAAAAAGATAATGTGTTTTTCCATAGATATCTCTCCCCCTTTGACATCAAATGCCAAAGTCACAAAAAGTCAAGTTTATACAAAATACCAACCAATTCAATATGCCAACTACTCCCCCTAAGAAGTAGCTTCCTCATCAAATACTAGAATAAAAGATTTGTCTTTTTAATTCTGCCAGTTGATGACAATCATCAACTGTCTGTTGTCTTCAAAATCTAATTCCCTTTAACATCCCTAAAATAATATGATTAAACTTGGTGCAGAAGAGACATCAAAGATAAGGAAATTCTCAAGACAACATATGACAAGGTTTGATTGAACCTTCTACACTTCGGACTTACTCAAAGCCTAGGTGGGTATACCTTTGTGAATTGAATTCACACTTTCAAACATAAACCCACAGCAAACCAGTCCAGAAAACTAGTGGATCTATTCACCTTGAAATTAACTGAAAACAAAGAATGAAAATTATACTTAAATTCAGCATTTTGATCAACAAAACATGCAATAAACAACTTCAATCAATACCAGTGCCTTATCCAAGGTCACAGAGTCATCTAAACTCAGATAATACTCCTCAAACAAAATATCTTTATGCATCCCATTGGCTTGGTTTCTATTAATCATTATATATGCCTGACACCTACAAAAACTTATGCATTCCAAATTAAGCTATGATCATCAAAATTCAAAGTCTCTTCCAAAGAGTTTACTGGTATGGGTGATCCCTGCATCTTTAATTTCCCTCCTAAAGAGAAAAGCTAACGAACACTTCTACTAAAATTGCTTTGGAATTCCATTCAAACAGAACAACCCTGGATTATTCAGAATGAAAACAGTAAACAAATTGTAAACACACTTGAAGACAACACAAAGCTTCACTCAAAACCGATGGTCTGTATATTGATATTAAGTTCAAGAAATATTACAAGAAGTTTTGAATATTCTCCATTAAACTTAGAAAAGCTCAGATAAATTTCTGCAGCGTTTTCTTACAATTCTTTTGCAATCCCTTTTCCTCTAGTCCTCGTATCCATTTATAACAACATGGATACACAAAGCTTCGGACTTCTCGAGGAGAGTTTGTTACAATCATTTCTTTCAAAATAAAGAGGTTACAAGCTTTTTGCAAAAACAGTTACAAGCTCTTTTCAGCCTCTACAGTTTCTTTAACAAGCTGTTTGATTGCAACCTCTTCTACCTTTTTAGGGGCGCTCTCCAACTATTCCAGATCATGGGTGGCATATTTAGTTGTCCACTCATCATACACCTCTTCTATTGGCCATGAGAAATTAATCATTTTATTCTTAGTCTTAGTCAACCTTTTCCAAGAATTTCTCATTTTGTTGACTTCTGAATTGAGGAAACCATAATGTGACTTAATTTTCTCTATCTCTTGTATTGTCAAAACAAAGAAAGAAGCATCATCTAGATCAATAATTCCTTTAACTCTTGCTGACAGTTTAGCTTCTATCTCCTTAAGCCACATTTGTTTGTCCTTTAATTGATCCGGGCTAGCAACAACTCCTGGGAGCAACTCAAAAACTTGATCAATGTACTCCTTTTTGCATAAACTAACTTTTCTATCAACATTATCCACCTTTGCTGCTAATTGTACTAAGACTTTAGTGACGTCAGAAGTGGATTTAATGATGGGATTGGCCCTTGCTTCATCGCAGGATACACACATAAACTCTAAATCTTGCTCCCTAGGCCTCCATTTGTCAAAAATAGGTGTCAAAATGGCCTTATCTCCCCTGAGCTCATTCCATATATCCATAATTTTACCTACATTGTTGTAGAGAAATGAGGCATTTATTGTATCTGTAAAACTGGAAATTGTAGCCCTTACTCTCTCCTCATACTTCTTTGCATATAAGGCCTGAGCCTGTTTTAAGTTTTCTAATTCTTGAGGAATAATTTCAACCATTTGAGAGTTAGAGGGTGCTAGAGATGGTGGAAAATCAATGATAGGGCTAGTAGGTGGAGGCCTTGCAGGAGAAGAGGAGATCATCAGTGTTGAAGACTCACCTTGATGGTATTGTCCAATCAACTGGCTCTGCAGCTTAGCAATGATGCTATCCTTACCTCTTACCTCCTCCTTGACATTGTTATAGGCCTTCAAAACTGTTTCCAACTTGACTTGGAGGGCCTCTTTCTCTTTGGCTTCCTTCTCTGCTACTGCAACACTAAATTTTGCAGTCTCTAACATAGTGCTAGCAGCTTCCACTACCCCTATATTCTGCACTTTCTTCACCATCATCCCACCAAGGTAACTTGACCCTGGAGTGTCTTTGCTTTTCTTACTCTCATTTCTCTTGAGAGACCACATGATGAGTGCAGCATTATCCTTATTGAAAGTAATCCCCTCCATGGGTTTGGTCTCCTTCCTTACTGCATCTAGTACCAGGGCATCTGCTATATCCCACTCGGGTAGAATAAGCACTCCAGCTTGTGCTACCATATCTCTTCCCTGCTCAGGGGTGATGGTTTTGAATTCTTCCATCATCTCTTGCTTTATTTCCTCTTCTACCAAGGCTGGATCTTTATTAGGCTGCTCAACCTTTCTTTTTTTACATCTAGCATTATATTTATCTATGTTTTGTTTCCATATGAACTGCATAAATGCTTCTGATGTGACAAAATTGTTATCAGCCAAGAAGGCATTAGTTGCTTGCTTTATCTTAGGATCCCACTCCTGGCCTTTGAGTTCAGTGGTGGTGATATCCATTTCAGCAGCAAGGGGTTCTTCTGGCATTCCTTCTTCCACTTCATCATAAGTGTAGGCAATTTCCCCTAGGCTACCTAACTGTAGGAGTTGCTCAGCTGCTACTTGCTCATTTCCTATATGGATAGGGGATTGGGATGGGGAATGCAAAGGTGTATCCAATTGTACTTCTTTCCCTACCCTTTGCTTCTTTGGGCTTTCTTGGATGTCAATGACATCTTGTATCTTCCTCTTTCCTTTAGAGGTAGAGGGCTCCCCTATCGTAGGCATCAACACACTATAACTGGATTTCTTATGTAGTGTATAATCACCAGGAGGGATTGCTTTGCTGGAAGTTGACCTACTTAGGATCATTCTTGCCTTCTCAGGGTTGCTTTTGATTATAGCTTCCCTCTTCTCCTTCAGGGTCTGCATCACATCTTCAAAGCAAATAATTAAAAACTTTATTTTCTCCTCCAGAGGGAAAAAGCTAGACAATGGGTCATAGATGGCATCAAACTGATGCATGAAATCCAAGACTTTCTTATAAGCCACCCACTTCTCTTTCCTTAGCTCCTGCTCATCTAGAAAAAACTCATTTTTGATGAGGTCTTCAAGAAACTGAAATTGATGGGGCCTACCTCTGCATGCTGCCTTCTTTCTAAACATGCCGTTGAAGAAGTCTTCTGGATCAGCACACCTGTATAATGCAGTGGACAAATGATAAGGCTTGAGGAAATCCTCAAAGCAATTCCAACCTCCCTTTGTTATTACAAATTGGTGGGCTATGGTGGCTGCAGGGAAAATAGTCCCTTTACCCCTACCTATCAACTCTGCCTCTTGTACACCACCAATTTGTCTAAGGATCTCTGCAATTCCCACTTTGAGAGGGACCTAGTAAGGTAGCAAAAATGGGGTGCCTCTAAAACCAAACACTCTGAAAACTGTTGAGACTAGATACAAGTAAATGTCACCCTAGTTATGAACAATTTTTATGTTCTCTATGAATTCTTTTGGTCTTATGAATTCCAGAGGAACTTTGAGGATTCTTGGGTTCTCCGAGCAGAGGAGAGTCCTGATCTTGGATGCAAAGTATTTGTCAAAATTCAAGAAACTGGCATCCTCTCTATCCCATGATAACACAGTACTCCATAATTGTACCGACATTTTTTCTCCTTCTTTCTCCTTAACAAGGTCCAGTCCACTGGCAAAGTAATCACCACCTTTGAAAAGAAAAAGATGCATTAGGAGTGAGTACCATCCGAAAGGCCTATCCACCTTTCCATTCTTGATTCCTATTAACCCTCCATGTATAGCATCAGCAATGAAAGAGGCATAATCAAATGTAATTGCAAGAGAAGGATTCAAAATCTGAGCAATCATTAACAAGTAATGATTTGGCATATTTGCTTCAGCATCTTCTCCCAAAACTTGGCAAAGTGCCCAATACATTACTTTAGCCCTCAGGGTGAACATACTTAATGAAAAGGGCTCTTGTGTGTTGGGTCCTACAACTGCTAACCCACCTATCTTCACAAAAAATTCCTTGAGAGGCCCGTTCTTGAGATGATTCCTTTGTGCACCGTAAATTTGGGCTAATGATGTGAAATTTATAGGTTCTAGAAAATTGGTAAACTCATTAAGCCCAAAAGCTTTCCTGAATTCTTCAGCATTAATCTCAACAAGGGTTTTCCCATTTATATCCTGAATGCTTCTTGTGACTGAATCATAGTTGAGCGCAATTTGGGTCAACAGATCTATTGTTGAAATGTGGCGACTGATCAGCAAAGTACTGTACACTCAACACATATCCTCGCCGGGGTTCGGGGGCAGCAGCCCCTGAGAAAGCGGGGGTTCAGGGGCGGCAGCCCCCGAGAAAATTTTTTTTTGCCGTTTTTTGTTGATGAAAATCGACATTGTAATAAAACCCTAAAAAAGGTTGACTTTGTTTGTTGCCCTAAAAATGCATGTTATAAGCGGTTGGGATGCTTAAGGCATTGTAAGGTTGATGTATTGTTTTTGCTAGATAATAAGAAAGATTGGATGGTTGTGTATGGTGGACGTAACCCATTCTGGGTGAACCATGTTAAATATCTGTGTTATCTGTGTCCTGTTTTTATTTCTTTATCTTTTGTATTTAAATCTGCATATAATTGTTAGTTCATATTTGCTTCGGATCTACTTGAAACCATCATGGAACGTGCGAGGAGCATGAGATTGCATGCTGGATTGCCCTTACATTTTTGGGCAGATGCTGTACATACTGCTGTCTATTTGATAAATAGAGGACCTTCAACTCCTTTGGATGGTGGTATTCCAGAGGAGGCATAGACTGCTAAAAAGGTAAATTATTCTTTTCTAAAAACTTTTGGTTGCGAAGCTTTTGTCCATGTTGATAAAGAAAACAGAACCAAGCTTGATGCTAAATCTCAGAAATGTACCTTCATTGGATATGGGATAGATGAATATGGCTATCGGTTATGGGATCTTGAAAATAAGAAAATAATTAGAAGTAGAGATGTTATATTCAATGAGAAGGTTATGTATAAAGAACAAATGCAGGAAAAGAAGCATGAACAGGACAAACAAGAATATACGGTGTTGGATGAGATTCATGAAAATGAAATGCCACAAGTACCTGATGCTCAGCAACAACAGATTGTCCCACAAACTCCTGCAAGTGTTAGACGTTCTACGAGGACAAGTAGACCCCCTGAAAGATTTTCTCCTTCTTTGTATTCTATTTTATTAACAGATTCTGGTGAACCAGAAGAATATGAAGAAGCAATGCAGGTGGATGCCAAACAACAGTGGCAACTAGGCATGAAAGAGGAGATGGACTCCTTGATGAAAAATAAGACTTGGGACTTAGTCCCTTTACCTGCAGAAAAAAGAGCCTTGCCTAACAAATGGGTTTATCGGCTGAAGGAGGAGGAAGGAGGTCAGAAAAGATATAAGGCCAGACTTGTGGTAAAAGGTTTTGCACAGAAAAAGGGTATAGATTATGATGAAATATTTTTTCCAGTTGTAAAAATGACTTCAATTAGAACTATACTTAGTCTTGTGGCTGCAGATGATTTACATCTTGAACAATTAGATGTCAAAACAGCTTTTCTCCATGGAGATTTGGAGGAGGAAATTTACATGTTGCAACCACAGGGATATGAGGTCAAAGGTAAGGAGAACTTGGTGTGCAGGTTGAAAAAAAGTCTGTATGGCCTAAAGCAAGCACCCCGACAATGGTATTTAAAATTTGATAGTTTCATGGCTGAACACGGTTATCATAGATGTCATTCTGATCATTGTGTATATTTTAAGAGATTTGATAATGGCAGTTATATTATCCTGTTGCTTTATGTTGATGACATGGTTGTTGCTAGGTCTAACATGCAACATATAAATGATCTTAAATAGAAATTAGCCAGGTCATTTGCTATGAAGGATTTGGGTGCAGCTAAGCAAATTCTCAGTATGAGGATTACACGGGACAGGAAAAATAGAACCTTGAATTTGTCCCAAAGTGAGTATATAAAGAAGGTGTTGAAAAGATTTAACATGCAGGATGCAAAAGTAGTTAGTACACCTTTGGCTAGTCATTTCAAATTGACTAAGGAGATGTGTCCAAAGGCACAAGAAGAGGTTAATAAAATGTCTAACATCCCATATTCATCAGCTGTTGGTAGTCTGATGTATGCAATGGTATGCACAAGGCTAGATATTGCACATGCAGCGGGAGTTGTGAGCAGGTTTATGAGTAATCCGGGTATGGAACATTGGAATGCTGTGAAATGGATTCTTCGGTATTTGAAAGGAACTACTACGAGGCATTATGTTTCAAAGGATCTAATGCTGCTCTAAGTGGATTTGTTGACTCTGATCTGGCGGGTGATATTGATTCATGGAGGAGTACTACAGGGTATGTTTTTACTATAGGGGGAACTGCAGTCAGTTGGATTTCTAGGCTACAAAAGGTTGTTACACTTTCAACCATTGAAGCTGAGTATGTTGTTGCTACAGAAGCCAGCAAAGAGATGATTTGGTTGCAATGTTTTCTGAAGGAATTGGGTCAGACACAAGAGGATAGCCCATTGTATACTGATAGCCAGAGTGCCATTCATCTTGTGAAGAACTCTACTTTTCATTC
This sequence comes from Cryptomeria japonica, assembly GCF_030272615.1. NCBI lineage: Eukaryota > Viridiplantae > Streptophyta > Pinopsida > Cupressales > Cupressaceae > Cryptomeria > Cryptomeria japonica. Next base: position 714,871,939 of record NC_081408.1, on the reverse strand, counting down.
AAGGACAAAGCACATTCTGCTCAGGTACCACTTCATCTGGACTGTTTTGGAGGAGGGTCAGTTACGGCTTGAGAAGATTCACACAAGTGAGAATCCTACCAATATGTTCACAAAGGCAGTTCCACAGGAGAAGTTGATTTCTTCATCAGTTTCTGTTGGTCTTCTTGATTAATAATTGTGGAATTTATACTAGTCAAGTCCTAGTGTTTTATCCAGCGGATGTTACATGTACAGTGGTGTCGTGTAGTATCAGTCTCCAAGTGAGAGATTGTTCGGTGTGGAGCCTGATCAGTCTCCAAGTGGGAGATTGTTGAAATGTGGCGACTGATCAGCAAAGTACTGTACACTCAGCACATATCCTCGCCTGGGTCCGGGGTCGGGCCGGGCTCCGGGCAAGGGTTCGGGGGCGGCAGCCCCCGAGAAAATTTTTTTTTGTTATTTTTTTTGTTGATGGAAACTGACATTGTAATAAAACCCTAAAAAAGGCCGACTTTGTTTGTTTCCCTAAAAACGCATGTTATAAGCGGCTGGGATGCTTAAGGCATTGTAAGGTTGATGTACTATTTTTGTTGGATAATAAGAAAGATTGGACGGCTGTGTATGGTGGACGTAACCCATTCTGGGTGAACCACGTTAAATCTCTGTGTTATCTGTGTCTTGTTTTATTTCTTTATCTTTTGTATTTAAATCTGCATATAATTGTTAGTTCATATTTGCTTCGGATCTGCTTGAAACCCTAACATCTATGTCCATAAATACCCCTAGGACTACCAATTTTCCAACATCTAATTCCCAAATACTGTTTTGCGGGGCCAAAGAATTTCTCATTCCAAATCCAATCTTAAATAACCCCAACCCAAACAATCCAACCTGTGGGTCTCTCAACCAGTTACCCTTGTCATACAGTCCTTCTCCTATCTTTAAACGGGGAGCTCTAGGCACTAATTCTTTTGCCTTTGATGCCTGATTAGTTAATAGCGTCAACTGTTCTAAAAAATCATCATAGAAACTCCTTTTTGAATAATTAACTTTGCCAGAAAATTCTCTTTTAGGAGCCATTTAGAAAACGTAAGAAATGAATACCACTCCTAAACAATTCTGTGACGAATCAATTATCTTATCTAAAACACACCACATAGGGATTGCTACACAAGAATACGAGAAAACCTGTTCTTGACTTGAAGGAATTTTCTCTGCAACTGAACTGACTTGCTCTGTACTTGGAGGAAATATCTCTACATCCGCTCCTCTGCAAAATTCTTTAAAAGATATCTTCACTCGATTGATAGGAAATCAAATATTGTACTCAGAGTCTTAACTACAACATTGATTCCGCATGCTTCGACCATCCCTTCAAAATTGAATTCATATGAGAATTCATATTTTTCACTCCAACGGGTCACAATGTTCCTACAAGTCTTTCATTTTGCTCTTTCGCAACTTCGTGAAGCATAACTATCGGGCAGCTTGGTCCTGCGAAATAACGCCGACCGTCTGATCAAAAGAAACTTGATCAAGCGTTATACTAACTAACATCTTTGGCTCCGCGCTGGGTCCCGCTTCTCTATTGGCTACATGATACCACATGGCACCCAACCATTGGCCTTGAAATTTCCTTCGCATTCAACTTAATACTGGCCGTGTGTCTTTCTTTTATACCGCCGGTTCCACCTTGGCGGGCCAACAACTTTCTTCTAAGACCACATGTCGCCAGACACGTTGCCATCCATCATGACACGTGGACAGCTCTCGTTCACTCTTGCTATTTCACAGGGTATAAAGTACAAGCATCTTACCCTTGCGAAATAGCGTGGATCGTCAGATCATCTTTAAATTGATCAGCATTTAACCATCTGAAAAGGCTTTTGGGAGTGGTGGGCCCGCTGACTCACTTTGAACACCTGGTGTCCAGTCACCTTCGGAGCTGACTTGTCACTTTTTCATACGCCGAGAGAAAGCCACTGGGCCTCAACAAACTCTTGACAGCTGTATCCTCCAGGTCATCTGTCACGACACGTGGATGGCTCTCGTTCACTCTCGCTATTTTGCGGGGTATAAAGAATGAGCATCTTACCCTTGCAAAATAGCACAGGCCGTCAAATCATCTTTTAAGTGATCAACATTTAACCATTTGAAAAGGATTTCGAGAGTGGTGGGCCCACTGACTCACTTTGAACACTTGGCATCCAGTCACCTTCGGAGTTGACTTGTCATTTTTTCATACGTCGAGAGAAAGCCACTAGGCTCCAATTAATTCTTGACAGCTGTATCTGCCAGGTCATTTCCTAACTGTGACCTAACTCACCTCTAGGGCCCACCTTTTAGCCTTTAATCCTGACCCGCTGATTGTTGTGACTTGTGCCGCGTGCCTCCATTTTACTTGCTCTCATCAACCAGCTGAACCGTCTATGTGGCATGCCATGTCATTTTTGCAACTTCATTGGTTTTAAACTACGTGCAACTTTACCTAGCGAAATAGCGCGAGCCGTGGATCCACCCATGAGATGTGCACTAGTTACTGGGCCCGACAACTTTAGGAGCAAAACATATAAAGCGTAAATTTTGTGATTAATTAACATGACCGCCTAGGCAAACAACAAGGGGGGACACTTCCTACGACCCCATGACCCATCGCTTAAGTGAATAAAGTAACGAAAGAATAGAAACCAGAGGGTTTTAAACAAACATTAGAGGATCTAAAATCAAAACCCTTAAACCCTTAAGGCCCAAAACAGAGCTAAAACATTTGAAAATGCGCCCTACTCAAAATTTCAACAAACCATAGCCAATCTGGGGAAAAGAAAAGCCCATTTTTAATCAGTGATAACACTGTCTAAGTCTCTACCGGTGGAGGTATGACTCCAAGCTGATCTTTGAGACACTCAAAAGTCTCCTTAGGCAAAGGTTTTGTGAAAATATCTGCAAGTTGTTCTTTAGTATTCACATAAACCAATTTTATCTCCTTTTCTTCAACTTTTTCCCTTAGAAAATTTAGTTTGATAGAAACATGTTTTTTTTAGAATGTAATACCGGATTCTTAGATATATCAATTGCTGTAGTGTTATCACAGTATATAGTAATAGGTTCTTTGCATTTTACCTTTATGTCTTTCAACATTTGCTTAAGCCATAATACTTATGTACAGTTAGTTGCTGCTGCAACATATTCTGATTCTGCTGTTGATAAAGATGTACAACTCTGTTTCTTACTCAACCAAGAGACTAATCTCTTTCCAAGAAAGAATGCTCCTCCAATGGTGCTCTTTCTATCATCTACATCTCCTGCCCAATTTGCATCTGTGTATGCACATAGATCAAAATTTTCATCTTTTGGATACCATAATCCAAAATTTGTTGTGCCTTGTAAGTACCGAAAAATCCTTTTTACTACTGATTCATGATTTTCCCTAGGATTACTCTGAAATCTAGAAACAATACATATTGCATTCATAATATCAGGCCTGGTTTGTGTCAGATACAGTAAACCTCCTATCATAGATTTGTATCTAGTTGGATTAACAGGTGTAGATTCATCCCTTTGAGATAATTTGCCATTTATAGTCATGGGTGTGCTTACCGGTTTAGAGTTCTCCATCCCAAATTTCTTTAGTAATTCTTTCAAGTACTTGGATTGACTCAAAAATATACCTTTATCAGTTTGAGAAATTTGTAAACATAAAAAGAATTTTATTTCTCCGATCATAGACATTTCAAATTCTTGCTGCATTTCAAGAGAAAATTCCTTACATAATCCATCTCCTCCAAAGATTATATCATCAACAAATACTTCAATAATCAAGATGTCATCATTAGTTACTTTGTAGTATAAATTGCTATTTGTATTTCCTTTAGTAAAACCAATCTTCAAAAGATACTTATCCAACCTTGCATACCAAGCTCTTGGGGCTTGTTTCAATCCATACAGAGCTTTTCTTAACCTGCAAACCATATCATTGTCATCTGTCAAAGAAAATGGATTAGGTTGTTCAATATATACTTCTTCTTCAAGATCTCCATTCAAAAATGCACATTTAATATCCATTTGATAAACTTTGTAATCCTTGTGAGCTGCAAAAGCCAAGAATAATCTAACTGCCTCAATTCTGGCTACCGGTGCAAAGGTTTCATTGTAATCAACTCCTTCTTTCTGAGAATATCCCTTACACACTAGTCTTACTTTTTTTCTGACAACCTTACCATCTTCATTAAGTTTGTTTCTAAATACCCATTTAGTTCCAATTACATTTTTATCTTTAGGTCGGGGAACTAATGTCCAAGTATTATTTTTCTCAAATTGTCCTAATTCTTCTTCCATAGCTTTAATCCAAAATTTATTTTCACATGCCTCATTGATAGATGATGGTTCAATTTGAGAAATAAGACATACCTCTTCATTTGCCAGTCTTCCTCTTGTCATAACTCTAAATTTGTTTTCAATTATCTGATGTTCAGAATGATTCAACCTTACATACTAGGGTATCTTAGTTTGTTGTTGTTCTTCAATTATTGTGGAATCTTCTGATGATACTGGGGTAACTGGATCTTCATTTTGTATCGGTGGATTTAGTATAGGTTCATTTGTCACAATTTTTGTTGCCAGTTTAGAGTCTATATACCTTGAAGTTCCTCTGAATTGTTCATCAATCTTTACATTTGTACTCTCAACAGTTTTCTGCAATCTTTTATTAAAACATCTATATGCCTTGCTCTTAGATGAATAACCTAGAAATATTCCTTCATCACTTCTAGGATCAAATTTGCCAATATACTCATCTCTTCTAATATAACATTTACTTCCAAAATTTTTGAAATACTTAAGAGTAGGAGTATTACCAAACCATAGTTCATGAGGGGTCTTACCGGTTTCACCTTTGATGTGAAGTTTGTTGAATGTATAGATAATGGTGCTAACTGCCTCTCTCCAATACACATGTGGTAGATTTGCTTCTGATAACATACTTCTAGCTGCATCCAAGATAGTTCTGTTTTTCCTTTCAACAATTCCATTCTGCTGTGGTGTCCAAGATGCTGATAACTGTCTTCTGATTCCATTCACTTCATAGAATGTATTAAAGTCCTTAGATGTGAATTCTCCTCCTTGATCTGATCTTAAACATTTGATTTTCTTACCGGTTTCATTTTCAACCATTGCTTTGAATAATTTGAACTTTCCAAGTGCTTCTGATTTCTCTCTGAGAAAAGTAACCTAACACATTCTAGAATAATCATCAATAATTAGCATGAAATATCTATCACCTTGTGAGCTTCTAGTTCTAGCTAGACCACATAAATCAGTGTGAATTAAGTCAAGAGCATTATTAGATTTTTTTGGAATACTTTTGAAACTAGCTCTAACTTGTTTTCCAAATTGACATTCCTTACAAATTGTATTCTGAGATTTCACAATTTTAGGTAGATCTCTAACTGCCTTAGAAGTACTGATTTTTACCATGCAATCAAAGTTTACATGACATAGTCTCTTATTCCATAACCAACTTTCATCTATGTGTGCAATTAAGCATGCCTTTTCACTGTTGTTCAAATAAAAGATATTGCCTCTAGTCTGATTACCGGTTGCAATTTCCAAACCAGTTCTATTCATGATTTTTCATTTTTCATTTTAAAATTGTAACAGAAATCCCTTCTCAATTAATTGACCAACACTTAAAAGATTATGCTTTAATCCTTCAACATAGTAGACATTGTCAGTGTTATGTTTACCATCAAGAAATATTGAACCCTTACCTTTGATTGAACAGGCTTTGTCATCTCCAAATCTTACTAAACCTCCATTGTATTCTTGAAAGTTCAAGAATTTACCTTTGTCTCCAATCATATGATGTGAGCATCCTGAGTCAATAATCCATTCATTCTTTGCTTCAACTTTAGTTGCTAGGGCTTGTTCTACTGGTTGAGCAATAGGTGTTGGTTGATCTTCTGTTATAGCAACAAAAACCCATCCATTTTCTGTTGGATCCTCATCAGAATCATCAGTCACACCTTCATCAGCAATGTAACAAGATTTGTCTTTGTTCTTTTTAAATTTGTATCTTTGATATTCAGGATTAGGCTTGTATGTTCTTCTAGCTTCTTCTCTTAGTCTAGCATGTCTATCAAGGCATCTTGAAGCCATATGACCAATCTTATTGTAGTTAAAATATTTAAAGGGTGCTTTACCTTCATACTTACTTCCAATTGGACCTTTTGACATTTTCCTTGCAAATTGTGCTTCAAGTTCTTCAAGCTCTTCAATCTCCTTTCTGGTTTCTTCAAGTTCTCTTGCATAAAAGGCTCTCCAGTCTGATTTGTCAAATGATGGAGCAGATGATGTTGATGCTTTAAAGGCCAAATCAGTCTTTATAGCAACAAGACCAAATTCCTCAATTTCGAAGGCTGAAAGTTTTCCAATCAATGTATCCCTAGTTACTGATGTATTAGGCATTGTTCTCAATTCATTTATAGTAGTAACCTTCATTTTATATGCCGGTGGAAAACCTCTTAAGATTTTTGAAACAATTTCATCCTCACTTAGAGTTCCTCCACAACATTTAATACCCAAAACAATTTCATTTACTCTTTCCATAAAAGCAGAAATCCTTTCATCTTCTTCCATTTTCAGATGTTCATACCTGACTCAGAAGCTTTCAAGTTTTGTAATCTTGACTATGGAATCTCCTTCATTTAGTGTTTCCAAATGATCCCAAATAGCTTTAGCAGTAGACCTATCTGATAATCCGATGATTTGTTGATCTGATAATGCACTCAAAAGTGTTTCTCTTGCTTTGCAATCATTTTCTTCATCTTTAGCTAAGGTAGTTGGAGCAGTCTGACCAGCTACAATAGCAGTATAACCATTCTTAGTAACTTCCCAGATGTCTTTACCAATGCAATTTAAATGTGTCTCCATTCTAATATTCCATATCCCATAGTTGGTTCCATCAAGTTTAGGACTGTCCTTCCTGAAATAATTAGTAGACATTGGATCTCCTCAAGTTGTTTAAATTTCTACAAAAGAAGACTAGGCTCTGATACCAATTGTTAGGTCCCAGAGACAACTGAGAGGGGGGGGAGGGGGGGTGAACCAATTGTCAAATAAATTCAAACCAAAACTTATTAACCAACTTAATGCTTAATACTGGTAAACTAGGTAAGTATGCCGGTAGACAGTGTTAACAGTAAATTGCTATATTGGTAAGGATTAATGCATGAAACATAAACATAAAGTCATCCACAACACATGACACCAATATTTGTACGTGGAAACCCTATAAGGGGAAAAACCATGGTGGGAAACCTTACCCACAATTAGATGATACTACTACAGATAGTAAGTGTACATAAATGGGATCTGCACATGCAGAAAGGCCAACAGCCTAGAGCTCACTGCTCAATCACAAAATGGGAGTCACACTGACTACAGTTGAATGGTTAAATCCAATAAGAATGTATTACCCAAAATAGCATCTTCATATGTTGGATTCAGTACCGGTTTAATGCTGATATGCTTTTACAAAAACTTAGCTTCACCTTCAAATTATGTCTTCGTGTATACCTCTGGTAAATCTCACATATACCTTCTCACAATTCTTTTTCGCATTCCACACTTGATCTTACAAATAAGATCTTACATTTATACCATACCCTAAGACCAATTTTAGTAGGTCGGCTCTACATGATATTACAAATTTTTTTTTACAAACAATATAATATCCGATGCAATAACCGATTGAACATGTCAACTTAATGCATTTACAACAATAATAAATCATCTCCATAGCGTGTCATGCTGATCTGGAAAAGATAAACCTGCCAGTGTAACCCTAGATAACCTGGACCTATTTGCCGGTAAAAGAAAATATGCAAATATGAATGTACCAATGATTATTTCTTCAAAACAAAGTGTCCATACGATGTCTTTGACATTACCAAGTGTCTTCCATATCATTCCAGGTACTGGTGAACAATATATGCTGTCGCTGAACCATATACCAGTAACTGTTGCACAGTTTACTTGCTTTCCGATGAATGTTGCTGGATCTCCAAATTAGGTGTATTAGTAGGTGTTGACATCAATGACAAAATCATACCAAAATACCAACAATACAGTCCTAAACCGGTCTAACAACAAACACTTCAAATGACTAGCAAACAGTGACACCGATTTGAAACCGGTAAAACTAAGAATGAATGAGACAAGCATTAACTGGTTACTCACTTAGTTTTTCACTCAACTCAAGACTACCCTACCATTTCTCCCTTATGCATAAATAGGTAATCTATCATCATATCATAATAACAGCTAGTTCAACATGTTTTATTGATAGGCATAAAACACAGAACCATCATATGCTTGACAGACAATAGGAAAGCATCACAAGATAAAAACATCACACATGACACATATTTTTCACGTGGAAACCCAACTGGGAAAAACCACGATGGGGATGAATACCCACAAGCTATTTTTGAACTCTTTAGAAGTCTGCTCTGTTAGGAGCCTTGTCCGGTTAAATATATTACAATAGGTTCTGCTAGGAACCAATCCTATTAGAGATCACTCGGTTAAGGGATGGCTACAATACTTGGTTAAGGGTTAAACCCTGTTAAAGGTTACCTTGTTAGAGGATTTCAAGAACTCAATAGATAAAGGATTTCGAACTCAATAGCTTTGAATTAACCTGTTAAAGGATTTACAACAAGCCAATTAAGGCTACCCTGTCAAGGGATTTTCCAACTGTTGAGGTGGTTAGAGATCAATAGGTATTACAATGATCTGGTAACAACACTCAATGCTAATACAGATCCGCTTAAGCTCCTCTTCACCTTCTGCACTTACACTTTGCAGGTATCACTTCTCTCCTTTTGGTCTGGCAAGAATCACGTATCCCTTCTCTTGGATACACACACACAACTTTTTCCAACAACCTCAGAAAGAGACACAACATCGACCTTATAGGAAAATAGATAGGTCAGTAGCATAAACCGTAAACCTTGAACCTGTTAGGCTAAGGGATTCAAACAGTTCAATCCTGACCATTAAGAACACTGCATTAATTGCAATAGTCTTGATCCAATCTCAAGACATTCTCCATCGTCCATTTTCACTGATTTCATGGCGGCTGATAACCCATCACACGTTATCACCATTTTACAGACTTTGCACATTCTTGAGGTAGATAGGAACAATCTCCTTCATGCAAGATCCTTCATGTGCACAAGGCTGACGTGGCAACATGATCTGTTCTTCATTACAACGCTAACTCATCACACAATGTCACTGGTTGAGCCACACAGGCTTGAAGCACTTCAACTGGAAACCCTGAAGTTGAGACTACCAACCGGTAGTCATACAATGCTTCCATGTGCCAGTTCACAGTGTTATACCGGTTCTCTCGTATGTCGATTCTTACCTCTTCAACATATTGACATCAATGACAACATACAATGTCATTATGTCCTCATACTGGTCCACATAATGCCAACAAGTAGTTCACAAGCCATCTCATGACAACCAAGAACACATCACAAGTCCATCTTGACCCAACATCCTTATGACCCCTAAGGCATACATGCCATAATTTCTCCCCTCATGACCCCCAAATGCATAAAGAAAACTATGTAGCAAGGGTCACATAAACAAACCCTTGAGATCACTCTCTTAAAGAGAGCCTCTCACTCTAAGGTTGTCAAACACCTTCCACCCCCAAGACCACCTTGCCCTCCCAAGGGTAATGTGGCCTTGCATACTCCCAAAACAAAAGAAAAATGCTTAACCCTAACAAGTGAAAGACCACATATTTCTTCATAAATAAAACATAAAGGAAGAAAACAACCAAACTCAAGCAATCTTTCAAAGAAAAATTACAACCTACAAAGAAAGAGGTTAAGCCAACTTTAATTTTGCCAAGGGTTTACAAGGGATAGCTTGGAGTAAAGCTTCCCAAATCCACACTTCTCTCCTTCAACCCTTAGCCAAAAATTCTCTTCCAAAACTTGTTTCAAAACTTCAAGACTCTAGTCTCCAAAGATGGAGATTGGGTGATTTACTCACTAAGTCTCAATCTCTTGCCTAAGAATTCTTCTCCCACTCTTTCCAACCTCTTGGATAGAGTGAGAGGCTCCCATTGGTTGGTCTTCCCTAGGGCTTACACACTCCCTAACCAAGGCACCTCAAGAAGAGGAATGCAATGGGGAAGAGGAATGTCACACACCAAGAAGGTTATCTACCCAAGGATGGCACTCCTAAAGATGAAATTCGGCCATCTAGGAAAACCCACTTTTTTGGGAGGTTAAACAAGTCCTAGGGGAAGGACACATGGCCAAATTTTGCCTTCACCCATAGGTACCCCATGAGGCCCAATAAAAATGCTCCAAAACTGACTCTAGGAGTTAGTTTAACCCTTTGAAAGTCCACCTAAAGTTTACCTACGGGTCAACTCTGAGTTGGCCCTCCTAATGGCTCAGTATCCTAGATTTCTTGGAACCTTCAAGGATAATTTGGAAATATATCAAAGAAACAAAAATAAATCTCTCAAAAAGGTGACATGCCAATGCCAAGACAACATACAACATATGTGTCAAGTGACACCACAAAAGAATTCCACATCACTGATACACACATGGAAATTGTCTCTTGTAGAATTTACACAAATAAATAATTACAATTTAACACACATGTAGTCATTTACATTTATGAATAGAATATGATACGTACGGGGTGTTGTCTCTCCAAATAGACAACCCCTAGTTTTACGAACGTACATAGGCCTAGGCTTGATTCTCCATAATGTTTCCATGGTCACATGTATAATATTCCCATGCATCTCAATTACACATTAGTACTTTCCAATAGCCTCATATAATATTAACTACATAAATAAGAATGCAAATCAATCACTTTGCATACAATGGACATCATATAAATCAATTTACCATAAAACAATGCGATCCATATAAAGCAATTATCATAATCCACTTAAATTCCAACCATTCATAAGGCATAAATCATAATTTCTAACATCATAATAAAGTCCTGCAAATTCAGATGTAGCTGGCATACGTTAGAACAAGATTATCAAATTAGTGGACCCTATAGGATCTAAATCCATAACACATCAAAATGTGCACCACAAGGTAAAATGCTTCATAACCTGGTTTAATTACTTTTCTCGCTAATCTATCCATCTAACATAGCTCATCCTATTGAATTTTTGCATTTATTAATACGGTCAACCTTGGTCAACTAAGTTAACCAGAGCTTGATCAGAGAGGGGCTCTACATGCTACAAAGGTGTCTGCATCACTATGAGAAGATTCATTATCAGAAGATTTCTTTCTCTTCTTCTCTTCTTCTCCTCTTTGCAGTCCTTTCGAATATGACCCTTTTGTTCACAGTTCCAACATTTCACCTTAGACTTCTTTTCAGGAGACTTGGACCTCTCTTGAGACTTAGACTTGGACTTCTTTCCTTTCTTTTTGTCTTTGTCCTTTGGTCTACCTTGAACAGAGAGTGCATCTTTTGTCATCTCAGAAGACTTCTTTCTCATTTCTTCTGACAAAAGCATATTGACCACAATATCCATCTTGAACTGGGCCGTAGTACTGCTAATCGCCATCACCAAATGTTCCTAAGAATCTGGCAATGAGCATAGCAGCAACATGCAACGTTCTTCTTCTTGAATAGCTACACCAACTGATGTCAATTGAGAGAGAACCATGTTAAACACATTCAAATGATCTGCCAAGGGTGTTCCTACATCCATTTTTCAGAGAATATAACTTCTTCCTAAGGGAGTGTTTATTCACCAAGGTTTTGTCCTAATAGATGTCTCCTAACTTCTTCCACAAATCATTTGCAATCTTCTCCTCATGTACATTCAACATAACTAAGTCTGCAAGGCTTAGTCTTATGAGTCCTCTTGCTTTCTGGTCTGCTAAGTCCCAAACTTCTTGCCTCATGCCTGAAGGTTTCTATCCACTCACTACAATCCAAAAATCTCAATCAACCAACAGGTCCTCAATTTTAAGTTTCTATAACTCAAAATTGGAGGCATTGAACTTCTCAATATAGTCTGTTATCACAACACAAATGTTCAATTTGATCACTTTGGCTACACACCACAGTATACAACTGTAGCGTCCTAAAATTGTGACACTTACAATTTCGACTGCATTTCGGTCTTCACGATGGCGACGCAACACGCAACCTGAATGGAGACCCCAAAACTTGCTCACGACACTGAAAACTGCATTTTTCAAGCACCCTGGCCTGAACCTCCTTGCACCCTGCTGTCCCAGGAGGTGGGACCAGAGCGCCCAGCGCCCTAGTCCTTCAGGACTAGGGCACCCAGCGCCCTGGTCCCCAGGACCATGGTGCCCAGCGCCCTGGTCCCTGGGTCCTATTTTGGGCCCGGTCTCCTAAGGGGCTCGGGTCTTTTTGTTTGCAATTTGGAAATTAACTTTCCTGGTCGGCCTAAGGTCAGGAAAATCAGTCTATCAGCCCTAAATGACAAGTATATAAACTACATTTTCCTCTCTCATTGAGGGAGATGGAAAAAAAGGCGAAAGCAAGATTCAAACATTCAAGCATTCAAGCATTCAAGCATTCCTTCTAAGTCTCCATTCAAGGCTAAGTGTTGCATTCAAGTCAAGGATTCAACCATTGAAGAGGAGATCATATACTACATGTTACATACAACATACAACATACAACATACAACATCTATACCTTTGCACATAAGGATACAAACATCCTTAGAACAAGGTATTAGTACTTGTTTTATAGTCATTTACATTTACAGCTCTTGCTCATTTCTTGGTTAATTCCAAAACCGGGGTTTGACCTAAAGGCAAACCCCTAATCCCTAACCCCCCAATCGTCTTCGCTTTTCTGTGTGTAGGTTGCAGGTACGCGGCTGAAATTGAAGATCTGGAATCCTTGTGCAGAGACGAACCGATCCCCCTTCGTTTGACGGATTTTTCGGAGGACCGTGGCGCCGGGCGCCATCGTCCTGACAACTTTTGCTCAAATTTGCAGGACAGTGCCGTATCGACATTTTACTGCTAATTCCAGGTCCGCAGCTTCATACTATATTCCTATCTCAGTTTATAAGCGAATCTTTATCACTTTCTATGCATGCTTAGCTTAATTCTCCTATGCACATTCTTTACAAAAGAGGGTAGCCTTGCTTTCTAAATCCTTGAAACACATTTAGCATCCAATCTTGCATTGCGTGGGATTGGATCTTGTGGGTTTCAACCCCTCTTTTGAATGTAAAGTCTCTCCCCTAAGTGAAAACCATCGAATCCTAGTGAACCTCCCTTCTCTCTGCTCGGAGTTAGAAGAGGGGAGAACAACTAGGGTTCGATCGCGATTTTCCGCTTTACATTTTGGTGAACCCGACGTGAACATCCTTTCTGATTTTTCATGCTTAGATCTGAAAAAAAAAAAAAAAATTGATTACATTTCCATGTTTGATCTTTTGCAAAATTTTAGAGGTGATTATATAAAAACCCTAAAATTTCTTTTTAGTAATTAAACTTGTGAAATGCTTAGTTGTTGATGTTTGTTTCATATCTACCCTTCTATTACAAATTTTCAATTCATATCTGTGCTTTAATTTTGAAAATTAAGTGGTTAAATGTCAAAACCCTAATTTTTGAAACCCTCTTAATTCAACCTTTGTCCGACAATTTGACCGATCAAAACATCTCCAAATCAGCTGTAACTTTGGATTCCGCAATAAAATCACAATATCTTTCATCCTTGAAAATTTGGAAAAAAGTTGCGAGGACCGTGTTGCACTCCGAGCGCCATCGTCCCCGACATTTTTTCCAAAATTTCAGGAGCGAGATCTTGCTGTATTTTCCTGCTAAAATCCAGAATTTTGGCTGATTTTGTCAATTATAACACTTTCAAAATTACAGTCAAAGTTGGTCTTGCGATTGCTTGGTCTAAGGCTTCTAATCATTCAAAAATCATTGAAATTGAAATTTTGTGTCAAAATTGTATTCTTACTGTCCTAAATCTGAAAATTGTGTTTGCATTCATTCGAAATTTCAGTGCTTTATTCAAATTCTTGCATTTTGTGACTTTTGAAATTAAGTGCTTAATTACAACAACTTTGATTTCCGCTTTCAAAATTGAATTTTGCGTGAAATTGAGTCAATTTTCAAATTTCAAAATTTGCATTGCTCTTGACATTCCCTCTAAAATCATAAAATTCAAAATTTCAGTTTCCCTCTCTTTTTCAAAATTCAAATTTTGCATTTTTCGACAATCTTGGTAGGGTTCAATTTTGAGATTGCAACTTTAATTTGGCCTATCTACAGATCGTAAAATCACTCAATTTTTTCAGATTAGCTTTAAAATCATCATACCTTTCATCCCTGCAAATTTCGAAAAAAATTGCAAGGACCGTGTTGCACTCCGGGCGCCACGGTCCTGGACATTTTTTCTGAAATTTCGGGAGACTGTTGTGATTGCATTTAACAGCTTAAATCCAGAAGATTGGCTGATTTTACTGAAGATTGCTACCTCTAAATTCAAAATCTTCTCTCTCTTTCTAGTGCATGAGTTTTACAACAATAAGCCCTACTTCCACTATTCCGGTTAGACGAAGCCGTAGAATTAAGTCTTTCCAAGGTTTAATTACTGAGGAAATGGAAACTAATTTGAATAGCCATTTTAACGAGGACATGGGTAATTCCTCTAATCCTCCTAATGATGAAGAAGCTCTCCATGAGGTTTCTGTAGAACAACTTTCGAAATTGGATAACCAATTTGACGATTTTCGACAATGGATGTCTCAAGAATACCCTGATAGTCAAGCTCTTCCTTTAATTGAGGGTCTAAAACGTATGCTTCAAAGTGATAAGAATGGAATTGATATTTTGTGTGGTATTGCACACATTGTGGATTCAAATGTGATGCCTATGAAGAGTTGTACCGAAACCTTAGGTTATACACAACCTCCTACACAAGACAATCATTCTATTCCTTTGACAACTCCTATTGCTAGTATACCTACCTTTACATCAAACATCATGACTACTTCTATACAAGACATTCCTCCCGTGATTACCAGTCATGGGGGCAACCCTTCTTCTTCAATTAACCCTCTTCCTTCATTTAATCCGACTTCTTCATTCATTCCTTCAATGAGTGTCCCTATGATATCTTCACAAATGAACATGACGCAAGGGGGCAATTCATTTAACCCTTCCATTCCTCCTTGTAGTGTTCCTCCTGTCCAATCATCTCCTATGACTAATTATCATAGAGTCCCACCACCTTACTCTTTACCTTCTTTCAATAACATAACACCTCCATCTCAATCTAACACGTCTAATATGAACTCTTCGACTGAAGCGACCATTAACAATCTTGCACAAACTGTCTCTTCTTTACAGCAACAAATTGCCTCTATGAATCAATCTAAGTTTAGTGTGCCCACATTTGATGTTGCGAGCCCACTTTCTCTTGACATTGTTTGAGCTATTCCCCCTAAACATGTTGAAATTCCGCATTTGGAGCTTTATAATGGTAAAGGAGATCTTCTAACACATGTTAAGACTTTTCAAACAATATGTACCGATTTTGTTTATGACCAAAGGTTGCTTGCAAAACTATTTACTAGAACATTAAGAGACAAAGCCCTACAATGGTATTGCTCATTGCCTTCTTATTCTATTACTTCTTTCGAACAACTTGCAAATGCTTTCATTCAACAATTTCAAAACAATATAAGTCCTAAAGTTACTTTGATTGATTTAATGCATTGTAAACAAGGTGTTAAAGAAAAAGTGACTGATTTCATTGGTAGATACAAGCATTTGTATGCTCAAATTTCTTTTCCAGTGCCTGATAATGATATTCAAAGAATCTTTATTTCTAATTTGCAAAAAGATATTCGAGGCAAACTTCTATTTTTTGAGTTTACTTCTTTCCAACAGTTGTGTGCAACTCTTCACAATTATCAACTGACTGTGAGTCAAATGGAACAATCACATCCTATGGCTCCGAGTGATAAGGGTGATAGCAGTCAAAAACCATTTGGGAAGTTTAAACTGAACAGAGATTCCATCAAATTCAATGAAAACTTCATCAACAACAATGTGAATGCAGCATCAGGTGTGCCTCCTATTTCTAAATTTTTCAAGAAAGAAAGAAAGTATACTCCTTTGAATGAATCATTGCATAGTATTATGAATAAGTTATTGGAACAAAATGTGCTTACTCTTCCTCCTATAAGACAAATTGATCCTGCAAAGATTACTTCACCTTATTTTGATAACAAAGCCTTTTGTCAATTTCATCGTCAGCCTAGTCATGATACTGAAAAATGTTTTTCTTTAAAGGGTAAAATTCAGGATTTGATTGATAATAATACTATTTCTGTTTCTGGAGTGAATGATAAAGGCAACACATCTGTAGCTCCTCCTAATCAAAATCTTCAGATTTTCACTGATCCATTGCCTTCTCATACCTCTAATGCAATTGAGGCTAATGATTCCTCTCTTTCATCTGATGGTCTTGTGTCTATGACCCCGAATGTGATTAACTTTGTAGAGTAACAAGAAATCCCTGAAGAACCTTCCATCACATTTTATTCCAGTGAAACCATTAGGGCACTTGATGGTCCTTTATACATAGTTGCAAAAGTCAAGAATACACCTTGCCGTGGAGTGCTTATTGATCCTTCGTGCATGATTAATGTTATTACTGAAGAATTTCTTTTTACTTTGCAATTGAATCAAGTGATCTATGACAAAACAGATGTGATTGTGAAATTATTTGATGCATTTTCTTCTCCCACAATTGGTTCTATTACATTGCCTATTGAGGTCCATAACAAATCTCTTGATGTGAACTTTGCTATTATTCCTTCATCTGAACAATTTCGTGTGAAGCTTGGCTATCCTTGGCTATCTTCCATGAAAGCTATTGCTTCTCCTATTCATAAGTGTTTGAAATTTTCCCATAATGGTGAAGTTGTTACTGTCAATCATAGTCTCTTTAAACCAGTTGAAAGAACTTCTAGTGTTCCTATTGATTACTTTTGGCCTAAACAATTCCAATCTCTTCCCTCGCGAAGTGATCATCTTTTCAAATCTTATCAAAAGTGGAAAACAGATATGATCCTATCTCTAAGTGAACCTAGAACACCTAAGCTTGACATTCCTATCATTCTTGAGAAGGAAGTTCTTCCTTTGAAAGATAAAACTAATGTCTTTTCTCAAGAAGATTCCCAGCCCATCCCTATGGATGTGACTATGTCTATGCCTAATAAACTTCCTAAAAGTAGACCTGTCCCTCCTCATCATGATGGACTTGGTCTCCTTCCTAAACCAAATATTCCTCCCTTATATGGAGCAGTTCCTCCTCCTTCCTTCTATAGAGAGAAGAGATCTTCTTCTTCTCCTATTATCCAGCCTAAGAGACCACAACCTAAACACCCAAGTGCTAAGGATGAGAACATTCCTCCTCCTCAGTCTTCTCCACTTCCTACTAAGACTAGACATAATCGTTTTGCACGTGAATGCCGACGAAAACGTCGTCTTAGGGCTCAGGCAACTATTTCTCAAACTTTGCAATCTCCAAAAACACCTTCAACAAGCATTATTCCATTTTCTCCTCAGTCGGACATTGAGCCTAAATCTCCTAAACATAAGATGCATGATGATCTTGATCCTGTGCGAGTTAAAGATCCTATTTTTATAAATCTTGATGACGATATAGATGAAAATGTTACTCCTCTTGCTTCTGATAGTGAATATGAACTTGTTGATGTTGATAACCATTTATCTAATGAATTTTCTAAAGCACTTATCCTAGCTCCTAGACAAGAACAATGTGGCTCAGAACATGAACATAGCCCTTGTTTGGATCTTGTGATAGCTCCATCTGCTGTGTTGGATGTTCCTCCTCTAGCGTGTTCCCTGCCTTCCCGAAACATTGATCAGCAAGATCGGGGGGTAGATGACGTGCTAGACTAGTTACATTAGCATAGCAGATTCTTTCCTCCTCTCTTTCGTTACTTCTTCTATATGTTATTCTCATTCTTCTATTTGTTGTCCTTGGTGTTGTCTACTTGAGGACGATGCAAAGCATTGAGATCTCTCGGCCTCTCTCATGTTGACTCAAAAGACACATGTGTTCCCTTCTTCTAGGTGACATTCCTTGATTGGGGAATGAAGAACAATTATACATACATACATATGATATACATGAATTATCATACAGCATACTGACCCCAAGGAAAGTGAAGTCACCTCGTGCTTTATGTTTTGTGTCTATTATCCTTGGGTTTATCTCACACTTGGGGGCTAAATCCTTGCGATAACATGCTCCTTTCTCATTTCTTATGTGTATCACTACGTTAAAACAATCACCCCCGGTGAGGCATGTGCGATCGCTTTAACATAGGGGGGCATACATCTCGTTCATATCTTTTCAAGATACTTGAAAATTTCTTGGTAAATTTAACCTTGCCTTGAAAATTTTTGATATCTTTCTTGCATGACTCATAGTGAGGGAACCTTACTACTGACAGTCATGGTTCTCCCTCATGATCTTCCCTTTTACTTTGTCAATCAAAGTCATAAGATCCTTAGTCCACTGGGGGCTTGGTGTATCTTGCCTCCTTGACGTGGTGAAAGTCTTTCAATGTTGTTTCCTTGTACTTTACCGGAAGTATGAGCATACATACTCCCGCTAAAGTGGGGGCTAAATGTAGTGTCCTAAAATTGCGACACTTGCAATTTCGACTGCATTTCGGTCTTCACGATGGCGACGCAACACGCAACCTGAATGGAGACCCCAAAACTTGCTCAAGACACTGAAAACTACATTTTTCAAGCACCCTGGCTTGAACCTCCTTGCACCTTGCTGTCCCAGGAGGTGGGACCAGAGCGCCCAGCGCCCTGGTCCCTGGGTCCTATTTTGGGCCCGGTCTCCTAAGGGGCTCGGGTCTTTTTGTTTGCAATTTGGAAATTAACTTTCCTGGTCGGCCTAAGGTCGGGAAAATCAGTCTATCAACCCTAAATGACAAGTATATAAACTACATTTTCCTCTCTCATTGAGGGAGATGGAAAAAAAGGCGAAAGCAAGATTCAAACATTCAAGCATTCAAGCATTCAAGCATTCAAGCATTCCTTCTAAGTCTCCATTCAAGGCTAAGTGTTGCATTCAAGTCAAGGATTCAACCATTGAAGAGGAGATCATATACTACATGTTACATACAACATACAACATACAACATCTATACCTTTGCACATAAGGATACAAACATCCTTAGAACAAGGTATTAGTACTTGTTTTACAATCATTTACATTTACAGCTCTTGCTCATTTCTTGGTTAATTCCAAAACCGGGGTTTGACCTAAAGGCAAACCCCTAATCCCTAACCCCCCAATCGTCTTCGCTTTTCTGTGTGTAGGTTGCAGGTACGCGGCTGAAATTGAAGATCTGGAATCCTTGTGCAGAGACGAACCGATCCCCCTTCGTTTGACGGATTTTTCAGAGGACCGTGGCGCCGGGCGCCATCGTCTTGACAACTTTTGCTCAAATTTGCAGGACAGCACCGTATCGACATTTTATTGCTAATTCCAGGTCTGCAGCTTCATACTATATTCCTATCTCAGTTTATAAGCGAATCTTTATCACTTTCTATGCATGCTTAGCTTAATTCTCCTATGCACATTCTTTACAAAAGAGGGTAGCCTTGCTTTCTAAATCCTTGAAACACATTTAGCATCCAATCTTGCATTGCGTGGGATTGGATCTTGTGGGTTTCAACCCCTCTTTTGAATGTAAAGTCTCTCCCCTAAGTGAAAACCATCGAATCCTAGCGAACCTCCCTTCTCTCTCCTCGGAGTTGGAAGAGGGGAGAACAACTAGGGTTCGATCGTGATTTTCTGCTTTACAACAACTTATCATCAAAACAACAACCTTGTTCAAGTTTCCTCTTGGATCGATCGTTCAATTGTCAGTTTGCACCAATCAGTTAGACATCTAACTATCTATGTTAGTCTACATTCGTGAGAAAACAACTATCCCACATGCATCCAGGAATCAAACTGGTTCATATTCAAATACATTGGTCCAGATGAGTCAACTCCATTGGGTATCGGTGTAAATTCAAAAACTACATCTCCCATGGCCGATGACAGACCCGATCACTGAAGGCGACTTGATCGAGTCATCGACAAGACAAACTATCATCTATCTCGATCGTCCGATCTGCTCTATCTCTCTTTCTGCGCTCTGTCGCGTGACACCCTCTAATTTTCTCTGGGGTCCATTCCCTTCCACCTCAGCATGACCTTACTAACCTCCCAGAATGAAGCTTTCTTTTTTCAAGTCCCACCTTGGTTGCCAAGTCGCATAGGATAAATCTCATGCATATTGCCATAGTGATATAGCGTGTTAGGTCTTGGAGACAACTCAGAGGGGGGGGGGGTGAATCAGTTGTCAAATAAATTCAAACCAAAAAATCTTAACCAGCTTAATGCTTAGTACCGATAAACCAATTAAGTATGCCGGTAGACAGTGTTAACAGTAAATTGCTATACCGGTAAAGATTAATGCATGAAACATAAACAAAAGTCATCCATAACACATAACACCAATATTTGTACATGGAAACCCTGTAAGGGGAAAAACCACGATGGGAAACCTTACCCACAATCAGATGATACTACTACAAATAGTAAGTGTACATAAATGGGGTCTACACATGCAGAAAGGCCATTAGCCTAGAGCTCACTACTCAATCACAAAATGGGAGTCACACTGACTACAATTGGATGGTTAAATCCAATAAGAATGTATTGCACAAAATAGCATCTTCATATGCTAGATTCAGTACCGGTGTAATGCTGATATGCTTCTACAAAAACCTAGCTTCACCTTCAAATGATGTTTTCATGTATACCTCTACTTAATCTCGCATATACCTTCTCACAATCTTTTTCTCACATTCCACATTTGATCTTACAAATAAGATCTTACATTTATACCATAACCTAAGACCAATTTTAGTAGGTCGGCTCTACAAGATATTACAATAAAAATATTTTACAAACAATATAATATCCGATGCAATAACCGATTGAACATATTGGCTTAATGCATTTACAACAATAATTACTCATCTTCATAGCGTGCCATGCTGATCTGGAAAAGATAAACCTGCCGGTGTAACCCTAGGTAACCCTGGACCTATTTGCCGGTAAAAGAAAATATGTGAATATGAATATACCAATGATTAATTATTCAAAACAAAGTGTCCACATGATGTCTTCGACATTACCAAGTGTCGGTGATCATTATATCCTATCGGTGAACCATGTATCCTGCCGGTGAACCATATACTAGTAACTGTGCAATAGTTACTTGCTTTCCAGTGAATGCTGCTGGATCTCCAAAGTGATAGTGTTTTAGTAGGTGTTGACATCAATGACAAAACCATACCAAAATACCAACAATCTCCCTCTTTGGCATTGATGGCAACACAAGATGGAAAAACCATCAAAGTGCCAAAACAGAAATGCCAAATACCAAAAACCAACAATCTCTCCTAAACAACAATCTCTGCCCCTGGGAGCAACATGTATTATCAAAAGATTTTTAATACCAATCTCTTTTTAAAAGATAATGTGTTTTTCCATAGATATCTCTCCCCCTTTGACATCAAATGCCAAAGTTACAAAAATCAAGTTCATATACAAAATACCAATCAATTCAATATACCAACTACTCCCCCTGAGAAGTAGCTTCCTCATCAAAGACCGGAGTAAAAGATTTGTGTTTTAATTCTACCGGTTGATGACAATCATCAACTATCTAAGTCTCTACCAGTGGTGGTATGACTCTAAGCTGATCTCTGAGATATTCAAAAGTCTCCTTAGGCAAAGGTTTTGTGAAAAAATCTACAAGTTGTTCTTTAGTATTCACATAAACCAGTTTTATCTCCTTTTCTTCAACTTTTTCCCTTAGAAAATTCAGTTTGATAGAAACATGTTTTGTTTTAGAGTGTAATACCAGATTCTTAGATATATCAATTGCTGCAGTGTTATCACAATATATAGTAATAGGTTCCTTACATTTTACTTTTATGTCTTTCAACATTTGCTTAAGCCATAGTACCTGTGTACAGTTAGTTGCTGCTGCAACATATTCTGATTCTGCTGTTGATAAAGATGTACAACTTTGTTTCTTACTCAACTAAGAAACTAATCTCTTTCCAAGAAAGAATGCTCCGCCGGTGGTGCTTTTCCTATCATCTACATCTCCTGCCAAATTTGCATCTGTGTATGCACATAGATCAAAATATTCATCTCTAGGATACCATAATCCAAGATTTGTAGTGCCTTGTAAGTACCGAAAAATCCTTTTTACTACTGATTCATCATTTTCTCTAGGATTACTTTGAAATCTAGAAACAATACATATTGCATTCATAATATCAGGTCTGGTTTGTGTCAAATACAGTAAATCTCCTATCATAGATTTATATCTAGTTGGATTAACAGATGTAGATTCATCCCTTTGAGATAATTTGTCATTTGTAGTCATAGGTGTGCTTACCGGTTTAGAGTTCTCCATCCCAAATTTCTTTAGTAACTCTTTCAGGTACTTGGATTGACTAAAAAATATACCTTTGTCAGTCTGTGAAATCTGCAATCCTAAAAAGAATTTTATTTCTCCAATCATAGACATTTCAAATTCTTGTTGCATTTTAATAGAAAATTCCTTACATAATCCATCTTCTCCTCCAAAGATTATATCATCAATGAATACTTCTATAATCAAGATGTCATCATTAGTTATTTTGTAATATAAATTGTTGTTTGCATTTCCTTTAGTAAAACTAATCTTTAAAAGATACTTATCCAACCTTGCATACCAAGCTCTTGGGGCTTGTTTCAATCCATGCGGAGCTTTTCTTAACCTGCAAACCATATCATTGTCATCTGTCAAAGAAAATCCATCAGGTTGTTCAATATAAACTTCCTCTTCAAGATCTCCATTCAAGAATGCATATTTAATATCCATTTGATAAACTTTGTAGTTCTTGTGAGTTGCAAAGGCCAAGAATAATCTGACTGCCTCAATTCTAGCTACCTGTGCAAAGGTTTCATTGTAATCAACTCCTTCTTTTTGAGAATATCCCTTACAAACTAGTCTTGCTTTATTTCTGACAACCTTACCATCTTCATTAAGTTTGTTTCTAAATACCTATTTGGTTCCAATTACATTTTTATCTTTAGGCTGGGGAACTAATGTCCAAGTATTATTTTTCTCAATTTGTCCTAATTCTTCTTCCATAGCTTTAATCCAAAATTTATCTTCACATGCCTCATTAATAGATGATGGTTCAATTTGAGAAATAAGACATACCTCTTCATTTGCCAATCTTCCTCTTGTCATAACTCCTTTAGATTTGTTTCCAATTATCTGATCTTCAAAATGATTCAATCTTACATACCGGGGTGTCTTAGTTTGCTGTTGTTCTTCAATTACTGTGGAATTCTCTGATGGTACCGGGGGTAACTGGATCTTCATTTTGTACCAGTGGATTTAGTGTAAGTTGCCGGTTCAGAGTCTATATACCTTGAAGTTCCTCTGAATTGTTCATCAATCTTTACATTTGTACTCTCAACAATTTTCTGCAATCTCTTGTTAAAACATCTATATGCCTTGCTCTTAGATGAATAACCTAGAAATATTCCTTCATCACTTCTAGGATCAAATTTGCCAATATACTCATCTCTTCTAATATAACATTTACTTCCAAAAATTCTGAAATACTTAAGAGTAGGAGTATTACCAAACCATAGTTCATGAGAGGTCTTACCGGTTTCACCTTTGATGTGAATTTTGTTGAATGTATAGATGGCTGTGCTGACTGCTTCTCTCCAATACACATGTGGTAAATTTGCTTCAGATAACATACTTCTTGCTGCATCCAAGATAGTTTTGTTTTTCCTTTCAACAACTCCATTCTACTGTGGTGTCCGAGGTGCTGATAGCTGTCTTCTGATTCCATTCACTTCATAGAATGTATTAAAGTCCTTAGCTGTGAATTCTCCTCCTTGATCTGATCTTAAACATTTGATTTTCTTACCGATTTCATTTTCAACTATTGCTTTGAACAGTTTGAACTTTCCAAGTGCTTCTGATTTTTCTCTAAGAAAAGTAACCCAACACATTCTAGAATAATCATCAATAATTAGCATGAAATATCTATCACCTTGTAAGCTTTTAGTTCTAGCTAGACCACATAAATCAGTGTGAATCAAATCAAGAGCATTATTGGATTTTTCTGGAATACTTTTGAAACTAGCTCTAACTTGTTTTCCAAATTGACATTCCTTACAAATTGTATTCTGGGGTTTCACAATTTTAGGTAGATCTCTAACTGCCTTAGAAGTACTTATCTTCACCATGCAATCAATGTTTACAAGACATAGTCTCTTATGCCATAACCAACTTTCATCTATATGTGCAATCAAGCATGCCTTTTCACTGTTATTCAAATGAAAGATATTATCTCTAGTCTGATTACCGGTTGCAATCTCCAAACTAGTTCTATTGATGATTTAGTATTTTCCATTTTTAAATTGTAACTGAAATCCCTTCTCAACCAATTGACCAACACTTAAAAGATTATGCTTTAATCCTTCAACATAGTAGACATTGTCAGTGTTATGCTTACCATCAAGAGATATTGTACCCTTACTTTTGATTGAACAGGCTTTGTCATTTCCAAATCTTACTAAACCTCCATTGTATTCTTGAAAGTTCAAGAATTTACCTTTGTCTCCTGTCATATGATGTGAGCATCCTGAGTCAATGATCCATTCATCCTTTACTTCAACTTTAGCTGCTAGGGCTTGTTCTACCGGTTGAGGAGTAGGTGCCGGTTGATCTTCTATTATAGCAACAAAAACCCATCCATTGTCTACTGGGTCCTCATCAGAATCATCAGTCACACCTTCATCAGCAATGTAACAAGATTTGTCTTTGTTCTTCTTAAATCTGTATCTCTGATATTCAGGATTAGGCTTGTATGTTCTTCTAGCTTCTTCTCTTAGTCTAGCATGTCTATCAGGGCATCTTGAAGCCATATGACCAATCTTATTGCAGTTAAAACATTTAAAGGGTTCTTTACCTTCATACTTACTTCCAACTGGACCTTTTGGCATTTTCCTTGTAAATAGTGCTTCAAGTTCTTTAAGTTCTTCATTCTCCTTCCTAGTTTCTTCAAGTTCTCTTGCATAAAATGCTTTCCAATCTGATTTGTCAAATGATGGAGCAGATGATGTTGATGCTCTAAAGGCCAAATCTATCTTTATAGTAGTGACAGGACCAAATTCCTCAATTTCAAAAGCTAAAAGTTTTCCAATCAATGTATCCCTAGTTACTGATGTATTAGGCATTGTTCTCAACTCATTTATAGCAGTAACCTTCATTTTATATGCTGATGGCAATCCTCTTAAGATTTTTGAAACAATTTCATCCTCACTCAAGGTTCTTCCACAACATTTAATACCCAAAACAATTTCATTTACTCTTTCCATAAAAGCAGAAATCCTTTCATCTTCTTCCATTTTCAGATGTTCATAATTGACTCGGAAGCTTTCAAGTTTTGCAATCTTGACTATGGAATCTCCTTCATTCAGTGTTTCCAAATGATCCCAAATAGCTTTAGCAGTAGACCTATCTGATAATCCCATAATTTGTTGATCTGATAAAGCACTTAGAAGTGCTTCTCTTGCTTTGCAATCATTCTCCTCATCTTTAGCTAAGGTAGTTGGAGCAGTTTGACTAGCTACAACAGTAGTATATCCATTCTTTGTAACTTCCCAGATGTCTTTACCAATGCAATTTAGATGTGTCTCCATTTTGATCTTCCATATCCCATAGTTAGTTCCATCAAGTTTAGGACTATCCTTCCTGAAATAATTAGTAGTCATTGGATCTCCTCAAGTTGTTAAACTTCTGCAAAAAGAGGACTAGGCTCTGATACCAATTGTTAGGTCCCAGAGACAACTGAGAGGGGGGGGGGGGTTGAATTAGTTGTCAAATAAATTCAAACCAAAAACTCTTAACCAACTTAATGCTTAGTATTGGTAAACTAGTTAAGTATGCCAGTAGACAGTGTTAACAGTAAATTGCTATACCGGTAAAGATTAATGCATGAAACATAAACAAAAGTCACCCATAACACATAAAACCAATATTTGTATGCGGAAACCCTGTAAGGGGAAAAACCACGGTGGGAAACCTTATGATACTACTGCAGATAGTAAGTGTACATAAATGGGGTCTGCACATGCAGAAAGGCCAACAGCCTAGAACTCATTGCTCAATCACAAAATGGGAGTGACACTGACTATAGTTGGATGGTTAAATCCAATAAGAATTTACTGCACAAAATAGCATCTTCATATGTTGGATTCAGTATTGGTGTAATGCTGATATGCTTCTACAAAATCCTAGCTTCACCTTCAAATGATGTCTTCATGTATACCTCTACTTAATCTCGTATATACCTTCTCAAAATCTTTTTCTCGCATTCCACATTCAATCTTACAAATAAGATCTTACATTTATACCATAACCTAAGACCAATTTTAGTAGGTCAACTCTACAAGATATTACAATAAAAACATTTTACAAACAATATAATATCTGATGCAATAACCGATTGAACATGTCAGCTTAATGCATTTACAACAATAATTAATCATCTTCATAGCATGCCATGCTGATCTGGAAAAGATAAACCTACCGGTGTAACCCTAGGTAACCTTGGACCTATTTACCGATAAAAGAAAATATGTGAATATGAATATACCAATGATTAATTCTTCAAAACAAAGTGTCCACATGATGTCTTCGACATTACCACGTGTCTTCCATATTATTCCAAGTGCCGATGATCATTATATCCTGTCGGTGAACCATATACTGGTAACTGTGCAATAGTTACTTACTTGCTGGTGAATGCTGCTGGATCTCCAAAGTGCTAGTGTTTTAGTAGGTGTTGACATCAATGACAGAACCATACCTAAATACCAACATAGTGATAGTCGTCCGATCATCCCAAACTTGCTCACCTGTTAAACTATCTGAGTTGCTCTTTCTGTCAGGCCCCACCATGGTTGCCAAGTCGTAGGAAATAACATACATGCATCTTTCCATAGTGGTAAAGCGATGACCATTGGATCTGGATCTAAACTACATGTATTTTATCCTTTCATCCATCTGATACCCAATGCTACCTCGATGACCGAAAAAGACTTCATCGGGTATCGACATAACACAAAACAAGTCTACCCGATAGCCGATAGTGCTCTGATGACTCAAGGAGGATTCGTCGGGTATAAGCATAACACGGAACAAGTCTATCGGATAGCCAATAGCACTCCCAATGACCGAAGCCAACTTTGTCGGGTCATCGAGATGACTTCAAACCTGCTACTCCAAGCTCCGATATGTCGAGTTCATTGGCAAAAGTTATACCGATAGAGTTCACAAATTTCTTCACACTGATTCATCAGACAGAGTTAACTCGATCAGTATGAATAAGGGTCAAGTGAATTAGAGGCACATTTCCAACAATCACACAATCGCTCAGGTATCATTACATTTTTTTTTAATTGTTAATCTTCTATTTTCTGTGGATTTTCTTGGGTTACTGATTATCTGTTTACAACATGTGGTGAATTTAAAGAGAGGATCAGATTATTACTGAATCATAAACACTTATGCTATCACACTTTAGTTTTGGGCTTAAAATAAATTTGGTTAAAGTGGACATGCATGTTATCACACTTTAGCTTTGGGCTTAAAATAAACTTGATTAAAATTGACATGCACTCTTTCACATTTCAGTTTGGTGTTTTAAAATTGACATGCACTTGCGTATCTCATACCTAAATTTGGGTTTTAAAATGAACGTGAATCAGGCTTCTTAATAGAATAACTCACATTTCATTTTTTCTTAAGGGAAAGAACTTTTTATCATGTTTGGGGTGGACCTACTGTTGCATCAACTAACTTTCCACCCACCTTTGGGGTCTTGGGAGAAAGGGAGAAGGTGATAACAACACCCAATTTTTCATTTTAGTAGTGAGGGGTATCTTTGAGTGGGGATTTCATCACCCCACAGACATACTTCGAATTGGGATGCGTTGGGGACATCATCTCTCCCAGTGTACTCTCGAGCAGGTTTTTTGTGACGCTATATAAATATATTGGACAGGCGGCTAGAGTGCTGAGTGAATTTGATGTATGTGGGGGCCTTCCCTACACTAATAAGCTCAACTAAAGTCTTAAGTGGCTTGCTCTGAGAATTTATCATTGGATCGAGACCCCTCAACATTTTACAATAAGAACCAACTTAGTAGCCGAAATCCCACATTTAGTGATTCTAGGAGTGCGGATCGTACCCCATAGATACCCTTCATGTACCTTGCATTATGAAACAAAAATCCCATGGTGATAAGATCTTCGGATCTTTGAGGTAAGAGAGACTGACATGCCCGAGAAGTGTGTGTTGTGGAGTAGAGCCAGTGTTGCCAGACTGTCTATCTGTTCATTTTGTTTCAGTAATTTATTGTAAGGGCCTCATTTGAATGGTTTCCAATGTCCAGCCTAAGATTGTCTTATGTGGTTTTATGTCTATTGTTGTTCCAGACCATTATTGAGCCAGTATTTGGGCTATTTCAGGCCTTATCTTGCATATCTCTGAATTCTCAAAGTTGGTCAGAACTCAGTTCAGTCAGCTATACCTATCTTCAAACAATTGCTCTCATATTTGAAAAACAACAAACTTGTCCTACACACAAAATTACTGGAAACAAAGTTCATCTTGAAACATCAGACAATCCCGCAAACTCAAAATTTTAGACTCCCGTACAGTGAACAAAACTCAACCGATTTTGTCTTTGCAAGGCCCAAGTCAAACATTTAGTCCACATACAAAGAATAACATTGTATTGACCAATGTAAACATTGCACAAACTATGAACACAAAATTCCCAAGGGTGAATGCTCCAAAAATGAATTACACACCTCTAGGGGAACCTATTGAATCAACGTTAAAAAATTTGATACAGACAAACATGATCACAGTTTTGCTAGAAGTAAGAATATATGAACCAAGTCCTTTCAAACCTACATGGTGGAATGATAGAAATTTCTGTGAATATCATCGTACTAAAGGTCACAAACTACAAGTTTCTATAAATTGAAAAACTTAATCCAAGACATGATCGATCAAGGTGACATCACGATTGACACCAACAAAAATTGAGCAAACACAAATCATACCATCTTTAAGGATCCATTTGTCAAACATGATAAAGGGAAGACATGTACATCGGGAACACAAGACAACACAACTAACTACACAAAAGTGTCATATGACTATACTATTCATGTCATTAACTCAGGGGATGTAGTAAATGATGTTTCACAAGAAGCACTTGATAATGATGAGAAATATCAAGAGACTTACAACTATGATAACCAAATTTGCATGTTGTTAGAAGCACCAAAATATGATGAAGACAAGAATATTTATCTTAAGGAATGGGGGCATGAAGAATTGTTTCATTCGAGATTGTTTGAAGATGAACTTATAGCACATATCATGGATGTCAGACTTGCACATGATGAATATAGGAAGGGATATGAAATAAACCTTGATAACACAACATATGTTACAAACAGTTCCCTCACAAGAGATGATACATTGGCTACAATCATAACTCCTAGAGACAAAGACTGTGCAGTACTTACTTGCAGATCTAAAGTAACTTTACAAGGAGTACCATCAAACCCACCACCAGCAATAGGGACCTATAATGTTGTTGAGCAACTCAAGAAAACCCCAACGTAGATATCACTCTTTGAACTATTGCTTATATCACCAACTTATAAATCTATCCTGGACAAAGAACTTCAAGATTTAGTAGTTGACAAAGATATAGATGAGAATGTCTTCCAATCCATGGTGGGGAATTTGGCTAATGGTACCCGTATTGTGTTCATAGAATAGGATATTCCCAGTGATAGAACTCTCCATAATGACCCGCTACATCTAGAAGCTTACATACATAAGAGAAGAATCATAAGAGTACTTATAGATGGAGGAGTTGGTTCAACATTTGTACATTAAAGCTGGTCAAGGCATTGGGATATTCTGAGCTTCACATTGATCCTTCAAAAAGAATAAATATCAAAGCATATGATGATGATGAAGAGCATCCTCAAAAAGGTATAGTTACGCTACTAGTGCAAGTAGGACCTATAACAATAGAGGTTACTTTCCAAGTGTTGGACAGAGAACTAGGGTACAACATGTTATGGGGCCGCCCATGGATTCATACCATGCAAGTTGTACCATCGATATTTCACCAATGTGTTAAATTTCTGTACAATGGCATTGAAATCATCATAAACGGTGATCCAAATCCATTCCAACACTGTAATCACTTAAAGGCAAGTGTAGATAACCAGGTACCAATTAATCAAGCAACACCGCTCACTACACAAATGGAGTCATTAACAATCACATAAATATAGAAGAATGCGCCTTCAACATCTTCTTTTCAGATTAAGGATGTTGGTTGTGGGGAATACTCTATTTCAAGTACCTCAAATGGAAAACAGTTATCTCTTTCTCCTAGGTCTTTTGAGAAGCCTCAAAACATAGTAATGAAATAAGACAAAGGAAAAGAAATAGTCAGATACTCAGATTCATGATCTTTCATTAGGCGGGGAGATTTACAAGAAGAATCTCTGAATGAAGATGCCAATCACTGAATATATAGAGAAGAAGATGACATGACAATACCTATGTTACCTTTAGATCAATATGGCAACGGATTCAAGTTTCTACAAAAACATGGGTATGATGGTACCACAGGCTTGGGATTACAAAAGCAAGGAAGATTAGAACCCATTGTACCAAATGAAAATCCAAAGAATCAAGGGTCGGGATATAAGCATGTACCAAATATAACATAAGCAAGACAACATACACTAGATATACTGAACAAACCAAGGCTACCGTTAGAGTACATATCTCAAAGTCAGTTGTCAACATGAGCATTTCCTTCTCATCTCAAACAAGAAAGAAAGTACCAACATCTCCTACTATGGAATCAAATGGTGAAGATATGAGACAACTTCTACAAGAACCTAGCATTGAGCACCAGAAATACAATATCTAAAACATCCACACAAGAAAATATGGTAACAGACACAGGCTTAACACTAGTAAATGAGCCTAATCCTTGATTGTTGTCAATACTTTTGCCAAGAGAAACAACTCAAGCTACACCCAATGAATCAGATGAAGAAAAACTACAATGACTTATACTAGGCTTAAGAAGGGTGACCACCATACAAAGGAGGACCACAAATCTACAACAAAATCAGATGCAAGTACAAGAGGAGATAAGTGATACAACCTCAGAAGTTGAAACATACATAGAAAGTGAGACAAATTCTCACAACTGTGAATTCCTATTTGATCATGATTCCAGCCCACAAATCGACTATAGATGATGAAAATATATCAGGTCACTCAAATAACTAGGTATGCATGTTATCATAATCTGTTACAATAGAAGGGAGCAATGAATTACCCCTTGTACACTCACATTTGATTGATTGGGGATGAGAACAAAAACCAACTCTAGATTGGTTTGAGAATGATGAAGCTATTGTAGAATTTCTTGGTGTCAGAGAAGGGTTTCCACAAGGTGATCGCAAGGCGAGATTTTTTGTAGACTTGCATAGAACAACATACTTTGGAGAGGCAAGTGCCTCTATGACATTAGATATAGATCAAAGTGATTGCAATGGCAAGAGTGAGTTAGACAATCTCCTTATTGAAAAAGAGAATTCAACATTACTCATGGAAGAAACTGAAGAAGTCAATATAGCAGAAGGAGAAGTTGTACATAGTATTCACTTAGCAAAATCATTAAACTAGGAAGAAAAGGAAAAATTCATATAGTTTTTCAAACAATGTCCTATAAATTTCCCTTGGTCCTATGTGGATATGCCAGGCCTAGATCCAGAATTGGTGTTACATCATTTACCATTGTTACCAAGAATTAAACCATACAAACAAAATCTAAGAAAGACGCATCCACATATTGCATTACTGGTCAAAATATAACTCCAAAAGCTTCTGGATGTGGGCTTTATTCGACCTATTGATTATGCAGAATGGATATCCAATCTGGTACCTGTGACTAAGCCCACTAGGGGCATAAGAATCTGTATTGACTTCTGAGATCTAAACAAAGCATGTCCTAAGGATGATTTCCCATTACCCAACATAGACATGATAATTGACTTAACTGTTGGTAATGAAATGCTTTCATTAATGGATGATTTCTCAGGATATAACCAGATTAGGATTGCACCAGAAGATAAACACAAGATGTCATTTACCTGTCCATGGGAACATACTATTGGAATGTCATGTCGTTTGGTCTTAAGAATGTAGGAGCAACATATCAAAGGGCTATGATGATACTATTTCATGACATGATCCACAATATCATGGAAGACTATGTGGACGATCTGCTGGCTAAATCACAAACAATAGAAGGTCACCTTGAAGTCATTACAAAGATATTTGATCTATTAGAGCAGTACAATGCTAGGTTAAACCCAAAAAAGTGTGTGTTTGGTGTAACAACAAGCAAACTTTTAAGATTTATTGTGTCTAATAGAGGAATTGAAGTAGATCCTGCAAAGGTCAAAGCAATCATGGATATGCAACCCCCATCAACACTTAAACAGTTAAGAGGGTTACAAGGAAGACAACAATCTATAAGAAGGTTCATAGAACAACTAAGCTATAAATGTCATCCATTTCAGTATTTACTCAAAAAAGGAGTTACCTTCAAATGGACAAAATAGTGCCAAGAAGCTTTTCAAGCTTTAAAGGATTATCTTCTGAATAATCCAGTATTAGTTCCACCTACTCAAGGAAATCCCCTATTACTATATATATCAGCTACAAACTCATCTTTAGGAGCCTTATTGGAACAACATGATGATCAGGGAAAGGAAAGAGAAATCTACTATATAAGTAGAACCCTAATTGTATATGATCTTAATTACACTCCTATAGAACGAGCATGTCTAGCAGTGATCTTCACATCTCAGAAACTTAGACATTATATGTTGAGTCACAAAGTCCAACTCATCGCACGTTTTGATCCACTCAAATATTTGATAAGCAGAGCAACATTGACTAAGTGGGTCATGATTTTAAGTGAGTTTGATATAGAGTGTGTGGACAGAAAGGCAATCAAAGGGCAAATTATAGAAGATCAGTTAGCATAGGCTCCCTTGCAAGACAGTCACCCGCTACTAAGAGACTTTCCTGATGAATTTGTGTTTACATTGACAGCATCCATCATGTGGAAATTGTACTTTAATGGATCCTATACAAATCATGGAGTTGGAGTTGGGATTCTTTTCATCACCCCTCAAGGTGATTCTATCCCTAAGTCATTCAGAATAAATTTTCCTTGTACAAACAATATTTCTAAATATGAAGCTCTCATCATAGGACTTCATACCACTGTATAGTGGAGGATAAAAGAATTAAAAGTCTATGGTGACTCACAACTGATTATAAATCAAGTTAATGATGACTATAACACAAAAGATGATAAACTGCTTCCTATTAAACAAATGGTAGAAGATTACAAAGAACATTTCAGTAACATCACTTTTGAACAAATTCCAAGGATACAAAACAAGGCAACCGACGCCATGGCTACAGTAGGGTCTCTACTAAATATGCCTAATAATGAAACTCAGTTTGAGTTTATTGTAGAACAATTGATGATATCGACATATGAGATTCCCACATTAGAATATGTATCTGTAATTGTGGGTCCTGAATCCCCATGGTATAATGAGATATACACATACTTACATACTTAGTATGTGTCTCCTGATTTGTCTAGAAATCAAAAGAAAACTCTTATTCATCAAGCATCCAAATATACTATTATAGCTGACACATCGTATAGAAAGGTCTTTGATGGAACCCTTCTCCGATGTCTTGATGAAGAAGAAGCACAACTTTCCCTAAAGGAGGTACATGATTGAATTTGTGGGGCGCATCAAAGTGGCCCGCCACTATCAAAGAAATTGTTAAGAACTGGATACTATTGGCCAACTATGGAAAAGGATGCCAATAAATATGTACAAAAATATAAACAATATCAAATGCATGCAGACCTCATTCATGCACTGGCACAGGATCTTCAACCTATTACATCACCATGGCCATTTTCACAATGGGGGCTAGATCTAGTTAGTAAGGTTAATCCTACTTCTTCCAATGGGCACAAACTCATCTTAATGACTACTAAGTATTTTAATAAATGGGTAGAGGCAATCCCCATTACATACACCACTGGTAAGAAAATAGCAAAATTCATGCTTAATTACATTATCTGCCGGTACAGGATTTCAATGTGCATAGTGACAGATAGTGGATGTCCATTCAAAAATCAAGAAATGAGAGAACCATGTGAAAAATTTCAAATACAGTAGAGATTTGCAAGACCATATTATCCACAAAGAAATGGACAAACAGAGGCAACAAACAAGACAATATTAAAGATCCTAAAGAAAGTTGTCACTGATGCAGGACGAGACTGGTATCTCCAGTTAAATCTTTCTCTTTAGGCTTATAGAATAGGAGTGCGTACCCCTATAGGAGCAACACCATATTCATTGGTCTATGGTATAGAAGAAATACTACCTATTGAAATATAACTACCATCTTTAAGAGTCTCCTTAAAAAACATCATATCAGAGGAAGACTATCAGGTTGCAAGATTACAAGAGCTTGAAACGCTTGATGAAAAGAGACAAACTGCTTTAAATCATTTGCAAGGTCACCAAAATAGATTGAGAAGGAGTTACAATAAATGAGTACACCCAAGGAATTTTGAAGTGGGAGATCTAGTTCTCAAGGATAACCAAAGGAACCTAGCGGAACGACAAAAGCCAAGGAAGTTTGAACCTAACTAGCTAGGTCCTTTTATCATAACAAATGGTTATAGGAAATGGAGCATACAATTTGGCTACCATGGAGGGAGATCTACTCCCTGACCCTATGAATAACATGTACCTTAAATGATAGTATATCTAAGGGCTGAGTTAGTTTAGGTTTTTCTTTATGTATTGCATCTCATTTTATTTAAATCCCTGCATCACACATAGTTTCCTTTTCAAATGCATCACACACACAAAATTTCTGCATTAGCATTTAGCAGCATCAATAAAACAAGGCAAATGTCCAAGTTTATCATTTGTTTGCATTCAAGAGAAACAAGGGTTGTCTCCTTTCTTAGATATTCAAACATGAAGTCTTTGAGGTCCTAAGGTCATTCATTTTCAACGTCACCCTGTGATGACACTTTACTTATGGTTGGGTAGTGATTTTACTATTTGAGACTTGTTAACCCAAAATCTATCAATTTCTATATCTCAAACACATTAATAAAATCTCCAATTCATTCGAGACACCTAGTTGATCATATGACTAGTGAAAAATCTAAAATTCTACTTCAGCACCACTGTAATTGTCACACCCAAGTAGGTTTCATTACTTACAAGTCAAGGCAAGAAAATATAAAAGAAAAAGTGTTATGCCAGATATCCATCTCAAGGCAAAAGAACAATGATATATAACTGAAATATCATGCATACAAAGTATGACAAAAGATTGATTATGGGAACATGCGAGTAACTCCATCAGGGCTATGAATGCCTATTGGAAATGGAGCAATATTTGAGAGATTACAATTTATAACCTCATCCGAGCTCTAAAAGCTTGCTGGCAGCGAGGCTCTATTCGAGATTCTTTTGAAGTTAGGATAAACTACATAGCTAGTCATATAGGATGCTAAGGATGTTTAGTGAACACAAGAGCAAGAATTAACTCATTTGCACACACATGGGCAAAAGAAGATCAAAGTTTCAAGAACCAATGGGGAAGTTTTCCATGTCTCCATTTGTAAATCCTAGTCACTAGGTGTGTTAATTTGGATATTCCAAGGGACCTTAAGGATCGATTGACCGCTTATCTATGAAATGTTTTGTACCTCCAACTCAATTGGTGTATTACAAAATGCTAAACAAACACAGTCATCCTTGGTCAAATAGGAAATGCATCTTCATCATGCATATTGTATTAACATAGGTCATGTCAAAAATTCATTGTCTCCACATGCAATCTATAGATCATTATGTCATATAGGTCTAGACGCACACTGGGGGCATAACTGAAAAAATCCTAAAAATCATTAAAAGTCCTGAAAAAATCCTAAAAATCATATAAAGTCCTGAAAAAATCCTAAAATTCATATAAAGTCTTGAAAAAATTTAAAAAATAGTGAAAACAATAAAAAATCCAAAAACATTGGGAAATCTTTCAAAAATCCAAAAACATTGGGAAAACATAAAAATCCCCAAAAAATGAAAAACATAAAATCCAAAAGCATTGAAAAGCAAAACAATCCAAAAACATTCAGAAAAGGTCCTGAAAAAATCAACCAAAAACACCTTAAAATGTCCTGAAAAAATACCAAAAACATCCATATACGATCTTGAAAAAAATAAATAAATCCAAAAACATTCAAATATCAATCCACAAAATCCAAAAACAATAAAAATTCAATCAAAAAACTTGCAATAAAATGTCTCGCAAGAAACAAACACCCTAGCAGATATCCAGCAAACGCTTCAGACGAAGTTAATAAAGGATATAACTATCTAGTTAAACATTAGCAATCAACTGATCAAACTGTCTTATCAATCATATCATATTCATATCAAGTGATCATTATCTTGTCTTAAACAAAAGAGGATACACTCAAAATTAGATAGGTCAGTCTTAAACGGGGTCCGCAACTTTTTGAGATCAAACATTATCAACCATCACATCAAGCAACTGAGAATGAAGGCACAAGGTCAATATAGCTGCTGAATTTTGTCTGGGTCAGTCTTTATCTTTTATCATTTGGTGATAGATTGTGTTCCTATGCTACTCAAGGATGTCCACAAGTGACTAGAGGAGCCATGATGGACATTATCTTTTTCTTTTTTTGTTGTTTGTGGTGTGAACCAATGAAGTTCTAGGGAAATTGCTCTGGTGGGTGTCTGTGAAAGGAGCATTTAGCTTGGGAATGCCACACATACCTCGACCCCTAGTGTATTTCCTAGAATGGAGGGTTTCTGTCCTTGTCTGCTACGTGTTTGTTTCTTCAATGAGATATCTTTACATCTTGGTTCCTTATAACCTGATGTGGTAAGCTATATTGTTCAATAATAAGGATCAGTGATGAATATATATTGCATAATAAATAATGACATAGGTTCATGAATTAATCATTCTCATTCTCATCTCATCTGTTTATTGATAGTTTGCTGATTTTTCATCTTTTTCTAAATCATTTTCTGTCATCTAACATTATTCTTTCATCAATCTCTTCTTTCTTTCATCTTACTAACATTTCTTCAAGGTACATCTGAGTTAAAATAATATTCTGGCAATATCATACGAAAATAAAAGTTGCATTCCATATAGTTTTAAGTGCATCCATATAGTTTTAAGTTGCACCCATATAGTTTTAAGTGCATCCATATATTTTAAGTAGCATTAATATAGTTTAAATTGCATTTGTATTGCATTTAATGGCTGTCATTCATAAACATCATTTATAAATCATATATAAAGCATTAAACCATTCATTCATCATTACATCATAAATCATGTAGAAACCATTGCATTTATAAATATCATTTATAAATCATATAGACATGCATCACATAACTCATAGTATCATAAAACATACATGGAAAACAAAGCATATTAGATCACCACCAAAAAACTGCATATCATACATATATAACTCAAAATGGTAATGTGTCCAAATACAATAATCATAAAACATGCCCGAAGGCTCAGATAACATGATCTCAATGTATCAACCCATACTGCCTTTGTCAATAGGTGGATCCTGCCCGCTAGATCCAGCCCCAGGATGTCAAGGTGGACCCATCACTCCTCCACTACTAGTCTATTGAGAGGTAGATCAACTCGATCTTCTCCCCATAAAA
The DNA here is from genome assembly GCF_030272615.1 of Cryptomeria japonica. Lineage (NCBI taxonomy): Eukaryota > Viridiplantae > Streptophyta > Pinopsida > Cupressales > Cupressaceae > Cryptomeria > Cryptomeria japonica. The sequence continues at coordinate 714,833,745 of NC_081408.1, read as the reverse complement.
GCACTAAAACTAGGCTCCCTCTGACCCTCAGGAATAGCTCTCTCATAAGCTTGCCGATAATAAATAGCCTCCTGTGTAGTAGCAAAATATCTATCTGCTTGGCTACGTGCCTCTATCACCGGCCCAAATAGCTGATCATATGCATCTATGGTGATTTGAGCTCTCCCAACTACGTCATCTCTCTCTGTCTGGAGACGGTCTCTCTCGATCTCTAATGCACCATAGTCTCTACAGAATGCCTCCTGCTCAGTATCTCGTCGTTGCCTATGTCTGGCAACCTCATCCTCTAGACTCTAAATCTGTGCTCTAAGAATCTGTGGATCATCATCATCTCCATCACCACCATCTCCTCCATCTCCTCCTCCCCCCTCTGTAGCAACAACATCCTCTAGCTCTAGGATATCATCATCATCCCTGTCCTCACTTCTCGATGACTCTGAAGAATCATCGTCATCTCCACTACTCATAAACTCGGTGTCTCCACCAATGTCTACATCCTCATCTCCCCCTTCCCCCTCCTCTCCCCCTCCACCTTCCTCTCCTCTTTCATCTCCCCTCCTCTCCCCCATGTCAATCCTCAGTCGTTGTCTAGGATGTCGTACCTGTTGTGTTGTGATCAGAATAGTCGGATCAGTCAGTGGAATAGGCCTATGTCTAGACCACCATGCATCATACTTAGGAGTAGTCCCTGGATCTGCTGCACCTGCACTCCAACCCCACGGTAATGCCTGAAGAGCATCAAACTTGACAACCACCACATGTGGTTTTATGCACACACCCCAATCAGAAACCTCACGAGAAACATGAGAAAAGTATATTGTAACAACAGGTGTCACTTGTACCTCACCAAACTGTCTACGTACCCATCCTGGAAAAGACACCTCAATAATCCTCTGCGTCTCAATGGTCCTCCTAATAAGATATCTCTGCTGTTTGTAGAAAGGAAAGTGTTGTGCATCATCTGCCCAACTGGGGCAATCTAAATATGGTCCCCAAATAAAATGCTGCAAGATATCAAGTTGATGTCACTAGTACAAGGTGTTACTTGAACCCCTATGTCTAATACCAGGTGTATACCTATATGCATATGGCTCATCAGGCTACAAGTCAACATGAATAACTGGCCTTGAGATAGAAATGTGCTCCCAAGCCCAAGTTTGGAGCAATGTCACACCACAATTGATCGATCAGTATCCCAAGTATATAATGTTGTGCATCTGATAATAAACCATGGCTAATAGACAAGGACCCCAAGCATATACTTGATGATGAACAATCATATCATGGAGCACTTTGCCCCATCCAACTAGAAATCCATGACCTCGTCTGTCAGGAATCAACAAACCACCTATGATATCGCACAATACTATAGTAAGATCATCATAGTCCAAGCGAGCCCAAGGGATATCATGATGACCACTGATATGTAAATCCTGCTCCTCACACTAAAAAAGGGTACACGGTCCAGCGACGTCATTGTCATGATCATATACAACTCTCACACCATGGATGGGAATATGCAGTATATGCCACACATCCTCTAAAGTAATGGATGCCTCACCAGTAGGAAGATGGAAGGTACATGTCTCAGAATGCCACCGCTCTACTAAAGTTGTAATCAAGGCCTTGTTGGTCGTAACCTCTGGAAAATGTAAAATATGTTATACTCCTAAATGTCGAATATGTGCAATCTCCTCATCAAATAACTCAACTTGAAGATCAAGTCCACTGGGTCTACTCTATCGACAGTATAACACTCCAATAGTCTCCTGCACAGAGAAAATATTGAAAATGTCAGATATCGGATAACGTGATTGAAAATTTGATCATACGCATGACAAAAAAAATCAATTTACAATGAATGCATAATGTTTAACACTTATGTGTTGCATTTTACACTAATGCTTTACATTTAATGCTTATGCATGACATTTAACATGTATGTGTGAACATATGAGCTAATGCGTAAATAGATAAACATATGCGTAACAATTACACCCTATGCATAACACTTAAGCTCTTGCGGTACACTTAAGGCGTATGCATGACAATTAATGCTAATACGTGAAAGTTGACAGGCATATGTGTGATGACTAAAAATTACTTCTCTGGGAAAATTTTGAAAAAAATACAAAAACAGGCAAAAAATTAAGCAAAAAATTTGGAAACATACCATGCCACCAGTTCTTGGAGGTCTCTGATAAGAACATACTCGGTCAGATAAGTGTACTCATGTCCTATAGCCAGCCATGATGATCAAATACTCGCAGGAAAGCAAACGACTCGCAAGGATCTCCAAGAACTCAATGCAATGAAAATGAGCAAATGAAAGGTCAAACTCTCTATTTAAAGCTTAAAATTAGGGTTTTTTCCACTCTGATGCCTGTGGTCCCCGTGAACTTCAAACAACTTGGAGGCTATTCAAACAATCTCGAAATTGCATGAAACTTCACACAATTGCTCATTATACTGATATCAAAAATATGGTCTCAATTTCCAAATTTTTCGACCACCTTTTCTGAGGGGGAATATTTATATTATACAGTGTTACCAAGGCATACTAGGGCATGAATTTTTTGTTTTCTTTGAAACAATGTCATTCTGACTTTGTCTCAAAGAGGGGAAAATGTAGACACCTAAAAATGTCTCATTGATCATGTACTAATTATTCGTCTAATTGATTAAATAATTCTTTAATTATTTAATTAGGTTAATTAGTCTTATTCTTCTAAATTCACATTTCCTCATCATCTTACTAATTATTCTATTTTTAATTCTATCATCATTTAATCATTTAAACCATTTTCTAATGATTGATTAAATATTTATTATTTAATTAATTGTGATTCTTAATCCCTCAATTTAAATAATATTTATTATTTAAATAAATTCCATTTTCAATTTCTATCTCTAATCATCTAATCATTAACCCTTTTCTAAGTATTAATTAAATATTTATTATTTAATTAATTATGGTTTTAATCTTTAATTTAAATAATCTTTATTATTTAATTAAATTCAATTTCTAAATAATTAAATAATTTATTTAAATTATTTAATTTAACTAATTATTCCTCTAATTCAAATTCCAAATCCCCAAATTCTAATTTCTTCTAATTTCATTAATTCTCCAAATTATTCTAATTTCATTTAATTTCATATTCTTCCAATTTCTCCTAATTTCAAATACATGTGCATGATTTCAATAATCAAATTGAAAATCAAAGTCAAGTTCTAAATATATTCAAATAATAAATTGAATTTAAAATAAATTCAATATTTGAATTAAATCTCATGCAAAGATTAAATTGAAAATCCAAGTTAAAGTTCAAGCACATGCTAAATTAATTAATTCAATCAATTAATTAGTTAATTCAATTATCTCTTCAAATCCTATTTCTATCTTTTAGTTAACTTTTTCTAAATAAAGTTCTCAATCAACTTTCAATCAGTTAACTGTCTCCTCTTTATTTCCTCCAATCACCCTTTTTCATCTTTCAATCAACTTTTTTCTCAATCAGTTAACTTATTAATCTATTCAATCTATTTTGTTCCACCTCAAAATTAGCAGTTCAACTATCAATCAAAATGTGAGCTCACCTGAGTTCCACCTCTTGATAATTCTGTTCCACCTCTCAATCAATTCCTTTCCAATTATCTATAAATTGAGCATTCAATCTCCATTTTCAACAATCACGAACTTTGAATCTTTTTGTCATTTGCAGGTTGCCAGCGTGATATCTGATAGCCACCATACTGCAAAGAAGAGAAGAGAAATGGAAGCCATGATGCACAATAGTGAGTTCTATATTGTTTAGAATTATTCTATATGCATCTATATTTCATTGAGTTTTTGTTGAAATTCTATTAGGATAGGGATTCATGATTTTCCTCTTATTTCTGATTGATTTAATGATGAATTTTAGCATACAACATATGTCATGATTCTTATATATTTAGGATCTTGTGTCTAAGTGGTGGTAAGAAAGGAAGCCTATGTATGACATGACTATGTACTCCTTGATCAAGAAATTACGGTTTGTTAAATGGAAGATTAAAAGGTGGATAGGTAGTGTTTTGGCAATCTATTCTTGTTTAAAGCATTGGCCCAATCTCAAATAAATGCCATTACTCATCAAATTTGAGATCTTGGTCTCACTTTTAAAAATTCTAGAGAGGATTCTGTAGCTATGAAGGAATTGGAGGAATGAGAGTTACGTGAAGAGATTTTCTAGAAGTGAAATTCACATATTGATTGGCTTTAGGAAGGTGATAGAAATACTACTTTTTTCACATCTCTATTAAAGATGAAAGACATGGGACTCTAATCACTGCTCTTGTGACCTTTGAGGGAAATCATTTTTTTCTTTTAGTGAGATTTCAAGGTAGGATACTCAATTCTATTCCACCTTATTTACTAAGGACTCTCCCCTTGCTAGGGAAGAAGAAAATCTTCTTTTGGATTGTATTGCCTCTCTAGTTTATAATGATATCAAGGAGTCACTTATTAGACCTATCTCTATGGTTGAATTAGAAGATATTATCTTTCAAATGAAAAAGGGGAAAGCCCCTAGCCCTAATAGATTTCCAATAGAATTTTATCAGGATTTTTGGGACATGATCAATTTTGACCTTTTGGAGGTTGTGCAAAGTGACAAAGTAACAAATGGATGTTGGGAGCCATGAATGCTATTTTCCTTTCTCTTATTTTTAAAAGAAAATAGGCCAATTTTTTGGGATCTTTTTAGACTTATAGCTCTCTGTAGTGTAATTTATAAAATAATTACTAAGTTAACTATGGAGAGGATCAAACATGGGTTCAATAAATTAGTTTATGAGTAGCAACAAGGTTTTGTTGCTAGTAGACAAATTTTGGATGGGATAACTCTTACAACAAAGGTTATTCATTTTATGATGATTTCTAAGGAGAAGACAATATTTATTAAGTTGGATATGGAAAACTCTTATGACCATGTTAAATGAGATTTCTTTTGGATATTGTTGCTGCCAGGATATGTTGTTGTCATTGATGTCACCATATTCCTGTGTTTTGGTGTTGTAGAGAGTTGTTTTGGTGATTTGGTGATTGCAGTGAGTTGATTTGGTTGGTTTATCTATTTGCTATGTTGAATCCAATAGAGATACTTAATTCTTTATTAATTTCATGATTCTATGTGGTGACTTGATCGAGTTGTGGATGGCTGAGATGAAGATTGGTTTTCAGTGTTCAGTGTTGCAGTGTTCTGGTGTTTGATCTGTTAAGCTCCGGTATGATCATATCTTTGGTTGCAGATTTGGGAGTGTTTGGGATGTTCGTGTGTATCTTCAATTCATATGGTTTATGATTTGATTCTCCGCAAGTTATCTTTCTTGTCTGAGTTGTTGTTGTTGAGTGTTCTTAAGTGTTAGCATGCTGATCAATGAAGATTTGATTAAGTGGTGTTGGTGCAGCTATTACGGATGGTTCTAATATGCTTGTTGGTGTTTCCTAATCATGTCCTATTTGTTTTTGTGGTCTGCGTTGATCTTTGTGTGCATTATTGAAGATGTTATGGGCTTGGTAATATTCTTTGTGTTATGTGGTATTTCCAGTGGTGTAATGTGTTGTAGTTGATCTTGGCGAGATTTCTTGTGGTGTTGTGTATTCGAGGAGTTGATTTGGTTCCATGCTATGTTGACTATGACATTGTATTGGTCTAGTGGTTTATTTATGTATCGTGTGGTGTAATTTTTGAATTAGGTGTTAAGGATTGAGTCGACCTTGTAATCAAGGTTGATGATCTGTATAAATAGGTGTTATATTCATGTAATTTGGGTATCAGTGTTGTGTTTGCATTATCAGAGAGTGGTGTATGTCTGAATAAGTGAATTCATCTTTCGATGTGGTGTATTGAGTAGAGAGTGTTGTAGGGAAGACAAATAAGCTTAACCAAAACTCTCATCAGGCATTAAGACATGCTAGTCTTTTAGTTCATCTTGACCGGATTGTAGTCCGAATATTATTGTAAGGTAGTGAACCTTCCCTGAGGGTTGTAGCCTTTTAGGTCATAGTATTTTGAGCAGTGAGATCTAGGAAGTGTGCTTGAATGCATGTGCATTCCCCATTGTAATATTTACACATACTACTACAAAGTATCATCTTATTGTGGGTAGGTTCCCACTGTTCGGTGTGGAGCTTGATTAGTCTCCAAGTGGGAGATTGTTGAAATGTGGTGACTGATCAGCAAAGTACTATACACTTAGCACGTATCCTCGCCGGGGTCCGGGGTCGGGTTGGGCCCCAGGCAGGGGTTCGGGGGCGGCAGCCCCCAAGAAAAATTTTTTTTGCCATTTTTTTTGTTGATGAAAACCGACATTGTAATAAAACCCTAAAAAAGGCCGACTTTGTTTGTTGCCCTAAAAATGCATGTTATAAGCGGCTGGGATGCTTAAGGCATTGTAAGGTTGATGTACTATTTTTTGCTGGATAATAAGAAAGATTGGATGGCTGTGTATGGTGGACGTAACCCATTCTGGGTGAACCACGTTAAATATCTGTGTTATCTGTGTCCTGTTTTTATTTCTTTATCTTTTGTATTTAAATCTGCATATAATTGTTAGTTCATATTTGCTTCGGATCTACTTGAAACCCTAACAATTGGTATTAGAGCGAGGTTTTCTGTAAATTGGCAGGACTTTCAGATTTGAGTGGGAGCAATGGAGGATTCCAAATTCAAGGTTGAAAAGTTTAACGGCCATAATTATCAGTTATGGAAAATGCAGATGGAGGATTACCTGTATCAAAAGGATTTGTGGCGGCCATTGGAAGGAAAGGCAAAGAAACCGACCACAATATCAGATGATGAGTGGGACATTTTAGATAGAAAGGCACTAGGATCCATTCGATTGTGCCTTGCGTCATCTGTAGCATTCAATATAACAGAAGCAAAAATGACTGTAGATTTGATGGCAACATTGGCTAAGCTGTATGAGAAACCCTCGGCTTCGAATAAGGTATTTCTTATGAAGCGTTTGTTTAATTTGAAAATGAGTGAGGGAGGATCTGTAGCAGAGCACTTAAATGAATTTAATACAATTACCAGTCAATTGTCTTCGGTAAAAATTACCTTTGTAGAAGAGGTTAGGCTCTCTTGATTTTATGTTCTTTGCCAGAAAGCTGGAATAGCTTGGTATGGCTGTAAGTAACTCTGTCTCTGGTAAAAATACTTTGGTATTTGATGATATTGTTGGTGTTATCCTAAGCGAGGAAATGTGAAGGAAAAGCACAGGTGAGACTCCAACATCATCGGGTAGTGTTTTGAATGTGGAGAACAGATGAAGATCAAAGGAAAGAGGAAAAGGCCCTGGGAATGAGAAGTCACGAGGGAAGTCAAAGAAAGGACACTCTCAATCTAGAGGAAAGAAAGATTGCTGGTACTGCGAAAAGCCTGGTCATCTAAAGAAAGATTGTTGGTCTCAGAAAAACAAAGAAGGAGACAAACATGAAAATGACAGTAAGGAAGCTAATATTGCAAGTAATACTTTACAAGATGCTTTAATCTTATGTTTGGATAATGTTAATGATTCCTGGGTAATAGATTCTGGGGCTTCATTTCATGCTACACCCCATAGAAAATATTTTCTAGATTATGTTCAAGGTGATTTTGGACAGGTATATTTGGGTGATGATGAGCCCTGTCAAATTATTGGAAAAGGAAAGATAAAGATCAAGTTGCAGAATAGTAATGACTGGTTTCTGCAGGAGGTAAGACATGTTCCTAATTTAAGAAGAAATTTAATTTCTGTAGGGCAACTAGGTAGTGAAGGTTGCATAGTTACCTTCTTAGACAGTATGTGGAAGGTCACTAAAGGATCATTAGTAGTAGCTAAAGGTGCGAAGGTAGGCACATTATATCTGTGTACTGGTAACACTTACTCTACCTTAGCTGCTACAAATAAAGTTACTGCAGGGACAACAACAATAAATGTTGCAAGAACAGATTCGATAATGTGGCACCATAGGCTTGGGCACATGAGTGAGAAAGGGATGAAAATCCTTCACTCCAAAAATCTATTGCCAGGACTAAAGAAGATTGATTTAGAGTTCTGTGAAAACTGTGTTTATGGTAAACAGAAAAGAGTCAGATTTCTCAAGGTTGGGAAAGAGAAGAAGAGTGAGAAGTTAGAGCTTGTACATTCAGATGTATGTGGACCAGCTCAGGTATCATCTCTTGGTGGCTCTTGTTATTATGTTATTTTTATTGATGACTCAACCAGAAAAACATGGGTATATTTCCTAAAATAAAAATCAGATGTTTTTGAAACTTTTAAGAAATGGAAAGCTTTGGTTGAGAATGAGACAGGAAAAAAGTTGAAGTGTCTCAGATCGGATAATGGAGGTGAGTATTGCAACAAAGCATTTGAAGATTATTGTTCCTTAAATGGGATTCGAAAGCAGAAGACAGTTCCAGGAACTCTACAGGAAAATGGTGTGTCAGAGAGAATGAATAGGACCATCATGGAACGTGCGAGGAGCATGAGATTGCATGCTGGATTGCCCTTACATTTTTGGGCAGATGCTGTACATACTGCTGTCTATTTGATAAATAGAGGACCTTCAACCCATTTGGATGGTGGTATTCCAGAGGAGGCATGGACTGGTAAAAAGGTAAATTATTCTTTTCTAAAAACTTTTGGTTGTGAAGCTTTTGTCCATGTTGATAAAGAAAACAGAACCAAGCTTGATGCTAAATCTCAGAAATGTACCTTCATTGGATATGGGATAGATGAATATGGCTATCGGTTATGGGATCTTGAAAATAAGAAAATAATTAGAAGTAGAGATGTTATATTCAATGAGAAGGTTATGTATAAAGAACAGATGTAGGAAAATAAGCATGAACAGGACAAACAAGAATATGTGGTGTTGGATGAGATTCATGAAAATGAAATGCCATAGGTACCTGATGCTCAGCAACAACAGATTGTCCCACAAAATCCTGCAAGTGTTAGACATTCTACGAGGACAAGTAGACCCCCTGAAATATTTTCTCCTTCTTTGTATTCTATTTTATTAACAGATTCTGGTGAACCAGAAGAATATGAAGAAGCAATGCAGGTGGATGCCAAACAATAGTGGCAGCTAGGCATGAAAGAGGAGATGGACTCCCTGATGAAAAATAAGACTTGGGACTTAGTTCCTTTACCTGCAGAAAAAAGAGCCTTGCCTAACAAATGAGTTTATCGACTGAAGGAGGAGGAAGGAGGTCAGAAAAGATATAAGGCCAGACTTGTGGTAAAAGGTTTTGCACAGAAAAAGGGTATAGATTATGATGAAATATTTTCTCCAGTTGTAAAAATGACTTCAATTAGAACTGTACTTAGTCTTGTGGATGCAGATGATTTACATCTTGAACAATTAGATGTCAAAACAACTTTTCTCCATGGAGATTTGGAGGAGGAAATTTACATGTTGCAACCACAGGGATATGAGGTCAAAGGTAAGGAGAACTTGGTGTGCAGGTTGAAGAAAAGTTTGTATGGCCTAAAGCAAGCACCCCGACAATGGTATTTAAAATTTGATAGTTTCATGGCTGAACACAGTTATCATAGATGTCATTCTGATCATTGTGTATATTTTAAGAGATTTGATAATGGCAATTATATTATCCTGTTGCTTTATGTTGATGACATGCTTGTTGCTGGGTCTAACATGCAGCATATAAATGATCTTAAACATAAATTAGCCAGGTCATTTGCTATGAAGAATTTGGGTGCAGCTAAGCAAATTCTCGGTATGAGGATTACATGGGATAGGAAAAATAGAACCTTGAATTTGTCCCAAAGTGAGTATATAAAGAAGGTGTTGAAAAGATTTAACATGCAGGATGCAAAAGTAGTTAGTACACCTTTGGCTAGTCATTTCAAATTGACTAAGGAGATGTGCCCAAAGGCACAGGAAGAGGTTAATAAAATGTCTAACATCCCGTATTCATCAGCTGTTGGCAGTCTGATGTATGCAATGGTATGCACAAGGCCAGATATTGCACATGCAGTGGGAGTTGTGAGCAGGTTTATGAGTAATCCGGGTATGGAACATTGGAATGCTGTGAAATGGATTCTTCGGTATTTGAAAGGAACTACTATGAAGGCATTATGTTTCAAAGGATCTAATGCTGCTCTAAGTGGATTTGTTGACTCTGATCTTGCGGGTGATATTGATTCACGGAGGAGTACTACAGGGTATGTTTTTACTATAGGGGGAACTGCAGTCAGTTGGATTTCTAGGCTGCAAAAGGTTGTTGCACTTTCAACCACTGAAGCTGAGTATGTTGCTGCTACAGAAGCCAACAAAGAGATGATTTGGTTGCAATGTTTTCTGAAGGAATTGGGTCAGACACAAGAGGATAGCCCATTGTATACTGATAGCCAGAGTGCCATTCATCTTGCGAAGAACTCTGCTTTTCATTCAAGGACAAAGCACATTCAGCTCAGGTACCACTTCATCCGGACTATTTTTGAGGAGGGTCAGTTACGGCTTGAGAAGATTCACACAAGTGAGAATCCTACCAATATGTTCACAAAGGCAGTTCCACAGGAGAAGCTGATTTCTTCATCAATTTCTTTTGGTCTTCTTGATTGATAATTGTGGAATTTATACCAGTCAAGTCCTAGTGTTTTATCCAGCAGATGTTGCATGTACAGTGGTGTCGTGTAGTATCAGTCTCCAAGTGGGAGATTGTTCAGTGTGGAGCCTGATCAGTCTCCAAGTGGGAGATTGTTGAAATGTGGCGACTGATCAGCAAAGTACTGTCATTTTTTTTGTTGATGAAAACTGACATTGTAATAAAACCCTAAAAAAGGCCGACTTTGTTTGTTGCCCTAAAAACGCATGTTATAAGTGGCTGGGATGCTTAAGGCATTGTAAGGTTGATGTACTATTTTTTGCTGGATAATAAGAAAGATTGGACGGCTGTGTATGGTGGACGTAACCCATTTTGGGTGAACCACGTTAAATATCTGTGTTATCTGTGTCCTGTTTTTATTTCTTTATCTTTTGTATTTAAATCTGTATATAATTGTTAGTTCATATTTGCTTCGGATCTACTTGAAACCCTAACACCCACCATGTTTTTTCCCTTAATCAGGTTTTCCACGTCAAAATATTGGTGTTATGTGTGTTGTTGTTATTGTGTTTATCTTTATTCTTGTTGTAGTTGATCAGATCTAAGATTGTGCTTATTGTCTAATCCGATGAAAAATGATTCACCCCCCCCCCCTCTCAGTTTTCCTTCATTGTTGTTGCCAACACTTTCTTGCATAAATTTATTCTAGATTTTTGGTTTGGTAGTGACTGGGTTAATTGGGTCATGATCTATGTCACCTCAACTTCCTTCTTAGTTCTTATCAATGGTGAACCCTCTAATTAGTTTGATGCCTCTAGGGGCCTTCAACATGGTGATCACCTCTCACCTTATTTGTTTATTTTAATGGATAAAGGCCTGGGGAGATTTATCAAGTGTCAGGTAAGACAACATTTGATCCAGGGTTACAGTTGGGGTAATAGTCTTCCTCACTTTCATTTAGAATTTGTGGATGACATAGCTATGATGGGTTTAGCCAAATTCAATGAGGTGGTTAACTAAAGAAGAAATTTGGCCATTTACTTGGCTACCTTAGGATAAAAGATCAATGAGGACAAGTCCTCCATTTTATTCTTTAATACTCATAACCTTATTAAGATCAAGATTGCCTAGATTCTTACATTCTAAATTGTCTCGCTTTCTTTTGTTTATCTTGGTATTCCCCTAACCATGGGCCCACTACCTATGAGGTTTTGGCAAAATGTGTTAGATAAGTTTCACAATAAAATTAGTCATTGGACTTGCAAGCGGCTCTCGACTATTAGGACAATAATTCGTCATTGAAGTTGGTGGTCCATGATCTCCCCATTTATAGATGTTTTGTATAGACTACTTCCAAGATTTTTTAAGTAATTTTATGCTTTATTCAAACAATTCTTATGGGTTGGTAATCTATTCTTAATGAAGTGGAGTTTGGTTAAGTGGGAATTTGTTTGTAAGTTGAACCAGGATGGTGATCTAGGTCTTTGATGAGCTTATCTACGTGGACAAGTTTTGCTTGCCAACATATTTGTGTTCCATTAATCAAGATCAAGATTGGTCTAGACTCATTACTACTAAGTATCTAAGGGGTGTGGATAGCGAGCATGTTCCTTTGTTCAGTCTCCTATGATTTGGAACACTCTTAAAAATGTTTCTAAGTTAATTAAGAAATATTGTGGATTTGTAATAGGGGTTTTGAGGCTCTTTTTTGGTATGATTTGTGGGATGGTCACCCTCCTATGATATTAATGTACCCACATTTTCAATCCCTTTGCAATAATTCTATTGAATCTGGTTGGAGTAAAGTGGAGGACTTTAAAACTTTCTAGGACTTAGGCTAGGTAGGAGGTTTTTTTATGGAAAGAGATTGGTCAGTCTTTGCTAGTGGGCTTTGAGAAGGCCTATAAAGAGCTTGCTAGGATCATGTCTAATAGAGTACAATTTTTTTTGGGGAGGAATGTTCTTGCTTGGGGCCTTGATCTAAAAGACAAGTTCTTAGTTTCCTTAGAATACCAAGGTTGGATAGGTAGACTCGTTGTAGTGTCCCTCCTAGACTTGTCTTTTTATTTATTCATTGATAGATCTATATAGATTCTTATGTGAAATTTTGATTCATGATTATGACTCTATCTATATGATTAGATGTTATGGATGATGATAGACCTTTCATATTGACATGTGGTACATGATGATTTATATGGATGATTGACATATGTTGGATTATGATGATGATGGATTTACTTGATGATCTTATATGTGCTCATGGCTCATGATGGATTCATATTGCTTATGGGATTTCAATCATATTATGTTTATGCTAACTCTATTCCATGATTATGATGATGGAATTGATGATACAATGATTGTGATTATCTTCTAGTGTCTTCATGATAGGGACAATATCATACCACTCATTGCAAGCATGATATGGCATTGCAATTCTCTATCACTTATCTGATTATTTATGATATATTATTGTATATGTTGTATCATGGTTATTGGTGGTTGCACAATTGTAGGTACTAGACATCGACTCCACTTAGTCTCATAGGTTTGAGTGTGTCTTATCCCAATGGAAAGTTGTCAGAGATGTCATAAGTTTCCTTCCTTACACTCTAGGTCCTAGTTGACATCCTAGTCAATCTTGTGTCTTAGTTGAGTTGTCTCGTGGCACCTTGCAATATGTTGTTCGACCCTTGTATCGGATTTCCATGTAGCATTGTGAGTATTCAATTATTTAATTGATGTTTGATTAATATAGTATCAATATTATAGTTGATTTATTTGAGAGTTTAATTATTTAATTATTATTTGGGTGATTATTTAATATTTATTTATATTGGCTTGACTAAAGTTATTAAGCTTGATTTATTTGATTTATTGACTTATTGTTTAATTGGCTATTTATTAATTATTTATTGTTTAAAAATGTTTCTTATGTTGATATTGATTTTATATTTAACTGGATTTTATTTGTGTTGGTTTTTATTTATTTAATTTGTTAATTTATAAATTGTATTTGATTTATTACTAATTTACTAATGTTTATTATGTTATTATCTTGTTACTATTTGGGTAATAGGTTATATTATATGTTGTTACCTACCCTTCTTTCCTATTGGTTGATTTTGAGGGGGTAAGTAAATAAAACTATTTTATAATACTTACCTCAAAACTATGCAAGGTAGGTAAATAATATAGTTTATACGAATATTTTGATTGGCCAAAATTCTTCTATAGTTTTGATTCCAAATTTATTTATTGAGTTTTATGAGAGTGTTGTCGGGTTACCTTCTGAGAGAATTTTGCTTGCATTTGGAGTTTTGAATTTGGTTGAATTTTGGATTGTGGAAGATTTCATGATTGGATTTGGAGTTTGCTTGCTTGGATCTACCAGTTTGGACTTGAACTACTTCAAATTGCCTTGCCTTTACTTCAATTTTTCCAGATTGGAGTTTCAACTCTACTTCTACATTTCAATTTGAAAAGATTATCTTCATTGTGTTTATTGAAAGATTGACTGTAAAGGATATTTTAGTGTTTAAAGATTGCAATTTTGGTTTGGGGAAATGAATCATGTATATATGAATATATGTGTGTGTTATTAGCAAATCTGGAAGATGGAGTGTTGTCGGGAATGTATGTTCTACATTATTCATTATAAATTTGTGTTTCCCCTTCCTTGTGGTCTTTTTGAGCTTTTAAATGCCTTTGTATTGATTTTTTGTATCTCATTATACTCTACTACATCTCCATATGTTATTATGTGAGTATGGTGTATTTTTATGCATGATTGTGTGAAAGAGGTGCAGGGATTTGATGTTGGATTTTATTTGTATGACTTGGTGATTCCAATTTTATGTTATCATATTCTTATTTTTTCCTCACACACCTTTTGGGAGTGATATTGGTCCATTTTGTGAGCCTATGTGCAAAACTGGGCATGTTCGTCACCTAGTTTTTCCATTTACCTTCATTTTTTGCCTTTTGTCTTCAATGCACTATTTTGGAACTCATATGCGCTAAAGTTTGATGTGGATGTTCCAGATAATGAGGTGGATGCACTAATATGTACCCTATATGTACCAAACTAGTCCTTGTATGCGTTGAACTACCTTGTCTTATTGGTTTTGCTAGTTTTGTCCAATGTGGTCACTTTTCCGAATTGTGGGCTTTTACAGAGGCTTCTTGTGTTTGTTTTGAGTTATTAGAGATGTCTTGTGATGTGGTATTTATATTTTAATAATTTTTTTTGGCTTTGGTAAGATGGTTTGTACCTTACCATTGAGGATTGTGCATATGCGATGCTTAGCTCCAGCAAGAGGGAGAATGCCTTGATGTAGAGGGATGAAATATGTGAGCTCTAGTGCAAGAACTATGCCTCACTATTGAGGATGTATTTGTATATGTTTGAGTAAGATGAATGTGTGTATTTATATTTTTATTGTTATGTTTTTATTGGTGAAGTCTCTTGCTTATATGTTGGCTTATTGTTCGCTTTATGCTTCAGTTTTGTTTCAGCGAAGTTGTGATTTTGGATTCATTTCATGTTGAGCCTTCATGATGTTATTGTGATGTCATTGTGGTTTATGTTTTACCCTAAGGTATTGGTGCATGGATAGGGAGTGTGGGCTCTTGCATGTGTAGGACTAGGGTTGTGACCAATAAGCTCTAAGAGGTTCCTAGAGAGGATGCTTTGGGTCTAGTCCTGTCCTGGAACCACGTGAAGAGTTTATGTTTATTTGCAAGTGATAACCATAATAATTTGATTAGTGGGTTGGGTAAATAGGATTCACTTAATCAAGATAATTAATAGTTGTTGTGCCACACTCATAGCCCTTGAGGAGAGACTCAGGATGAGCTTGGGAAGACCATTGCGACAGTAAGCCAAACTCCTTTGGTTGCTCATAGGTTGAGATGGCTCCACATGTCTATCAGGGTGAGGCTTGGCCCCTTCTTTGTGAGGATAGAATGTGATGACACTCTTTCCCTACATGTGTCCATAATCCTTATGCCTTGATTTATTTTTACACCTATAGGAGTTTATTGATTTATGATTAGCCATATGATGTGATTGATTTATTACTATTTGTATTTGGTGGATGTCATGTTGAGTCCCTTGGTTGTTAAGTATCAGCCTAGGTCTATAGTGTTAGTTGGAGCCTTGTGTCATCTCCTAGCATGAGGGGTGGTTCCTTATTGGTTCCACATGGTCGAGTGGTTTAATGCCTTCTTCAATTGGGATGTTCTTCTTGGATGCTAGCTATGTGGATATGAATTTATATCTTCTCTTCATGTGGATGGAACTTTGGAGAATAAACTATGTAATTGGCTTGATATCATGTATTTTGTATCATGAGAAATATGAAATTGTAAAGAGGATTATGTTACTAGTATCTTGCGAACATAAGTAATAGGACTTGTATTAGGAGGAATTTATGATGAATTGTAAATGATTATGTATGTTGCAAATGGATACTCATTATGTATGTAATTTTAGACTTGAATGTGAATAAATGATTAAGTAATAGGATTGGATTATCTTTTGTAAATCTATGGATAGTAATGGAAATGATGAGTGATTCATGTATGTTCATGAGTGAATGTACTAAATTGAAAGATGCTATTCTTTAATGTTGGTTATCTTGGTAAAATGATTATGTAAGAGTATCTTGTAGGCATGTATAATAATTATTAAAGGAGATGAATTTGATATGAATTCTAAAGATGATGTGATCATGCTAGATGGTTTTAAAAGGGGATTAGGAATATTTGATTTGGTGTATTAATATGAATCCAAGAGTTAATGAGGTTATGCAGGATATGCATTTGATTGTTCATATTAGGAAGAAAGTGATTGAATAGAAACTAAATGTAATAGATGTTAATGGTATTATGGTATATAGGTGTGTCTATGTATCAACATTAGTTAAGTAATGGTGTTGAGATACCCTAGGGAATGAATGATTGTGAGATGTATCATTATTTCGCTTGCATATTATGTTGTTGAGATTATGGTTATGTTCAAGTTGTTTATGCATTCATGATATGTTTTTTTTTTAATAAGTAAATATCCATAGAGGGGAAGCACCCTTGTATTAAAAAAAAAGGAGAATACAAGGCCCAATTCAAAAAGAGCGGTAGGGGGAAAGAATAAGGAAGAAAACCCCCTGCCTTAGCTCTAGTTCAAGACAAGAAAGACCAGTCGTGAAGGATTGAAGTGTACAAACATATACCAACCTCTTACAGATATAGAGGTTTTAAGATATAAACATACAAACTCAAAAAGCAGAGAGACTAGAGGGCCTAGTGACTGATGAATACTAAGAGGGGGGGGGTGAATTAGTATGCCAAAAATTACTGCACTAAAACACTTACACAGTCTAAAGATAAACCGATAAAGCAGTCTAACAGTCAGACGGGTTACCACACATGCAAACCAAAATGCGAATATAGCATTCACCCACAAAAGCAATACAACCATAACACAAGATATTTGATGTGGAAACCCAACTGGGAAAAACCATGGTGAGATGGAACTCACAAGTCACTATCTGTAGAATAGAAACCAGACCGGTTAAGGTCAGACCGGTTAAGGTCAGACCGGTTAAGGTCTTACAATGTTCTTCACCAGAACATATCCTATTAGGAATCTCAATCTCTGTTAGGAGATAAGTCTGATTAAAGACTACCTTGTTAGAGGATTTTAGATTCACATGTGTGAACCACCTTGTTAGAGGATTTTACAAAGGCTTTGAGGCCTACCCGGTTAAGGGCTACAGACTTGTCAAAGATGTGAGTAATCAACAAGTGTTTGATCTATCTAATAGCACAAACTACTTGGTTAGATCCAATATTGCTCACAGCTAATGCATTCCAACATTACTTCAGTCTTCTCTCTCTCTCTCTCATAGTTACAACTTGATCTTCTTAGACAAGATCATTCTCAATCTTCCACCTTAAACCCTAGCTCGACATTAACCCTTTTTGCAACAACTTAAAACCCTAGACATGATGTCCTTTTAAAGGAATCTGATTTCATATCGGTCCAATAGGATTACATTACAATTTCCTAGGTTCAATGAATCTAGACATACTCAGTAATACGACACAAAAAGCATCATTAATGTGTCGGCACCGTCAAGCAATCGGTGGATTGGTAACTCATCACAAAATGCTGGTTGGTAACTCATCATAGAGTATTACCGGTTCATACAAAAATACCGGTTGCCAATTTGACAAAAATGAAGACTGGTAAGAATGTGTTGTGCCACTTTGCTCCCTCGTACCGCTTGAGATCTACGAACTGCTTGGGGTCGACATGCCGCTTCAGATCGGGAAACACATTCTGCAAAATCACCACTAGTCTAAAGACTAGTATACCACATACCAGTTGGAACAAATACCGGTTGAGCATGAGCTCATACATATAAAGGGGATCTCAATACAAGTATGTGTCCATCAATGACAATCACAACATAAACAACAAAAATGCCAACAGTGACAACCAGAGTCAAAGATAGTCATCAGAAGCATCATCTACAAGCATATTAGCCACATCTAGAACAATGGGACATTCTGTGCCACAATTCAAATGAGCAGTCGATTCTGCCTTCTCATTTGGGAGTCGGTAGTTGTTTGGGAACCACTCTTTGCCCAACCCAAAACCCCAGTCATTTCCATCCACCAGATCTCCATTCTCCAAAATCCCAAAGTCATCATTTCCCACTAGATCTTCATCACAAAGAAATTTCACCCCCCATTCCAGTGTGAAACCGCTTTATATGCCAGCCACTTTAAGCATGAAATCAATGTTCCTGGAGATTCCAGGCCAAGTTGCTTGGAGAGACTCAAAATCCAGAGAATTAACAATCACAAGCTTCTTTACCTCTGCTCCATTGCCTAGTGACATATAGTAATTTTGGGGTAGTAGAATTATAAAAATGGCATCAATGTTGTCCAATACAACATCTATTTCCCCCAATAGGTGATGCTTAAACATCATTTGCATTAACAATTTTGCTTTCTGCTTACTAGTACCCATGTAAATTATCATTGCAAGAAAAAAAGATGGGATATCGGCGTTGGCTCTGTACCTGTGATAAGCCCTGAGGAATTCCTTTCCTAGAATCCTCTTAAGGCTATGGAGAATAAGAGGATGCCAAGAGAAGAGGACCTCTTGCAGACGTCTATCTGTGATTTTGCCCAGAAAAGCCATCTGGTGACAAGTAGCTTCAAGGAGGATTGGGGTCTCCATAGCAAATCGCCAAGAAAGGAAAGCAATTGTTTGATGGAAAGAAGGGTATACCATTGTTAAATAGCGCAACATCAAACCAAAGAATACGACACCCTGCAAGCAATTCATACCCAATAAATGTCCACACGCGTAAGCTACTAGTATCCAAAAAACCATCTGCGCCAAAGCTCCTCAACTTGGTGTCGACCGACTTTAAGCATCAAGTGATCATAAACAAATCTTGAGAGGATCTAGTCATAACTAGTGTAGCGTAGAAATTAGGATTCATCACAAGATAAGTAGATCAATCAAAACATAAGACCTAATAGCTCAATCAAAGAAATACTCATTGCAATGAACCTAATCACAATGCACATTCAATAGAGGTATGAAAATGAAGCATTCAAAAGAAAAAATTATGCAAACCAGATTCAAGATTGAATACTCCTTCCATGCGGCTCCATTGTTGTTCTTTCCTCTTCAATAGTTTTGTGGATCTCACCTACAAGTGCTCTCACAATTGAAAGCAAAAAGCTCAAGAGTACTAGAACTAAAATTTGATAGTTTGACAACAATTCGGATTTCAAGAAGTAATTGAAGGGCTTGATTGAAGAAAAATTATCCAATTTATAGAGAAATTGGAGAAGTGACAAGATTGGCATGATGCAATTCAAATGGAAATTGCAAATCAATATGTTAATTATGACAAATTATGCAAATTATGCACTTTCCATGCACAATTTTGATTGATTGATTATGACACATTTCATGTCAAAATTGATTGATTAATCAATTATGACAATTTCATGACAAATTGAAATGCCACTCCCATAGAATTAGGAGATGAAATAGGAGGGAAAAAGAATTAGAAATTTGAAAATTAGGAAATTGAAATTGATGACCAATTAGGAAATTGGAATTAGAAATTGATGAAAAATAAGATTTAGTGAATTAGTGAATTAATTAATAATTATTTATTTATTAATCAATTCACAAAGAGGAATAATTAGCCAATTAAATAAAGATTTAATTGTAATAAGAAGACTTAGGATTAATAAATAATTTAGTAATCCTAGAGGAAGAAATGGCAAATTAGGTTAAATGACCAAATCATAAAACCCTAGAAGACGAATTAGAAATGCGAAGATGACAATTAGGTCTTGATTAGAGATAATTAATGTCATGATTTTGAATTGATAAAGGACCAATGCGACAGAATGATTTGATTGATAGATACGCCAATTGATGAGGAACAATGACAAATTGATCCAAATTGACATAATTGAGACAGACAACGATCGATGACAAATCGGTTGCAAGATGACAAGATTAACAAAAGGACAAGAATCGATGACAAATCGATCCTAAAATGACAAGATTGAAGGATTGATGATAAATCGACAAGATTGATAAGAGGACAACGATCGATGACAAATTGATCGTAAGATTGACAGGATCGATAAGAGGACAAAACCCTAATTAGGATTGACGATGTCCAAAATGATGAGATTGATGATAAGATTGATAAGATTGACAGGAGGACAAAACCCTAATTAGGATTGACGATGTCCAAAATGATGACAAATAAGCATGCACATTGATGCGGCAGGATAAAATTGATCAAAATCATAATTGAAGATTGTTGTCGACAAGACCAAATTCAAACACGAGACAAAGGAAGAATGTATAAGAGTGACTCGATGTTCGTAAATGATAAAAACCAAGTGCGTGACATAGGAGAAATGTTAATGCGATGCAAAAACCCAAAATGAGGCAATGCGCAAATGTTAAAGTATGACCTCGCAAGCGTTGACCATTTTTGGGTGTCTACAACTAGATATTAATAAAGTACACTTATATTTAATTTCCATGAGGCCAAAAACTGACACTAATCAATGATTCTGACAAAGAGTCACATCTTGTTGGTAAGAAGAGACCATAATAGGTAAATAGAGAAAATAGTCCATAATAGGTAAATAGAGAAAATAGTTGATCTCTCCACCAAAAACCATGACCGGGGGTAAAGTGGCTACCAAGGAGCAAAGCAGTAATTTGCTCCGCAGCCAAAAGTTGCAGAATGAACTGGAGAGCGCGCAACCATCAATAGACTCAACCAGAGAGCGTCCCCCTAAATGGAAAGTGAGGATAACATGTCAACTGGTGAGACCAATGCCACATCACCAACCGGCCCCAACAAAACATCATCGATGAATATTTAGGTGGGGTCACCTACGAATATAGCCAATTTAGAAAGTCTATCAGCTTCACCATTACCTTCCCTGTAGATGTGGCTAACCCAAAATTCATCAAAGGTAGATAGCAGTGCTAAGATCGGTTGAAGCCATTGCTTAAGGTGCCAAATAGGGATGCTATTGCAACGGATCACATTATTAACATTTAATGAGTCTCCCTCCAAATGAATTCTCTGCACCCCTAGCTCCTTCCCTAACTGTAGACCTCTAAAAGCCGCTCTAAATTCTGCTTCATTATTAGTGGCCACACCAATCTTTTCAGAGATTTCTTTTATACAGAGACCATCAGAGTCCCTAAAAATACAACCAACTCCAGTTTGACCTAGATTTCCTGCAGAAGCACCATCAAAGTTTACCTTACTCCACCCAACTTCTGGCACATCCCATTTCACCCCCACTCTTGGATTGGTCTAATCCACTGGGTTACCCAGTCCGAAGATCGGAGGGATGAGGAGATTTTGAAGAACCGGCTTAATCTTGTTGGCATATGGACATTCCAATGAGACATTGTATGTGACTGAAGGTTTTGTCATTGATGGCAACCTTGCAATCCTATGGCACCAGCAAGACATCATACCGACAAAGCATTACACAGGCCGACTTGGCAAATTGTAAAATGACTCTTGTATATAAAGGAGATCATTGTAGACATTTAGAGAGGTAATTTAGTGAGCATAAAGAAAATTATTAGGCAGACCTAATGTGCGAATTATAGGTCAAGGGTATATGTAAAGAACAGAGTTAGAACTGGTACTGAATCTAGCATTGGAGATGCTATTGTAAAGTAGTACAAGTCATTGGATTAGTATAATCCTCATTGTAAGTCAGTGTGACTTCTCATTGAGCAGTGAGCTCTAGGTAGTTGGCCTTCCTGCATGTGCAGGCCCCTATTGTAAGTAATATTCTCTTATTGGCCAGTGAGTGAATATTGTGGGTCACAAATCCCATCGAGGTTTTTCCCACACTAGGTTTCCTCGTTAAACATCTTGTATTATGGTGTTCTTTTCATGTGGATGTTTCTGATTCTGTTTATTGCATTAATTCTTGCATACCAGTATACTGCTATTTTATGTTCTGCATGTTTCAAATTAAGAAATATTCATTACTGGTTAGATACTGATTCACCCCCCCCCTCTCAGTATCTGTGGGAATCCTAAAAATTGGTATTAGAGCCTGGTCCTCTATTTTTAGAAGCCTAACAACTTGAGGAAGATCTTGACACCGGTAAAGATGGAAAATCTGATGAAGCAACTTGAAGGAGCTCTTACAAACTATGATGCAGAGAAGTTGAAAAATATTAAATTAGAAGATGATTTAAGAGTAGCTCAAGATATCATTCAGGCAGTTCAAGAAAATCTTACTATTGCAAGAAATAAGAGAAGAGAACTTTGTGAAAAATTGCAAAATGAGAATGATGAAAAGGAATCTCTTAATGATATGATAAGCAAGCTGAAACAAGAGATCATGACAATAAAAAATGAAATGCAGGATATGACTATGAAATTTTGCAAAGAGATTGAGGATAGAAAGAAGAATGAAGAAGAATTAACCAGAAGGCTAAGAGATGCAGCAAATGAGAAAACAAGACTTAGCTATGAAAATGACATGTTGAAGACAGATCTGATGCATACTCAGAATGACTCAAATGAACTAATGAGACAAAAAGAAATCTTGGAAAGGGAATTGGAAACTGCAAATCAACATAAAGAAAAATTCAAGAAAAGCTCAGAAGAACTTGGTACCTTATTGAAGAATCAAAAACCTAAAGGTGACAATTTTGGAATTGGCTTTGAAGTTGGTGAAAGCCTTGGTATTGCAAATACTCAGGATCACAGCAAACTAGTAAGACCACCTAATGCATATAAATTTAATGGAAAATGCTTTAACTATAATAAGTATGGTCATAGGGAAAATGAATGTAAATCTAGGAATTATCAGAATATCAATACACCCACCGGTCAATGTTCCAAATGCAAAAAAGTTGGTCATAACTCTGAAAACTACAGAATGAATGTGAGATGCTATGTTTGTGGAAGATTTGGACATTTATCTAATCAATGCATAACACAAACCGACATAGGTTATGGGAAAGCTATTTGGAAAAATAATGTAACTTGTTATGCATGTAACAAGATTGGGCATATTGCTAAATTTTGTAGAAGTAAAGGTACACCGATAGACAACAAAAGTGCTAGCTTGAAAGGAAAAGAAAAAGTTGAAGAGGTTAAGCAATAATTCTCAAAGCAACAGATTAGAAAAGCTGATCTAAATATTGGGAATACTCCTCCACTGGTAGAACCAACAAATGCTTCACTGGCAGGACAGAGTGATGCTTCACTGGTAGGACAAAGCAGTGCTCCAACGGCAGGAAGTTCTTCATCTAATTGAAGAAAATTTCCTTGAGCGTTTGGCAATCTAATGACACATGTGCTATTATTCCCTCGGTTAGAGATAAGAAGTTGAAAATCACTTATTACCGGCAAACAATGTTAAGTGAATACTTAACCGGCATGCAATTAATGTGGTAGATGGCGAAAAGACATTATAAAAATAAGGTTTTGGCTCCATTTCATTTCACCATGATTTCAAACTTTCAGAGAGCGCGAAGATTCCGAGCTAAGGCATTTCGAGCAAGAAGCAAGCACACTCCAAGCAATCATCCATCCAAGACAAAAAAAAGGTATTTAATCATGGCATCCACCTCTGCAATTGAATACATAGCAAACCCTACTGTTGTGGAAGTAATTAAAAGACCTAGGCCCATATTTTAGTTAGTCCCTAAAATAGAAAAGAAGGATGATACCTTGGGTGCATTTTCTCAAATCCCTAAAGGTGTTGTATATGCTGAAGTAGAATGTACATCCACTGCAACATTGAAGAGTTAGGAGATGAGGAAATCAAAACCATGTATAAAACCAAGACATGTGATGATACTGGCAATGTTAAAGCTAAACACAAGATTATTGAAACCCTAGGATTCATAGAAATCCTTGGCATCCCTGAATTTCCTAAGGATGTGATTAGGATAGTGTTAAGCAAAGTTCATGGAGAATTTTTCTGGTTAGATGCAATTCATAAGATCACCAAGGAAGTGGTAAAGGTTGTCACAGGGTTACCAGCCACCAGTAAAAGACCTAACAGGTGCAACATTTGATAAGAGATCTCTAAGGGTTAATGATGTAAAGGATACAAATGTGAGATTCATAAGCATGATATTAGGTTACAAAGACACTCATGCTAATAGACTTAACTCAGTTTCAAGTTTATGCATTAAGAGTGCTTATGATATGGTAACAGACAATGCAAAAATTGACATCTGTGAATGGTTAAAGGATGAATTGATAGACAACCTTGGAAAGATAAAGAAGGATAAGAAAGGAACTTTCAGATTTGGAAATCTGTTAGTATACCTAATGCTTTATATAACAAAACAGGTTCCTGGTATAGGATATAAAGAACTAGGATATGACATATTGGTAGGAAAGCAATTGACAGAACTGTTTAATTCCATGGGTGAGAACAAGGAAAACAACATTCATGACTTTTTCCAAGCACTGAAGTCAAAAATGAAGAAAAGGGTAAGGTTATCTTAGAAAATTGTAGATAAATACAAAGATGATATATGCTTTGTTATTAAAAAGGATGAAATATGGATGGAAGCAGACATCCCAAGGACAATCTGGGTAACCAAAATGGGCTATGAGACAGATGACCACATAGTTGAAACTTATGCCAAAGCACTTCTGGAAGCCCCCAAAGAACCTAAGGAAGAAGTATTTGGTAGTGTTGAAACCATAGAAAGCCAAATACAGTCTAAGAAAAGAGTGAAGAAGGTAGAGGCATTTGTGAGGAAAGGATCCAGACAAGCAAAGGCCATTAAGAAAGATGTATTAAAGAAAACTGGCATAACAGAAGATGAGTTGGCAGCCCCACAACCTGAAGCTCATCTATCATCAGTAGGTACTTCTTCGAAAGGTGACATGCCATCAACCTTTAAAAGAGTTGTTAGGAAAAGAGATCCCTCACCGGCAACCACTCCTTCACCTAGAAGGACAAGGCAGAAGCAACAAGCTGTGAGATCTCCGGTTAGAAAGGTCACACCTAAAAAGAAGCTAACTCCTAAGAAAAAGAAAAAGACAAAAACTAACTTGGCACCTCTAGACATATTGCTAAATGAGATCAAAGAGGAAGGAAAACTGAAAAACATAGGGAAAATTTATGACACTCTATCTACTGATGAGAAAGGGCAAGTTGAGGAAAGTGTAATACTGCATATGGACATGTACAAAAAGTTTTTGATGGAAGTAATTAATGAAATTCCTGATGATTTGTACAAAAGACTTGAGGCCAGAAGGCAAGGAGTGATTGAATTAGACAAGAAAATAAAAATAGAAAAACTACTTGCTGTATATCCGGTAAACTCTCCAAAGGAAATTGATGATCTGATTGCTCAGGCAAACCGGACAGTTTTCTCCACTGTACATTGGCATATTTCACTGATGGTAGGAAGAGTTACAGAAGTTACAGAGGAAATAGAAGATGGTTGGGACATATTCCTAGTTGAAAAGGAAAAACAAGAAGAATATAGGAATCCCAAGCCTATTAAGGTATATCAGAAGGATAAGGACAAAGGGAAAGGAAAAGTTGGTGGACCTCCAAGCATAAAGGTTAAAGACAACCTACCTCCACCTATGAAAATTATAGCCATTGAAGACCAACCGGTAGCAGAAAGAATGGATGTAGAGGATAGCAATCCAAATCCTGAAGTCCTATACACTGTAAATGTTGATACCTAAAAGATCAACATAACAGTTGATAAAGATACAACTGAAAAGTCAGATATGGCTAAAGAGCCTCCGGTAACAGGAGATACAGAGCAATCGGCAGAGGATATAGGGAAAAAGATGGAATCTGAGGCACAAACAGAGAAACCAACAGAGCTAAAGGCTCCAGAACAGGCTCGCAAGGAAACAATGCCACCGGTAAGCAATGAAGTAGGGAAACTAGTGCTAAAAGAAATACAAACACAAACTAACCTACCAGAGGTCAATACAAGCATGGTTATTTCCATCGGCACTCAGACTCTTGGATCATCATCAACATTCAAGTCAACTAATGTGACTGAGGTATTACTTGAATCCATTAAGAAAATAACTGACTATAGTTCACAGGCTTATAAAGCAATAGGTGATTCAATACCAATTTTGAAGATAATTGCTCCTAATTGTAATATAGATAATAAAGATTCTTTAGGACAATTGGATACATTATGTAAATACATTTCTGGAAATATTGAGAAAATAAAGGAAGAATTAGTAAAGGACATGGTAGAAAAGGAGAAACAGAAATTCTTTGATGAAGAAATAAAGAAGTGTAACAGAGACTTTGACACACTTTTACCAGAACTATGTAGTTTGTTGAAAGAGTATAAAAATCTGTATAAAGACACATGCAAAACAAACTTCTTGACTATAGATATTGACAAGAAAATAAGAAAGATACGAGATGAGATAAATAAACTTGCAGACAATTTTGTCAACTCACCGGATTCACTATCTGTTTTTGAAGATAAGTTGGCAAATTTTGAGGAAGAATTGTTTAAACAAGAAAGAGAGAAAGAAAGAATAATAAACAAGGCAAAACACTTGAGATCTAAACTGAGTCCAAGATTGGACTATCTAGCATCTCTGCGGAAGGAAATCTTAGAGGCATTAACATAGGGAAGTAAAACACCGACAGAACATTTGCAGCATCTTACTGGTACTGTGAAGAGGACTAAAACAACAATAAAAGATAGCAAAAAGTTTATGGATAGTATAAACTTAATTTTGGGTGATCTTTTTTAGATAATAACTACCCAACTACAAGGTTGAGGATATGGACAGATGTAACTACAAACTCTACTAACATCTTGACAATCTTTGTCATTGATGCCAAAGGGGGAGTAGTAGTAAGATGAGAAAGTTAAAAGATAGAAATCATATTCTTAGGGGGAGCCCTTCATATTTTTGGTAAACATTTTTGGTAAATTTTTGGACTACACATTTTGGACACTTTTTGAAATTTCTCATGAGTGTTGCCATCAATGCCAAAGGGGGAGATTGTTGGCATATGGAAATTCCAATGAGACATTGTATGTGATTGAAGGTTTTGTCATTGATGGCAACCTTGCAATCCTATGGCACTGGCAAGACATCATACCGGCAAAGCATTACACAGGAAAGACAGTGCATCGACATCAACAAGATCACTCTACACCGACACCGACACAGAAGAAAAGATGTATACCGACATAGAGGCCGATAGGATTTTTGATATGTAATATTTTGTTTATTATTGTAAGCTGACTTGGCAAATTGTAAAATGACTCTTGTATATAAAGGAGATCATTGTAGACATTTAGAGAGGTAATGTAGCGAGCATAAAGAAAATTATTAGGCAGACCTAATGTGCGAATTATAGGTCAAGGGTATATGTAAAGAACAGAGTTAGAACTGGTACTGAATCTAGCATTGGAGATGCTATTGTAAAGTAGTACAAGTCATTGGATTAGTATAATCCTCATTGTAAGTCAGTGTGAATTCTCATTGAGCAGTGAGCTCTAGGTAGTTGGCCTTCCTGCATGTGCAGGCCCCTATTGTAAGTAATATTATCTTATTGGCCAGTGAGTGAATATTGTGGGTCACAAATCCCATCGAGTTTTTTCCCACATCAGGTTTCCTTGTTAAACATCTTGTGTTATGGTGTTCTTTTCATGTGGATGTTTTTGATTCTGTTTATTGCATTAATTCTTGCATACCGGTATACTGCTATTTTATGTTCTGCATGTTTCAAATTAAGAAATACTCATTACTGGTTAGATACTGATTCACCCCCCCCTCTCAGTATCGGTGGGAATCCTAACAAATCTTACAATCCTAGTCCGTGATCAAATTTTTCTTTAATGATTTGGATTGGGCAGCCTCATTCAGGAGCTCAGTCAGGCGGTTCGCAATTTTCCCACAAAGAGACAATAGGCTCCTTTCTTTACCCTGGAAGATTCTGCAGTTCCTTTCTTTCCAAATTTCCCAAATCAGAAGATATGGGAGGATAAAAAGAAAATCAGCAAAAACAACATTACTTGCCAATTTAGGCCATTGCAAAAACTAGTTATCTAGCCCTACTGGGAAGGGGTAGAAGATTCCTAGTTTTCCCATGAAATGCCACCAGCAGTGACTGGAGAATTTGTAGTGGAGAAGAAGATGATCTGCAGTCTCTTCCTATTCCAGCCATAAAGGACATCTGCTAGTCCATTGATACCCATTGACTGGAGTCTTTCTTGAGTTAAGATTTTTCTCTGACAAGCCAGCCAGGCAAAGGAGCTCGCTTTGGGAAGGAGATGTTAATGCCAAAAAAGATTAAAAGGCTAGTCTTTTTTATCGATAGCCGCTTCTTTTAGTTTGTAGCCAAAACATATTGTATTTATCATTGAAAGAACTGCACCACCTAATATGTCCTTATCACGGGAAGGGAAAATAAACCTTTTGTTGAGAATGCCAGTAAATAGGTCCTTTTGAAGCCGATCCAAGTCCAGCTGATCCAAAGAGTTCCATTTTCATTTGGCAATACCATTTTCTTGGATCAGATAACCATAATCATAGATATTGTGCCCCCAAAGGTGATAGGTTTATGCCATAATAGGTTGTAGAGAGGGGTTGTGACATAGGGCATCTTCACCATACCAAGAATCAAACCAAAAGAAGGCATCCCTGCCATTCTTGACATCCCAGGTAACTTGATCACTTATGATTTCCCTACTGTCCATAATGAAATTCCAGATAGTCAAGCCTCTAGGAGGATGATTGATAGTCAGAATCCTTTTAGGCTCTAGGGAATCTAGATATTTATGTTTCAGAAGCCTTACCCATTTTTGCTTCCTGCCGCTACAAATCTCCCAAACCAACTTAGCACCCATTGCTAAATTCATAATCGATATTTGGCAAATGCCAGCACCTCCTACCTTTTTGGTTGGCAGACCTTTTTCCAGGCTATCAAAGGGAATTTACCTTTGTCATCTGAACCATTCAAAAGGAAATTTCTCATTAGAGAGATCAATTCATCTTCAGTTGCCACCAGTAATCTTAGGCAAGCCATGGAAAAAACCGGTAGCACCGAAAGAACCGACTTTATCATAGTGAGCTTTCCAGCAGAGGATAACCACTTGCCTTTCCAAGTTGCAAGTTTGGATTTGCACTTATCAATAAGATGCTTCTAGTAGTGAGTTATGTTGCTACCAATGAAGAGGGGGGTACCAAGAAACTTCCCAAGAAAGTTAGCGACTCTTAGATTAAGAATCCTTGATAATTCAACTTGCAAGTTAAGCGGGGTGTTGACAAAAAACACTTCAGATTTGTGCCAGTTGATTTTCTACCCAGAAGCCATACAGTAATCATCAAGGCATGTTTTAATAGTTCTAGCTTCCCTCCTATAGGCCGAATCAAACAGAATGGTGTCATCAACAAACTGAAGATAAGTCATTTTTTCAACCCCTGTTGCCACATTAATTCCAACCCAATGATCATCTTGCTAAAGAGCTCTTATAGATTGACCAAGAGCTTCAGCCATTATGATAAACATAAATGATGATAATGGATCACCTTGTTTGATTCCTCTTGTCGAAGAGAAAAAACCATGGGATGAGCCATTAACCAAACAAAAGAATTTGGGGGAAGAGAGACAACTTGTGACCCAAGTGAGCCATTCCTTGCAAAAGCCAAATTTGTTAAGAACATCAAATAAGAAATCCCTATCCACCATGTCATAAGCTTTCAGGATGTCCAGTTTTAAATTCATATAGGATTCCTTGGTCTTCCTAGTTGTGTTAAGCATTTCATGAGCAATGACAATGCCTTCCACAATGGATCTTCCAGGGGCAAAATTGCTTGGTTCATCCGATATGATGTGTTTAAGGAGGGGCTTCAATCTGTTAGCTATGATCTTTGTTACAATCTTATATATAATTTTTCATAGAGAAATGGGCCTAAAGTCACTCATCTATTGTGGATTTTGCTTCTTCAAAATTAGAGTCAAAAAGGTGTGATTGAAATCCCCTAACATAGTCATCTTCTTTCTTGATTCTTCTACTGCAAGATGTAGATCTCGAGCAATGATATCCCAGAAATAATGGAAGAAAGCAATAGGGAAGACAGCCAGACTAGGAGTCTTATCTGGTTTTAGTTGGAAGGTGGTATTCCTTACATCATCAATTGAGATAGGAGTACAAAGAGCTGTATTTTGATCACTGGATATAACATATGGGATTGAGTTCATAATTCTGGCTCTTGCTTCATGGTTGATTTGATGGTTCCCATTCAACAAGGAGTCAAAGAATCTTATAGCTTCTTGTGTAATGTCCTCATAATTCTTGACAGTGACTCCATCTGGTCTCATAATCTCCAATATTTTGTTTCTATTTTGATTGGCAATAACCGACCGATGGAAGAATTTGGTGTTTTTATCACCTTCCTTAGCCATAACTCCCTTGATTTTTGACACTGGTGAATTTCCTCACACCGAAGGATTTCATTTAGGTCATATTTGAGAGAATTTTCTTTGATAAATAGATCCTCAGTCATTCCTAAAGTGATAACAGAGCTAGTTAAGACTGCCAGTTTAGCCTTAATTGTTAATTTCTCCATATGAATATTCTTGAAATGGCTCTTATTCCATTCTTTGATCATGACCTTTATATACTTGAGTTTTTTTTATTGAGAATGAGTAGTCTCGAATAATTCCCAAATACTGGTTCATTCCACCAAGCAACTATAAGGTCATATAGTTTAGGCACTCTGAACCACATTTTCTCAAACCAGAATGGGGTACCCCCCTTCGTTTGACCAAAGACAACCTCTAGACAGATCGGGTAGTGATCCAATTTGATAAGCGAGAGAATCGACAATTCTAAGGCTAAATTTTGTCCTAACCACTCACCAGAGACAAGAAATAGGTCAAGCCGTTCAACAATATTAGTAAAAACCACTCTCCGGTTCGTCCATGTGAAAATACCATTTTTCAAAACTATGTCTAAAAGGTGTTTCTTCTCAACAAAATCCAAAAAGTCCTTCTGGGATGTACCAATTCTTTGAATACCCCCACTTTTCTTAATGCCAGAAAGGATCGTGTTGAAATCCCCGACTACCACACAACTATCATCGGTAATACTGTTTAGTTTGCTGGATAAGAGATCCTAGAGAGCCCGCTTATCACCAGTAGTAGATGGTCCGTACACATTGAAAAGATTGAAATTCTCATTCCATCCAAGAATAGTAATAGAGTAGTGTTGCCAAAACTTATCTTCCCCTACAAGTGAGATCTTAACATTCATGGGATTCCATATGATTGTCAAGCCACTAGAGGCTCCATCCGATTGCCTAAAAATCCCATTCCACTATTTCCAAACTCTCATTTTAGTAGCAGTCTTAGCCTTGCTCCATTTAGTTTCTTGAAGTAGCCAAATGTCTCCTTTAGTGTCATATGGCGCTTAATCAAGCACCATTTGTCAGGGGCATTGATGCTCCTGATGTTCCAAGATAGGAGTTTCATTTCTCCCGGGGAAGGGTAATTCCCTTCTCTAAATTAAGTTTTGTTTGACCACAGGCAACACCAGCCACTACTAGCATAACCGCACACCTTTTGGCTTAAAATTTGGTTTGTCAATAGTTGAATCTGACTTACCAAAACCTTTTGAAGTATCCTCCAATATAAGATCCAAGTCCGGTTCAAAGTCTTCCTCCCCCTCTGAGGCGGAGGTTTCAATTTCACCATCTTCCAGCTTAATGACTATCGAGGGGCATATCTGCCCTCCCATTTCCCTCATAGTGCTAGTCTCCATATCCTGAGAGTGAAGATTGCCACCTTCAATTACCAGTTGATTCCTGGACACAAAGGGGCGGGGTGGAAGTGAATCCGCTAGCTTGGATTCAATGTCTTCCTGTAGGGTTTCAGTCTTCTCCAAAAGTGTGAGAAGATCTTGTTGACTCTCGCATTGACCAACAGAGGGAGTAATTATGATCAAAGGGGTTTCTTCCATTAGTGGAACATTCTCCTTGTCAAGAGTGTTGTTGCAAAAAGCTTCCCTGGTGTCAAAGGCAATAGGAGGTTCCGATTGCAGATTTACCTCAATAGGAGTTTGCATACAAGAATAACTTCATTGTATCATAGCTGAAACATCACAATTGATACCAGTATGATCTAA
Source organism: Cryptomeria japonica (assembly GCF_030272615.1). Classification (NCBI taxonomy): domain Eukaryota; kingdom Viridiplantae; phylum Streptophyta; class Pinopsida; order Cupressales; family Cupressaceae; genus Cryptomeria; species Cryptomeria japonica. Next base: position 714,801,420 of record NC_081408.1, on the reverse strand, counting down.
GGAAAATCATTTAGGACAAATATGCAGTTGATCTTCTCTATCAATCTTTTGGATCCAGATCTTCCCTGCCCCAATAATTCTGACTTTGTCAGGGATCTTGGTGATTTGATCCATGCTAATACAAATTATGAGGAAGCTTCCCAATAATTTATCCTCCAAGATATCATCTGTCGATACAAAGGTGCCAAGGTCTTTGCATATATCCTTAATGACATCAATGTGCCAATAATTCGAGGAACAATTATACAATCTTATCCATACCTTGTTGCCTGACAATACATACGTTCGGGGGTTGAAATTGGGCTGCCAATCAATGCTGTGAACTTCATTGCCATCTAAGATGTATGGACATTTATTTTTTGCTTTCCATTTATCCTTGTTGCTCATAAATTCAATCATATAGAAGTCATTCGGGAGGATATTGATGTTAATATCCTTTCCCCATTGTGCTCTGCACCAGGATTCAAAGTTGTCCTTAACCCGCTTTCCACCACCCCACTTGATGAAAAGGAAAGACTCAAGAAAATTTGACCTATCAGAATTAATTTTATTCTTATCCAAAAAGATGGTGGGTCTTGAGGTTTTTCTTACCGGTTTATCAAAATGGGGTCACTGAGGGAGGAAGGCGGCTCTTCGAAAGTCAGGGCATCTTTCTTGGTTTGACCAAGGGTTCCGATTGTTAGGGTGGAAATTGGATCTCTAAAACTTGGCTTGGTTCACCCTTGAGTTATCTTGCCTGAAGTGCCCATTCCACTTTTGGGGATTACCATGATCAATCAGGGGAACCAAAAAAGATTCAGTGTGAGGATTGCCTCTCTCGGGTGCTGCACTGGAAAAGCTAGGTTCAGGCAGTGGATACCAGTTTCAGGGGGCCTTGGATGTGGGACACTTAGCCTTATGAAACCAGCCTTTGTTATTCCAAATGAAACCATTCTCCTTCCACTTATGCGGGTCAATAGGGCACTGGTTACCACTTGAATAAGGGTTTCCATAGTTTAACCGCGGTCTAGAATGTCTATTGCCCTGGACCATATCTGCTTTCCCAACAATAATTAGTTTCTGAACAACCTGCAATCTACTAATTTCAATGGGGAAGGAAATGTGTGCATCATCGCTCTAAGATCCAAACTTCATAGATTGGGCAACGGAATAGCGCACATCAGTAACCCTGCTCCTATCGCCAGTGTCGATCCTACTGCCATCCAATGCCACCATTTCGCTACATTCATGATATGTTATGATTTATACATATGAGTAATAGTAGATTAATATATTGCATTAGTAGATATTTTTTTAAAAATTATCTCTATTTGTCAGTTAGATTAGTTATTTTCTCTAGGGTATTTTGGCGGGCATTACACTCATGGGAGGATTGATCTTTCCTAGTGGAAATAGGTATGGAATAATTTTTCTTGGCCCAAATAAAATATTTTCATGTGGTTCATTGTGCAAAATAGACTCCTTACTTGGGAGAACCTTGATAAGAGAGGATTTCAAGGTCCTATTTCTATTCTCCATAGTAATAGTGAGAAATTATCCTCACATTTGTTCC